>NC_089586.1:64825122-65475122 GCF_019320115.1 Miscanthus floridulus | reverse complement strand
CGGCGACATTCTAGGCCCTTATGAACGACGTGCTGCGACCCTTCCTCCGTCGGTTTGTGCTGGTATTTTTTGACGACATTCTAATCTACAGCACATCCTGGGCGGATCATCTCCGGCATCTCCGCGTTGTACTCACCATGCTTCGCCAACATCGCCTCTTCATCAAGCGTTCCAAGTACGCTTTCGGCGTCGGCTCCGTCTCCTACCTCGGCCATGTCATCTCCGAGGCAGGCGTGGCCATGGACCCAGCCAAGGTCCAGGCGATCCACGACTGGCCCCAGCCCCGTTCGGCCCGCGCCGTGCGTGGTTTCCTCGGTCTGGTGGGGTACTACCGCAAATTCGTCCTCGACTATGGCACCATCGCTACTCCTCTCACTGCCCTCCGAAGAAAGAGGGGTTCAGCTGGAACGACGACGCCGCAGCGGCCTTCACCGCACTCAAGGCGGCAGTCTCGTCGGCACCTGTGCTGGCGCTTCCCGATTTCACCAAACCGTTCGTCGTCGAGTGTGATGCGTCTACGCATGGCTTCGGTGCGGTGTTGCTCCAAGACAAGCACCCGATTGCCTACTTCAGCCGTCCCGTGGCGCCACAACATCGCTCCCTGGCGCCTACGAGCGGGAGCTCATTGGCCTCGTTTGCGCCGTCCGGCATTGGCGCCCGTACTTGTGGGGACGTCACTTCCTGGTGCGCACCGACCACTTCAGCCTCAAGTACCTCCTCGACCAACGGCTCGCCACCATTCCACAGCACCACTGGGTCGACAAGTTGCTCGGCTTCGACTTCACTGTCGATTACAAGCCGGGAGCGACGAACACGGTGGCCGACGCGCTCTCGCGTCGCGACACCGCCGACGGCGCGGTCTTGGCCATATCAGCGCCCCGCTTCGACTTCATCAGCCAGCTACGACAAGCGCAGGCCACCGACCCCGCTCTCGTCGCTATCCAGGAGGAGGTTCGCGCGGGCACCCGCGCCTCGCCTTGGGCCGTGCTCGACGGTATGGTTGTGTTTGATGGTCTGTACATTCCACCGGCATCGCCATTGTTGCAGGAGATCTTGGCCGCCACTCATAATGATGGCCATGAAGGCGTCCAGCGCACCATGCACCGACTCCGCCGCGACTTCCACTTCCCCAACTTGAGGCGCCTCGTGCAGGACTTTGTTCGCGCTTGCGCCACCTGTCAGCGCTACAAGTCCGAGCACCTGCAGCCGGCTGGACTCCTTCTGCCGCTCCCAGTGCCGACGGCGGTCTGGACGGACATCGGCCTCGACTTCATCGAAGCACTACCGCGCATCAAGGGCAAATCGGTTATCCTCTCGGTGGTTGACCGCTTCAGCAAGTACTGCCACTTCATCCCTTTGGCGCACCCGTACACCGCCGAGTCTGTCGCGCAAGCCTTCTTCGCCTACATCGTTCGTCTACATGGTGTTCCGCAGTCGATGGTGTCCGACCGCGACCCGGTCTTCACTTCGGCGTTCTAGCGTGAGCTCATGCGCCTCATGGGGGCCAAGCTGCACATGACGTCGGCGTTCCACCCCCAGTCCGATGGCCAGACGGAAGCGGCCAACCGCGTCATTGTGATGTACCTGCGCTGTTTCACCGGCGACCGCCCACGTCAGTGGCTCCGCTGGCTTCCTTGGGCCGAGTATGTCTACAATACGGCGTACCAGTCATCGCTCCGGGAGACGACATTTCGCGTGGTTTACGGCCACGACCCGCCTACCATTCGCTCTTACGAGCCGGGTGACACGCGCGTGGCTGCAGTGGCTCAGACCATGGAAGACCGCGACGCCTTTCTCGCTGATGTGCGCTACCGACTCGAGCAGGCGCAACAACTCCAGAAGCGGCACTACGACAGGTCAACCGCCCTGTCTCCTATCAGGTAGGCGATTGGGTCCTTCTCCGCCTCCGACAACAGCCAGCGGCGTCCATTCCCCAGGTGACTACCGGGAAGCTCAAGGCGTGCTTCTTCAGGCCTTACCGCATCACCGAGCTGATCAACGACGTCGCGGTGCGTTTGGCGCTTCCCCCACGCGCTAAGCTGCACGACGTTTTCCACGTCGGGCTCCTCAAGAAGTTCATTGGGTCGCCTCCGGAGGCGCCTCCTCCGCTACCGGCCATCCACCACGGCGCCATTGTTCCAGAACCTGATCGAGTCGTGCGGGCTCGCTTGGCGCGTGGCGTTCGCCAGGTGCTCGTCCACTGGAAGGGCCAGTCTGCGGCTTCATCTACCTGGGAGGATCTTGACATCTTCCGCGACAAATACCCGGCATTTCAGCTCAAGGACGAGCTGATCCTTGAGGGGGGGAGAGATGTCATGTGGGGCCGCACATATTCAAGGACTCGCCGTGCCCGCGACGTGAGGAGAGCTGCCGAGCGCGCGCGAGACCAGGCGGCAGGCACCAGCGAGGCAAGCTCGGAACCAGAAAGTGGCTACAAGGAAAGAGGATCAGATCGTATCCCTTAATTATAGGAGTCTATTTGTTATCTTTGTTACTGCCGCATGGCTATATCATTGGTGTAAACCTGAACCGTGGAAGTTAAGCAAGTTATTATCCATCTAATCTCTCCCTCTTCTCCCTCCAACTAGGCCTAGCCGGCCGAGGGGCAAAACCTCAGCCCTAGACGACGACGGCAGGAGACTATGAACTCCGTAGTCAAGGGCCAGCTACCCTAGGACACGACGCCCTTGACAGGTGAGCAGTAGATCGGGGAAGTGTGTGGCGGCAGGCAGTAAATCTGTTAACCATCATAAAGAGCTGTGTGAAAGCTTATGAAATAGTGACCATTACGTAAGAGTATGCAGGTCAACCATATGAAAATAGCTTAATTAGTTCTTTCACGAAATATACTTTAACACTGCAAAGTTTAATGTATTGATGGTACATTTTTATAGACATAGTAAAAAATTTAGACTGCAGAACATGTGCAAAATCAATAACCTATCTTTAGTGAGAGGAAGTATACAGAAAGGAATCACCTTTGATTTAAATTACAAAGATTATATAACAGCCCTCGCAAGGGATCAAGCATCTATTTGTGGCACAAAACTGTAGTCAACAATATGGACAAAGTGAGAACTTTCTTCTGGCAAGGGGGAAGTACAAAGAGAAAATACCACCTGATAAAGTGGACTAGAATCTATAAAAGCAAGACAGGTGGATTAGGTATTAAAGACCTGAGAAAGTGATGGTGGAAACTTGAACAACAGGATGGAATTTGGCGGGAAATTGTTAAAGCCAAGTACATTAAGGAACAATCAATACACACTGTGAGTTATAAACATGATAATTCATCCATTTGGGCAGACTTGCTCAAGATAAAAAACATCGACCTTCAAGGATTCTGGAAATGGGAAGAAAACTAGATTCTGGAAAGATCCTTGGCTCTATGAAGAGCCTTTATCTTTATGTGTCAAATTCCATACTCTGGATATAACGGTTGCCTAATGCATGGAATTCAATTTACAGCTTTCAATTAGGAGATGGCTCTATACTGTTTTGAGACATCAAAATTTCCACTTCCGAGATGAGGATGCTTTACTATTGGAAACTGGAAAAGAACAAGAAATTCTCTGTTAAATCTCTCTACAATGCCCTGACTATCAATGATGCAGGGCCATTATTCAAACACATTTGGAAAGGAAAATCCGTCCCAAAATTAGAATCTTTATGTGGTTGATGGAAAATAACAATGTTCTCACCAAAGATAATATGCTTAGAAGGAATTAGATTGGAAATCCTAGCTGCTACTTCTGTGAGCAGGATGAAAATATCTCCGACCTCGCCGTGTAGCCAAAGTGGTTTGGTCGAGCATTGGTGCTAATGACAGGCCAAATGCCTGGCTCAATGCTGGAAGTGGACTAAGAAATGGCTTCTGGATGGCTCCCTTCTGATGGATAAGTCTCATGTGTGGTTGATATTTGTGGGGTTGTGCTGCTCACATGGTCCTTGTGGCTGTTTTTCTGTTTTTAGGACAGCATCTTAGACTAGAGGATAGCTTCTTAGAGGACAGCATCTTAGACTAGAGGACAGCATCTTAGCTAGGACAACATATTAGCATCTTGGCATATGCTTGGCTGGTTAGCAGCCTATAAATATGTAACCCCAACCCCTCAGGTTGGTATGGCATTTGTGTGAGCTTGTGTAAGAAATAGACAAGAAAATTGCCCCAACTCCTAGTGTCATCCTCTCTCGATGAGAGTAAGAATTCTCCTACTACCAAGAGTGAGAATTCAGCGACAAACAACTGGTATCAGAGCCGTATTATTCTGTAGCCTGAGCATCTCTTGCTCATCTTCTCTCCCAGCCCCACAACAGCCCCAGCTGTTGGCAGCAGCAGCTCCTCCGGCCGCTCCTGTTCACTCCTCTCCCAGCTCGTCTGAAGCAGCCCTCTCCTCACGCAGCAGCCCCCTGGTAGCGCGTCATGTCCGCAGAGCAGTCTTAGCGCTCGGTCGCCTCGAGCACGCGGCGTCGGCAGGAGGCCGAACTTGCCGCGGTAGAGGAACGCGAGCGAGCGGCGGCAGAGACCGCTGCGGCGGCGGCAAGGGCGTCGAGGCTGGCAGCGACGGAGCTGGCAGCAGCCAGAGCGGAGGCGGAAGCAGCGTCGGCGGCGAATGCAGCGCGTGCGGCGGCGGCGGAGGTCGAGGCTCTGCGCGGCAGCATCGGCAGCTCCATTTCCGCTGACGACACCGCCGACGCGGACCTCGAGCTGCTAGAGAGGGAGGCAGCGCGAGCGCGGGCGGCGCAGTGGGCAGCCGCGCATGTCCACGAGCGTGGCGGCAGCCCAGACAGGCGCGGACGCGCTGGCGGCGCTCCTGGAGGAGGCGCGCACGGCGGTGGCGCTCCTGGGGCAGCCGCGCACGCCCACGAGCGCAGCGGCAGCCCAGACAGGCGCGGACGCGCCGGTGGCGCTCCTGGAGGAGGCGCGCATGGCGGCGGCGCTCCTGGAGGAGGCGCGCACGGCAACGGTGGCGGACGGGTCGATGGAGAGCGCGGCCTTCACAGGCAGTGTGGCTCTCTCTCCCCAGATCGGTACCGACGGGTCGATGGAGAGCGCGGCCTTCACAGGCAGCGTGGCTCTCTCTCCCCGGATCGGTACCGTGGTTACCACGGGCTCCAGGCTGTTGTCAGGGACATCGGTCCCGGCGGTGGGTGGCCTACCCTCACCAAGACCAACTACGTAGAGTGGGCTGCGGTGATGAGGGTAAAGCTCCAGGTGCGGCACATGTGGGAGGCAGTCCGGTACGGAGACGTCGACTACGACCTAGATCGACGGGCGCTGGATGCTCTCATCGCTGCAGTCCCGCCCGAGATGCAGTTCTCGCTTACCAGCAAGCGGACTGCCAAGGAGGCTTGGGACGCCATCGCTGCGGCACGCATCGGCAGCGACCACGCCCGCAAGTCCACACTGCAGGCACTTCGCAAGGAGTGGGAGAACCTGGCCTTCAAGCCAGGTGAGGACGTTGATGGCTTTGCTCTTCGTCTCAACACTCTCTTGTAGAAGATGGTGCAGTTCGGCGACGACACTTACGGCGAGGAGAGAGCTGTCGAAAAGCTCTTCCGTTGTGTCCCCGAGAAGTACAAGCAGATGGCTCGCTCGATCGAGTCTCTGCTGGATCTCTCCACGATGTCGATCGAGGAGGCGATAGGTCGCCTCAAGGTCGTCGACAGCGATGAGCCACAGTCCCTCTCGGGGCCCATCACCACTGGCAGGAAGCTCCTTCTCACTTGGGAGCAGTGGCTTGCCAGCCAAGGTGACCGGAGGAAGGAGGAGCCTTCTTCCGCGACAGGCGGCCGCAAGCGTGGCAAGCCACGCAAGGCGCGCAGAGACGCCCAGGCCGGGGCGCGAGGACGTGCCGAGGGTGATGCCCGCGGAGGCGCCCAGGGCGGCGCCGCCGGCAGGCACAAGCCGGCACGAGACGACGCCTACCGCAACTGCGGCCAGCTTGGCCATTGGGCCAAGGACTGTCGACAGCCACGACGCGGCCAGGCCCACGTCGCACAGGCGGAGGAGCCGGCTCTGTTCATGGCACATGCCAGCATCGAGCTACCTCCAGCGGCGCCGGCCGCAGCGGCTCTCCTCCACCTTGACGAGCCAAAAGCACACGCCCTCCTCGGCGACAGCTCCGGCAACGACAAGACTGACGGGTGGTGCCTCGACACCGGCGCCACCCATCACATGACCGGTCGACGGGAGTTCTTCACCGAGCTTGACTCTAGCGTCCGAGGCTCCGTCAAGTTTGGGGATGCCTCCAGCGTGGAGATCAAGGGCGTCGGCTCCATCATCTTCACCGCCGTGTCTGGTGAGCACAGGCTGCTCACCGGAGTCTACTACATCCCCGCGTTGAGGAACTCCATCATCAGCTTGGGACAGCTGGATGAGAACGGTTCGCGCGTGGTGGTTGAGGACGGAGTCATGAGGATTTGGGATCGTCGTCGTCGCCTTCTTGCCAAGGTATCCAGAAGCGCAAATCGACTCTACGTCCTTAACGTGCAGGTGGCACAACCCCTCTGTCTCGCTGCTCGTCGGGACGACGAGGCGTGGCAGTGGCACGAGCGTTTCGGGCACCTTCACTTTGAGGCCCTGAAGCAGCTCAGTGCCACGAAGATGGTGCGAGGCCTGCCGTGCCTCGACCATGTGGAGCAGCTCTGCGACGTCTGCGTGTTGACGAAGCAGAGGCGACTCCCCTTTTCCCAGCGGGCGAGCTTTCGAGCCAAGGAGAGGCTCGAGCTCGTGCACGGGGACTTGTGTGGCCCGGTGACACCGGCCACACCGGGAGGACGACGCTACTTCCTGCTGCTCGTCGACGACCTCTCCCGCTACATGTGGGTGATGGTCCTCGGCAGCAAGGGAGAGGCTGCGGACGCCATCAGACGCGCGCAGGCTGCTGCGGAGGCGGAGTGCGGCCGCAAGCTGTGCGTGCTGCGCACCGACAACGGCGGCGAATTCACGGCGGCTGAATTCGCGTCGTACTGCGCTGACGAGGGCATTCAGCGCCACTACTCCGCGCCGTACAGCCCGCAGCAGAACGGCGTCGTCGAACGGCGCAACCAGACGGTTGTGGGGATGGCTCGGGCCCTCCTCAAGCAGAGGGGGATGCCGGCTGTCTTCTGGGGAGAGGCGGTGGTGACGGCCGTCTACATCCTCAACCGCTCGCCTACCAAGGCGCTCGACGGCAGGACGCCGTACGAGGCTTGGCATGAGCGCAAGCCGGCGGTCTCCCAGTTGCGGGTCTTCGGCTGCCTCGCGTTCGCCAAGGAGCTTGGCCACATCAGCAAGCTCGACGACAGGAGCACTCCAGGAGTGTTCATCGGCTACGCGGAGGGCTCGAAGGACTACCGCATCCTCGACCCGAAGACACAGCGTGTGCGCACGGCGCGCGACGTTGTGTTCGACGAAGGGCGAGGATGGGCGTGGGACAAGGCGGTGGACGATGGCTCGGCTCCGATGTACGACGACTTCACTGTCGAGTACGTCCACTTCGAGGGAGCTGGGGGAGTAGGCAGCTCTTCTTCGGCGAGCGCGTCTACCCCAGTCCCCGAGCCTCCACCGACCCCGGCGCCTGCTACTCCGACAGCTCCACGCTCTCCAGCCAGGACCTCGGCTGCGATGAGTTCTTCGCCGGCTTCACCACAGCCGGCAACGCCACGCACTCCAGCACCGACAGGCACCTCTCCGGGCACGTCTACTCCAACACCAGCTCGTGTCGAGCACAGCCCGGTTGAGCTCGCTACTCCGCTCTCTCACGACGAGGAGCGCATCGACGTGTACCACGACGGCGAGCCGTTGCGGTACCGTACGATGGAGAACCTTCTCGGCGACCAGTTGGTGCCGGGACTGGTGCCTCACGACCTGGAGGACCTGGAGGCGCAGTTGCACCTTGCATGTGACGACGGCGAGCCTCGGTCGTTCGCAGAGGCCGAGAGACACGCGGCATGGCGCGCCGCGATGCAGTTGGAGATGGATGCGGTTGAGAAGAACCGCACCTGGGAGCTTGCTGACCTTCCTCGTGGCCACCGCGCAATCACCCTTAAGTGGGTGTACAAGCTGAAGAGGGATGAAGCCGGCGCCATCGTCAAGCACAAGGCTCGCTTGGTGGCACGAGGTTTCGTGCAGCAGGAGGGGGTCGACTTCGACGACGCCTTTGCTCCCGTGGCACGGATGGAGTCCGTGCGACTTCTCCTTGCGCTAGCTGCCCAGAAGGGCTGGCGTGTTCATCACATGGACGTCAAGTCGGCGTTCCTTAACGGCGACTTGAAGGAGGAGGTCGACGTGCACCAGCCGCCGGGATTTGCGATCCCCGGCAAGGAGGGCAAGGTGCTCCGCCTGCGCAAGGCCCTCTATGGCTTGCGGCAGGCACCGAGGGCGTGGAATGCCAAGTTGGATTCCACACTAAAGGGGATGGGCTTCGAGCAAAGCCCGCACGAGGCGGCCATCTACCGACGGGGCAATGGAGGAAATGCCCTGCTGGTGGGTGTCTACGTCGACGACTTGGTGATCACCGGCACCAAGGATGCGGAGGTGGCGGCATTCAAGGAAGAGATGAAGGCCACCTTCCAGATGAGTGACCTGGGGCCTCTCTCCTTCTACCTGGGAATCGAGGTACACCAGGATGACTCTGGGATCACGCTTCGACAGACCGCCTACGCCAAGCGCGTCGTTGAGCTAGCTGGGCTCACCGACTGCAACCCAGCTCTCACTCCGATGGAGGAGAGGCTGAAGCTGAGCCGCGACAGCACGACGGAGAAGGTGGACGCTACGCAGTACCGGCGTCTTGTGGGGAGCCTTCGCTACCTCGCCCACACACGGCCGGACTTGGCATTCTCCGTCGGCTACGTTAGTCGGTTCATGCAGCGACCGACGACGGAGCACCAGCAGGCTGTGAAGAGGATCATCCGCTACGTTGCGGGCACTCTCGACCACGGCCTCTACTACCCGAGGTGCCCTGGGGCGGCACACTTCGTCGGGTACAGCGACAGCGACCACGCCGGCGACATCGACACCAGCAAGAGCACGAGCGGGATCCTCTTCTTCCTCGGCAAGTGCCTCGTTAGCTGGCAATCGGTCAAGCAGCAGGTGGTGGCCCTGTTCAGCTACGAGGCCGAGTACATAGCGGCCTCCACCGCTTCGACTCAGGCGCTCTGGCTCGCTCGACTGCTTGGTGATCTCCTCGGCAGAGACACTAGAGCGGTGGAGCTCAGGGTGGACAGCAAGTCCGCTCTGGCCCTGGCAAAGAACCCCGTGTTCCACGAACGCAGCAAGCACATCCGGGTGAGGTACCACTTCATCCGAGGCTGTTTGGAGGAAGGGAGCATCAAGGCGAGCTACATTAACACCAAGGACCAGCTTGCGGACCTGCTCACCAAGCCCCTTGGGAGGATCAAGTTGCTTGAGCTCTGCTCCAGGACCGGGATGGTTCAACTCTCCCACAAGACGACGCACAAGACTTAGGGGGAGAATGATGGATAAGTCTCATGTGTGGCTGGTCTTTGTGGGGCTGTGATGCTCACATGGTCATGGTCCTTGTGACTGTTTTTCTGTTTTTAGGACAGCATCTTAGACTAGAGGACAGCATCTTAGAGGACAGCATCTTAGACTAGAGGACAGCATCTTAGCTAGGATAGCATATTAGCATCTTAGACTAGCATCTTGGCATATGCTTGGCTGGCTAGCAGCCTATAAATATGTAACCCCGACCCCTCAGGTTGGTATGGCATTTGTGTGAATTTGTGTGAGAAATAGACAAGAAAATTGCCCCAACTCCTAGTGTCATCCTCTCTCGATGAGAGTAAGAATTCTCCTACTACCAAGAGTGAGAATTCAGCGACTAACAGTACCATATCAGTATCCGCATACTAAAATTTGGATATATATGATGTCGAAATCCATTCATATCTTTTCTGAAATATCAGTAACCAAATCTGAATCCGATACGGTAGCTATCCGAATTCGTATCCGTAGTAGGTATCGATCTGTTTACACCCCTAGTGGTTATAATCTATTAAAACCTGGCTTTGCGTCTGTTTGTATGTGATTCACTTCTCTTATCAACCTTGTGACTCTGAATTGTGGGAAGCTGTAGTTTCAGCATCATGGTCTTTGATGTTTGTTACCGAACTCTCAATCTGTAGTGACACAATTGTGTTGCAGTTGCTTATGTTAACTAAAACGTGGTTTGTTGCATGAATTAATTTATGCATAAATAGAAAAGCTGAAGCTCTGTTACTGAGAATGTTGTACAGAAAGAGAAGGACAACATTGAGGGCTTTGCACAGAGGCTTGATTTTTTCTCTGTTGTTCTTAGCAATCTGCTATAGCAATTCCTCATTTGACACCCTATATGGAAAGGTTGTATATAGAAGTTTTGAAATAGATATTCTTTGTTCGTTCAGATCTAAACACCTCTCATCAGATTAGTCCACTTTGGTCAGTTCAATGTTTTGTAATTAATATTGGAGGTTAACCACATGAAGTATCCTTAGGTACCTTATAAAGTCATAATTTATTCACAATGACGTACATGGCTACATCACAAATTTTTAACTGTGAAAATACTCCATCTCAGGATAGAAGGTGCAACTGTTTCTTTCTCCTAGGATACAAGGCGCTGCTCTTTAATCCTCTAGTTCACACGCAAGCAGCCTGCACCTGCAAAGTGTCTCACCTTCCTATTCACGCGCATGCAAGTTACTGTCTCTCTCTGTTGGGGACTGGTTAGCATGCACTTAGCATTTAGTTGAGCGCTGGTCTCCATAGGCATGCTACGAGAACCAAAGTATCAATCGTGGGACAGATCAGAAATTAAAACTTTTCTTGGTCTGTGGACAGAAGGGAGCTGCGCCTTCTATCCTGAGACGGAGGGAGTAGAAATATATTTTCATAAACCAACTACATGGGCTACTTATGAAGCTATTGTGTATCTGTGAAAAATGTCTTTCTGGTTCATAGAATAAACTAAGGACCTCATGAATATGTATACCTTTTTTGAATTTAATGATAGAATCGAATTAACTCCGCCTATGTTGTCGCAACATAGCAGGTCCCAAGCCCTAGTAAAGGAGTAGGGTTGTGATAGGCGTGGCGAGCCAACGTTAAACCTAGCCATTCTAATGGCGATGAAACCCGAAAGAAAACCGTTGGGGTGTAACCCTCTTAGCGACACGCCATATCGGAACCTGGGTATGGTGTTAAATGAGCAAGGGCCGGGTTGTCACCCCCGTGATACGCCGTGTCGCGATCTGGGCACGGTGTCAAGTGAGCAAGGATCAGGTCGTCGCATCTTTAGTGGCGCGCTATATCGGCGCCCGGGCCCGGGTGTACTGAAAAATAAGCAAGGGTCTTCACATCTGAGTCGACGGGTGCGAAGGGTAAGAAAGCTAGTCGAACCAACTAGGATCCGTTTAGGTAGCTGGAATGTAGGGTCGCTTACAGGTAAGTTAAGAGAATTAGTTAATACCGCGACTAGGAGGCGTGTAAATATATTATGCGTTCAAGAGACAAAATGGAAGGGTCAGAAGACGAAGGAGGTGAACAATATAGGTTTCAAGCTTTGGTACACAGGGACAGTCGCGAATAGAAATGGAGTAGGAGTTTTGATTGATAAGGGCCTCAAGAATAGTGTGGTGGGAGTGAGAAGGCAAGGAGATAGGATTATCTTAGTCAAGCTTGTCATTGGTGATATGGTCTTGAACGTAATTAGTGCGTATGCCCCCAAGTAGGCCTCGACGAGAGTGCTAAGAGACAGTTCTGGAAAGACTTAGATGGCCTGATTAGAGTTATACCTAGTAGTGAGAAGCTTTTTATAGGAGGAGATCTTAATGGGCATGTAGGTACTACAAGCGCAGGTTTCGAGGCAGTTCATGAAGGTTTTGGGTATGGTAGTAGGAATCAGGAGAGGGGGGGGGGGGGGAGTTCTGGACTTTGCGGTAGCTTTTGACCTGATGATAGCCAGCACTTTCTTTAGAAAGAGAGAACCTCATCTAGTGACCTTCAGTAGTGGACAACACTCTAGCCAGATTGATTTTGTCCTCGCAAAAAGAAAGGACAAACGAGCATGCTTGGGTTGCAAGGTGATACCAGGGGAGTGTGTTGTTTCTCAACATAAGCTTTTGGTGGCAGACTTTCGTTTTCAGGTGCGTGCCCGTAGAGATAAACAAGCTAAGATTGAAAGAACAAAGTGGTGAAAACTAAAAGGAGAGACGTCAGAGGTATTCAGGAAAAGAGTTATCAAAGAGAGCTCTTGGAAGGAAGAAGAGGACATAAACAACATGTGGGAGAAGATGGCAACCAACATTCGGAAGGTGGCATCATAGGTGTGTGGAGTAACCAAAGGAAGTGGAGGCGAGGCTAAAGATACTTGGTGGTGGAACGAGGAAGTCCAAAGGGCTATTAAAGAGAAGAAAGAATGATATAGGCGCTTGTACCATGACAGAAGTGTGGACAACATAGAGAAGTATAAGGTGGCAAAGAAGACCGCAAAGCGAGCTATAAGTGTGGCAAAGAGTAGAGCGTACGAGGATCTTTACCAATATTTGGGTACGAAGGAAGGAGAAAAGGATATTTATAGGATGGCTAGGGTTCGTGAGAGAAAAACAAGGGACTTCAACCAAGTTAAATGCATTAAGGATGAAAGGGAGCATCTCTTAGTGAAGGAGGATGAGATCCGACATCGATGGCAAGAGTATTTTGATAAATTGTTCAATGGTGAGAATACGGACACAACCTTTCAGTTGGATGACTCTTTTGATGACACCAATAGGCGCTTTGTGCGGAGAATCCAAGAAAATGAGGTCAGAGAGGCGTTGAAAAGGATGAAAGGAGGTAAGGCGATGAGACCGGATGGTATCCCAATCGAGGTGTGGAGATGCCTCGGGGACATAGCTATAGTATGGCTAACCAAGCTGTTCAACCATATTTTCGATTGAACAAGATGCCTAATGAGTTGAGGAAAAATATATTGATACCGATCTACAAGAATAAAGAGGATATTTAAAGTTGTACTAATTACCGGGGAATTAAGTTAATGAGCCATACTATGAAGCTATGGGAGAGAGTTATCGAGCATCGCTTGAGGACAATAACGCGAGTCTCTATGAACCAATTTGGTTTCATGCCCGGAAGGTCAACCATGGAAGCCATTTTCTTAATAAGACAAGTTATGGAGCAGTATAGGAAGAAGAAGAAGGATCTACACATAGTTTTTATTGACTTGAAGAAGGCTTATGATAAAATACCAAGGAATGTTATGTGGTGGGCTTTGGACAAACATAAAGTCCCAACGAAGTACGTCGGACTCATTAAGGACATGTACAACAATGTTGTGACTAGTGTTCGAACAAGTGATGGAGACACGGATGACTTCCCGATTAGGATAGAACTACATCAAGGATCAGCTTTGAGTCCTAAATAAGCCCCCCCCCCAAAAAAAAAGGGTCTCAACAAGTGAGGCGCACCATCAAGCACATAAACTCAGTATTTATATTTATATGCAAGATTTTACTGACAAAATAACAAATCGTTATTCCGTACTGGGGAGGCGACATGGGTGGAAAGATGGTGCATTGTATTGGTGATTACTACAAGTATTTCAGGACGAAACGCAACTACACTGCTGGAAACCCTGCTCCGCGAATGGGGAAAAGAATACAAAATGGTACCAAGAAAACAGGAAACCTCCACAGCATATCCGCGCAACATCAGTGGAGAGACCAAACAAACCCTTGGAAGAGAACACAGCAAGGCGTACCTTGGGGCCGGCACGGAGCGGGCGAGCGCCGCCGGCGGCGGCGGCGAGGGTGGCGACGCGCGAGGACCTGGGGGAAGCGCCCCTGGTGCCAGCGACGGCGGAGAAGGAAGACCTAATGGATCGCGATGCGAGGAGAGACTCCATCAAACGTGGAAAACGATGGGGGTACGCGGGAGCCGACGATGGGTCTCCTGGTCTCAGGGGAATTCTATAGTGGATGGCGGCAGCCGGAACGGCAACAACGGTCCGAGTCGGGTGCTGACGGGAAAGACGACCTATCCGGCACGACGCACGAGGAACACACGCCTCCTCTGTTTGCCATTTCATTCGCAAAAATAGGTTCTCGGCCATTTGGCTTGTATGGCATGCGGTATATTTCTTCTTTTTTCTAATCTATGTATATATATTTCCTAACTAAGAGTTTCGTAGCGTTGTTTATAAAACTACCACATCACGTAGAATAAAATAAAACATGAATCATCCACTTTTAATATAGAGTTTCATTCTATAGTTTTACATATATTTAATTTCATGACTCAGAGAGAGTTGATATTCATGTCAAAAGAGTTTATCAACTCACTTCTTCTCTCTTCTTAAAACCCCTGCTACATCATCAAAAACGCTTATGTGGCAGCTTATTAAACACAAATGAAATTGGCCTAAAAGACATCTCTACCCTTATGGGATTTTTCATTCGTGCATGGATGATGTGATTTGATAGAGACCGACGTTTCGTTTCTTCCCTTTACTTGTTCATCTGCCGCCACCGCGGCATCCCCCAACGTCTCATCCATGGACAGCCAGCCGCCCAACCTTAAGTTTGGTCGTGCCGACTGCCCAAGGTCTGGCCGCGCCAGCCACCTAACCCCCGACGCTGACCGCCCAACCATTGACGGCGCCCACCCAAGGCCTGGCCGTGGCCACCTAAGACCAGGCTACGCCGGGCGAAGGCCTGACCGCGCCGGTGCCCATTCCCCGACGTCGGCCGCCCAAGGCCTGGCCAGCACAGGCGGCGGCAACCAGCCATCTTACCTGCCTGCCCAGGCATACAGGCCCCAAGGGCGTGTTTGGATGCCGCCCTCGCCTGGGCTTGCCTGCCAGGCAAGCGATCGCAGCCCCAGGCGATCGAAATCGAATGATTGGGGACGCTGCCGGGGAGGCAGCATCCAAACATGCCCCCAAGTGCGTGCTCCAGGCGTATAGGCTCAAATATTCAATACGTGTCACAAGGCCAAAGTCGTCCGTACAGGTCACAAATACATGGAGGAATAGTAGAAAAAAAGAGAAAATGCATATAATGGTAAGAAAATCACATGTCTAACGTTTGAAGACCTATTTTTGCGAAGCCAAAGTTTGGAATAACAAAACTGCGACGCACACCGATTGGAGTCCCAAATATCTAATTTTCTCCCTCCTATCCCTGCACAGTATTTTTTTTATAGATACTCGCTCCGTGGTAGATGTAGCAAGGTATAAATTTGTTAGGGCATTTTTAATATAATATTAATACACGCTCCGGGCATACAGGCTCAGTGTGTGTACAGGCAAAAGGTCACAAGGGCAAAGTCGTCCGTACAGGTCACAAATACATGGAGGAATAGTAGAAAAAAAGAGAAAATACATATAATGGTAAGAAAATCACATGTCTAACGTTTGAAGACCTATTTTTGCGAAGCCAAAGTTTGGAATAACAAAACTGCGAAGCACACCGATTGGAGTCCCAAATATCTAATTTTCTCCCTCCTGTCCTGCACAGTATTTTTTTTATAGATACTCGCTCCGTGGTAGATGTAGCAAGGTATAAATTTGTTAGGGCATTTTTAATATAATATTAATATTTACTGATGAAGACTAAGCAATATCTTCAGCAGTGAATACCCTTTTAATTATAATATAATAATTAGCTCTTAGACATTGTATCAACTATGATACCTGTGCGTTACTGCAGAATATTGTGGCGCTTAAAGTATAGGAGAATTCATGGAGAGATAAATAGTAAAACAATGAAAGAAAGCATACATATTTGAATCGTCAATGAAATGTTAAAAAAAAAGTTAGAAAAACATAGCATACAGTACTGGATAAGTGTATTAGTAACTTGTTGTCCTGCCGATAAATTGTCATTGGTTTTATCATATTATATTTGATTAATACCAAATGTTTAGATCATTTAGAACTTAGTGATAGCTTGCGCTAACAAATTTGAGATGCCACCCTTAATAATTGTTTGCTAGTTGGGAAGTAAATATATTCGATGCAAACACTGTGGCAACAATTCTAAAAATTCAGTCAAGCTTTCACCCTCCGAGTACATGTGAAGAAGACTGCAGCATCTTATACATCTCAATCTAGTTCATAATTAGGGAAAATGTTATTTTATTTGACATGCATAAAAACAAAAAAAAATAGATATGTAAAATTACAGTTAGGGAATAGCCTATGAACTTTGCAAGGGAAAACTGAATGGAACACGTACGTACAGAAAGTAGGCCATGAGAGGAAGCTGACAATGCGTTCATGGCTGTGGTGTGCCAAGCCATGGATGCTGTGAGCCAGCGGCGGATCCACAGGGGGGGGGGGGGGGGGGGCTGGGGGGCTCCAGCCCCCCCTAATTTCTTGATTTCAAGCTTAATCACTGTAGCAAAAGTTTAATTTCACCATTAAATCTTTATGCGAATCAACATCTCCATTGTTTTAGCCTCCCTTATCCCGCATCGTGAGCCATAAATATTCATGCAAGGTAGCAAGCAGTGCATCCACGATAGACAGGCAAAACACAGGGTGAAGCATTGGCCCTTCGTGGACGGTGTCGTAGAAGGGCGCCATGAAGAGGAATAGCAGAATCACCAGCGAGGAAGGTGACAATGCGTCCATGGCTGTGGTGTGCCAAGACATGGATGCAGTGAGGCATAAATATTCATGCAAGGTAGCAAGCAGTGCATCCATGATAG
Source organism: Miscanthus floridulus (assembly GCF_019320115.1). Taxonomy (NCBI): domain Eukaryota; kingdom Viridiplantae; phylum Streptophyta; class Magnoliopsida; order Poales; family Poaceae; genus Miscanthus; species Miscanthus floridulus. Next base: position 65,458,426 of record NC_089586.1, on the reverse strand, counting down.
ACAGGCAAAACAGAGGGTGAAGCATTGACCCTTCCTGGACGGCGTCGTAGAGGGCACCATGAAGAGGAATAGCAGAATCACCAGCGAAGCCTCATCCGTGAAGCATTGGCCCTTCCTGGACTAATGTTGGGCGCTAGAGGAGATCAAGGTAAATAGGATGGCGTTGAGAAGTCTCTCTCTCTCTCCTACACTGTAGGTTACAAAAATAACTTATTCTGTAGCAACTTTGAGTTACGATAATTACCATTTTAATTTACGAGATTATAGTAACTCCTTATTAAGTGGTTTACTATAATGTTATGGTAAATATTCTCATGTGCTATAGTAACCCAACTATCGTAAATATGTATTGATATTATCGTAAATTAGTGTATAAAATTATCGTAAATGTATGGCTACAGAATAACTTATTTTGTAGCTGGCTACTGAATATACTCATTCATATATATATATATATATATATATATATATATATATATATATATATATATATATATATATATATATATATATATATATATATATATATATATGAGTATATTACACAAACGGAGAAGGCTAAGCAATGATGGTGGAGTATTTAAGTTGGCGTTAAGGAAAGTTGAAGTGGGCATAGGAAAAAATAAGTTCGGTTGGTGACGTTACAAGGCCATATTCGGTATACTTTTGGGGACTCTCGTTCCTCCTATAACTCATTGGCCCCATTCATTTGGTCGAAATTAGCTGAAAAATACTTTTCCGTTGAATTATTGTGAGAGAAAAATATTGTTCTGGCTAAAAAAATAAACCGAATAAGCCGGATTATAAGGTAAGCCGAATGGGGCCATTAGCAGTATATTTGTTGGTGCAGAAAGTGACCAACACGTAAATATTTATAGTTTTGCCGTACGTTGTGATCGGATGTGGCCTAGCACTCAATGACAGAGTTTATACTGGTTCAGACAACGCGCCCACGTCCAGTTTGAGTCGGTCGGTGACTTTATTCCTGAGCCCATGTGCTCGAAGTCTGTTGTGGGGTTACAAACGAGAGGGGGAAAATGGGGGGTGCAAGAGGTCCGGTCGAACTCCGGACTGAAGGGCCAAGAGTGACGAGAGCTCCTACGTATGCTAAGTATCCGAGCTTGTGCTCTGTGTGATTTATCGATCGTCGGAGAGTTGTCCACTGATCTATTAGAGAGTCATCCACTTATCCTTCTTTTTGAGAGAGAGTGCATCCCCTTTTATAGATGAAGGGGTGGCCTTACAAGCGAGAGAGAGTACGTATGCTACTAAGTCTTGTTACCCATGCTGTCGGGTACGAGATGATGATAGACGCCAACAATACTGTTTTATGTCAGATGCATGTGGGAGGTTTTTACCGCATTCACCATGTATGGTAAATGACGACGCTCATAACACTGTTGATGCCTAGAGGTATGTGGGGGTCTTACTGTGTTTGCCTAGTATGGAGATTGATGGCGCCCATAACACAGTAGGGCAAAACGTTGGCGCCTACAACACTACTTGGGTTCTGACATGCCTGGAAGGTTGCAGAGCACCCTTCTGACATGTCATGTCAGTACTGCAGGTGTACAGGGTATGGTCCTTGGTATTATGGTTTGACTTGAGTGCCCTGCCTTACTTGCTCTGCCCTTTTCCTAGGTTCTCACTGAGCGGGCGTCCCCGGTCGGTTGGTCCCAGTCGGCTCCGACTGCGCTAGTCGGAGAAGAGCTGTAAGCAGAGGTTCGGTGTATCCTTGTGAAAGCATCTAGGCCCATAGTTAGGTTTCGGTGATTAATGACAATACGTAATTACTGTGACTAACGTGTGTTTTGCAGAGGTAATTAAGTTAGGTCATGGTAATGACAATTGATTAGGCAATCATGGTGGTCATGCCCCTACGATGGAAATCGTTTTGGTTTTCAAAGGATGGATGACAAGGTTAAGGATGGACTAGTTCTAAGTGTCGTTTGGTGTTGAAGAGACACTTAGAGTAGTTTAAGACTTTGTTTTTCCTTTGGCCGTACTATTAAGGGGGGTATGGACGTGTAGCTTGACCTAGACGAGTCTAGTGGGTTAGGTGTGGTGCACACTTGTTAAATCTAGCACTAGGTAGCTCCTAAAAAGCTCTTAGATCAATTGGAGCAAACTTTATTCACATATGATTGCGTTTTGGAAGTGAATGGAGGGTCAAATATTGACCGAACGCTGGCGCAGAGTCTGGTCAGTTCATTTGATCAAGGTGAAGTCGTCTGGATGCGACCGGACGCTGAGTGAAATATGACCGGACGCTGGGTGCCAGAGTCCGATCAACTCCAGTAAGGTCCCAGAGAGGGACAATCCTGATCGTACGCGTCCGGTGAGTGCTGACCGGACGCTGGTCAGTTTTCGGCTACTAACCACACGCTGAGCAGCAAAGTGACCGGACATTGGGTGCTAGAGTCCGATCAACATCAGTAAGGTTCCAGAGAGCAGTTTTTTGTGACTGGACGTGTTCGGTCAGTGCTGACCGGACGCTGATCTATGTTCGGTCACAACTTAACTGTCACAGAACCGACCAATTTATAAGAGCACAAGTACAAAAACAATCGCCGGAACGATCAAATTCTCGAACTTGAGCCCATATAAACCCGGTAGTCAACCGAAATCTTGAAGGATTTCAAACCAACTTGCATACAACCAAGATCACAGTAATTCAACATAACATATCGTACGTTACAACATTTCGTAGACATTCGCAAATAGATTACACCATCACAGAGTCATCGTTATTACAAAATAAGTCTTGTAAAACATGCGGAAGCAAATAGTTTAACTCACACACACCGAGTTCAAATACACATACTGGTTTGCTAATCATGGCCCGCAAAAGCATTCAGATAAGAGAAAGGAGATCATGCCCATGATCTAGTCCTCATCACCCGCCGGGTGGAGACAATACTTGCAGAATCCCTGATATAGAAGGTCATCTACAACAAGAGGGAATAAACCCTGAGTACGGGGATGTACTCAGCTAGACTTACCCGTCTAAAACCAAACAAATGACACCAAGGATTATGCATAGCTTAATGTAGTGGAGCTGGCTGACACTTTCTTTTTGCAGAAAAGCATAAGTAATAATGATCAACTCTTAACCTGAACTAGCAGTGACTTTTTAGCCATTAACCTGTCATCTATATTAGCACCTGTACTAAGCAATCATTTTATTAGGGTGCAAACATTAATAACCATATCAGGTATTCATTGTGGCAACCTTATCATCATCCATTTAACCATATCGTTAAATTAATTGAATCTACGTTGCCGCTGCTCAGTCAAGTTCTCACTATCCGGGAGAGACGGCGATTCGAATCGATTCCTATCCAGCTGGAGGGGTATTCCTAAACACAAACCCTGCTTCCCCCGTCAGGGTCGCAACAAGTCACCTTTGGTACAATTCAGGAGTCGCGGGTCTGAACAGATCGACATTCTCAGAGAACCACTCTGCCAAGGTTGTTCGGGACTCTAACCCGCCTTGGACTTATGCCAATGGCTCTCCGCACATCCTTACTACCTCCAGAGTGCCGCCACTGCTCGCGTTCCCGGCCGGAATCGAGCTACTAGGCTTCGCGGTCGGAACGACTTATCCGGCCAGCTAAGTGTTAGGCTGCGTTCAACATGACATGAGGACGTACAGCGTATCGGTCCTTAAACGACTCAGACGGAGTCACTATGTTCAAACCTACACAAGACCCCGCCCGGTCTTAATTCATTATTCACATGGTTCTTTTCCACGATAGCAAATATAGCCAACCATGATCCACCTCATCCTAAAGCTCGCAGGTGACAGGAAATCACCTGACTTCTACCGCACTAAGCATGGCTAAGCATTTAACCCGTTCCTAAACTTAAATAGGATTCCAGTGCGATATCTGGACAAGGAAGGATATATAATGCAGCAATTGGTTCCAACCAATTCCTATACTTAATGCATCATCAACAATAAAAGATACTCAATGTATGTGTAAAAACATGGGAGGCTTAATATGCTCCGGGGCTTGCCTTTTAGGAACGAGGAAGGCTGGTGGTCAGGGCACTCGGGCAATTCCTCCGTGGCGACTGCTTCGTCGGCTTCCTACACCTCGGGTTCCTCCTCCTGGTTGGCTCCCTCAAACTCCAGCAACGTCACTCCCTCCGGCACACCTATTGCATGAATGCGCAAGATAAATATCATGGATGCACATGAACGAATGTCAGGGATGCTCGGGAATGCACATGTTCGCTGTAGTTTGCATATTCCAACTAAATCCCTATTCAAATCACTTTACTTACCAAGTTTATACAACCTAATGTATAATTGCTCATCTTCAGTTAATGACCTAGCACCTGCACCTAAGCATATTCTCAAGTTAGGCTAACCCCTAAACAATCAACGAGAACATTGCAACAACATACACTCAAGCATTTGCATTTCAGCAAAATGAAGACTTTGTAGCGGTACAGTAAACTAGCTATAACTAGAGATTTATAAATCCAAATGATATGCAACAAGACAATCTGGAAAGCTTATAAAATTGTCTACAATACATTTTCAGACCTCAAAGCATGATTCAAACCTTTACCAGGTCGAACTCATAAATCAACAGAACTCTGTCCTCACAAGGCAGAGAATAAGCAAAGACTGGAACCTAACTTTAAACAGCTGTAGTTTCTAAACTACTGGGCCAAATGCCCTCAAATTTTGACAGGAGGTAGATACATAAGTTATCTACAGCTTTTGTATTCATCATAATCACATAAAACCAAATTATCATGGGGAACTTTCCAAAGTCCCCAGATCTGTCCAGAGGGACATGATGCAAACAAATAATTATTAACTTATGATATAAACACTTAATTGGACAAAACAAACTTTACTGACATATGACACATATCACAAGAACACCAGAAAGTAGGGTGTCCATCACCAAAACATTTCTTTTAATACATTTCTTAATTTATTTAATTAATTAGGGGAAATAGTAAACATATATGAAAACTGCCCCATTAATTCTACGAAAATTACAGTAGACACTACATGCTCTAAGTAGACTACCATAAAAATTTCACACCATTTGAGTAAGTATAACAACCTACACAAAAATGGTAAGGCAGAATGACTTAAAATGGCATAATTAGGAAACCTTAGTGAAAAGTGTCAAGCAACAGATTTCATATTTTTCCTAGCATCCTTAGGGTACTAGGATACTCTCCAACAAATTTCATAGTCAATGGATTCATAAATAAATTACTAAAATTCCCACAAGAATCATCCAATGATAAAAGGAAAATCTATAACTCAAAAACTACACATGCAATGACTCTCAAATTTTAACCAGAGCTTCTACTAAGTAATACTAGCTTACCCACAAAATTTCACAATTTTTGGATCACAGAAACTCAAGATATCATTTAAACAAGTTTGCATGCATGCAAAAACACATTTCAAGTTCCTATTTAATTCACCCAAAATTTCTACATAAGGTGCTCAAGACATATTTTTCTTAAATACTAGACCTAACTGTGAGTCTAACAAAATTGGGAGTACTCAATTTGGATCTACCAATTAGGAGTTACAAAAATCACAAATCAGCATTCAAAATTGAAAATTTGAACTATCCTTAAGAACAACAGCCACTGACGTGTGGGTCCCGGTGTCAGCCGACCCACCCGTCAGCGAGACGAAAACAGAGGAGGCACGACGACGGCGCGGCACACGGCGAAGCTCGCCGACGGCGGCTCCTCCGGCGAAGGCGACGGCACCGGCGTGCTCGCCTCGACGAACCGCATCTAGCCATGTCCTAACCGCAACCTCTACCGAGCTCGAGCAATGACGGCGGCGTGCATGGCGAATGGCGGCGGGGTCCGACGGTGCTCCGGCGAGGTCTGGCCCTGTAGGGTGTGGCTAAGCTCGGTATGAGCTTCAGGGGGTCGCGAGGAAGCTAAGGGGAGGAAGAAAGGAACATGAGAAGGCTCCGGGGGTGGTCGGCCACGGAGAGCTCCACTCCGACGAGCCTCGGTCATGGTGGCGACGGCGGAGGGGATGCGATAGGTCCTCACCTAAGCTCGATTGACGCCGTGAATGGGTGGAGATGGTGAAGCTAAGCAAGGTGGAGCTTTAGGCGAGCTGGCTCAGGAACTGGTGGGGCTGCGGTGGCGCACGAGCTCGGCGATGGCGGTGCGCTCGGCAGCAAGGCGGAGGCGCTGCGCTCGGCTTCAGACGAAATGGCGAGGCGCAGAGGCATGGACGGAGTAAATAAGCGAGCAACCGGGTGCATGGCGTCCTCGTGGCAGCAACAGCCTGCCCGGCAGGGGCAATGCCGGCGTACGGCCGCCACTTGGCCGCCGCGGCCTGACGATGTCGGCCAGCTGGCTCGCCTGAACATTACGTTTCAGAGCCCAACGAAGCCGACTGACAGAGCAAAAACATCGATCCATATCATCTAAACTGTGCTGATTTAGTTCATGTCATAGTTGACAAAGTTGGAGTACTAAGTGAGATCTTTAACTTTGTCAATTGGAGCTCGAGCTAATACAGCTTTGTTTGGGATCTACAAGGTGAACAAGTTGGGTACACGAAACTGAAACTCAGTTTTCATACTTAGAAATTTTCTAAGTGTTGAATCCATCCTCAAATCTGACTTGTGGGTCCATTTTGAACATGTTGTGCACTTTTTCATGACTTGGCTTCTCAACAAAGTTTGTTCCTTATTAAATTTTCTACAACTTTGCTTTAGGTTGCTCAGCCATGCAAACATCCTAAGCTACACTTTTTAAATAGTCAAACACAGGAGCTCTAGGGGTCCAAATTGGTCAACCATGACTTGAAAACCTAATTAGGCAAAATGATCCACATGAACATTGTTCCAAATTACATCTTAGGTGCAACTAAGTTACTTACAAGCATTTTTAGCCACACCATGCATTGGTCACACAAGAATCAATCAAGGTATGTACTGAAACAATGAAAAACATAAGAAATGTTGCAAATGTTTCATAGTCATGTTTCACATGTTTCATGATCTTGTTGCATAGTATTAACTAATCTTGCTTCACTAAGTGAGTGGCACATGTTGCACTTAAGTGTTGCACACTTTACATTTCATAAAAGAAACAACACACATGAAATATACAACATGTTGCAATGTTTCAAAATCATATTTCATGTGCTATAAGTTCACGAATGGATGCATGATGCTCATGTTCATGAAATGCAGTGCAAATGTGGAAGCTAAACACCTGGGGTGTTACAGCCCTCCCCCCTTATAAAAATCTCGTCCTGAGATTTGAAAAGCGTACCATTGTTGATACAATTCCTTATAACCATCCCTCAAATAATCTTCCCTTTCCCACGTTGCATCGCGTTCACTACCCTGATTGCTCCACATGACTTTGTAGAACTTGACTACCCGACTCCGAGTCACTCGCTCATGAGTGTCAATCACTCGAACCGGCTTTTCTTCAAAGGTCAAATCAGATTTTAACTCGATATCCCCCAATGGAACTCTCTCTTCAGGGACGCGAAGACATTTCTTCAATTGGGATACATGAAAGACATTGAAGATAGCACTCATCTCAGGAGGTAATTGAATCTTGTACGCCACTTTACCACTCTGTCCAATGATTTCAAACGGACCAACGTATCTCGGCGCAAGCTTTCGCTTCACACCAAAGCGTTGGACACTTTTCATAGGTGAGACTTTTAGATATACGAAGTCTCCGACTTCGAACTCAATAGGTTTTCTACGTCGATCAGCATAACTTTTCTGCCTAGCTTGAGCTGCGGCCATGTGGGTTTGGATAGTACGGACTTGTTCTTCGGCTTCTTGAACGAAATCAATTCCATAATATCTCCTTTCACCGGCTTCTACCCAGTTCAACGGGGTTCTACACTTCCGGCCATACAAAGCTTCAAACGGTGCCATCTTTATGCTCTCTTGATAACTATTATTGTATGAGAATTCAGCTAGGGGTAACCATTTTTCCCATGAGCCCTTAGCCGAGATGACACAAGCTCTCAACATATCTTCTAAGATTTGATTCACTCGTTCAGTCTGCCCATTGGTTTGCGGATGATAGGCAGAACTTCTTACGAGCTTAGTCCCTAATAATCCGTGTAAGTGCTCCCAAAAGCGAGCAGTGAACTGTGGTCCTCTATCTGAGACAATAGTACAAGGGATCCCATGAAGTCGGACTATCTGGTTGAAGTACAACTCCGCATAGTCGGTTGGACGAAAGTCTATGCGGACCGGAATGAAGTGTGCCGACTTGGTCAGTCGGTCCACAATTACCCAAATTGAGTTAAAATTCCTCTGAGTGGTAGGGAGTCCAACTATAAAATCCATACTTATCTCTTCCCATTTCCAACCTGGAATAGAGAGTGGCTGAAGCAATCCAGCTTTCATGTGTACCGCCTTGACCCGACAACAAGTGTCACACCTAGCCACATAAGCGGCTATCTCCTTCTTCATTTTGGTCCACCAAAATCGAGGCTTTAAATCATGATACATTTTACTACTACCAGGATGAATAGATAGTTTAGAGGAATGAGCTTCAGATATGATTTGGTTTCTAAGCTCTCTATCCTTCGGAACTACCAACCTATCCTTGAACCATAACACGCCTTCCTCATCTACTCGAAAATGTTTGGTTTCTTGCTCTTTCATCTTGCGCTTGATGTGAAACACACCTGCATCTGTCTTCTGTAGCTCGATAATTCGACTCTGTAGAGTACAACTGACAGTGATGTTGTGCAGGACTGCAGGATGAAGGAGCTTTGACAAATGGACATCACTCTCAATCAACGAGTGGCAATGAGACTTTCTGCTTAAGGCATCCGTGACGACGTTTGCCTTGCCAGGGTGATAGTGCACTTGAAGGTTATAATCTTTGATCAACTCGAGCCATCTTCTCTGACGCATATTTAACTCTGGTTGAGTGAAGATGTACTTGAGACTTTTATGATCAGTGTAGATGTTGCACACATTGCCAAGTAGATAATGTCTCCAGGCCTTCAAAGCATGAACAACTGCAGCGAGTTCCAAGTCATGCATTGGATAATTCACTTCATGCTTCCGAAGTTGGCGAGAGGTATAAGCGATGACTCTACCCTCTTGCATAAGAACACCTCCTAACCCAATACCCGATGCATCACAGAACACATCAAAAGGTTTCTCGATATCCGGTTGTGCCAAAACCGGAGCCGATGTTAGAAGAGTTCGTAGGGTATGGAAAGCCGCATCACACTCAGGAGTCCAGACAAACTTCATGTCTTTTTGTAGCAATCGAGTCATAGGCTTGGTTATTTTAGAGAAATCTGGGATGAAGCGACGATAATAGCCAGCCAACCCCAGAAAACTCTGAACCTCATGCACCGAGATTGGAGCCTTCCAGTTCAATACTTCTTGCACCTTGGTGGGATCAACCATAATTCCACCATCGGACAACACGTGTCCAAGAAAAGGTACCTCACGAAGCCAAAATTCACATTTGCTGAACTTTGCATACAGCTGGTGTTCTCGCAATCTAGTAAGAACCACCCGCAAATGTTCAACATGCTCTTCTTCATTTTCAGAATAGACCAGGATATCATCTATAAATACCACCACAAATTTGTCCAACTCGGGCATAAACACCGAATTCATCAGATACGTAAAATGTGCGGGGGCATTGGTCAATCCAAAAGACATAACCAGGTACTCATATAGACCATATCTTGTAGAGAATGCGGTTTTTGGGACATCCTCAGGCCGAATTTTGATTTGATGATACCCAGATCTCAAATCAATCTTGGAAAAGACTTTCGCCTTAGACAACTGATCAAATAAGATATCTATGCGTGGCAGAGGGTACTTATTCTTGATTGTAACTGCATTCAAGGGTCTATAATCTACACACATGCGTAGAGATTGATCCTTCTTCTTCACAAAGATGGCTGGGCACCCCCACGGAGATGAACTAGGGCGGATAAGGCCTTTCTTTAGCAGTTCATTCAACTGGGTCTTAAGTTCAGCTAGTTCATTGGGAGGCATTCTATATGGCCTTCTAGAGATGGGAGCTATACCAGGAAGCAACTCTATCTTGAATTCTACTTCTCGATCCGGGGGCAATCCAGGCAATTCATCGGGGAAAACATCCGGAAAGTCACACACAATAGGGATATCTGCCAGAGACTTTGCTTGCACCGCATTGGTCGTGCAAGAAAGATTGATGTCCCTGGGTAACTGTACTAGAAAACCCTCCTGATTGCTAGGATCTCTAAGCATAACTACCCTAGTCGATGTATCGATAAGCACTCCATGACGGCTCATCCAGTTCATTCCCAATATCACATCGATACCTAGCCCCGGTAAAATTACTAGATCAACCTGATAACTTCGCCCCTCTATCACAAATTGTACATCCCCAACTACCAGCTTGGTTGGGATAATACCACTAGCAGCCCTTATACAATAACCCTCACCCTCAACAGTATATGTTTTCTGCATAAACTTGGATGCAAATGATGGACTAATGAAGGAATGCGAAGCACCTGAATCAAATAGTACAACTGCGGGGTGTTGGTCAATCAGAAACTTACCGGCAGTCACTACCTCTCCTGAAGGAATCTCAGTAATATTAGTGTGGTTCACTTGTCCCTGATGGCCACCCTGGTAATTATTCTTCTTAGGGTAAGGGCATTCCCTTGCCCAGTGGCCTGTCTTGTTGCAGTTCCAGCATGGCATGTTGCTTGGTGGAGCCCTGGAACTGCCCTGACTGGTAGTGCCCTTGGGAAGAGCAACTGTAAATGCCTTGCGAAACCCAGTCTTGGCGGGATTCTTCTTCTGCGGTGGGCGAAACTTGGCGGCTAACGCTGGAGGACGGAATGGAGTCCTTTGTGCGACGGGAGCCTTAGATTGTGAGGAAACCGCCTCATAGGCCCTCTTACGACTTTTCGAAGCCGCATATACAGCATTGTTGTTCTCTTGCGATAAGGCATCACTTACAAACTCATTAAAATGAGCGCACTTGCAATTTCCCATGGTCTTCATCAGTTTGGGGCTAAGTCCCCGCTTGAAGCTAGCAATCTTCTTAGCCTCGGTGTCCATAAACTCGGTGGCGTACCTTGCAAGGTTGTTGAAAGCTTGTAGGTATTCGTTCAGGCTCTTGTTTCCCTGAGTTAGCTTCATGAACTCTGTATGTTTGATCGCCATAAGACCAGGAGGAATGTAATTTCCCCTGAAAGCAGACTTGAACTGATCCCAAGTGATTTGGGCATTAGCAGGCATAGTGGACCGATGATGACTCCACCAGATGCCAGCAGGCCCATGAAGTTGGTGCGATGCGTACTCAGTTTTTAGCACCTCAGTCAAGCGGAGCAGACGGAACTTCTGCTCGAGAGTATTCAACCACTCATCAGCTTGTAGAGGCTCCTCATCCTCCTTGAAGATTGGGGGTTTCGTGTCAAGGAAATCCTTGAAATCACTGTATTGATTTGGATCCGGTCCTTGGCGTGGACCACGGCCATCACGATTCGCAATCATACGAAGGGCCTCAGCCATAGTGCGCTGTCCTTCCGCAAGCATTGCTATTAGTTCCATTGGTGTGGGTGGTGGTGGCGGAAGATCATCATCATCACTCGCACCGGTGGAACGAGTACGAGGCATCTGCACAATGCGCAACGAGTAATTATTGATGATGTCAGCACATTGAAGAGGAACAATATAATCGTGCCAAACTGAATTTACTGATGAGAATGAAAGCTTCATACAATAAACAGAGGCAATAATTTATTCCCCAATCACCACATCATCAAGTAGATTACTAGCGCCATACGCAGTGCATTCCAACATGACAAGTTTTAAACTTCACCATTACGATACGCATCCCGAAGGGAGCGAATTAAGGTACATTACAAGTATGACTGCAAACGCTTAACTAGTGAGACTTGCTAATGAACTACTCGTCGAAGTGATCCCTGTCCACATCGGAGACACCTTGGACTTCTTCTGGGCATTCCTCTTCTTCTAACTCTAAAGAAGCATCTCTGTGATGGGTCTAACGATCCAATTCTTGTGCAGCCTCATCTCTCTCAATATTGAGGTTTGACCCCACTGATGCAGATGATAATTTGCAATACCGCGAATCTCCTCACTTTTTGCTGAGAGGTTGCGCGTTATACTTGGGATAAGCAATTATAAGGGAGGGAGTAATGCAATATGAATGTCATGAGTGAATATGATGCATGCTCGTTCCGTACGTCCTCACAAACCTAAGAAATTTAAGCTTTAGCGGAATATACGGTGGCATACATACGTTCTCTCAATTAGCGGTAACTAGTCGATCTACACGGTGCATTGTTAGCGTACCTGCAGAAAAACTTCATTGCAGCCCAACCCAACAAAATATAATGCTAATTACCCAAGTAATAACTAAGATACTCTCCATATACACATCCCCCGATATATATACTTCGGTATCCAAACTACCCGACAAATGTACCCACAATTAAGTACTTTCATATATACATGTATGCAACATGTAAATACTCCAGTAACCACAACTAGCTCTCCCCTAGACCGACGGTTGGACGGTCATGCTCTCACAACTCACTCTTACCTTAGCGTAGAGGCAATTGATCCATACATTACCATTCAAACGAATGGCATCCATGCAATATCACGCCGCATGGACGACGAAATAGAAACAATCAATTCCCCCAAGTTAGTAATTATATATAAGCCACCTAGAAGTCCTTAAGTGGGCTATAAGGGATGTGATCACCAGTATACCATAAAAATTTTGATTTTTGAACACTTATATATAATTATAAGTTTGAAAACCATTTTTACAACAAAAGCTTTTGTTTTAAATAGCCGTAAGACATGTTTAATGTTGAATCTAGCTCCGATACCAGCTGTCACAGAACCGACCAATTTATAAGAGCACAAGTACAAAAACAATCGCCGGAACGATCAAATTCTCGAACTTGAGCCCATATAAACCCGGTAGTCAACCGAAATCTTGAAGGATTTCAAACCAACTTGCATACAACCAAGATCACAGTAATTCAACATAACATATCGTACGTTACAACATTTCGTAGACATTCGCAAATAGATTACACCATCACAGAGTCATCGTTATTACAAAACAAGTCTTGTAAAACATGCGGAAGCAAATAGTTTAACTCACACACACCGAGTTCAAATACACATACTGGTTTGCTGATCACGGCCCGCAAAAGCATTCAGATAAGAGAAAGGAGATCATGCCCATGATCTAGTCCTCATCACCCGCCGGGTGGAGACAATACTTGTAGAATCCCTGATATAGAAGGTCATCTGCAACAAGAGAGAATAAACCCTGAGTACGGGAATGTACTCAGCTAGACTTACCCGTCTAAAACCAAACAAATGACACCAAGGATTATGCATAGCTTAATGTAGTGGAGCTGGCTGACACTTTCTTTTTGCAGAAAAGCATAAGTAATAATGATCAACTCTTAACCTGAACTAGCAGTGACTTTTTAGCCATTAACCTGTCATCTATATTAGCACCTGTACTAAGCAATCATTTTATTAGGGTGCAAACATTAATAACCATATCAGGTATTCATTGTGGCAACCTTATCATCATCCATTTAACCATATCGTTAAATTAATTGAATCTACGTTGCCGCTGCTCAGTCAAGTTCTCACTATCCGGGAGAGACGGCGATTCGAATCGATTCCTATCCAGCTGGAGGGGTATTCCTAAACACAAACCCTGCTTCCCCCGTCAGGGTCACAACAAGTCACCTTTGGTACAATTCAGGAGTCGCGGGTCCGAACAGATCGGCATTCTCAGAGAACCACTCTGCCAAGGTTGTTCGGGACTCTAACCCGCCTTGGACTTATGCCAATGGCTCTCCGCACATCCTTACTACCTCCAGAGTGCCGCCACTGCTCGCGTTCCCGGCCGGAATCGAGCTACTAGGCTTTGCGGTCGGAATGACTTATCCGGCCAGCTAAGTGTTAGGCTGCGTTCAACATGACATGAGGACGTACAGCGTATCGGTCCTTAAACGACTTAGACGGAGTCACTATGTTCAAACCTACACAAGACCCCGCCCGGTCTTAATTCATTATTCACATGGTTCTTTTCCATGATAGCAAATATAGCCAACCGTGATCCACCTCATCCTAAAGCTCGCAGGTGACAGGAAATCACCTGACTTCTACCGCACTAAGCATGGCTAAGCATTTAACCCGTTCCTAAACTTAAATAGGATTCCAGTGCGATATCTGGACAAGGAAGGATATATAATGCAGCAATTGGTTCCAACCAATTCCTATATTTAATGCATCATCAACAATAAAAGATACTCAATGTATGTGTAAAAACATGGGAGGCTTAATATGCTCCGGGGCTTGCCTTTCAGGAACGAGGAAGGCTGGTGGTCAGGGCACTCGGGCAATTCCTCCGCGGCGACTGCTTCGTCGGCTTCCTGCACCTCGGGTTCCTCCTCCTGGTTGGCTCCCTCGAACTCCAGCAACGTCACTCCCTTCGACACACCTATTGCATGAATGCGCAAGATAAATATCATGGATGCACATGAACGAATGTCAGGGATGCTCGGGAATGCACATGTTCGCTGTAGTTTGCATATTCCAACTAAAGCCCTATTCAAATCACTTTACTTACCAAGTTTATACAACCTAATGTATAATTGCTCATCTTCAGTTAATGACCTAGCACCTGCACCTAAGCATATTCTCAAGTTAGGCTAACCCCTAAACAATCAACGAGAACATTGCAACAACATACACTCAAGCATTTGCATTTCAGCAAAATGAAGACTTTGTAGCGGTACAGTAAACTAGCTATAACTGGAGATTTATAAATCCAAATGATATGCAACAAGATAATCTGGAAAGCTTATAAAATTGTCTACAATACATTTTCAGACCTCAAAGCATGATTCAAACCTTTACCAGGTCGAACTCATAAATCAACAGAACTCTGTCCTCACAAGGCAGAGAATAAGCAAAGACTGGAACCTAACTTTAAACAGCTGTAGTTTCTAAACTACTGGGCCAAATGCCCTCAAATTTTGACAGGAGGTAGATACATAAGTTATCTACAGCTTTTGTATTCATCATAATCACATAAAACCAAATTATCATGGGGAACTTTCCAAAGTCCCCAGATCTGTCCAGAGGGACATGATGCAAACAAATAATTATTAACTTATGATATAAACACTTAATTGGACAAAACAAACTTTACTGACATATGACACATATCACAAGAACACCAGAAAGTAGGGTGTCCATCACCAAAACATTTCTTTTAATACATTTCTTAATTTATTTAATTAATTAGGGGAAATAGTAAACATATATGAAAACTGCCCCATTAATTCTACGAAAATTACAGTAGACACTACATGCTCTAAGTAGACTACCATAAAAATTTCACACCATTTGAGTAAGTATAACAACCTACACAAAAATGGTAAGGCAGAATGACTTAAAATGGCATAATTAGGAAACCTTAGTGAAAAGTGTCAAGCAATAGATTTCATATTTTTCCTAGCATCCTTAGGGTACTAGGATACTCTCCAACAAATTTCATAGTCAATGGATTCATAAATAAATTACTAAAATTCCCACAAGAATCATCCAATGATAAAAGGAAAATCTATAACTCAAAAACTACACATGCAATGACTCTCAAATTTTAACCAGAGCTTCTACTAAGTAATACTAGCTTACCCACAAAATTTCACAATTTTTGGATCACAGAAACTCAAGATATCATTTAAACAAGTTTGCATGCATGCAAAAACACATTTCAAGTTCCTATTTAATTCACCCAAAATTTCTACATAAGGTGCTCAAGACATATTTTTCTTAAATACTAGACCTAACTGTGAGTCTAACAAAATTGGGAGTACTCAATTTGGATCTACCAATTAGGAGTTACAAAAATCACAAATCAGCATTCAAAACTGAAAATTTGAACTATCCTTAAGAACAACAGCCACTGACGTGTGGGTCCCGGTGTCAGCCGACCCACCCGTCAGCGAGACGAAAACAGAGGAGGCACGACGACGGCGCGGCACACGGCGAAGCTCGCTGACGGCGGCTCCTCCGGCGAAGGCGACGGCACCGGCGTGCTCGCCTCGACGAACCGCATCTAGCCATGTCCTAACCGCAACCTCTACCGAGCTCGAGCAATGACGGCGGCGTGCATGGCGAATGGCGGCGGGGTCCAACGGTGCTCCGGCGAGGTCTGGCCCTGTAGGGTGTGGCTAAGCTCGGTATGAGCTTCAGGGGGTCACGAGGAAGCTAAGGGGAGGAAGAAAGGAACATGAGAAGGCTCCGGGGGTGGTCGGCCACGGAGAGCTCCACTCCGACGAGCCTCGGTCATGGTGGCGACGGCGGAGGGGATGCGATAGGTCCTCACCTAAGCTCGATTGACGCCGTGAATGGGTGGAGATGGTGAAGCTAAGCAAGGTGGAGCTTCAGGCGAGCTGGCTCAGGAACTGGTGGGGCTGCGGTGGCGCACGAGCTCGGCGATGGCGGTGCGCTCGGCAGCAAGGCGGAGGCGCTGCGCTCGGCTTCAAACGAAATGGCGAGGCACAGAGGCATGGACGGAGTAAATAAGCGAGCAACTGGGTGCATGGTGTCCTCGTGGCAGCAACAGCCTGCCCGGCGGGGGCAATGCCGGCGTACGGCCGCCACTTGGCCGCCGCGGCCTGACAATGTCGGCCAGCTGGCTCGCCTGAACATTACGTTTCAGAGCCCAACGAAGCCGACTGACAGAGCAAAAACATCGATCCATATCATCTAAACTGTGCTGATTTAGTTCATGTCATAGTTGACAAAGTTGGAGTACTAAGTGAGATCTTTAACTTTGTCAATTGGAGCTCGAGCTAATACAGCTTTGTTTGGGATCTACAAGGTGAACAAGTTGGGTACACGAAACTGAAACTCAGTTTTCATACTTAGAAATTTTCTAAGTGTTGAATCCATCCTCAAATCTGACTTGTGGGTCCATTTTGAACATGTTGTGCACTTTTTCATGACTTGGCTTCTCAACAAAGTTTGTTCCTTATTAAATTTTCTACAACTTTGCTTTAGGTTGCTCAGCCATGCAAACATCCTAAGCTACACTTTTTAAATAGTCAAACACAGGAGCTCTAGGGGTCCAAATTGGTCAACCATGACTTGAAAACCTAATTAGGCAAAATGATCCACATGAACATTGTTCCAAATTACATCTTAGGTGCAACTAAGTTACTTACAAGCATTTTTAGCCACACCATGCATTGGTCACACAAGAATCAATCAAGGTATGTACTGAAACAATGAAAAACATAAGAAATGTTGCAAATGTTTCATAGTCATGTTTCACATGTTTCATGATCTTGTTGCATAGTATTAACTAATCTTGCTTCACTAAGTGAGTGGCACATGTTGCACTTAAGTGTTGCACACTTTACATTTCATAAAAGAAACAACACACATGAAATATACAACATGTTGTAATGTTTTGAAATCATGTTTCATGTGCTATAAGTTCACGAATGGATGCATGATGCTCATGTTCATGAAATGCAGTGCAAATGTGGAAGCTAAACACCTGGGGTGTTACATTAACTGCTTGGAGGCGGGGAGAACTGATCGGAGCGTTCGGTCACCCCGCAGTTGCACATAACAGTTCATTTTAAATGAGGAGTTATAAATACTTCCTCTATTCACTCAAGGGATCACTTTTGCTCATTCCAACAGTTGAGAAACACCCTTGAGAGTGCCAAGAAGAGCAAGGTCCTAGTGAGGTGATTGAGATTTGAGAATCCAAGAGAGAGACCTCATTAGTGAAAGCAAGAGTAGCAAAGTGTGCATCCACCCTTCTCATTAGGCTTGTCGTGGTCAAGTGAGAGTTTGTGCTTGTTACTCTTGGTGATCGTCATCACCTAGACGGCTTGGTGGTGATTAGGAGCTTGGTGATCATCCGGCAGAGCTTGTGGATGACCCAACTCAAGTTGTGAGTGGTTGTGGGTGATTCACCATGACGGAGTGTCGAAGAATCAATCCATAGAGAGCACTTGATCCTTGCGTGGATCAAGGGGGAGCTACACCCTTGCGTGGGTGCTCCAACGAGGACTAGTAGGGAGTGGCGACTCTCCGATACCTCGGCAAAACATCGTCGCGTTCCTCCTTCTCTCTTTACTTTAAGCATTTACTTTGAGCAATTCAATTCTTGTCTTTACATTCATAGAATTGCCATGCTAAACTAGGATTGGAACATAGGTTGCAAAACTTTTATGTGGTAGAATAATATAAACACTTTCTAGGCACAAGGGGTGAAGTGGGCTAACCGTAGGGTTTAATTATTGCAAAGAATTTTAGAATTAGCCCAATTCAACCCCCTCTTGGGCATTTTGATCCTTTTAATTGGTATCAGAGCCTCGTGCTCACGTATTTAGGCTTAACCGCTAGAGAAAGATGTCTCACGGGGATGGACCTCCTCCTATCTTTAAGGGGGACGATTTTCCTTATTGGAAAATCAACATAGAGGCATATTTAGAAGCTCTAGATGTTGGAATACTTAGAGCCACCTCACAAGGATTCCCAAAACCTCAGGATCCCACGCACCTTCAAGGCGATAAAGTGAACTATGAGAAATGAAATACAAAGACTCGAAACACCATCTTTAGAGGCCTTTGCAAAGATGTGTTTAACCGGGTGAGGAACCACAAGGACGCCCATGCACTATGGTTAGACATCTATGCGCTCCATGAGAGAACTAAGAGCGAGCATGAGGAACGCTATCATCTCGTAATGAAAAAGCTTAATTCTTTTGAGATGCTTCCTAAAGAGAGTGCTAATGAAATGTAGTCACGCCTGAATGTTCTTGTAGAGGAAGTCAATGGGCTTGGACTTAGTCAAATGCAACCACCCGATGTTGTGAGAAAAAATTTAAGTGTCCTCCCTATTGATAAATATGGGCATATTATGATCGTGCTTCATCAAGGTGATCATTCCACTGCTACACCGACTTAAATCTTGGAAAAAATCAATGTTCATGAGATGTATATGCACATCACACCACAAGATGGCTCATCCTCTACCAAGAAGAAAGACAAAGACTTAGCATTCAAGGCTAGCCAAGAGAAGGGCAAAGCAAGAATTGAGTATGAGAGCTCAAGTGATGATGAAGTTGATGATGCAAGTCTTGCTCTCATGGTGAGAAGAACCGCCAAGATGCTAAAGAAGCTCAACAAGAGTGGCATCAAGTTCGATGGCCAGAAAAAGAAGTTCTTCACTAGCACAAGAAGGAAGCCAATCTCTGAGATGGATTGCTACAATTGTGGAGAACTTGGTCATCTAGCACATCAATGCACCAAGCCCAAGAAAGACAAGTACAAGAAGAAGAACAAGGGTAAGAAAGATGACTCAAGTGATGAAGATGAAGATGAAAAGAAGAAAAACAAGCCATACAAGAAGAAAGATGGCAAGAAGGACTTCCACAAGAAGAAGAAAAATAGGAAGGCATATATCATCGGTGATTGGCTCATGGACATTGATTCATCTAGTTGCTCATTCGATGATAATGAGAAGGTGGCCACAATTGTGATTGACTCTTCATCATCTTCACTGACACCACCGCCATCATCCTCTACACACCTATGCCTTATGGCCAAGGGTGAACAGAAGGTACCAAATGATGATGATAGTAGTGGTGATGATCATGCTAACAATGATGCCAGTGATAGTGATAGTGATAGTGATGATAATGAATATGAATCACCTTCATACGATGATCTTGTTAAATTGCTAAATCAATATACTAAGATCATTAGAAAGACTAGAGCTAAGAATGACAAGCTAGAAGCTAAGAATGATTCTCTTTTAGCTAAATGTGATATAACTGAAAAGGCTAGTATTGAGCTTAGAGAAGCAAATGAAGCTATGTCATCCAAACTCAAGGAGCTCAAATCTTCTAAGAAAGAGCTTAAAGATAAACATGATAAACTTGAGGGGATGCATAAAGAGCTCATCACTAGCCACAATATGCTAAAAGAAGAATATACAACTCTCAAGATAAATCATGATAATCTTGTTATTACTTAAGAATTTTTGTCCAATGAGTCACATGATGCTACTAACGATGTTGTTAAGATTGATATAGCTACATCATATGATGATTTAATTGTTGAGAGCATTGAGCAAGGATCTAGTGGCAAAGGCAAGCAAGTGGTTGAAATCGACAACTATGATGAGTATGTCAAGCTCAAGCATGATAATGAAAAGCTCAAGAAAGATCTTGAAGAGATCAAAACCACCAATACTATAGTGCTAGAAACTCTTGATCATGATGGTGATTTGATTCTTAAGAATGAGAAGCTCAAAGAAGAGAACAAGAAACTCAAGGAAGAGAAAAATAATGATGCACTCAAGGAAGAGAATAAGAAGCTCAAGTTGGAGAAAGAGCATCTCAAGATTGGATTGGGCAAGTTCACAAGAGGCAAGCATCTTTAAAGTGAGCTACTAATGAACACCATCATGAAGATGGATAGAAGCGGCATTGGGTATTTGGCAAACCAAGAGAAGAAGGCTCAAGCTCAACAACAACAACACAAGTCAAAGCCAAAGCCAAAGAGGTGTTTTGAGTGTAGACAAGAAGGCTACTTTGCCCATGAGTGTCAAACTCCACCATCACAACCCTTGTCCAAGCATGCTAGACCCTTTGCTTTCAATGCTCATTACATGCTTAGAAAGGACTCTAGTAGAAAGATAAAAGTTATGTTCTTAGGACCTCCCAACAAGAATATGCCTAAGAAAATTCGGGTAGCAAAGTCACTTGTTGAGAAAGTCAAGGGCCCTTAATAAGTTTGGGTTTCTAAAGCTTGATCTCTTGTGTGTAGGTGAACTACAAGACCGGTGGAAGTTATTGGGTAATTAATAGTGGTTGCACACAACATATGACCGGTGATCCTCGTATGTTCACCTCACTAGATGAAGAAGTAGATGGACAAGAAAGAATCATATTTGGAGATAATTCAAAGGGCAAAGTTAAAGGATTGGACAAAGTGGCAATATCAAATGATCATTCAATCTCAAATGTGCTATATGTTGCTTCATTGAGCTTCAACTTGCTATCCGTTGGACAATTGTGTGATCTTGGCTTTCAATGCCTGTTTACCGAGAAGGAAGTGGTTGTATCCAAGAAAGATGATGATCAAGTGATATTCAAGGGATTTAGATACACCAACCTTTATCTAGTGGACTTCACCTCCGAAGATGCTAATTTGAAGACATGCCTATTCATCAAAACAACACTTGGGTGGCTATGGCATAGAAGACTTGCTCATGTTGGAATGAGCTCACTCAACAAGCTAATGAAGAATGATTCAGTGAGAGGGTTGAAGGATGTGAAGTTTAAGAAGGACAAGCTTTGTAGTGCATGTCAAGCCGGCAAACAAGTTACAAACACTCATCCTACAAAAGCTTTCATGTCAACAACAAGAGTGCTAGAGCTCCTTCACATGGACTTATTTGGACCAACAACATACAAGAGTTTGGGAGGAAATCTTTATTGTCTTGTGATTGTTGATGACTACTCAAGATACACATGGGTGTTCTTGCTTTATGACAAATCTGAAGTTGCATCATGCTTTAAGAAGTTTGCCAAGAGAGCACAAAATGAGTTTGAAGTGAAGCTCAAGAAGATTAGAAGCGACAATAGGAAAGAATTTGACAATACAAACATTGAATCCTATTGTGATGAAGTTGGGATCAAGCATGAGGTCTTCGCAACATATACTCCTCAACAAAATGGTGTAGTTGAGAGAAAGAACCAGACATTGATCACACTAGCAAGAACAATGCTTGATGAGTACAACACTCCCGAAGCTCTATGGGCGGAAGCTATCAACACCTCATGCTATGCATCCAACCGCATATTCCTTTAAAAGTTTCTTGGCAAGACACCTTATGAGTTGCTCAATGGAAAGAAGCCGAACGTCTCCTTCTTTAGGGTGTTTCATTGCAAATACTACATCTACAAGAAGTGGCAACACCTAGAGAAGTTTTAAAGATGTTGTGATATTGGTTTTCTTGTTAGTTACTCATCAAAGTCCAAAGCATATAGAGTATTTAATCACGCCACCGGCTTAGTTGAAGAAACATATGATATGGAATTCAATTAATCTAACGGCTCCCAAGGAGCACATGAGAATCTAAATGATGTAGGTGATGAACCATTGAGGGAGGCTATGAAGAACATTCCGGTTGGAGACATCAAGCCTAATGATGATGAAGATGATGTTCAAGTGATTAATCCACCTTCTTCATCAAATATGCCACAAGATGGTGATAAAGATAGGAGTGTAGAAAATGAAGATACTCATATCTCCCATGAGCAAATGGTGACACAAGCACAAGATATTGATGCTCCACAACCTCCCCCTCAAGTGGTTGATAGAAGAAATTCACCTCTACTACAAGCACATCCACAAGATCTCATCATAGGGAGTCCATCAAAGGGAGTAATGACTCGCTCTCCAAAGCTTGCTTCGTTTATTGCACATCACTCTTTTGTCTCTTGTTTTGAGCCTACTAAGGTAGAAGAAGCTCTTCGAGATCCAGATTGGATAAATGCCATGCATGAAGAGTTGAACAACTTCACCCACAATGAAGTTTGGACTCTTGAAGAGTGGCCAAAAGGTGCAAGAGTTATTGGAATAAAGTGGGTGTTCCACAACAAGCAAGATGATCAAGGAGTAGTTGTGAGAAACAAAGCAAGACTAGTTGCAAAGGGGTTCTCTCAAGTTGAAGGTTTGGATTTTGGAGAGACCTTTGCACTAGTTGCAAGACTAGAAGCCATTCGTATCCTTCTTGTATATGCATCACATCATGACATGAAACTATATCAAATGGATATGAAAAGTGCATTTTTAAATGGCTTTATTAATGAACTAGTTTATGTTGATCAACCTCCCAGGTTTGAAGACCCTAGATATTCTAATCATGTTTATAGGTTGTCCAAGGCGTTATATGGGCTTAAGCAAGCCCCAAGAGCTTGGTATGAGCGTCTTTGGGACTTCCTCATTGAGAAGGGCTTCACCATTGGGAAGGTCGACACCACACTATTTACCAAGAAGCTTGATGGGTACATCTTCATTTGTCAAGTGTATGTTGATGATATCATCTTTGGATCATCAAATGAAGATTCTTGCAAAGAGTTTGGTGAATTGATGTCGAAGGAGTTCGAGATGTCAATGATTGGAGAGCTTACATTCTTTCTTGGTTTTCAAGTCAAACAAATGAGAGAAAGGATTTTCATCTCTCAAGAGAAATATACAAATGATCTTCTCAAGAGATTCAAGATGGATGAATGTAAGCCAATCAAGACACCAATGCCAATTAATGGACATCTCGACCAAGATGAGGGAGGTAACACGGTTGATCAAACTCTCTACCGCTCTATGATTGGTAGCTTGTTATATTCAACCGCGTCTAGGCCCGACATCATGTTTAGTGTGTGTATGTGTGCTAGATTTCAAGCTAATCCTAAGGAAACTCATTTGATTGCCGTTAAAAGAATCGTTAGGTATCTTAAGCACACACCAAGCATTGGCCTTTGGTATCCCAAAGGAGCTATATTTGAATTAGTTGGCTATTCCAATTCGGATTATGCCGGTTGCAAAGTTGATAGAAAAAGCACATCTAGAGGGTGCCATTTGCTTGGTAGATCACTTGTGTCTTGGTCCTCCATGAAGCAAAATAGTGTGGCTTTGTCCACTGCCGAAGCGGAATACATTACCGTGGGTGCTTGTTGTGCACAAATACTTTACATGAAGCAGACTTTGCTAGACTATGGTGTAGTTCTAGAAAAAGTACCTCTTTTGTGTGACAATGAGAGGGCGGTAAAACTCGCTAATAATCTGGTTCAACACTCTCGCACCAAGCACATAGATATCCACCATCAGTTTCTTAGAGATCATGTTCCTAAGAATGATATTTCATTAGAAGGTGTAAGGACCGAGGATCAATTGGTGGATATCTTCACTAAATCGCTAGATGAGGCAACATTTTGTCGGTTGAGGAATCAGCTTAATGTGCTTGATTTTAGCAACTTTACTAGAAAATGAGCTTGTGTTGTCCCTTGCATTGTATTGTAATATACAACATGTTTACCTTGTGGTAATGCACTTAGGGATTGTCTAACATGATTAAGATAACCGCTGAAAAGCGTGTGAAGAAGCTTAACCTTGGATCAAACTTGACAAGCAACTAGAATTACTTTCAAGTATTGCATTGCATATACATGAATGTTGTTTTGTTGTTTCTCTTCAATCACCCTTTTATTGCCTATTTTCTTAAAAAGAATTATAGCCTAAGGCAAAATATTTTGAAAAAATTGAGGGTTTGAGAGAGGCCACTCACATCAGTCCCAATTGGTGTTTATTTAGATCTTATTGATGTTGGGACTTGATTGGGAATAGGCAGCATGAAGGACTTTGAAGAATTGTTGAAAAGGAGTGACCGAACGCTGGATCGGACTCTACTCCCATGTGTCTGGTCAGATCACAGGAGGTGAACCATGCTGCGAAGGAGTGACCAAACACTAGAATAGTATTCTCCCTATGTCCGATCAGAAGGTGATCCTGCGTCTAGTCAAGCAAAGAAGATGAAGTCAGGATAGACCGAACTCTGGCTACGTCCGGTCAGTGGTGATCAGACGCGTCCGATTGCGACTCTAGGGGATTTAGACGTCTCTAGAGTCGACCGGACTCTAGGTGGCATCATCCTGTCGTTGCCATCAGAGCTCTGGTCAATAGATATCGTGCGGGATTCCAACTCTCTCCTATTTCCTTTTCTAATCCGTCGGGGGCCACCATATAATCCAATTGCTGGTTGACCTAAGGCCTCATCTACCACCAATCTGCGCCGACATCGCCGCATCCATACTGTCGACGAAATATGGTTGGTAGTCTACCTAGGGGTATGCCCAAGGTAGTAGATTATCGGTAGACAGATGCGCAAGCTACAAACAAGACGGTGATGCAAGACAGACACAAGATTTTATCCAAGTTCGGCAGCCGTAAAGGCGTAATACCTACGTCCTGTGTCTGATTGTATTATTGTATGTCAATGAGAGATGTTTTTTAGAGGGGTTCCCTGCCCACCTTATATAATCCGAGGGCAGGGTTACAGATATGGAAACTAGTCCTAATCAGTTACAATTGCCATAGGTGGTCGGATAAGGATTCCTATTCTAACCGACCAGGATCTTGCTTGATCTCCAAATCTGCCTTGATTCCTTGCGCGGGACTCCGAATAGATTGGCTGGGCCACGCGTCGTCTTCTAATGGGCTAGGCCCTCTAGTTTGGGCCAGCCCTAGCCTAGCCGTAAGGGTATAGGGGTTAATACCCCCACAGCTAGTCCCCGAGCACCATGTATTATGCTGCAACACGCCGTTCGACCTCCTTCGGCTAATGCAATCCGTCTTCATGTTATCTCCAACTGGTTGAAACATTGACCAATCGAATGTGCTAGTACTCTAGTCAGAACAGAGAGTAGTAGACCACGATTATAGTCGAAGATTCTAGTTGTCCAAAGAATGCATGGTGCTCTAAAGAAAAAGGAAAAAGATTTCTTTCCTTATCAAGTGTGCCCACTTGTATTTCTGAAAAGAAATGTAAGTGACCCTTGGATAATAGTAGTTCTAGCCAATAGTCAGAGTGTAGGGGTCGATAAAATAAACACATTCACCGCAAGGTGAAGTGTGCCCACTTAGTCCTTGAGCCTGGTAGTAGGTGACGTAGGTATATGGTGCCAGGGTCTAAAAAGAATTCCTAGTTAAATTGAGAATCCAATCGTTGTACAGGCAATATGAGATGCACCGGTAGGTGCATCGTACTGATGTAGTCCGCAAGCTTGCTGGAAGGCGAGGTATGAGCCTTGTAGCAAGGTCTAAATAAATGCCTCTCAACTGTATGTGAGTATAAATCACATGTAGCCGAGGAGAGCGGTCTCCAAGCAATGTTTGGAGAGTGATCGGGGCAGTCCCCGAACAAGATAGTGGTCTGGACAGTCCCCGAGCATGAGAGTAGTCAGAAAAATCCCCGAGCATGGTCTGGGCAGTCCCTGAGCACGATGGTGGTCTGGACAGTCCCCGAGTATGATGGTGGTCTGGGTAGTCCCCGAGCACGATGGTGGTCTGGATAGTCCCCGAGCACGATGTGGTCTGGGCAGTCCCCGAGCACAATGTGGTCTAGATAGTCCCCAAGCACAATGTGGTCTGGGCAGTCCCCAAGCATGATGTGGTCTGGATAGTCCCCAAGCACGAGAAGTGCGGCGAAAAACCATATGCCACTTGTGCTATTATCTTTTGTATTTATGTAATTACTTGCCCTGTTAAGTCCAATCTAACATGTCTGGTCAAAAAAGTAGACGGTATAGCACGTCATACTGCCTTCTTGTCTTTTCAAGCAAACAGTTGCGTGGCACCTGTAAGTAGGTGTGTCAGTGTGGGCCCCCTCACACTGGTAACGAAGAGGTGCATACACTGATAACGAAGAGGCGCATATATTGGCATAGATCTCGAGGCTGTGAAAACAACCATCTGCGGCGCGTGCGCATGTCTCCCAAGAATCTCGGTCAGACGAAACGGTGAGGTCTCTTGGTTAAATATAGTATAGAATTTTAAGTTACTTTTTACTGAACCCCATTACCATTCACCGCCGTAGCCTTCTTCTTCCTCTTGCCAACCCTAATACCTCCAAAATCACCATCAATCAATCCTCCACCATTTCCTCATTCATCAGCAAGGCCGAATTCATGGCGAAAAGTGATGCCCAAAAGAAAGTAGGAATCATGGCGAAGGAGTGGTGGAAGTCGAGAAGCAATGAGCAGACCATTGAAGACCTCGTCACCATGGGAGTACTCCATAATAAGGAACTCGTAGGATGGCGTGCGCTAGAGGGCAAGGGGTACCCCGATCCACAACCAGGTGAGATCGTGGTTTTCGAAGACTTCTTTAAGCGGGGTTTTGGGGTTCTAGTGCACCCTTTCCTTTAGGGCCTCTGTTTGTACTACGAGATTGGGATTTGCAATCTACATCCCAACTCGATTCTCCTTGTCTCCACCTTCATTCATCTTTGCGAATCATATGGCGGCTTCCAGCCCTATTTTGACTTCTTTTGCCATCTTTTCTATCTACGGAAGAAAGGAAGCGGTGGCTCGAAGATAGCTGGAGGTGTGTACCTCAACCTCCATGACGGGATGAAGGCCTAGTACCTGCACTGCCCATGGAACACATCGCTTGACGACTGGTACAAAAAGTGGTTCTACATCCGCGAAGAGCCAAACACGATCACACTGTGTGATGTGGGGTTCATTCTAGAGAAGAGGACCAGCTGGTCGGTGAAGCCCGAGCACCTGGAACAGATTCCAGAAATACTTGGGATGATCCCATGGAAGAAACTGGATGGTCCTAGCATGGTCAGGAACTTCATCAGCCGAAGGATCTAGCCCTGCCAGAGGAGGGTACATCCTAGCTATGAGTACCAAGGTAGCGCAGACCCAACGAGGATGAGGCAGGAGGCGCTTGACAAGATCGAAGTCAGAGCCAGAATTAGAGAGCTATTTAACTTAGTTGATCCAAATTATGTTAGATTGAGCGACATCGAGCATGCTTTCAAGCTCGTCCGACCTCCCCCAAAGGTAACTCATCTTGCCTTGCACCCATAGTCTCATATTGTAGTAGAAACTTACTATGTGATCTCCTTTTTGTTTCCCAGATTAATGGTCGGGATAGAGCGGCAGTGTTTGTGTCACCACCCCCTGGTGTAGATTGGCCGCAAGTTGCTGACCCGACCACCCAGACCAGCATCGGGGGCGAGGACGTCGACTGGGCCGTGCTCGGAGTTGGAGAGGAGGTAGCGGCCAAAGCTGCTGGTAAGTGGCCGGCGGCCAGCAAGCATTGTCAGGTGATCTTGACTCTATCGGACAATGACGCAGAGGAAAGAGAGGATGCAGACATCTTTCGACTCATCCCTCGAAAGAGGAGGAGGCAACTGGAGTCGACGGAGCAAGGTGGCTCCTTCGTGCCGACGAGACCCACATCACCGACCACTGCAGCACGAAGGACAAGCAGTGGAGGGGTCGAGCACCAAGCCCCAGCATCAGTGCTGGATGTAGAGGGAGACCAGGTGTCACCCACACAGCACGTGGAGCGAGCATGGCCAAAGAGACGTGCCTTCGCCACATCATTCCGCGCTTCCAACATGTAAGTATTTGTAACCTTGATGTAAGCTTGCAATTTATATTGATTACGGTTGCCTTCTGAACTTATCTCGGATATACTAGTTCGGCGTCCACCGAAAATCTGGACCAACTAGCCGAGAGTGGTGTGGCTCCACCAGCAATTTTAGAGAAGACTGCCCAGCATCCGGCCATGGAGGAAACCACAGCAGAAGGTCCGCCGGAGCCTCAGCACACAAGCAGCCAGACAACAGTCCCCGAGCAAGTGGTCGGGGGAAGAGCCGAGCCAAGCACAAGTGCTCCGAGCACCAACCCTGCTGAGGGCAACACCTCAGCACTAAGAGTAACAGAACAGATCGCGGAGCAGCGGCCAGAGGTGATAGCATAGAGCACATTTGTCGATGCTGCAGCCCATGGAAAGGCCATAGTGATCGCAGAAGCTGCCAACTCTAGACCAGCACCGATACCCGAAGAGGAGGCCGACGAGGATGAAGTAGAGGAGGTCCTGGGCCGTCCACAAGACAAGCGACAACATGTATTTGTATCGTGCTGGCGGAACGACCAATGGGTTGTTCATGAGGAAATCCTAGAGGTCGAAGAGACCAAGAAGGTTGAACAAGCGGTGAAACGACTGGTGATGGAGGTCCAGGTATGTTTTGCTTCATCACCTGATCTTGCTGTGTAGTCAAACTTTCTTACTTAGCTTTTTGCACATAGGACTTAATGAAGACCGCAAGGTACCGTAAGAAATGCTTCGACCAGATCGAGGGGATCACTGCAAGCAATAAAGAGCTGATGGCAGAAGTGGAATGCTTGCGCCACCAACTTGAAGCCGCCAACCGTGAGAGGACAGAGCAAGAGTCCTAGAACCAGAACCTGGTCGTCCAGCTCAGTAACAAAGAGCAGGAAAGAACAAGTAAGTAGTCACTTTATCACAACGATTGCATGACAAGTGTTGTTGCGTTGTTGGTAGTAACAGCTATAGCGCAGGCTTAGAAGCTGAAGTGGTCCATCTCCAAGAGGAGAACAATCGTGCGGTCGCGGAGTGTGATCGCCTAAAGGAGGACAATAGAAAACTGGCACACGACTAGTCGCAGCTCCGGGACCACATGACCAAGATGAAAGAGGAACTAAAAAGTAAGTTTTCCAAACCCCTTTGCTCACTTTTGTTCCCCGCTTTATCTTGTCATGGTATGACATTTTAATGGCTTGTGCAGTTTGCAGTTTTAAAAGTCAATGCCAAGAAGCATCTAGAAGCCGTGATGAAAGATCATGACGGCTAGAAGGGGCGGTGCCAAGAGATCTCTGAGGATCGGGACACATGGAAAACTCGGTGCCAGGAGGTGGCAACGGGCATTTTGCCGGTCCTCGACCTTATCGACCCAGCGCTTACAGAGGACGTGCCAAGGACGCCACAACTCGGACTGGTCGATAGATGCCGAAAGGCATGGGGATGGATCTAGGAGTTCATGAAGGAGGCGGGTGAGTACACAGGCGCACATGTGCTAAGCATGGTGCATGCTCACTACCCCTTGATCGATCTCAAGCGCCTGGAGGCTGGATACCCGAAGGAGGTAGATCTAGACAAGGCTAAGGAGCTTCGGATGACCCAGCTGGACTTGTCGACAAAAATAATTGGCGACATTAACCTGTGTGGAGGCGGGACAACACCTATATAGGGTACGCCATCAACAAGTCAGCTGGAAGCGCCGTCAGTTTTAAGCCAACCGGCGAAACCTGCGGTCTCGACCAGCCAGGCATTGGCGGGGCCATCTTCTTTAGCTCGACTAGTACAAGAGTCCTCGAGACTCGAGCACGACGCCAGGCCTAGCGAGCAGCAGGTGCCGCGTGCCCTGACTAGCCAATAGGATAGGCTATAGCTATAGAAGAAGATGTAGTTGTGTTATTGTAAACTTGGACCTTTTCAGGCAAGCTTGTAATAACGTAACTGTATATCAGCATAAGCTTGTTTGTTTTGTGGAAAACGGATTTAAGCTTGGATCTCGTGTTGGTGTAACTAAGTGAGAACATGTTAGCATTCTGTTTAGTTGTACCAGTTTAGTCGACACGTCATCCTAACTGGTTTGTATGGCCCTGGTTTGACCTGTGGTCGGAGTGTGAGGTGCGTAGCCTATGCACACGTAGACGTAGACAAGTCAAACCAGAGGGGACCTGCCGATCACCCATAGCATAGAGAACAGATCCCATGCACGCATTGGGAGGAACCGGAGACAGGGCCTGCTCCAAAAACCCAGGAAGGAATGGTGGTCGGTTTTGACTGGCTAAGTTAGAATAATAATAGACTTCAAAGTGACACATTAGAGTGGTCGGAGAAATCATAATAGCTTTATTGAATTAAATCAAAAGTATAAGAGGAGTACATATCTTAGTAGTTAAGCATAAAAACGCCTAAGCTTGTCGATGTGCCATGAATTGGGTACGTCCGTACCATCCAGGTGAGCTAACCTGTAGGACGTTGGTCATGTAACTTCCTTGATCATGAAGGGCCCTTCCCATGGAGTTGCGAGTTTGCGGACACCAGCCTGATTCATCTTCCACTTTAGGACCAGGTCCCCAACCACGAAGAACCGCTCCTTAACATTCTTGTTGTAGTACCTGCACAAAACAGCAAGGTATTTGGCTATACGTACGCAAGAATCAAGCCGCTTCTCTTCTGCACTATTAACTTCTAGCTCCCGCACTTCATTGTCCTTGTCTTCGTCGAAGTTCTCTACCCGTGCTGATCTGAATGCTATATCAGCTGGGAGCACTGCCTCAGCGCCGTAAACCATAAAGTATGGTGATACGCCGGTGTTGCGACTGGGCTAGGTTCTGAGGCCCCAGACCACGGTTGGTAACTCTTTGGGCCATCTTCCGAGAGCTTTGTCGTTTTCTCTGTACATCCTCTTCTTAAGTGCGTCCAAGATCATACCATTTGCTCGCTCAACCTGTCCATTAGCTCTAGGGTGCGCCACCGATACATATTTTACTACTATGCTCCTTTCATCGTAGAAGTCCCAAAAAGCGTTCCCGGTGAACTGAGTACCTAGATCAGTGATGATGCTGTTGGGTATGCCGAAGTGGTGGATGACCTGGTCGATGAACGTCACAGCCTTTTCGGAAGATGCCTGTACCAGAGGCATGTACTCTATCCACTTAGAAAATTTATCGATCAGGACAAAGACACATGTGAATTTCCCAGGAGCCGGCTTGAAGGGCCCGATCATATCTAGTCCCCAGCATGCGAAGGGCCAAGAGGCTGGTATTGTCTGAATCTCGTGTGCTGGTACATGGATTCTCTTGGCGAAGAACTAACAACCCTCACAATGGTGGACTAGCTTCTCTGCATCGGCTACGGCGGACGACCAATAGAACCCTGCTCGGAAAGCCTTACCAACCAGCGTTCTCGAGGCCACATGGTTGCTGCAGGAGCCAGAGTAGATTTGGTCTAGAAGATGTTCGCCATCCTCCTGGGTTATACACTTCATCAAGATTTCCTCCCTTGTGTTCTTGTGCCACAATTTGCCATCAACGAGCAGATACTGCTTACTACGACGCATCAGGCGTTCGTTTTCTATCTGATCAGTGTAACCGCTACCATCTGTCAGGTACTTGATGAAAGGTACTCTCTAGTCAAGCTCCTTAGTGGTTGGAGGTGGTTCAATGGTGTTTGACGCCGGAACCATAGCCACCAAAAGCTGGTCTGGAGGCTTGTCAACCGTGGGATCTTCCTCTTTGATGGAAGGCGTGAGCAGGTCTTGAACGAATACACCATGTGGGACTGTAGCTCAGGATGATCCTAACTTTGACAGCGCATCTGCTGCTTGATTTTTGTCCCGGACCACATGTGTGTACTCGATGCCATAGAACTTGCTTTCTAGCTTTCTGATTGATTTGCAGTATGCATCCGTTTTTTCGCTAGTCGTATCCCAATCCTTGTTGAGTTGGTTGATGACCAGGGCTAAGTCTCCATAGACATAGAGACATTTCACGCTAAGCTCGACTGCAATACGCAGACCATGTAGGCATGCTTTGTACTCGGCGGCGTTATTAGACGTCGAGAAATAAATCCTAAGGACGTATCAGAGCTGCTCCTTGGATGGTGACACGAAAAGGAGTCCTGCTCCTGCACTGTCAATGTTGAGAGAGCCGTCAAAGTACATCTTCCAATACTCATCGGGCCCCTGAGAGGCAGGTGTGCTTAAGTCTATCCACTCGACGATGAAATCGACAAGTGCCTGAGACTTGATTGTAGTACGACTTGCAAATTCCAAGGAGAAAGGGCGTAGTTGCATTGCCCATTTGATTATGCGCCCATTCGCATCCTTGTTGCGAATGATGTCTCCTAGAGGGTACTCGGTCATAACCACCACACGATATCAGTCGAAGTAATATTTTAACTTTCGGGATGTTATCAATATGGCGTAGATCAATTTCTGGACCTATGGGTACCTGGTCTTGGATTCATTGAGTACCTCACTAATGAAATAAATTGGTCACTGTACCTTGTAGATGTGGCCGGGCTCGTCGCGTTCGACCACCATGGCAGTGGAGACCACTCGATTAGTTGCCGCAATGTAAAGTAGAAGAGTTTCATCTTCCCTGGGAGCAGTGAGGACCGGAGGTGATGTAAGGTATTGTTTCAGCTGTGTGAAGGCAGCGTCTGCTTCCTCCGACCACTCAAACTTCTCAGATGCTTTGAGCAGCTTAAAAAACGGTAATCCTTTTTCGCCTAATCTTGATATGAAACGACTGAGGGCAGCCATACATCCGGTAAGCTTCTGAACATCCTTCACCTTTTTTGGGTGGCTTCATGTCCAAGATAGCTTTGACTTTCTCTAGGTTAGGGTGTATGCCATCATGACTGACGATGTTGCCAAGTAGTATACCAGAAGGAACACCAAAGATGCACTTCTTTGGGTTTAATTTCCATTGGAATGTATTAAGGGCTGCAAAGGTGCGTTCGAGGTTGTCAACAAGGGTACATGCTTCCTTGGTTTTGACAACTACGTCATCAACATAAGCCTCGACAAGGTTGTCTTTTATCTTGTCTTTGAGGCAGGCCTGTATGGTGCATTGGTAGGTAGCCCCAGCGTTCTTGAGTCCGAACAACATGGTTGTGTAGCAGTAAGCGCTGAAAGGCGTGATGAAGGATGTCTTGATCTGGTCGTCCTTTTTGAGAGCGATCTGGTGATAACCAGAGTAGCAATCGAGAAAGGAAAGCAGCTCGCAACCGACAGTTGAATCTATGACCTCGTCTATGCGAGGTAAGCCGAAGGGGTCTTTAGGGTAGTGTTTGTTGAGATCAGTGTAATCAACGCACATTCTCCATTCATTATTCTTTTTGCGTACAAGAACCGGGTTGGCTAACCACTCTAGATGATACACTTCTTTGATAAATCCGGCTGCCAAAAGCTATTTAACTTCTACCCTAATCGCCTCCTTTTTGTCATGAGCGAACCATCGTAGCTTCTGCTTGATAGGTTTGGCCTTGCCGTTGACATTCAAGGAGTGCTCGATCAAGTTCTGAGGTACACCAGCATGTTGGCAGGTTTCCATGTGAACACACTCACGTTGCTCCTCAAGAACCTGATGAGCGCGTCTTCCTATTTAGGATCCAGGTTGGCCCCGATAAGGGCCGTTTTGCTGGGATCGCCGTCGACCAGCTGGATCACCTTGTGCTCCTTGGACTTGATGTTCTTGCATGGAGCCTCAAGCTCTGGGATCTCCAGGTGGTCGGCTAAGGTCTTCTTGGTGTCGAGCATGGTCTCAGCCATGCGAGTAGAGAGGTCGTGAGCCTCTGCTATTTTGAAGCTGTCGTCCTCGCAGGTATAAGTTGCGTATACGTTGCCCCTGAGAGTTAGAACCCCTTTCTCGGTAGGCATCTTGAGCACCAAATACCTGTAGTGAGGTATAGCCATGAATTTGGTGAGCGATGGTCGACCAAGGATAGCATGGTAGGTGCCGTCGAAGTCAGCGACCACGAAGTTGACGTAGTCGGTGCGGAAGTGGTCCGGGGTACCAAACTGCACAGGTAGCGTGATCTGCCCGAGAGGTGTAGAGCTCTGTCCGGGGAGGACACCCCAAAACTATGCCTCGTATGGTTTGAGATCCGCCTGGGTTATCTTTAGGGCTAGCAGACTATTCTTGAATAGTATATCGATGGAACTACCACCGTCAATCAGCACTCTGTCGAACTGAACCTTGTTGATACAAGAATTGAGGACTAGGGGAAAACATCCTGGCTCCGGTATTGCAGCCCATTGGTCCTTTCTGCTAAAGGAGATCTCGTGGTGAGACCAACGAGGGAGCTGTGGATCGGCGATGAGGTTGTCGGTGTTGGCCACGTTCAAGCAGGCGCGGGTGAGCAGCTTGTGTTCTCGTTTGGTCTTGATGGACACTTTGCCTCCAATGATGGTGTGGATGCGATCGGTTGGCTTGACGTACTTGTGACGGGGATCTGCGTCTTCATCATCATTGTCTTTGTTGCGCTGTTCCCCTGCGTCGTTAGGCTTGTCGGACATATCCAGAGCCTGTTGACACGTGTAGATAGACTTGAGAACATGGCAATTCTCCATGGTATGGTTTGACTTGGGGTGGAGCTGGCACGGTCCTTTCAATGCTTTGGCATAGTCTTCTTCATAGTTGCGACGTCCGCCACCTTTCTTAACGGTGTTTACCTCGCCGTCGTCTTCCCGAGCACGCTTGCCCCTGTAATCGTCACGGCGATTACGCCACTGATTACGCTGGTCGTGGTGGTCACGGGGGCCGTTGCGCTGGTTGTGGCGATCAAAATTGTCATTCCGACCACGGTTGCCGCGGTAGTCGTCGCGGTGTGGGGGGTGGTCGGAGCGTGGAACCCTTGCTGCTTCTTTGATGATTATCTTTTTGGTATCGTCGTGTCGGGGACCTCATAACGGGGTACCCCAGAAGGTGGAACCAATAACCACCGAACGTTAAAAACTTCTGGACGCACAAGAGCGTTGCTTCACCCCTTACTGGGGTAACAGAAGCTTGGTCCCACCTCGCTCGACGCCTTTGGGGTGGGCTCGGTCTCGCTCGAGGGCCGAGGATTAGTCTCTGTCTCGCCCGACGCCTCTGAGGTGGCTCTGCCTCGCCCGAGGGACTCAGGGCTAGTCTCTGTCTCGCCCGACGCCTTTAGGACGGGCTTGGTCTCGCCCGAGGGCTGAGGGATAGTTTCCGCCTCACCCAACCCCAGAGGGGCAGGGTCGGTCTCACCCAGGAGATAGGGATTGGTCTCCACTTCGCCCGACGACAAGGATGATAGAGACAGGGCAAGACAAGACGTTCGGGTCAACCATGGCTCCAAGAACCATACCCTGCGCCCTGGCAGGAAAAGTACTACCAGGGGAGGACGGGACGGGTGCTTTAGACCCTTCCGGGCGCAGCAGGGCCCGAAAGGTTGTACAGGTGCGTGCTCCTCACCCTGTAGAATTGTAGGCGCCGCCTTCAGACCTAGGACACGGAACCCGACGAAGATATACGACAACCGCTACACTCTAGAAGAAGATTTGCTATCTCCACGAACGACGGGAATTCCGTCACCATGCTGTAGACCTGAGGGAGCAGCGCCCGCTTCCCGACCCCTCAGGTCCAAAGCCAGAAGGCCTTGACCTCGGCGTTACTCCAGACCCCGACCCCTCGACACTCCGACGAAGACTCACAAGAACCAGAAGACGTGCGGAGCAAGGCTGGGAAAGGCTAATAAGTCAAAACCACTGTACTACAGCCCATACCCTGAGCAGGATAACATTCTGTAATCAACCTGACACACTACAGGGACATCAACAGTGTTGTAGACACTTATCTTTCTTAGCACTCATCAGAATGAAGGACCAGGCCGGGTAGACGTGAACCACAAGATTAGATAAAGCCCTCATCCTTGTAAAAGCCACCCCCTTGATCTATAAAAGGGGATGCGCCTATCCCATAGAGGGGGGACGGAAAATAAGACCGAACAAGAGAACGCACTCATACACACAGTCAAGCGGCTACGAAGCTCTTGACCACCTTTCAACCCTTCCATCAGAGACTTGGGACCAGTCCCTCTCTCGATCGTTTGTACCCCTTACTACAGACCGTTCACGGTGCTAATAACACGAGCAGCAGCAAACTGGACGTAGGGACATTCGCCCGAACCAGTATAAATCTTGTGTCCTTTAGCGCACCATCCGAGCCTAACTGCGCATTACTATAAATTTACTTGCCGGTGCTTGTACGAAACACCGACAGTTGGCGCGCCAGGTAGGGGGCTTGCGCGTTCCAAATCAGGCCTCGGATGGCCACCCACGCAATCACCTGGGCCCCGGGCGCACATGTGCATTTCGGCGACCTAGATTTCATCATCACACTAGGAGGAGAGCTGGCGCTGACTCACTCAGCCGCCCCATCTCCCCCTTCCATCAACCTCAGCCGTCTTAGGCTTGAGGGCCGGCCGGGCAACTCCTGGGGAGTCCCGTCATCGAAGGAGGCCTCTCACAACGCCACCCTATGTCCGGAAGGGTCCGTACGGGGCGCCCCGACGGCGTTTCCGTTCGGTCTCCGCAACGCTGCGGCGACCGCTGGCCGCCTTCTGGCGCTACGTATGGTTCAATCACCCACGGACATCGAGTTCGTAGGGGCGATTGAGCGGGATACGGAGACCCTCTACGAGCTCCTCAACGAGGAGCCGAGGATCGTTCTCTAGCTCGGATTCCAGTAGGGGGAGCCACCACCCTTCTCGGGAGTGCTTCATGACGCAGACCCCCGAAGGTCACGTCGCAAGCGCCTCCAGGGAAGAGGTCACCCCTACAAACAACCCTGACAGCGGATCCGGGGAAGAGATGACAGCCCCATCCTCGCCTAAGGATGGAGCAGCTGAGGGCCCGTCAGCAAGAGATCGATGAGGCCGGGCAAGGGCTCGTCCGGGAATACGCGGACATCAATCGCGAGATTGAACGCCGCAAAGACGGGGGCACGCGCGCGCCACAGCCCGCACCGTACATCAAAGGATCCTCACCGACGATGGGGCCCTTCCTCACTTTGCCCGAGCTAGCCAGAACATCGCCGCAGCAACCGCCTTGCTGCATGGCCTTCCGGAAGGCCGCGACGTCCGAGGATCGCCGCGCTCGCCGGGAGATTCGCACGTTGCTCGAGCGTGCAGCGGCGCAGCAGGCGGAAAGTTTCGCTGTCTCGACGACGTGAACCCGACACCAGCCAGCGCGCGCCCTCAGTGCGTCCCACCAAGGACGCATCCGTACACCAAACACCGCCAGCCGGCGGGCAGCCCTCCGTCGTCCCAGTACATCAACGCCTCGGCCATGGCCGCGACGTACGCAGCATCATCGACAGCTCGAAGACGTGCCCACGGCGACGATGGAGAAGCAGCACACCGCAGGCTATCATCCCCGACATGGCAGGGCGCTACGATAGCAACGAGGACCGAAAGCCCGAGCCCCGGCCTGCCAGGCCCTCAGGCCTTCGGCCGACACATCCTCAATGCTGCGTTCCCTCTAAGGTATCGACCGCCTACCAACATTCCTAAATATTCTGGCGAAACAAATCCCGGGCTTTGGCTTGAAGACTATCGTCTCGCATGTCAGGCCGGTGGTGCGAGTGATGACAACTTCATCATTCGCAATCTCCCGCTGTTCTTGGCCGATTCGGCTCGAGCGTGGCTGTAGCACCTGCCGTCCAATGCTATTCAAAGTTGGGCGGATCTGATGGAGATCTTCGTGGGTAACTTCCAGGGCACGTACAAACGCCCTGGAAACCCATGGGACCTCAAGAACTGCCGCCAGAAGGCCGATGAAACCCTCCACGGGTACATTCTGGCATTTCTCTCTGATAGTGCAACGAGCTCCCGAACGTCGCCGATGCCGACGTGATAGGAGCCTTTCTGTCCGGGACGACCTGCGAATCCCTGGTCCACAAGCTAGGACGTAGGGGCCCACGGACTACCAAGGAACTCCTAGACATCGCCACCAGTCACGCCTCTGGAGAGGAGGCGGTCGGAGCCATCTTTGATCGCTCCGACGGAAAGACAAGGCGGAACGAGGACGCCGGCGAAGGCGCCTCCAACCGTCCCGCCAAAGGGAAAAATAAGAAGCAACGGCGCGACAACTCACTCGTGGCCGCTGCCGACCGCAAAGGTGGCCGGAAGCCCACGGAGGGCACTCCGAACCACTTCGAGAAAATGCTCGAGGGGCCATGCCCGAACCACGCCTTCCCGGCCAAGCACCTATACAAGGAATGCGGCCTCATGCGCAAATACTTGGCCGGGGGCCTTAACAAAGGGGAGCAGGAGAAGGTGCCTGTTCCCACCACTGACGACACGGAGGAGAAGGACGACACCTTCCCAACGCCGACCGGCGCCCTCATGATCTTCGGAGGATCAACGGCCTACGACTCCAGGCGCCGCCAGAAGGTCGCACGTCGTGAGGTCTATACCGCCGGACCGGCCACGCCAGCCTTTCTCCGGTGGTCGGAATCCGCCATAACCTTCGACCGGACCGACCATCCGGATGCCATCCCACACCCGGGAAGGTATCCGCTTGTCGTCGACCCGATCGTCAGTCCAAAGCGGCTCACCAAGGTACTGATGGATGGGGGCAGCGGCCTCAACATCATGTACGCCAAGACGCTCGACTGAGATGGGCGTCGACCGAACGCACCTCCGTCCCATCCGAGCACCTTTCCATGGCGTCGTGCCTGGAAGGCAAGCCGTGCCACTAGGGCAGATCGACCTACCCGTCACTTTTGGGGATCGGTCCAATTACCGGACTGAGACCCTCACCTTCGATGTGGTGGGGTTCCCGGGGACTTTCCACGCCATCCTGGGGCGACCATGCTACGCGAAGTTCATGGCCGTACCCAATTACACGTACCTAAAGCTGAAGATGCCGGGTCCCCGTGGGGTCATCACCATCGGCACCTCCTTCCAGCGCGCTTACGAGTGCGAGGTCGAATGCTGCGGACACGCATCCGCAGTCATCGCATCCGAAGAGCTCGCCACCCTCAGGGAGGAGGTCATTGAAGGGACACCCGACGCAAAGAAGTCGTCCGGATCGTTCGAATCGGCAGAAGGCTCCAGGGAGGTCCTCTTGGATCCCAGCAGCTCCGAGGGCAAAAAAGTCCATATCGGGACCACGCTCTCCTCCGAATAGGAAAGCGCGCTCAGTCGACTTCCTCCAGCGCCAACAAGGACATCTTTGCGTGGAAACCCTCGGATATGCCGGGCATCCCGAGGGAGGTCGCCGAGCATACTCTCCAAATCCTCCCGGGCTCCAAGCCGGTGAAACAACGCCTACGCCGCTTCGACGAGGAGAAACGCAGGGCCATCGGCGAGGAGATAGCCAAACTACTGGCCGCAGGATTCATTAAGGAAGTATACCACCCAGAGTGGTTAGCAAATCCTGTTCTTGTCCGAAAAAAGAGCGGGAAATGGAGAATGTGTGTCGATTACACCGGCCTCAACAAAGCGTGTCCAAAGGATCCGTTTCCTTTGCCACGAATAGACCAAATAGTCGATTCCACCTCGGGGTGCGAAACCCTCTGCTTCCTTGACGCATACTCCGGCTACCATCAAATTGCGATGAAAGAGTCCGACCAGCTCGCGACATCTTTTATCACGCCCTTCGGATCGTTTTGCTACATTTCAATGCCGTTCGGTCTGAAGAACGCTGGGGCAACGTACCAGCGCTGTATGCTTAATTGCTTCGGAGACCTCATCGGGCGAACCGTTGAGGCCTATGTCGACGACATCGTAGTCAAATCCAAGCGAGCTGACCACCTTGTCGCCGACCTTGAACGAACCTTTGCGAAACTCCGGGCAAACGGCATCAAACTCAATCCCGAAAAATGTGTTTTCGGGGTCCCGAAGGGCATGCTGCTCGGCTTCATCGTCTCCGAGCGTGGCATCGAAGCCAACCCGGAGAAAATATCAGCCATCACAAGGATGGGCCCAATCCAAAACATAAAGGGGGTTCAGCGGATCAC
The DNA here is from genome assembly GCF_019320115.1 of Miscanthus floridulus. Classification (NCBI taxonomy): domain Eukaryota; kingdom Viridiplantae; phylum Streptophyta; class Magnoliopsida; order Poales; family Poaceae; genus Miscanthus; species Miscanthus floridulus. The sequence continues at coordinate 65,418,187 of NC_089586.1, read as the reverse complement.
AGGGTGCCTTGCCGCCCTCAGCCGATTCATTTCACGCCTCGGCGAACGAGGACTCCCCCTTTATCGACTCCTAAAGAAAACTGACCGCTTCGAGTGGACAGCCGAGGCTCAGGAGGCGCTTGACATGGTTAAACTGATTTTTAACTAAGCCGCCGGTCCTAGTTCCTCCATGCGACGGAGAATCTCTCCTACTGTATATATCGGCCACCACCCAAGTGGTTAGCTCCGCCTTAATAGTAGAGCGAGAGGAAGAGGGGCACGCCTTCAGGGTGCAGCGCCCTGTATATTTCATCAGCGAGGTATTATCCGACTCCAAAACCCGCTACTCCCAAATCCAGAAACTCTCTACACCGTCCTCATCACCAAAAGGAAGCTACGCCACTACTTCGAGTCACACCCCGTGACAGTGGTGACGTCGTTCCCCCTCGGCTGAGGTCGTTCGTAGCCATGACGCTACGGGAAGAACCAGCAAAGTGGGCACTCGAGCTGATGGATCAGGGCATTTCTTATGCCCCCCGAACGGCGATCAAATCTCAGGCACTAGCCGACTTCATCGCGGAGTGGACCGAGGTCCAGATGCCACCAGCAGCCGTCGATCAAGAGTACTGGACAATGTACTTCGACGGATCACTGATGAAGAAGGGCGCCGGAGCAGGACTAGTCTTTGTATCCCCCCTCGGGGTCCACATGAGGTACATGGTTCGGCTTCATTTCCCCTCATCAAACAATACTGCAGAATACGAAGCGCTCATCAACGGCCTATGAATCGCCATCGAGCTGGGCATCCGACGCCTCGACGTCAGGGGCGACTCTCAGCTGGTCGTCAACCAAGTCATGAAAGAGTCATGCTGCCACGACACCAAGATGGAGGCATACTGCCAAGAGGTCCGACGTCTGGAGGACAAATTCGACGGCCTCGAACTCAATCACATCCCCAGGCGCCTCAACGAAGCGGCCGACATGCTCGCAAAAGCAGCATCCAGCCGAGAGCCAGTCCCAACAGGCGTCTTTGCCAGTGATCAACACAAACCCTCAGGTACGCTATGCGGGATCGGAACAAGCCGACGATGGCCCTTCTAGTCTGACCCCCGGGGCCGATCCGCCAACTGCTCCGCCCGACCCTGAGGTCATGGAGCTTGAAGAGGACCCAGCAGAGGAGTCCGATCCTCCTGATGACTGGAGAACGCTTTACCTCGACTATCTCCTCCACGACATACTACCGACCGACAAGACGGAAGCCCGACGGCTCGCACGACGCGCCAAGTCCTTCGTTCTTGTAGAGGGCGAACTCTACAAACGAAGTCACATCGGAATTCTGCAACTCTGTATCCCTGGCGAACAGGGAAAACTTCTGCTGGGCGACATCCACTGGTGGAGCATGCGGTCATCATGCCGCACCAAGAACCTTGGTTGGGAATGCATTCCGACAAGGTTTCTACTGGCCCACCGCAGTAGCCGATGCCGAGCAAATTGTACGCACCTGCGAAGGGTGCCAATACTACGCTCGGCAAACACACCTCCCGGCCCAGGCTCTCCAGATGATCCCCATCACGTGGCCCTTCGCGGTCTGGGGGCTCGACCTGGTTGGGCCACTCAAAAAGGCGCCCGGGGGCTTTACCCACCTGCTTGTCACCATAGACAAGTTTACAAAATGGATTGAAGCCCGACCAATATCCACAATCAAATCCGAGCAAGCTGTGCTGTTCTTTCTCGACATCATCCATCGCTTTGGAGTACCGAACTCCATCATCACAGACAACGGCACATAGTTCACCGGTAGGAAATTCAGTTCGATTCTGTGATGAACAACACATCCGAATCGATTGGGCAGCCGTCGCGCACCCCCGGACGAACGGGCAGGTCGAGCGCGCAAACGGCATGCTTCTTCAAGGCCTCAAACCCAGAATTTTCAACCGGTTGAACAAGTTCGGCGCGCGTTGGCTCGCTGAGCTCCCGGCTGTGCTCTGGAGCCTAAGGACAACTCCTAGCCGGGCCACTGGCTACACACCTTTCTTCATGGTCTATGGTTCCGAGGCCATTCTCCCAACAGACCTCGACTACGGAGCACCAAGAATCAGAGCATATGACGAACAGGGAGCCGAGGCATCTCACCAAGACGCCATGGACCAGCTGGATGAAGCCCGCGACATCGCCCTCCTCCGTTCGGCTAAGTACCAGCAAGCGTTGCGGCGGTACCACAGCCGACGGGTGCGGGGTCGAGCCTTCAACGTCGGAGACCTCGTCCTCCGTCTTGTGCAGAGCAACAAGGATCGCCACAAACTCTCCCCGCCCTGGGAAGGACCCTACGTCGTCGCGGAAATACTTCGCCCAGGCGCCTACCGGTTGAAAACCATCAAAGGCGAGGTCTTCACCAACGCCTGGAACATTGAGCAGCTACGTCGCTTTTATCCTTAAAATAAGCATACACTCTTCCTTATCAGTTTTTGTCATAATAATACCCCGATCCTTAGTGACTTCCGACCCCTGCAGATAGCGAGGGGTCAGATCTCACTCGGGGGCTGGCTTGAGATCGTAACATATGACATATGTAATACAAGTATTACGCTTGCAAAAAATTCCTGTGTTATACTTACAAACAATCTCTAAGTTTTCCATTCGCCTCATAAACAAGTTCCAGGGGCTAAGATCTTGGGAACCAATTCTGAATACAACTGGTAGGACTGCGAGACACCCACGCCCCAGCGGCTGCAACTTCTTTGCTCACCAGTTCAATCAGAATTAGTTCGCCCACGTTCCTAGCTTCTTATAACTTAGACCATGAGAAGAGTCAGGAAAGCACTAAAATCTTTCCTACAGAAAGGAGGGAAGATAAAAATTGCTTGCCATAAGCAAAGGATGTAATTTTGTTCCTTTTTTGCACAAATTCGTCACTTACAAAGCGATTTCATTACAAAAAGGAACAATATACTTATAAATTCAGAGAACTGTTTGCTCGGGGGCTTCCCCACAAAGTTATTTCATTACAGTCTCTGCTTAGCTCTACTACAAGTACTACTGCGGTCGCCGCGCCACGCTCTCCATCGGACAACGCCCAGGGCATGTACATGGGCCAGCTCGTCTACTACGGTCGCCGCGCCACGCTCTCCATCGGCGATGCCCAGGGCATGTACACGGGCCAGCTCGCCTACTGCGGTCGCCGCGCCACGCTCTCCATCGGCGGCATCCCGATATCCCGCCGCTTCGCTGGATCCTTGAAGGCGCCACCATCTGCGACGTCTCCGCCGGAGCGTCCGAGGACTACGCCATCGTCGTCAGCCACAACCTCGACAACGACGCCACCGCTAGGGCGTCTAGGGGACTATGCCATCATCCCCAGCCATAACCCTAACAACGGCATATGGGTAGGAAACGCCTCCTGCCAAAGGAGGAGCACAGCGGAGGACGGCGCAGTCGACGACGTACGACGCCCACCGGCTGCCTCTTCTCCTTCGATAGCAGCGACTCCTCAGCAAGGGCAGTACGCACCATCTCATCTACGCTGGATGACCTCTGGCTCGACATCACGCGCCAGACTCGTGAACAAATTTGTGAGTTCTCTCTCTCTCTCTCTAGCATTACTCTTCCTCACTCAGGAATTACCGCGACGCACGGACGCGTTCGGCGGAAAGGAAGAAGAAGGAGAAAGAGCGGCTCGGAGGCAGAAGAGGAGGTAGGATGAGAACTCCTCTCCCCATCCCTATTTAAAGAGGAGGCGCGGTAGCTAAGGAAAGGCGAAAGGTTGGACGAAAAACCCTCTCCCTTCCCCTCTTTAAATACGGAATCAATGCTGATTGATATCTGAGGGGACGCGCCGGAACTGACGGGACGCACCCCTGGTCGACGAGGCGTCCCTCTTTGGTCAAACTGAGCACTGCCTGGGTATGGCCCGCTACTGACCCACTCCGGACGTAGCAATTAAGGCGCCCACATAGGCAGACAGCCCTTCATCTCCCCATGCAGGACCACGGGCGATCCGACGATAGGACCTTTCGGATCTCCTGGGCCGCCCGTTCGGCCCAGAAGACACGACGAACGACCGACCAAAGAAAGATAAGCATCTCAGCTTTCTTACTTTATGCGTTAAAATTCATTCACGAGTTTCCGACCCCGTCAAGCGGCGGGGACACGAACATCACTCGGGGGTTGCCGAGGATGACTACCAGTCTAGACGTCCTCCTCACCCGACCCCTCCGTACGCTTGAAATTGGGAGTATGGAATACGGGCATAGAACTTTGAGTAAAACTGGACGAACTGGTAGACCCTATGCCTCGGTGGCTACTGGTGTTTTCGTTCACCAGAAAAACCATGCTCAAACACCCCTCGCGTCTCCGACTTCAACGTCTGCCTTCTCAAGAAGGGTTCGGAGGGGTCCGCCTACAGAGTCTCTCCCAAAGGAGAAGCTGTCAGGTTCCCCAAATTAATTAAACGGCTCGGATCGCCACCGAGACACGAAAAACAAAGAATAGCAATTCTTGTGCAGATTATTCCCACCTCATCGCGAACATCAGGATCCGAACCCCGCACGGACACATTTGACAGGAGCCTTTCAGTCACTCATATCTACCAAGGTAACCTTACCGACTCCACTTTCATTTCAATCATATTATACGTATACAAAACATCCCAACGCTTCGTGTCACATCACGAAACGGCCGTCGCCTCATTCGATATAAGCGACCACAGGCCGAGGTTCGAAGGTCGGCCCGCAAAGGGCTCGAGGCCGCCTCATGCCGAACAGAGCCAGGGAGAGATAACCGAGACAAGCCTCAGCGGCCCTGCCTGACCCCGCTCAGAAGCGGACAGGGACGTCTCGACCTTCTCTCGTTCGATTCTAACCCCGAGCCAAACCCACAGAATCTCCATCGAGGAGAGGCCATCGGGCCCCCTGAGCTTATCGAACAACTCAGGCATCTGCCGGGAGGCGGGTTAAGAAGTTGTGGAGTGCCACCAGAGGGCTCTGCCGACCCCATCAGCAAATGATGGACCCGGATTCCACACGAACGTACCCGTTAGCGAGCTCGTTGAGCGCGATACTCGAGCCGTCGAGGCAAGTGTCGTTCACTCAGCCCCTCCGATTGCGAAAACCGAGGATGGGGTAACACGCAAATAACGGCCGACCCCTATCAGACCCTAACAAGGCTCGGGGGCTCGAGCCAAACAATACAGGGACACAGGTTCGAAGGCCCCACCTTGCCGAGCCCATAGAGTCCCCAGTTGGGATTTCTGTTGGAAGACAGGGCGGGGAATATTGCGATGACATCCATGGACTTCGTCAACCCTGTCACCAAAACCACAGTTCCGATCTCCAGTAACCCCCGACCCCAGCAAATGCAGGGGGTCAGGACCTTACTCGGGGGCTGTTAAGGTACGGCTACCTCCTTTCTTTCCTTCGGAACAATCTCCTCGCATTATAATCAGCGGCATAATTCAGGGGAACATATTGGTAAGATCGTAAAAAATCAAATCGCAAAAAATCAAACAAAACGAAATTACGACGCAAAATCACTGAAAAGCGTCCAGACTCGAAAAATACCGACACTTGTCCACATATTACATATAAGTTGTTCTCAAAATTGTTTGACTAATTACTCCCGCGGAGGGAGAACCATCTCTTTCAGATTGTCTGCCAGGTTCTTCGCAAGGGGAGCAACCATCTTCTCCATTTCCTCCAGCTCTTCATCCTCGTAGGTGGACGGAAAGCCTTCGCTCATCACCTTCAGGTTTATTTCCTTCTCGTAATGGGCGTGGGCGACGGTGAAGGCCTGGGTAATCCCGGCGTGAAAGGCACTCTCCTCAAGTTGGCCCACCCGAGCCGTGATACCTGCGACACGAGCCGCGAGCGGGCTGGTCTCCACCGGCTCCGTCACATTCAGGGCGTTAAGGACCACCCCGACCGCTAGCTTGTAGAAGATCGTGCTCATCGCTCTCAACCTGAAGGGCCCTTCGCGTATAGGCAGCCTCTTTTTCCAGCTTGATGGAGATGTTCTCAGCACTCAACCTTCCTTTCACCGTGTCACCAAGCTCCGCCCGGAGAGAGCGGACCACCACGACGTCCTCGTCCACCTTCTGCTGGAGGGCCGTGGCCCTACTCTCGACCTCTCATCGGAGTTCCCGCTCCATCTCTAGCTCCTTCAGGACTTCGCCTGGTCTTCTCGTTGACCGCGGCATTCCTCTGTAGCAGCTCGTCTCGCTCTTTCTGGAGCCTGGCAATCTCCTCCCCATCTAGCTTAGACCTCACCGCCAGATCCTCGAACATCCCGTGGGCCTCCTCCATGTCCTGAACGCGCCTGGGCCTCCCGCTCCTGGGTGGCAGCAAGCTGGGCGGCCATGTCTGCTCGCAGCTGGGCCTCCTCGAAAAGGTGATCCCTCTCCACCTTCTGCTCACAGAGAAATTGGGACTTTTTCCAGGCTACGAGCAACAAGAATCTGAAGAGGAAGAAGACTGGTATCAGAAAAGCGAAAACACAAAAACATGCGCAGAAAGAAGAAAGCCCAGCAAATACCTGAGTAGTAGGAATAACAATCTCACGGAGGGCTCCTCTAGCCTGGTCCAGGGCGTTCAGCATGGTCGAGATCCCCGATGTCAACACCCTCCCGCTCCATGCTCTCAGAATGATCATTGAGCGAGAAAAGGGCCGACGTCGGGTCTTGAGTAGCCATCCACTGGAGCGGCGGCTCCCCCCACGCGGGGGAGCGGTCTCCTCCCGACAAAGGGGCCGGGGGCGTCTCCCTCCTGACCCTATGTGGCACCACTGCCACAGTCGAGGATCCTCCGACTGGATCTTCCTCCATCTGGGCCACTTCGAGCGCCACATGGCGGATCCACCTAGGCCTCCGGTGGTGCGGATTGCACTACGTCCTCATGCGCTACCACGGCCTGTACCCGACTGGTCTAGGCTTGGTGCAGTCATGACCGCCTCCACCGGCGGTATATGGCCCTTGGCCGGCTGTACCACGTCCGCCATTAAGGAAGCCGCCTGCTCGGTAACCTCCGCGGGCGTGGGCGCCACCACAGACGCCGTCGGGTCAGCCAACGCGGCCCCGACGTCGGCATCACTCCTGCCCGAAACAGGGGTGATGGCAGGCAATGCCATCTGTCCTGCTTGAATGGCGAGGCTCTTCTTGGGCGCCAGCCCCAGGGGGTGACCCATCCGCAAGAACCTGCACAAAGGTAGTAACCATTAAGTCAAAATAAAAATGGAAAAAGGATGAAAACAGAGGAATCAGCAGCTTACGTTGACGTCCTCGGCCAGCGGAAGCATTTTGGGGATGGATCCCTAGATCCCTGCCCTGACTCATCTGGGCGGGACCGTTTCATGCCTGCCCCCTGCTCCGGAGCAGGGGGGTTCATCTCGTCGGGCGCGGCACCAGAGTCGCCCCCCTCTATCATCTCACGGGGTGCCACACCGAAGCCGCTCCTCTCCATCGTTTTGTCGGGCGCGGCACTAGAGCCACCCCCCTCCATCGTCTCACGGGGTGCAGCACCAGAGCTGCTCCCCTCCATCGTCGCCTTGGGGGTGGCGGCAGCAAGCCCGCCCCCCTCTGTCCACCGGTCCTCGGCCGGCATGCCGTGCGAAGCGGCGGACTCGCTGGCCTCCACTAACCTCATCGATCTACTTCCCTCCGCGTGGAAAGGGAAGGGCCCCTACACGAATGGGTGGCCACTCGTCAATGTGTCCTCGTCCTCCAGGACGTCCCAATCCACGCCGATGGCTACCTCGTCGTCGTCATCATCATCATCGTCATTGTCGTCGTCCTCACTGCTCACGTCCTCTCCCCGATCCCGTGCCTCCTGCTTCAGTTGTTTCGCCTTCTTCATCTCTTCCCTTGCTTTCTTGTCCCGCTCGGCCGCGAGTCGATTCGCCGCCACCACGACCTTGTCCTTCGGCAGTGGAACCGGGCTGTCCTTAAAGACCAGCACCCTCGGCTGGTCCCAACGTCATAAAAGCAAGTGTTAAAAAAATGGAGATCCAGGAAAAAGAAAAGAGCACGAGAGAGGAGGGCTTACGAATTCAAAGAATCCAGGCTCCGGCCGCATTGGGGGGTGTCCGGGCACCGGATACACAATGTCGAGGACCCTGCCTGCAGAATCCTTCATCGGCTCCGTCGCCTCCTTGATGCGCTGCGCCACTTCTGAATAAGGGAGCGCCTCGTCAACGAGCACCGTCCCCTCGAACGATATCCTGGGCATCATCGATGCAGGGGAAGCACACGCACCATCAGTGGCGCCACCCTCCTCGTGTGGTAGGCGCCGATAATCCCCGTCCCCTTTACACCCCAACCCTTCAGGGCTTGGAGGGCGGAGAGAAGGTCGAGATGTGTTTCTTGTCTTTGGACTCGACGCCCCAGCCCCACGACTCCAGAGCATCCACAATATGGCGCCCAGTGTACTTTGGTAGGGTGGCACTCACATCATCCCTAACATAAAACCACTGCGAGTGCCATCCCTTGTTGGATGTCGCCAGACGCATGTATGGATAACCCTTCGACCGGGTATGGCACAAGATGAATGCTGGCACACCCCATCGGCGCATTCACATCTTTCCCCCCAATCTTCCTCTTCGACAGACTAATGCTAAAGAAATACCGCCACAGATCAAAATGGGGATCGATCCCTAGGAAACCCTCGCATAGGGCCACAAATGCTGCCATGTGTTGAATCCCATTGGGAGTTAGATGCTGCAGCTCTACCTCATAGTAATCCAGCAGCCCCTGAAGGAATCTATGTGCGGGTACCCCGAATCCCCGCTCATGAAAGATGGCAAAAGAGACGACATACCCTTCAGGCGGCACCGGCTCGCCCTCGTCGCTAGGTAGCAGCCACTCCTGGACAGCGGACTATGGGCGGAGAAGGCCACGGCGGACGAGGCCCTCCAGACACTGTGAGGTGATGTTAGATCTACCCCACAACTCCATTAAAGCAATAGGGGAAGGGCAGGCGTGAGCTTGACAATGGCTACAACACGAGCGCAAGCCGGACGATGGTGGCGACACGGGCACAGGAAGCTGGGGCGGTTGGCAGCGGATGTTTCAGGACTCAAAGGCAGGGGAGCAAAATACGGAACCCTGGGGGCGAACCCCGCGGTTTTATAGGGGGCGACGGACGCGAGAAGGGCAACCATCCGCCTCGATCTCTGGGCCTACCACGCGCACCACCGCGTCACATCGCGGGACACGCGCCTGCAGTCCCTATCCTCTCACCCCAAAAATCTTGGTGGATGGTTCGCCTTCCCCAGGTGAATCCGGACTCTCTACCCACCTGGGAAACGCAAGCCACGAAGGCCTTTTTTTCCACTCCTTGGCCCACCTAGGGCCTCGAAGCACAGTGGCCGGCCCAACTGAGGAAGGGTCCGCAAACGACCCAAAATCAAGGGCGCAAGCACTAGTCAGGTCAGCCCTGAAATAAGGTCCCTGTGAACGGGATACCACGACCCTCTCGAAAAAATGACCAGTTGACGAAAAGATTAAGTCCTTCAGCCTTACCCACGAAGGGACCGATGCAACCCCCCAGGCGACTCTACTCAAATCACCCAGGGGCTCGGGGGCTACACCCATCGGGTGCGCTCGCGCGCACCCTCCGGCAAAGAAACTCCGACGAAATAAAAAAAAACACCCTCTAGGCGGTTCTACTCGAATCACCTAGAGGCTCGAGGGCTACTGTCGGGGACCTAATACCGGGGTACCCCAGAAGGTGGAACCAATAACCACCGAACGTTAAAAACTTCTGGACGCATAAGAGCGTTGCTTCACCCCTTACTGGGGTAACAGAAGCTTGGTTCCACCTCGCTCGACGCCTTTGGGGTGGGCTCGGTCTCGCCCGAGGGCCGAGGATTAGTCTCCGTCTCGCTCGATGCCTCTGAGGTGGCTCTGCCTCGCTCGAGGGACTCAGGGCTAGTCTCCGTCTCGCCCGATGCCTTTAGGACGGGCTTGGTCTCGCCCGAGGGCTAAGGGATAGTTTCCGCCTCGCCCGACCCCAGAGGGGCAGGGTCGGTCTCGCCCAGGAGATAGGGATTGGTCTCCGCTTGGCCCAACGACAAGGATGATAGAGACAGGGCAAGACAAGAAGTTCAGGTCAACCATGGCTCCAAGAACCATACCCTATGCCCTGGTAGGAAAAGTACTGCCAGGGGAGGACAGGACGGGTGCTTTAGACCCTTCCGGGCGCAGCAGGGCCCAAAAGGTTGTACAGGTGCGTGCTCCTCACCCTGTAGAATTGTAGGCGCCGCCTTCAGACCTAGGACATGGAACCCGACGAAGATATACGACAACCGCTACACTCCAGAAGAAGATTTGCTATCTCCACGAACGACGGGAATTCCATCACCATGCTGAAGACCTGAGGGAGCAGTGCCCGCTTCTCGACCCCTCAGGTCCAAAGCCAGAAGGTCTTGACCTCGGCATTACTCTGGACCCCGACCCCTCGACACTCCGACGAAGACTCACAAGAACTAGAAGACGTGCGGAGCAAGGCTGGGAAAGGTTAATAAGTCAAAACCACTATACTATAGCCCATACCCTGAGCAGGATAACATTCTATAATCAACCTGACACACTATAGGGACATCAATAGTGTTGTAGACACTTATCTTTCTTAGCACTCATCAGAATGAAGGACCAGGCCGGGTAGACGTGAACCACAAGATTAGATAAAGCCCTCATCCTTGTAAAAGCCACCCCCTTGATCTATAAAAGTGGATGCGCCTATCCCATAGAGGGGGGATGGAAAATAAGACCAAACAAGAGAACGCACTCATACACACAGTCAAGCGGCTACGACGCTCTTGACCACCTTTCAACCCTTCCATCAGAGACTTGGGATCAGTCCCTCTCTCGATCGTTTGTACCCCTTACTACAGACCGTTCACGGTGCTAATAACACGAGTAGCAGCAAACTGGACGTAGGGACATTCCGCCCGAACCAGTATAAATCTTGTGTCCTTTAGCGCACCATCCGAGCCTAATGCGCATTACTATAAATTTACTTGCCGGTGCTTGTATGAAACACCGACACATCGGCATCCGCATATTTCTTGGCAGTGGCCAGAAGCGCTGTGACTGATTTAGGTCTCTTACGAAGGAGCTTGTCTCGTAGGGCATCGTGGAAGCGGAGACTAGTGATGAAAGCCTCGATTGCCTCATTGTCAGAGATTGACGGGACCTTGATGCGCATCTCTGAGAAATGTTGGACGTACTCACGTAGTGGCTCATCTTTCTGGTCTCGAATCCGCTGCAGATCGTATTTGTTGCCGGGTTGCTCACAAGTAGCAATGAAGTTGCCGATGAAAGCTTGCTTGAGCTCTTTCCAAGAATCAAAGTAGTTCGCCGGTAAGCTGACCAGCCATTGGTGACCTACATGGCCGACAGCGACTGGGAAGTAGTTAGACATGACATGCTCATTAGCCATGGCTGATCTGCATGCAGTTTCGTAGAGCATGACCCATAATTTGGGGTTCTCCTTGCCGTCGTACTTTTGAAGTTTTTCGAGCTTGAAGTTCTTGGGCCATATGACTTGGCGAAGGTGCGGAGTAAACTACTTCAACCCTAGAGGGCCATGGGTAGTATCATATTCCATACAGCGATAGCTTTCATGGGATGCATGATCATTGGCTCTTTGGTTGATGCGATCGCGCAGATCACGTTCTCCGAGGTAATGGCGGAGATCGTTATTGCCATCACAGTGATCTTGGTTGCCACCCTGATTAACCCTGCGACTGTGGTTATCGCAGCGATTATCGCGGTTGTCCCAATGGTTGTCGTCCCGGAAGTCGCGGCGGTTGTCATCCCGACGGCGGTTGTCGTCCCGACCACCATCATGGCCACCGTTTCCGCCTTGACGGTTGTCTGATGGGTCATTGTTGTGCGAGCCACATTGGTTGGGTGGCTATGAGCGACTTGAGTACTGGTGGCTGTGGCTTGACTTGACTGAGACAGATGGAGCCCGGGCTTGATTTACAATCTCTATGGTCTGGGCCATAGCAGCCGTCAGGTAAGCTTGTATATCATCACGAACTGCCTATGTTTCTGGGGTGTTGGGTAGTCGTTGCATTGTCACCATAGCAATAGCTACGTTGGCGCTTGGGGTCCTGAAGACCTACTTGTCCCCCACCCTGTCAAAGGCATTGTTAAGGTCGCGTGGTTGGACCCTTATGTGTCGAGCCTCCTCTTCTGCCTCGGCTTCAATTTGTCGGCGATTAAGCCGGTCAATATTGCATGCTTCGCGTGCTAGTCTTTCTTATTCTGTGTTGTCGACCGCCGGTGGTTCATCATTACTGATGACATTGATCAAGTCTCCTCACCTTGGTGGGAAGGATGGGAATCGTGGGAATCCCGGGGCGTGGTCTGGGATATCCAGATCGTATTCAACGCCTTCATCGTCATGACACTGGAGCTCGGTGTGAACGGAGGCATTAGATGTGATGCTGGACGAGGAGCTTGAGCTACCCTCTTGAACTGTGTGGACCGATCCTTCTTGATAATCCTCAATTTGGACCATGTTGACGAAGTTGCGCGGGCCGTAGGGCTGGACCTGGTGGTTCTCCATTGAGGCTTCGTACTCGGAGAGCCAGAGACCCATCACAGGGGCTGGCCGACAACGAACGGAGCGCCCTTCAGGAGTAGATGTGACCACGAGATCCGTACCGAGTCGTGCATGACAACTAGCCCAAGCTGGTCGGGTAGATCTGTTGTGGGTCATAGTTACCTGCTCATTAGGTTGACTTTGAATCGAACTTACCAGAGCCAGGGTTTTGGTGAGTTTGGTGCCGACCTAATCGATGGAGTCGAGCAAGTCGGTGTTGTCGATCTGCCTCCTTTTGTAGCGAGGAAGCGGACGACGGGTTGTCGGCGTGGCTGAAGACGATGCTGGCATGGTCGGAGCTAGATCCACCGTGGTCAGAGCTAGATCCACCGTGGTCGGAGCCGTAGCCAAGGCAGGTGAAGCAGTGGTCGGCGCAGATTGAAACTGCACCTCCTCCGGGGTCATGGCGATGAAGTTGTTGGAGCCGGTGGTCCAGGTGATCCAGCCGATGGTGAACGTGAGGCCGTTCGGCGTAGCCATGGAACCGGGGATGATGACCATCTTGTTCACCTAGAGAGCAGTACGCATACCCCCTACCTGGTGTGCCACTGTCGACGAAATATGGTCGGCAGTCTACCTAGGGGTATGCCTAAGGTAGTAGATTATCGGCAGACAGATGCGCAAGCTACAAACAAGATGGTGACACAAGACAGACACAAGATTTTATCCAGGTTCGGCCACCATAAAGGCGTAATACCTACGTCCTATGTCTGATTGTATTGCTGTATGTCAATGAGAGATGTTTTTAGAGGGGGTCCCCTGCTCGCCTTATATAATCCGGGGGGCAGAGTTTTAGATCTGGAAACTAATCCTAATCAGTTACAATTGCCATAGGTGGCCGGATAAGGATTCCTATTCTAACCGACCAGGATCTTGCTTGATCTCTAAATCTGCCTTGATTCCTTGCGTGGGACTCCGAACAGATTGGCTGGGCCACGCGTCATCTTCTAACGGGCCAGGCCCTCTGGTCTGGGCTGGCCCTAGCCTAGCCATAAGGGTATAGGGGTTAATACCCCCACACATACCCTAGCCACGCATCTTGCCTCCATAGCTCGCCGTGCCACCATGACCTCGCCTCACGCTCGTGCCCGATGCCCACGCCCGCGCGCCACCGTGCTGCAACGCCGCGCCCGTGCCATCCATGCCTGCACCACAGCTTTGCCCATGCCCGCACCGAAGCTCGCCTGGGCCGTGCTCCAGCACCGCCGCCATGCTCGTGCCCTGCTCCAGCGTTGCTGCCATGCCAGCAACTGCGCACCTAAACCCTAGTGTCGCCATACCTCACCACTGCCCCAATAGTGTCGCCAATCCACTATGCATTGCCAACCCTAGCCTCGCATTGCCGATCCGATGGTTCCCCGATTCATTCTTGTTCTCATTGATTCGCCGGTTCATCAGGTAGCAAGCCCTCGCTTCCAATTTCGCATCTATTGCTTGCTTCTTAGGGTTTCGTATCTTTAGATGTATATTTAAATTATTCATATATATCCAATTTATTCCATCATGCAGTGAGTCAGTGTTGTTGAGGTCTCATCAGTAGTTGTCAGTCAACTCAGGGCCAAGCTCGTGAGTACGGATCGAGGCTAAGCCTTGGAAGTGTCAGTGACAGTTGGTTCTTGTCTGAGGCAGTAGATCATTCTAGATGGCACGTGTTAAGAACATCGGAGGTGGTCCAGGTGATGAGGATCTGAGGACTCCGCCTCGCTTGCCTACTGATGTGAAAGGCAAGGCGACGAAGAAGCTTGCGACAAAGAAGAGGAAGTATGTAGATGCACAGAGGGAGCAGCAGCAGTTGTAGCCGCCGCAGACCATGCAGAGAGAGGAGGTGATAGGAGTGGAGTATAGATTGCAGATCAGCTTTTACCAGCATAGAGGGCAGCTATTGAGCAGGTTGAGCATCATCATGGTAGTCTAGCTAGGACTATCATGCTTGAGGGACGCCATGTTGCTTTGGAGGAGCCTTAGCCTCAGGGGGAGCCATAGCCAGCAGAGTAGACTCAGGAGGGAGAGCAGGCAGAGGAGATAGAGCAGGCACCATAGCTTCGCCGCTCTAGTCGTACCCGTACCTAGGTGACACCGAGGTTAGAGACATAGCAGAGGGGTTCTTGTCTGCCTCCCAGACCACAGGATCTGCCTCCAGTGACTCATCTGGATTTGAGGGCTGCCTTGGCCAAGCAGGTGCAACAGCTCAGGTTTGTGCAGTTCGAGGAGTGGTTCCCGCCTAGGAGGGATGAGCGTGCATCAAAGGGCTTCTAGACACCACTGTAGGAGGATTTTTATAATGCATATCTTAACAGTGGGGTAGCATTCAAGTCTCAGAGGGTTTGTTCTATTGAGGCCATTGTAGCAGTAGCCAGAGAGCAGATTTGCTCTTACCTATCTTACTTGCCAGGGCTGATAGACTTACTTGGACAGATAGACATATATGTTCCATCTTGGGTCCGTGAGTTCTATGCTACACTTTGGATTGACTCACAACACAGATTCATTCACTTTGCCTTCAGACATAGATATTATAGGCTGATGAGCTTTAGGGTCAGGGAGATTCTTAGGCTTTAGGAGTAGCCTATCCGACTACATGAGGTTTGCTATGGTCAGACAGCGCCTCCTAGATGCCCACATAGTAGTCTTGTGTCGCCTATAGATTTGGTCTGCCATTGCTTCACAGAGCCTTTCAGCGAGGGGTCGAGCAGGACACCTAGGGACCTTACTCCTACAGCTAGACTACTTGTTGCTATCATGAGGAGGACCCTGCTCCTGAGGATGGGATATCGTGAGGGCTTGACTTGCATTTAGTTATGGCTCTTGAACTCTCTAATGCAGTAGACTATGTTTGATATTTGGGATCTTATTCTATCAGAGATGGAGGACACTCTTGCAGAGGGGTTCAGAGGTCATAGGCAACTGCCACATGCTCACTGGATTACATTCTTGATTCATAGGGCAGTTACAGTGAGGCCTTCTGAGATGCTGGCAGAGTATAGTGGTGCTACTATAGAGTTCCCTGCATATAACATGACTCAAATGCTCCGCCACAGTGTAGTGAGGACACTTAGCCAGCCGCGCCATCATCCAGAGGTGCTAGAGACTGTAGCCTAGTAGGATGAGACTATCAGGGGCATTGCAGCTACAGAGGAGCAGTTAGATGCTCAGTAGGAGGGGATGGTCGAGAGCGACCCTAGTGACAGTTTAGATGACGACTATCAGGATATCCCTTAGATGCCTCCTCAACGACATGACCATGAGGCTAGTAGCTCCAGTTCAGCACCACTGGCACCACAAACAAATCCCGCTCTACTTGCTATACTTGAGAGGATGAGGCAGGATCAGGCTCGCCAGGCCCAAGAGACTGCTGCTACATTTGCATAGTTTCAGGCCAGACAGGACGAGTTCTAGCGATAGCAGCAGGCGATCTAGCAGCAGCAGCAGTAGGCCATGCATCAGCAGCAGCTTCTCATGTAGCAGCAGTTACTTAGATTTATGCAGCATGTAGTTACTGCTATTGGGGCTCCACTGCCATAACCTTCACCCTAGATTGGCCATCCTACCACCACTTCTATGACTCCAGCTTTACAACCTAGTTGGTTTCAAAGTCAGGGACAGCCAGCGACATAGTTTCCTTCACCTATAGAGCAGGTGTCCTAGTGGTTTGCCTCGCCAGTGCTTGCCCCATAGTTCACACCTCTATAGACTGGCTTCACACTAGCTCAGAATTCCTCGCTGCTTGTGCCAGGTACCTCAGTCTCTAGGAGCCTTGGTGCGACATTCAGTGAGTTCACAGGGCAGCCTACTCCGCCATATCTACATGTCCCTAGTCCTTCCATAGTTTCTCCTATTACTGGGACTATAGAGACGCTCCCTTCTTTAGTTGCATCATTAGAGCCGCCTGCTCCAGTCATACCTATAGAGTCATAGGCCGCACTAGTCCATGATTAGACCTAGACCGCTTTAGTGTCGCTTCCAACCATAGAGGGTCAGACTACTCAGAGCTCATGATCAGATGATGATGGCACACAGTTCTAGCTCGCTCCTCGCATCTCAGCGCTCGACTCGTCCGTTGCAGCCCCGCCTACCGACCCTTTAGGTTTTGGTGTTTGATGCCAAAGGGGGAGAGGGATCGAGTATGGTAGACTTAGGGGGAGTGACATATCTAGGGGGAGCTTAACTTATCTATTATATTTGGTTTTTTATGTGTGATACACTATTATGCATTCATGTGTTTACTTTCATGCATCAAACTATATCTATGTGATAGTGATATCTATGTGATAGTGATATTTATGTGATATGTGACATGTGTGCTCTCTACTTAAATTATTTATAAGTCATGTCACTTGGTTATGCTCATTTGTTTTGCTTCCGCATTTTTACTCCGATGCAAATGAGCTTTATTATTTGTACTCATGCTTATTTCATATCTATTGAGTACATCATGTTAGCTTGGGTCATATAAGCTTGCCTAACTCTTTTGTTCTTATTGTCAAAAGCTTATATGAACCAAGCATGTTGAAAACATCGTCTCTTTTACATACTCAAGGTTGTATTGTCATCAATCACCAAAAAGGGGGAGATTGAAAGCATCTAGGCCCCTAGTTGGGTTTCGGTGATTAATGACAATACATAATTACTATGACCAACGTGTGTTTTGTAGAGGCAATTAAGTTAGGTCACGGTAATGACAATTGATTGGGCAATCATGGTGGTCATGCCCCTATAATGGAAATCATTTCGGTTTTCAAAGGATGGACGACAATGTTAAGAATGGACTAGTTCTAAGTGTCGTTTGGTGTTGAAGAGACACTTAGAGTAGTTTAGGACTTTGTTTTTCCTTTGGCCATACTATTAAGGGGGTATAGACGGGTAGCTTGACCTAGGTGAGTCTAGTGGGTTAGGTGTGGTGCACACTTGTTAAATCTAGCACTAGGTAGCTCCTAAAAAGCCCTTAGATCAATTGGAGCAAACTTCATTCACATATGATTGTGTTTTGGAAGTGAATGGAGGGCCAAATGTTGATCGAACGCTGGTTCCGGTGTGACCGGACGCTTGCATAGAGTTCGATCAGTTCATTTGATCAAGGTGAAGTTGTCTGGATGTGACCGAATGCTGAGTGAAATGTGACCGGACGCTGGGTGCCAAAGTCTGGTCAACTCTAGTAAGGTCCTAGAGAGGGAGAATCCTGATCGGACGCGTCCAGTCAGTGCTGACTAGACGTTGGTCAGGTTCCGGCTACTGACCGAATGCTAAGCAGCAAAGTGACCAGACGCTGGGTGCTATAGTCTGGTCAACATCAGTATGGTTCTAGAGGGTAGTTTTTGTGACCGAATGTGTCCAGTTAGTGCTGACCGGACGCTGGTCTGTGTCCAATCACACCTTAACTGCTTGGAGGCGGGGAGAACTAACCGGAGCGTCCGGTCACCCCGTTGTGGCACATAACAATTCATTTTGAATGAGGGGTTATAAATACTTCCTCTATTCACTCAAGGGATCACTTTTGCTCATTCCAACAGCTGAGAAACACCCTTAAGAGTGCCAAGAAGAGCAAGGTCCTAGTGAGGTGATTGAGATTTGAGAATCCAAGAGAGAGACCTCATTAGTGAAAGCAAGAGTAGCAAAGTGTGCATCCACCCTTCTCATTAGGCTTGTCATGGTCAAGTGAGAGTTTGTGCTTGTTACTCTTGGTGATCGTCATCACCTAGATGGCTTGGTGGTGATTAGGAGCTTGGTGATCATCCGGCGGAGCTTGTGGATGACCCAACTCAAGTTGTGAGTGGTTGTGGGTGATTCACCATGACGGAGTGTCGAAGAATCAATCCATAGAGAGCACTTGATCCTTGCGTGGATCAAGGGGGAGCTATACCCTTGCGTGGGTGCTCCAACGAGGACTAGTAGGGAGTGGCGACTCTCCGATACCTCGGCAAAACATCATCGTGTTTCTCCTTCTCTCTTTACTTTAAGCATTTACTTTGAGCAATTTAATTCTTGTCTTTACATTCATAGAATTGCCATGCTAAACTAGGATTGGAACATAGGTTGCAAAACTTTTATGTGGTAGAATAATATAAACACTTTCTAGGCACAAGGGGTGAAGTGGGCTAACCATAGGGTTTAATTATTGCAAAGAATTTTAGAATTAGCCCAATTCAACCCCCTCTTGGGCATTTTGATCCTTTTAATTGGTATCAGAGCCTCGTGCTCACGTATTTAGGCTTAACCGCCAGAGAAAGATGTCTCACGGGGATGGACCTCCTCCTATCTTTAAGGGGGACGATTTTCCTTATTGGAAAATCAACATGGAGGCGTATTTAGAAGCTCTAGATGTTGGAATACTTAGAGGCACCTCACAAGGATTCCCAAAACCTCAGGATCCCACGCACCTTCAAGGCGATAAAGTGAACTATGAGAAATGAAATGCAAAGACTCGAAACACCATCTTTAGAGGCCTTTGCAAAGATGTGTTTAACCGGGTGAGGAACCACAAGGACGCCCATGCACTATGGTTAGACATCTATGCGCTCCATGAGGGAACTAAGAGCGAGCGTGATCCTTGCACGGATCAAGGGGGAGCTACATGCTTACGCGGGTGCTCCAACGAGGACTAGTGGGGAGTGGCGACTCTCCGATACCTCGGCAAAACATCTCCGCATTCCTCCTTCTCTCTTTACTTTAAGCATTTACTTTGAGCAATTCAATTCTTGTCTTTACATTCATAGAATTTCCATGCTAGAGTAGGATTGAAACATAGGTTGCAAAACTTTTGTGTGGTAGAATAATAGAAACACTTTCTAGTCACAAGGGGGTGAAGTGGGCTAACCGTATTGTTTAATTATTGCAAAGAATTTTAGAATTAGCCCAATTCACCCCCTCTTGGGCATCTTGATCCTTTCACCCTGGTTGGAGACGTGGGTTGGAGTCGAAAGCGACGTTGGTCAGGCCTTCCGGTCGGAGAAGCGGGTCGGAGTCGGAAGCGAGCGACGTTCCACCTTAGCCAGGCCTTCCGGTCAGAGAGGCGAGTCAGGGTTAAAAGCGAGCACTGTTCCTCCTCATCCTGGCCTTCCAGTCAGATAGGCAGGCTGGAGTCAAAAGTGAGGACTTCCTCCTAGCCTGTCATTAGGTATTTGGGCCGGCCTAGGAGTTACGCGTCGTTCGCAACATTGTCTGCTAGGGTGAGCTTTTGCTGGGAAGCAGGTTCATAAGGGACCCGGGTTTATGAACCCGACAGGAGCCCCCAAACCCTCGGGTGATTCGGGTAGAATCATTTGGAGGATTTTTATCTTGACAACGGGTGCGCATGAGCGCACCCACTGGTGTAGCCCCCGAGGCCCGAGCAATTTGGGTAGTATCATCCAGGGGGGTTTTCGTGCTGCCAGCAAGGGAATTTTTTGTTTTGTCAGCGGGTGTGCACGAGCGCACCCGCGGGTGTAGCCCCCGAGACCCTAGGCGATTCAGGCAGAATCACCTAGGGGTTTTGTCAGCGGGCATGAGTGTGTGCACCTTAGTGGGTGTGGCCTCCTCTTTCTAGTTTATAACCCATCATTTCTAGGAGCGTGCTCCCAGGCATTTGGTCGCATCTAAGGGATCGGGTGAGATGGAGTCATCAACGAGGGCATCGGGTACGCTCAAGGGGCAGCTGAGGGATCGGGCGAGATAGACTCATAGATCAGGCATCGGGCGCAACCGAGGGACAGTCGAGGGATCGGGCGAGTTAGAGTCATGGACCTAGGTGCTAGGCGTAGCCGAGGGATCGGGCGAGTCAAAGTCGTGGATCCAGGCGCTAGACACAACGAGGGATCGGGCGAGTCGGAGTCATGGATCCAGGCGTCGGGTGCAGCCGAGGGATCGGGCGAGAAGGAGTCGTGGACCCAGGCATTGGGTGCAGCTGAGGGACAGCTGAGGGATTAGGCGAGATGGAGTCGCGGACCTAGGCGTCAAGCGCAGCGAGGGATCAGGGGGATCTAGGCGTCGGACGTGCCAAGGCGATGGGGTGAGTCAGAGTCATGGATCCAGGCACCGGGCGCAATGAGGGATCGGGCGAGTCAGAGTCGTGGATCCAGGCATCGGACGTGCCAAGGCATTTGGGTGTCCTGAGCCCTTGAGCCCCGCTGGGCTCGATAGGGGTCAGTTTGAGTTTCATGCATTACCCTGTCCGTGGTTTTCGCAACCGGAGGGGCTGAGCTAATGTCACTTGCCTTGATGGCTCGAGTGACGTGCTTGGTGAGCTCACTAATGGGCATGTTTGAGTGAAATTTGGGTCTATCGTTCATGACGGGGTCAGCGTAGCTCTCATGTGGCATTCCACTGCTCCTTAACCCACATCTCGGTAGATGCCTGGGTCGTTTTAGAGACCGACCCAGGTGGCCCGCTGGCCTCCCCTCGACGAAGATTCTATGGGAATGACTTGTGGTTAGGATCGAATGAGAAGGTTGAGATGACCCTGTCTGCTTCAGAGCAGACTAGGTGAGGGCCGCTTAGGGGCCATATGTGTTTTCTCCCCTGGCTCTATTTGACATGAGGTGGCCTCGAGCCCTTCGTGGGCTAGCCTTTGAACCCCGGTCAATCGTTGCTCATGCTGAATGAGGCAACTACCATTTCATGATGCAACATGAAGCATTGTGATGCATTAGCTGCATATGCAATGCTTCCGATGTATGGGATGAATAAATGTGAATGCGTGCATGAATGTATGGATGACAGTAGATGAATGAATGAAGTAGTGGGGGGTTTGGTAACGTTACCTTGATGACTCTTGTGGTGTGGTTTGAGGAGCTCCTATTGGATATGTCCGACCAGGATCCGCGCTCATCGTTCATGATGGAGTTGGCATGGCCCACATGGGGTGCCCCTCTGCTCCCTACCTATCTCTCGGCATTTGCCTAAGCCATCCGATTGACTCAGGAAGCCCGTTGGTCTCTCCTAGGCGGAGATCCTATCGTTGGGCCCTTTCAATTCTTGCTTGGGAAGGCGAAGGGCCACCTACATGTAGTTGTGCTTTGTTTCTCGCGCCTAGTGTGTGGTAGTGGTGGGCCATACCCAGGTCATGTCCCGTCTGACCAGGCACCATCTCATTGGGTAGGGTGCGTCCCATCGTATCCTATCGGTATTGAATGGGGGGAAGGGAGAGGGTTTTTTCACCCCAATCCCTTGCCTTTCCCCAACTGCTGCACCTTCTCCTTAAATAGGGAAAGGGAGAGGGCTTTCATCCCATTCCTTTGCCTATTCCTTATCTGCCGCCTCTTCTCCTTCTTCCTTCTCGCCAAGAGTGTTTGAGTGCTGCGGCGGTTCCTAGGAGAGAAAAGGGGAGAATGAGGGAGAGGGGAAAACTCACAAATCCATTCGTGAATCTAGAGTGCAATGTCGAGCTAGAGGCCATTCATTGTGAGGGAGTCAGTACTGGCCACCTTCGCCGAGAAGGGGGTGCCGCCGCCGAAGGAGGTGGCGCACTGGAGGGCTCCTATGGGGGAGGATTTCCCGTGACCTTAGGACAGCGAGATTGTCTCCTTCATGGCCTTCCATCAGCACAGGTTAGGATACCCCGAGCACTGGTTCCTGCGCGGGCTCCTCAATGAGTGGGGCCTCGAGCTACAACACCTCAATCCGACTGGGGTGCTGCATATCACCGGCTTCATCATCGTGTGTGAGGCCTTCCTCAGGATGGAGCCACATGTGGATTTCTTCTGGTGGATGTTCTTTGGGTAGGCATTGTTAGAGGGGAAGCCGCTTAGGATTGCGCCGGTGGGGGGCTTCGCACTGCAGAAGAAACTGAGCGCGTCGGGCTCGTACCCTACGTACACCCCCTATGATTCCAATCGGGGGTGGCACAGGGAATGGTTCTACATCAGGAACCCAGCGGAGGTGCCATTCCCGCCTTTTACTGACAGGAGGCAGGAGAGCTGGTCGTGGGGCCCCGCCAGCCGGCAGAACAAGAAGCTGGAGATTATTGGGGCAGAGCTTCAGAAGCTAGAGTGGCAGAGACTTGATGGGGTGTGGGTGTCCCACACCTTCTTTCGCCATTGGGTCGCCCCGCTAGTGGAGAGGACGTGGGTGATGTGCATGTACAACGGCCCAACGGACCCCAACCGTGCGTCGCCGAAGGAGCTACCGAACGACAAGGTCTGGAGTCGCCTCGACCGGGTACTACAGCTGAGGCCCAAAGAGACCTTTGATGGAAAGCCTGGACTGCTTCACACCACGAAGCTATCCAAACTGGTATGCTCCCCTCTCCTCCATGTTCTTTTCCCCTTTTGCTCTCCTATTTCTTGACTTTGAGTCGCCTGTTTCATAGGGACTCAGGGTTTACAAGTCCCAGCCGCATCTTCCGAAGGGGCCAGAGGGTGCGGCCTAGCAAGCCACCTTGAACGAGGTGGTGGTCAAAAAGAAGAAGAAGAGAGCAGAGAAGGCTCGAAGGAAGCATGAGAAGGAGATGGAGACTGCCCGGTGTGTGCGGGACGGGGAAAACAGGAGCGATGTCGAGTCCGA
Source organism: Miscanthus floridulus (assembly GCF_019320115.1). Lineage (NCBI taxonomy): Eukaryota > Viridiplantae > Streptophyta > Magnoliopsida > Poales > Poaceae > Miscanthus > Miscanthus floridulus. The sequence continues at coordinate 65,395,136 of NC_089586.1, read as the reverse complement.
GCTTGAGTCAAAGGATCCCATGGAGATGGGTGATGACATTATCTCCTCTGAGAAGGAGAGGGGCAGGGAGGTCATCGCGGCAAGCGGGAGATGGAGCGGCACGGCAACGTTCCCATGCTGAGGAAGCACGCCGTGAGCTTGGACGCCATTGGCGAGTGGGAGGTGAAGCGGACATGGTCACCGCGCCCTTCGGAGGCATCGCTGGCCTCATCCCCACCTGCCCTAGGTGCGGTGGTGCAGGCCAGGCGATCAGAGGAGCGAGTCACACCCACGCATCATTGGGGCCAGAGCTAGTGTGCGACCCACAATGGGGGATGCCCCGCCAGTTGCTCCAATCGGCGCACCTTGAGCCGGCGGTCGTGGCGACACACGGGTCGAGCGGGTGCCGACTAGGTCGACTCCCCCCCGGTCAAAGTGAGAGGGCGTGGGTCACGGCCTGTGAGCGGTCCTCGCCTAGCGGGCCCATTGCTAGCAGGTCAGGGCTTTAGAGCCCTACCGCTTATGTCCTAGTATGTACTGTTTGATTTCATAGTTTGAGTTTTTTTGAAGTGTGACTGACCTATACTTTTTTACAGCGGCTAGATGTTGCTGGGGTTGAACATTGCCCCGCCTCCTGTGCGAGAGGAGTGGAGGACCTTCCATTTCGTGGGTTGCACCCCTTGAGTGGGTTGTGAGTATGGCGGCAGTAGCGGTGATAGTGCTGGCAGCGATCCCGGTGGCAACGGCGGAGGCTGCATCAGAGGTGACCCTTGCGACTCCTCCTGCACTAGCTGTGGTGGAAGGGGGAAGTGAGACCGGGCTCCCTGCCTTGCCCAGTGGAGGGCCACATGGCTCACCCTCTCGGTTGGAGCCAGAGGTGTCAAGGAGGGATGCGGTCAGGCCAAAGGCAGAACGTCCGCTAGCGGGACACAAAATTGAGGTTGTGGATGTCTGTGACGATGAAGCAGGTGATAAGGTGGAGCTATCGGCACCATCGCAGGGGCTGGTAGTGGTCCAATCGTCGGCTGGGCCTTCTAGCAGGCTAGGGGCGACCGACCTGGTGTGGCCCTACCCTGAGGACCCAAGGAAGGTTTAGTTCATCCCTCGGGATGAGCAAGAGGTTTAGCTCTTGGACATGTTTGGGGGGAGAGGACTCGCAATGGAGTTTAATCTTGCCCAAACCAGGGTGAAGCTATAGGAGGCCCTAGAGCGGGTCAAGTCCATCTAGCAGGCGGTCACGGTCGACCTGCCCCATGTCGCAGAGGTGAGTTTTCTAGGTTCATCCTTGACTCCTTGATCTTTCGTTGGTTTCCTCAGCACGCTTGCTTCTTGTTTTGTAGGGTCTAGAGGAGATGTTGAGCCGCAAGTCTCGGTTCCTCCGGATGGAGCATGCCCGGGAGGTCGAGGTGTCACTGTGGGTCACCGAGGTCGAGCGTGACCTGGAGTCCACCCGCTGTGAGTCTCAAGGCTAGGCGGCCAAGGTGATAGAGGCGCAGGCGATAGAGCTGCTCACGGCGGAGCGAGCGACTGCCACTAAGTGGGGGCTTGAGGCGGCAAAGGTTTGCCAGGTGGAGACCGAGGCAGCACTACAGAAGTCCCTAGCAGAGACCGAGGTGCGCTCCAAAGTACCCTAGAGACCCTAGAGACAGAGCAGAAGGCCCTAGAGTCGGAGCGGAAGGCCCGGTCAGAGGTCGACTAGGAAGTGCTCGTGCTCTAGGGCCGGGTGGTTGGGACTGAGGAGTTGAACGCCCGGTTGCATGAGCAGGTGACTCGGCAGGAGGAGGGACTCTCCATCCTCGAGAACACCCACCTTGGTATGTATCCATTCTACTTTTGATGTCTTGATTTTTTCCTTTAGCCTACTTCTGAGCTTGTCATCCTTCTTCTTGAGCTAGGCAGAAAGGTTGGGTCCTTGGAGCAGGACCTAGAGATAGCCAGGGCGATAATTGGTCGAAATACGGAGGCATTGGCCAAGTCCCTTGAAGAGCGACATGCTCTCGAGGGGGAGCTCGACCAACTTCACAACGTCACCTAGGTCATCATCTCAGAGGTCTTTGGGTTGGTGTTGAGCACCAGCACGCCCGCCTTCCGACTGGCGGAGGTCCTAGATGAAGTACGGGCACTCAACACCGACGGGATGTTCTACGGAACATCGAGGGTGCTGACATCGGTGGTGACGCACCACTCAGAGCTGGACTTCACCGCCATCTGTAGTGAGTATGCCGACGGCTAGAGCCCGACGGCCATCCATGCGCTCGAGGAAAGCTTGCTGCCACACGCGCAGTTGATGGCCGAGCAAGTTTCCTCACAGTGGGTGATGGATGCCCATCGTGCAAACGTGGCCGAAGGTGCGCACCAGGAGGACATCGCTGAGCCTTCGGATGGTGTGGAGCCCGGCTCAGAACTGAACGTTGTCCTGCCAAAGGACGAGTAGCCCCTACTTTTGCCGGTCGTGCCGACAGCCGATGCCGCCAATCAGCCATAATTAGCATGTAAAAATAGAAACAAGTAATTTGTGTAAGGGATAAGTTCATGGGGGAGCCCCCATGTGAACAGTTCGTATTCATGAATTCATCCATTTCGTTTTGTGATGAATCACTTCGTTCAGAGAAGCTTGTCCCATCCGTTCCTTATTTTTATTTAGCATAATTTTGTTTTTTATTCTTTCTTTTTTGCACCTACCCTTTCGTCCCATAGGTTGCAACCTTAAGAGCCCGAGCATGGCCCGTGAGGCTTAGTGGCTCGTAACCATAGGTAGAGGCGGGATGCGATCGGACAGAATATTTAAAGCAAAGTTACGTAAGGTAATTAAAGGAATGGACTACCCTTTCATTCGGGTAGAATGGTATTTACCATATGATAGTAAACAAAAAGAGAGGTGGTACCACACCTCCATGGAGCCCTCGAGCGACTCGGGCCAAAAGTGTTCGGGCCGGGGTGCTCTGTAGGAGCGAACGTTGAATGAAAAAACGGTAAGATTAATTTTTTAAGGGAAGAAACGACATAACTGTTTGATGTTCCAAGTGTTGGTGAGAATGTCGCCATTGTCGTCCTTCAGTCGGTAGATGCCTAGTTGGATCACTTCGGTCACCGTATAGGGTCGATCCCCACCGCCTTAGTTTCCTCGAGTGGGCGGAAGGCAGTCGAAGAGGTTGGCTTGTTGTAGTCTAGGACTGCTGGGGTCGACAACTCCCTGAGTCGTGGGAGCTCAGAAGAGTTGATGACGACAGTGGTGAGCTCAAAATGCTCGCAGTTGCACGTGAAGGCATGCGAGAAGGTGCTACCCATAGTGATGACGCTGTTCGGTCCCGACATCTTCATCTTCAGGTAGGTGTAGTTAGGGACCGCCATGAACTTGGCGTAGCATGGGCGCCCCAAGATGGCATGGTAAGACCCCAGGATGTCCACCACCTCGAAGGTGAGCACCTCCGAGCAAAAGTTGGCTTGGTCACCAAACATGATGGGCAGGTCGATCTGGCCGAGCTGGTATGCCTGCGCTCCTGGGATCACGCCATGGAAGGGAGAGCTCGCTGGTCGAAGCTCTGACCGGGAGATGCGCATGGCATCAAGGGTGTCGACATAGAGGATATTGAGGCCACTGCCTCCGTCCATCAGCACCATGGTGGGGCACTTCTTGCGAACGATGGGGTCAATGACAAGCAGGTAGTGTCCTGGTCTAGCGACGTGGGATGGATGGTCCCTCTAATCAAAAGTGATTGGAGATTCCGACCAGCGAAGAAAGGAGGGGACGGTCATTTCGGCGATGCACGCCTCTCGGTAGCACACTTTGTGCTAGCACTTGGAGTAGACGACATTGGATACCTCAAATAGCATGATGCATTCCTCGGTGTCGGGGAAGCTGTCCCCATCCTTGCCTGCCGTGCCTCCACTCTTGGCTGCTGCCCTCCTTTCCTTTTCCTTCTTTCGGCCCACCGGCCTATTGTAGGAAACACTTGAGGAGCTCGCAGTCCTTGTAGAGGTGCTTGATGGGGTAAGCGTGGTGGTGAAGGGGCTATCCATGAGCTTGTTGAAGTGGTCAGGCAAGCCCTGCTGGGGCTGCTTGCCCACGTGATTGGCTGCGGCGACCAACGCAGAGTTGGCCAGTCGGCATTGATCCTTCTTGTTCTTTTTGCCCCTCTATATGGAGGGGCCCTTGTCTTGGTCCTCGCGCTTGGCCTTGCCTTTGTCTTGACCTCCCTTGAAGACCACTCCAACCGCCTCCTCACCGGAGGCGTGGTTCATGGTGACATCGAGCAAGTCATGGGTGGTACGAGGCTTTAGTCAGCCAAGCTTGTGGATTAGGGACTCGCTGGTTGTCCCAGAGAGGAATGCACTATTGATGTCTGCGTCGATGACATCAGGAAGGGAGTTGCACTACTTCGAAAACCTATGGATGTAATCTCATAGGGACTGATTGGGCTCCTGCTGGCAGCTCTTGAGGTCCCAGGAGTTCTCAGGGTGGACATACATCTCCTGGAAGTTCCCGATGAAGACCCTCTTAAGGTCCGTCCAGTCACGGATGCTGTCGTGTGGGAGGAATTTGAGCCATGCTCGAACATGTTCCCCCCACGCAGATGGGGATGTTTTGAATGATGAAGTGATCATTATCCACTCCCCCAGCTCGGCAGGCGAGCCAGAAGTCTTCGAGCCATATACCGGGATTCGTCTCCTCGGTATATTTAGCGATGTTGGTCGACGGTCGGAAGCGCCGTGGGAACGACGCTCACTAGATGTGCCGAACAAAGGCCCATGGTCCCGAGCCATCTGGGCTAGGACTCTGGTTGTTGGGTCGGTGACCAGGCTTGAGGTGCATTTCACCGGTCCCTTCGATGGTCCGGTCGGAGCCCAAGTCATCTTCTCACCGCCGCCCGATGGACGTCATCGTCATGTCGGACCTGATGCTGGTTGCTGATGACGCTACAAGCGTCTTGGTTCGGCCTAAGGCGTTTGCGCACGGGCGGTCAGTGTGGAGCGGGTGCCGGGTCAGGCTATGGCGCAGCTACGCCCTCATGTTCCACGCCCGATGGCTGTAGAGGTGAGCGGATGGAGCGATGCATCTGGTGCATCCCCACCCCCATGGTGGGGAGAGAGGCCGCGAGTCGGTGACACAACACAGAGGTTTCCGCCTATTGAATGGCGGCAGTCTCCACCAGTGCCCGGAGGTTCCGATGGATCGCCTGTTCCTAGGGGTTGTTCGGCTCGGGAAGGCCACGCAGAAGCATCGCTTTAGCGGTGATGTTCGGGCCAGCCCGAGCGAACTTTGGGGTATCGTTCCCCTTGTCCATGATGTTGCGCTAGACCTGGCGGGCGTGACCCCGGGCGCCGCTCGTCGGGTTACCCGCATGGGGCACATCATGGTGCGCCGAGCGCACCGGCATAGGTGGCGGCTGGTTTGGCTACCTTTGTCGTAGCTCCTCGCCGTGCGCTTAGGCACACGCGAGGGCATCCACGCGAGGGTCCGGAGGGGTGTGGGTCTGTAGAGACTCCACTACCACCAGCGGCTATCCCGGAGCGTCCACCATAGCGTACCCCTAGGATAGAGGGTGGCTAGGTGCCATGATGTCACCGATGCTAGAGCCGTCGCTCTCAACATCGTCATCTAGGAGGTCGTGAAAAGAGGTAGGAGCGTGGTTCACCATCCCCATGAATTTGGATGTGAGAGGGGGTAGCGCCAGCGTCCTTCAGAGCCCCCAAGCATACGCGTCCATGGGGGACGCGAGGCCATAGGGGAACCGGTCGTATGGCGGTCGTGGCAGGGACAACGGGGTCCCTCCAAAGAATCGGTGAAAAATAGTAAAAAGCGAGTAAAGAACAGTACGTACATTACTCACAGTGGGGTTTGAGCAGAGCATATGCTCGGAACGAAGCGCAGGCGCCTCGCCGTTGACGTCATCGGGTGTCCCGGAGCCGATGGAGGATGCGCCTCCTCCGACGGGCGCTGGAATAAGTGCCTCCTCATAGAGGTGCAACAGCCGAGCCGGTCGGTGACAAAGTCTAGGCTTCCGAAGAGGAAGGTATGGGATGGCTCAAAGATGGGTGGAACCCACATCCCAACAGGTGGGAGCACGAGAAACTCTAGCGAGCTGAAGCTAGTCGTATCACTTGAGCCCGCCATGGCGAAGATGGCGGAAAGATGGGCTATCCGATGACCAAAAGCATGAACGTACGACATCTTCCCCTCAGACGATGCCAACTATCGGTGCAGAAAGTGACCAACACGTAAATATTTGTAGTTTTGCTTTACATTGTGATCGGATGTGGCCTAGCACTCAATGACACGGGGTTTATACTGGTTCAGGCAATGTGCCCTACGTCCAGTTTGAGTCGGTCGGTGACTTTATTCCTGAGCCCAGGTGCTCAAAGTTTGCTGTGGAGTTACAAACGAAAGGGAGAAAGATGGGGGTGCGAGAGGCCCGGTCGGACTCCGGACTGAAGGGCTGAGAGTGACGGGAGCTCCTACGTGTGCTAAGTATCCGAGCATGTGCTCTATGTGATTTATCGATCGTTGGAGAGTTGTCCACTGATCTGTTGGAGAGTCGTCCACTGATCCTCCTTTTTGTGAGAGAGCGCATCCCCTTTTATAGATGAAGTGGACAGCCTTACAAGTGAGAGAGATGATGGTAGGCGCCCACAATATTATTTATGTCAGATGCATGTGGGAGGTTTTTACCGCATTCACCATGTATGGTAAATGACGACGCCCATAACACTGTTGATGTCTAGAGGCATGTGGAGGGTCTTACCGTGTTTGCCCGGTATGGGGATTGATGGCGCCCATAACACTATAGGGCAAAACGTCGGCGCCCACAACACTGCTTGGTTTCGGACATGCCTAGAAGGTTGCAGGGCACCCTTCTGACATGTCCTGTCGGTACTGCAGGTGTACATGGTAAGGTCCTTGGTATTGCGGTTTGACTTGAGTGCCCTGCCTTACTTGCTCCGCCCCTTTTCCTAGGTTCTCACCGAGCGGGTGTCCCTGGTCGGTTGGTCCCAGTCGGCTCCGACTGCGCTAGTCGGAGAAGAGCTGTAAGCAGAGGTTCGGTGTATCCCTGGTTGGAGATGTGGGTCGGAGTCGAAAGCGGCGTTGGCCAAGCCTTCTGGTCGGAGAAGCGGGTTGGAGTCGGAAGCGAGCGTCGTTCCTCCTTGGCCAGACCAGAGTCGGAAGTGAGGCCTTCCTCCTAGCCTGTCGTTAGGTATTTGGGCCGGCCTAGGAGTTGCGCGTCGTTTGCAACATCGTCTGCTGGGCTGAGCTTTTACTGGGAAGCAGGTCCATAAGGGACCCCGAGTTTATGAACCCGACAGTATTATTTACAATCGTAGCAAGAAGCCATTTTGATTTTCGAGGTGAAAAATAAACCGTGAAAGAGGTGAAACCGGCGGAGCCACACTTTATAGCTCTACCGACTCAAAATTCACCGTGCTATAGTGCTACTACAATGGTGGAGGGCCAACAGCTATGCTAAACTGTCCCTAAATTTCACAATTCATACATGTTCGCACTTTGTAGGTGCTTGAGCGGACCATCCACACAATTCGATAATTTATCCGTCACTTTACATTTGCTTTGGCATTGATGGTGGGGATAACCAAGGGCGGAGACAGGGGGCGGGGCGGGCAAGGGCCTGGCCCCGCTAACTTTGCATAATTTTCATTAGTACAAATCATTATTTCTCACTTATTACAAAAAATTATAAGTGAACAAGTCTTCTCTAACAAATTAGATTGTTTTTTTTTCTCAAATACATCTTTTGATTGTCTAATGTGTAGTGTTTAAATAAAATCAATAGTAAATTTTACATTGCTCGGAAAAAACTAGAGCCATCTATTTAGATAGATCAGATAGCTATGAAGTAAGAAGAAGCAATGTAGATGAACTTAAGTTATCGCCCAAACAAGAAATATGTGGGTGTGGAACAAAAAAATATACGAGCAAAGAATTATTTCCAAAATAAATTTAAGGGGTACAATAGTACTTTCGCCGTTTCGCATAGCTGCTCTACTCTCATCTCTCCTTTCATGTCTGCGAGCACGGGCGGCTGGCGCAGAGGCCCTGGTGGACGGGCCCCGCAAGTCTTTCCCTCTCCTAGCACGACAGCACGACGACGACGCATGCATCTCGGGATTCTTGGTGGCCGCGGCGGCGAGCATATGTACATGAGCGGCGGTGGCTGCTGCTGAACAAGTAGTAGAAAATGGCCGGAGCCAGAGGTGTGCCGTGCCATTGCAGCTCCTGCCTCGTGGCTGCAGTCATTCAGGGGCAAGACGGACGAGGAGAAGGCAGAGGGGCTGAAGCAGACGCTTGCGGTGGCGGACCAACTGGAGGCAGCCTTCGAGGAGTGCTCTTCGGCGGCAACAGCGTTGGGTACATGGACGTCATGCTAGGCAGCAGGGACAAAAACGGATAAGATACGGACGGATATCACTGATATTATATTTATTTTCATATTTCTGTTCGGATTCGGATCCGAATACGGATAGTATCAGCCATATATGATATAATACGATTGGGTATCGACATCATAAATATGGGATTTGAGTATTCGGATATGGATACGGTATCGGATGTTGAATATCCGGATTCAGATATGGACATATTTGAATCCCTCTAAACGAATTCGGTCTCAAATATGATCGGAAAATATCCGTACCGTTTTCTTTCCTAGGCAGCCTGGTCTTGTAGGTGTACATCGGCCAGAAATCTATGGTTTTAGGCTCTTCCACGCCGCGTGGAGCCCGACTCCTGAACGCGTAGTTGGAGCGGTTCGGCGCGCTCGACGCGGCCAAGGCAGTGCTGCCAGTAGGAAAAGTACTAAACTACCATTAATTATAATTAATTACTTTTCTTAATTAAGATCTGCGGTAAATAATTTTGATGAGAGGAACCGGTGGTTCCTCCCGAGCATCCTAACAAAGCTCAGCTCAAATAAATATTATGTGTCTTTTTTTATTTAATTTAGACATTTAGTATTTATCTAAGACGGCGAGATTAAAGATGATTATTATAATCTTTCTAGTCAACATCAAAGTTGATATTTTTTAAGACAACCTCAAGATCTGACGGTGGTATCGTGTAATTTTTCCAACTCTTGGTGAGCTGCCTTCTATATGTGAATCTTGGCTCTGCCCCCGAGGATACATAGGATGACCATCCACACAATCGGTAATTCGTTTCGTCACTTTGCATTAGTTGTGCTATTAACGGTTGGGATAACGTACATATAGCCATAGTACGCGGCGGTAACTCCTTTTGCACATTAATCAGGAGTCGTCGTATTTTTTACCATTCATTTTACTAACCTCACAAGTTTGATGTTCATTGATTTTTTTCCCCCTCTAGTCTCTTTTGAGTTGCCACTCCCTTGTTCGTGTGGCTTAGGTTAGTGCTTTTGACTAACCAACCAACCGAGACAGCTGCAACTGTGTCGCAGAAGTGCAGAGGCGAGGCGAGCTAGAATAACAAACTAACTTGGATGTTGGTACCCTGCAACACTACCGGAAACTGACATTTTGCCGAGTGCTTTTTTTTTTTTTTTTGGCACTCGGCAAAGACTGTATTTGTCGAGTGTCAAAAAAAATACACTCGAAAAAAAAACACTCGACAAAATGCGTCTTTGCTGAGTGCCTTTTTTCTGGCACTCGGCAAAGATGTATTTTGTCGAGTGCTATTTTTTGGCACACGGCAAAATACGTCTTTGCCGAATGCTTTTTTTTTTGCACTCGGCAAAGATGTATTTTGCCGAGTGCTATTTTTCGGCACACGACAAAATACGTCTTTGCCGAGTGCTTTTTTCTGGCACTCGACAAAGAGGCATTTTGTCGAGTGCATTTTTTTGGCCCTCGGCAAATCAGTTTTTCAAAGCAATTTTTGAGGCCCTAAACGAATTCAAATGAAAAATTTTTCAACTACAAAGTTGTATAACTTCTCAAGATCTACAAAGTTTATTTTGGTCATTTCTTCGTTTGACAAAGCGACAATAACATTGTTCATAAAATCTACATCTCTCGTATTAGTTTCATGAAAGTAGAAGAGATATATATAAGATTTGTGAACAATGTTACTACCACTATGTCGGATGAACAAATGACCAAAATAAACTTTGTAGATCTTGAGAAGTTATGAAATTTTGTAGTTGGCAACATTTTGATTTGAAATCATCTTGTCATGCAAAAACGACGTTTTAATTTGAAAATTTGAATTTTTCAAAAGACCTCGGATGGAAAAACTTCCTAAATAAAAATTGTAGATCTCCAAAAGTTATGAAACTATGTAGTTGACAACTTTTTGATTTGAAATCATCTTATCATGCAAAACTACGTTTGAATCTCTCAAATTTAAATTTCGAATTTTTCAAACGACCTCGGATGAAAAAACTTCCTAAATGAAAATTGTAGATCCCGAAAAGTTATGAAACTTTATAGTTGACCACTTTTTGATTTGAATTCGTTTAGGACCTCTATATGAGGATAGATAACAGAATCTAGATACAAAGTGACAGTGTAGTGCAGTGGTAGAGTAGCAGAAACGCGAGGGAGAGGTCGTGAGTTCGAATCCCGCTGGCCGCGTTAGCCGTGAATTTAGCGCAAAAAATGCACCGACTTCGATGAAGACGGGCGGGCGCTGACTGGTGGCGGCCTCCCTCGAAAAAAAAATTGAAAAATTTTGCTATTATTTTTGGGGTTTTTCGCATTTTTATTTTGCCGAGTGTAAATCTTTGCCGAGTGCTTTTCCGGCACTCGGCAAAGGCTTTGCCGAATGCCCGACATGCGACACTCGGCAAAGAAGACTTTGCCGTGAAGAGATATGCCGACAGCTCTTTGCCGAGTGCAGCACTCGGCAAAGGCTTTGCCGAGTGCAAAGCCTTCTTTGCCGAGTGTAATTGCACTCGGCAAAGCACGTGTTTCCCATAGTGCAAGCATGATGCGACCGTTCTCTTAGCTTATAAGTCGTACTTTTTCAGCCAATAAACAGTATTTTTCTCTCACAATAAATCAACCAATAGTATTTTTAGCCATGGCTTATCAGCCAAGCGAACAGGGCATTGGTGAGGGCAATCAGAATACTACTAACTACGCATAGTTTCTACGCCTATTATATTAAAAGGATTTTGATGTCGTTTGAGGGGGGAGTGAATAGATGTTTATCAAATTTAACAACAAACAAAGCTTTACAACATATTAACAGAGTGCGGAACTTTCGCGGCAATTCCGCGGAACCTCCGCACAAAGACGCAGAACCTCCACACAACACAGAGAAGCTCAAATAATAAATATGCCTAGAGTTCTAGCTCAAACCAAACTTGTAGATGTGTTTGAAGGTATCCAGGAATAAGCCGATAAGTACATGCACTTACAAACACATACAGCCGAGTAGATCGAGTGGAAAGCAAAATATTGCAATTGAAACAAGAGGTGAGCTCAAGTCACGACAACAAGAGGCAAGACAAGATTTTCCCTGGGTTCGGTGGAGCCACCAAGGCTTGTCTACGCCCTTATTGTTGAGGGAGCCACAAAGGCCTGGAGTCTCTTTCAACTCCCACCTCTTCTCAAGCGAACCACAAAGATCGAGCTTGAGGGTTTCGACTAGCTTCACAACATCTAACTGTCTAGGAGGCTTTTTCTTCAAGAGTAACAAATGCTTCACGAAGTATGACGAAGCCCAGCAAGTGCTCAAAGTTTAGCTTGCTCTCAATTGCTCTCTAACTCTTAATCTTTCAACCCAACACTTTAATCACACACTAATTACTCACTCCCACAAAGAGAGGGGTCAGGGAGAGCTCACACAAGGCTTTGGAAGTGTATTTAATGTTTTGAAGATCAACAACAACTCACTACTACAAAATTGATTTTAGGAGACATCCATTTCGTTAAAGGAGGCGGTCACAAAGTGTAACTATCTCCTAAAACAGGTGACGATTTTTGGAGGCGGAAATTTTATTTAAGGGTATAGTAAAAAAATGTCTGCCTCCAAAAATCAATTAACAAAGGCAAGCCTCTTAAGAGGTCCGCCTCTGAAATAGCTTCTATTTTCGGAGGTGAGTCTCTTACTGTTAATTGAGCCAAATCCAATAGCCACAATCTAGCCCACTTAGCAAATCCTAGCTATAAAAATAATCCATTATCGGGCCATTCACTCCATCCCTCCACTCTCTCAGAGATACACCAGCGCCGTGGAGCTCTTCCTCACCGGCTCTCTCTTCCTCCCCGGTGGTCGCGTGGCTCCACCAACGCCGGCGCTTGCATAGGGCCCTCTTCACCGACGCTCGTGCAGGGCCTTCTATGCACTATGTGCTCGGGTTACAGAGGCACTGATGTTGTTTGTCGAGAGATTCTACTATGGGTTTCATTGGCCACATACTCCTTATGTAGTCTTGAGGGTAGGTGAAAGTACATCTAAGCGCCTAAGTGGGTTTTGGTGTACTGATGACAATATAATTAAGGATCTAATGAGATTTGTCAAGTATGGATAGGTAACAAATATGTAAAGGTGTATGACAACACGTGAGACCCCCCAATTCTTCTCTAAGCTGTGTTCGGGACATTCAAGGCTTACTTACATTTCATATTTTGAATTTGAGTATAGGAAGCGCCGTACTATAATGGGGTAGAAAAAATCAAGCTTAAGGGGAATCATGTTGACACGACTAAAACATTAGGATATATTAAGTCCCAAGGGTGAGAGTTTTCCGCCCGATGGACCCCCCGACTGATCCCTCTAGGATCGCTCGGGGGCTATACCCCTCAGGTATGCTCGCGTGCACCTTCTGGCTAAGGATCAGGCAAAACTCAAGCACGCCCTTGGCCTCTGCTCAGGACTCGGGGGCTCACCTGAGCCCTGGGCTCTCGAGCAATGACAACCCGAGCCTGATCCTCTGCTCTACCTCTGGTCTGAGCTAAGGGCTGGGCTAGGACCAAGCGCCTTGAGCACCCAAGGCTTAGGGGGCTCCTCGACGTCGCCGTAGGCAATGAACGTGGAACTATCGCCCACTTCATCGACAAGGTCACGTGCATGGCATGACACAAAGGGACAAATCCCTCTATTGGCTCTAGGGGCTCAGGGGCTCCCGGGCCTGCTCATCAGCCCCTCAAGCCAAATGCCTTCACCACCAAGGCAGCCTCCAAAAGGCTCACCTGGTGGAGGCCTGTCCAAGCTAACTGGCCCTAACGGTCAGAATGTCAGAACAGAGGAATCAGACGGCTCCCAAGGCTCCTTTGATTCCATGAAGTGTCGAAGTACATCTAGGCCACAGCAGCGCCCTCCTGAACTCCGACGCATGTAGACCACAGACTAAGCCCCCAAACCACCTTGAATCTGACCTACCTCGGCTTATAAGGAGAGGTCAAATCCTACAGAGGGGAGAAGACAAAGAGAGGATGAACAGAGAACAAAGTCCAAACCGAGTCCTCTGGGAAAAGACACCGGGCTCAACACCGAGAGCCAGAGCCACCCATAGAGGAGCACCGATAGCTCCTCCCCCACCATTTCTTCTCTATTGTTGGGGAAGAAACCTCACCATTGACGAGCCTAGAATAGTGTCGGGTACCATAAAACGGGGTACCCCGAGCGTACACCGAAAGAGTCACTTAAATCCCATCAACAACAAAGCTAGAAGGTAAGCCATGGGTTCACCACCAGCCCCGACCAAGCCCACCGGCTCTCCGCCTCGCCTGAGGCCTCGCACGGGAGGTCTCGACACCCTGACGGAATCTTTGCCTCACGCGAGGCCTCTCGCGATAGGCCTCGGCAGGGAGCCCAATCTCCATCTCGCCCGAGGCCTCGTGCGTCCAGCCTCGAGCAAGACAGCTATTCTCTGTATCGCTCGAGGCTGGCTTGACAATAACCTGTTGCTCTCACCTCGACCAGCCTTCCCGACAGCATGTCATGTCCCATTAATGCGTCAACCTCTCCCGCAATCTCAGCCGGACGATGGCTCGACACCGTAGAGCGGCCGACAAGACAAGGAGTCACATCAACGCCATACCGGCTGGGATAAGGCACAGCGGGGATTACCGGCCACTGTCATCTGATGCTGTGCCCACGATCAGCGCCTGAACTGCACTGTGCCCCATAACCCCCGCCCCAAAGACAATGCAGCATGGGAAATCTGGCCCGGGTCATCATCGCCTCCGAACCAGTGTACCAGATCGATCGCTCCCTCCGGGCCTCGGCACTCTACGCCAGGGTCTCGGCTATCTCGGGATTCACGTCTGTCGAGATCCCCACCGCGGTTCGGCCTCGGCACCAACCGAGCCTCGGCCTCGCGCGCAGTCAGTCCACAACGACCCGCACGCTGACCGCCGCGCCCGCTCCGAGGCAGCCCTGGAGCTCCCATGACGCACAGGATCAGATGTGACCAGCACGTCGCCCCAGCGCTCCAAGGACGGACCACTCCGACGACCACACCACCACAGGAACAGGCTACAGGGCTTGGACATGCTGCCTCTATTCGCATGATGCCGTATAGTTAGCACATGTACTACCCTTGTCCTCCCTTCAAACTATAAAAGGAAAGGACTTGGGCCATTTCTATGGGAGGAAGACAGGCACTCACAAAAACAACACTCTGTAACACGCACACTTCCTTGCTACCTAAGAGCAACGTCTCAAGCAGCCCACATCACTCCACGCCGAGACCTGGGACTAGCTCCCTCTCTCACTTAGCTTGTAACCCCCTACTACAAGCACTTCGGTGCAAGGAATACAAGATCGATCTCTCAGACTGGACGTAGGGCACTAATTGCCCGAACCAGTATAAGCCTTGTGTCTCTTTGCATCACCATCCAGGATTGGGAACACACAGCACAAATTCACTAGTTGGTTGAGGATCCCCTGGTCCGAAACACCGACAGTTGGCGCGCCAGGTAGGGGCTCTGCATGTCAGTTTCGTCATCCCAACAAGTTCCGGATGGCAGACCCCGTATGACCGCTGCGTCTCGGCACAGTGGTCTGGTTTGGGAGCCTAGAGTTCATGTCTCTAGGGCACGAGTACGACATGGTACTCCTCACACCCTGAGCCCCGCCTACCGACGATGACATCACGCACCGGTAGCCTAGGCGCAGGCGGCGCCCGGGCGGCCGCTCTCACCGCGTTCACCGGGCACGACGCGAGTAGGATCACCTCGATGCTACGCGAACCCAGGGCGACTCGCCACTCTCCATCGGTATCCTACGACCAGCTGTTGGCGCAGGGTCCCTGGTTGGGGACCTATCTAGCCTGAGCCTGGACAAGGGAAAAATACCGGTGGCACCCGACGACGCCCCGACATCAAGCTCCGCTCCACCACTCCCTGAGGAGCCAACTCCGGCAGAGTAGAGCCCAACGACGGCACCATCTCCATACCCCTTTGGGTTGAGAAATGCCGCCGCCTCTTATGCTTACGCCTACGCTTCCGCTCACGCGGATCTCTTAGGACGCCGCCAGTGCTTCGCTCTTGACTTCGACACCACCACGTCGACCCAAACCCACACCGATTCCTTGGAGGAGGACGAGGCATGGGCCGGAGCAGATTTCTCTGACCTCCACGACCGCGAAACCATGCGCTGCTTCTTAGCCGCAAGTGATTATTGCTTTGGCTACTCCGATTCTGACGATGAAGGTACTTACGATCCCACTCGTGAGTGCTTCCATGTCGGACTTGGGATGCCAAGCATGGGCAATGAAGACGAGGGGGTAGGCAACCGTACTCCGCTTCATCAGGGAACGTGCGATGCCACGCCTTCACGTATCATCCCACCGGCAGCACGGAACGAGAACCTTGCCCTTGGACAATTTTGGCGCCCGGACCTAGAGCAGCTCCGTGAGCTTCAGGCCAATGTCGAGCAATATAGACTCCTTCTGCAACAGCTCCGAAACACTCTCGAGCAGGAGCAGCAGGGCCACGGTGATGGTGGAGGAGCCCGGCGGTGGGCCCGCGACGTGCACCACTGCATCAACGACGACGAAGGGGACGATCGTCCCACAATCTTCAATCGCGCTAGCCAGAATGTCGCGGCTGCAGCGATGCTAGTGCACGCGATGCCCGAGCCCTCCACCACGGAAGGGCGATGGGTTCACATCGAGATCTGGGATCTCCTCGAGACCACCGCAGTGCAGCAGGTCGAGAGTTCCGCCTCCCGGTGGCGTGGAGCCGCCTCGGACCTCCCCTCGGCACCGCCTCGGCAGGATAGGGAGGCCATGGTTCGTCCCAAGCCCGCTCGGGCACCAACAGCCCACGGGGTTCCTGGGCAGCTCGACTGCCTTGGCAACCAACGCGAGGTGCAGGCAGACCATGAGGTGGTCAGCAGGCGACGACGCCACGACCCAGCGGCCTAGGCTCGCACCCGAATGGGCTCGGCAAACAACCCCTCCGTCCAAACGAAAAGGATATGTGAGGGTCGAACAAAAAAGCCAGGGGGACCCCTGACCGCCCTCTCGCTTTGGGCGGAGGCTCGGGGGCTCCTCCTGCACCCAAGACAAAGACAAACGACCTAAGCCCACGCTAGAAGTTTCATTGCAAACACGATAAAGGGCACCGAGCCCGTTACGGTCTAGGGGTTCGAAGGCTGGGCCCCCTAAGGTTTTGACAGCCGCCCCAGGGCAACAGAGTCAGGGACGACTATGGACGAGCCCACGTATGGCCAAGGCCCGAGCAAACGATTGCTCGGGGCATCCTAAGTCGTGTCTGAGACCAGCAGGGAGGTCTCCGAATGGGATCCCACCGTAGGGAGGCACCGAGCCACCGGAGCCCAACGAATGGCCTCAGCACCCACTAGAGAAACCCTCCGGTACTCTTGGAGCGCGTCTCTGGACCACTAGCCGTCCCCTAGCAAACGGGGCGCGGGCCTCCACTCGGACTTACCCGATAATAGCTCACTGGAAGTGCCACCGCTCGTGCCCACCGAGGGTAGCCTGGCACATTCCACCCCTCCTTCTGAGCGAAAAGGAAGCATGAGGGTCACGCAAAAAGTCAGGGGCACCCCTGATCGCCCTCTTGCTTGATGCAGAGGCTCGGAGGCTCTCCCTGTAAACTTGCCGAAACCCCGTGACCCGAACTCACACTTGTGGGCTCGGCAAATACGATAAAAACTCCTCACTCAAACACAAAAAAAGCCCCTGGAGGAGTAAAATCCACTCCTCTAGGGCCTCGGGGGCTACACCCAGCGGGTGCGATCGCGCGCACCCACCGAAACCTCAAGAAGCGAGATACAATCCCTACAGGAGCAGCTGCAAGCCAAATCTCGACAAACCCTTAGGGAGAGTGCACGCACTCCCTCTAAGGCTCGGGGGCCACTATCGGGTACCATAAAACGGGGTACCCCAAGCGTACACCAAAAGAGTCACTTAAATCCCATCAACAACAAAGCTAGAAGGTAAGCCATGGGTTCACCACCAGCCCCGACCAAGCCCACCGGCTCTCCGCCTCGCCTGAGGCCTCGCACGGGAGGTCTCGACACCCTGACAGAATCTCCACCTCGCGCGAGGCCTCTCGTGAGAGGCCTCGACAGGGAGCCCAATCTCCGTCTCGCCCGAGGCCTCGTGCGTCCAACCTCGAGCAAGACAACTATTCTCCATATCGCTCGAGGTTGGCTTGACAATAACCTGTCGCTCTCGCCTCGACCAGCCTTCCCAACAGCATGTCACGTCCCATTAATGCATCAACCACTCCCGCAATCTCAGCCGGACGATGACTCGACACCGCGGAGCGGCTGACAAGACAAGGAGTCACATCAATGCCATACCGACTGGGATAAGGCGCAGCGGGGATTACCGGCCACTGTGTTCTGACGCTGTGCCCACGATCAGTGCCTGAACTGTACTGTGCCCCATAACCCCCGCCCCGAAGACAACGCAGCATGGGAAATCTGGCCTGGGTCATCATCGCCTCCGAACCAGCATACCAGATCGACCGCTCCCTCTAGGCCTCGGCACTCTACGCCAGGGTCTCGGCTATCTCGGGATTCATGTCTGTCGAGACCCCCCACCGCGGTTCGGCCTCGGCACCAACCGAGCCTCGGCCTCGTGTGCAGTCAGTCCACAGCGACTCGCACGCTGACCGCCACGCTCGCTCCGAGGCAGCCCTAGAGCTCCCATGACGCACAGGATCGGATGTGACCAGCACGTCGCCCCAGCGCTCCAAGGATGGACCACTCCGACGACCACACCACCACAGGAACAGGCTACAGGGCTCGAACACGCCGCCTCTGTTCGCACGACGTCGTATAGTTAGCACATGTAGTACCCTTGTCCTCCCTTCAAACTATAAAAGGAAAGGACTTGGGCCATTTCTAAGGGAGGAAGACAGGCACTCACAAAAACAACACTCTATAACACGCACACTTCCTTGCTGCCTGAGAGCAACGTCTCAAGCAGCCCACATCACTCCACGCCAAGACCTAGGACTAGCTCCCTCTCTCACTTAGCTTGTAACCCCCTACTACAAGCACTTTGGTGCAAGGAATACAAGATTGATCTCTCAGACTGGACGTAGGGCACCAATTGCCCGAACCAGTATAAGCCTTGTGCCTCTTTGCATCACCATCCGGGATTGGGAACACGCAGCACAAATTCACTAATTGGTTGAGGATCCCCCGGTCCGAAACACCGACAAATAGCATCGAGCGATCCCCTTCCAAATCGCTTACACTCTTGTTGTAACCCCCTAATTCCTTGATTTGTGTGCTCTTGAATACAAAGAACTTCTACTACTGGACATAGGGCCTCGATAGCCCAAACCAGGATACATCTCCATGTCTTCTTTGTGTTCTTGAGTCCACCCGAGCCACCAGAGACCCACACTCAGTGACACTCGATGGACAATAGTGCTTGTTGCAGTTTCTACCCCACGACACATGTTCTCTCACAAACAAACAAAGACTCCAAAACCAAAAGAAAGCTAGCTAAACCTAATTCTTATTTAGTTCTAGCCTACGTGGAAGTTTTGCATCCAAGTGTGGAAGTTCTACGCACGAGTGTGGAACTTCTGCACTTTAACTATACCGTTGGAATAGAAGTAAAGGGATATTTATATCTCCCTCTCTTCTTCCCCGATGGTTGCCTACAACATTTAGATTCACACCAACCCATGGACAAGCTCTCTCTCCTCCATTAAAGGCCACCCAACCTCCACATTGATTTCTTGGTGATTCTCTGTAACACCCCTGGTGTTAAATACCTAATTAGCGATAGGTTAAAGACAATAAAACTTGATTAGTAAGTTTCATGTGCTCTGTAATAATCTTTTGTTCGTAATACTAACAATGTGGAGTAAAAGTTCTTTTAAATTATAGTAAACTCAAATCTTTTTAGGGAAAGAAAAATCTTTTGTCAGTAATAAAAATGTGCATGAATAGTGTTGCTTAAGTGCTTTGCATGAACCTAAATGTATTTTGATCGTAGGTGGTGTTTGCATAATGTTTGAAATCAAAAGAGCACAAAATGACAAGGCTTTTTTTGTTTGAATCACCATTTGTTAATATAAGGTCAACATATGTGATGTCAACCAACTTTATTTTTGTGCTGAAACATCTCTAAATGAGTTTGCGAAAAAAGTTATTTAGGGTTCATGTTGGAAAAATGTGGAGAAAATGATTAAAAATACCAAAAGCCTTATCTTGTTTTAATTGCTCAAAAGCTTTTTGGAGGATAAATAAGTAATTATTTTATATAGAAACTATAAAATATGTTGGTGTGAAAAACTTAGTTTAAGTTTTGTACCTTGTGGTGGAGTGCTTGTTCGTGCCTAGTTTGATTGGTTAATTAGTGCTTCAAAGTTTAAATAAAATATTGTTTCCTAGATGACTTAGAAAGTTTACTGCTTAGTATTTTTGCTGACACTGCTAACTTTGGTCCTAATTAACCACTAATCCGCTGTCCTAATGACCTTGGTCCCTTATGCAAAGTTGTAATCTACAATTTCATGAAGATCTTTTGTATAGGTCAAGGAACCTAATTCTTGACCAAACTCGCTGCACCGGACGTCAAAGAGGGGCACATGGCCACTGTCGCGCCCACGCCCTGCTGTGACCTCGCCCATGTCACGCCCCTACTAATGCCCATGGCCGCCCATGCTGCACTGCTCCCCCTTCCTTCCTTCTTCTGCATGCCCAGCTCACCTAGCTCACTCACTCGCCCTCCCCCTCCCTCCCTCGGCCTTTCCCTTGCTTTGCTGCTCGCGAGCACCCGACATGGCCGCGCCGAGCTCTAGCTCGAGCTCCTACCATCGTCGTTTTCACTGCTCTGCCATATTCTGAACTCAACCATGACACCCTCTCTGCCTCCTCATTGCGTGCGTGCACCGCCGCTACGTAGCCACCACGCGCAGGAGGGCTGCCGTGTCCCTCCGCGCCATTGCTTCCACGTCACCGCCACCATCGCATGTGCTCGAGCAGCCGCGCTCTGCTCGACGCTGCTGTCTCGGCCACATGTCACTATCACGTGGACCTCACGGGCACCACGCCCTTGCCTGCCGGCTGCTCCGCCGCCGCTGGCAGCGCTACCGTCGCCTATCGCCATCGCTGCGCCTGCTATCACATGGTTTGGATATGGATAATAATTGGAGACCGGATGGGACTGTGGGCTTTGGTTTGGATATGGTTGGTTATATAGAGCGAGGCTCTGGTTGCATTTCCCCCCATGTGTCAATTAAGGACCGTTCGTTGGTGGCCATTTGACAAGTTTGAAGGTACCAAACACATAACAGGGGCTTGAGTTACAATTGACCGTGAAGCTTAGTACTTCCTTATGATTAAGGTGCGCAAAATATTCATCGAAGTGTTTCTCTGGCCATTCTAGCGATTGTTTTTGGGAGGGGAATATCCATGGTAAAACTTATGAGGGGAGAAACCCATCACTGGTTCATGGGGTGGGCCTCATAGGGTGGGTTCCCTAAGGTGGTCAGGTCATTTTGGGCCTCGGTCATACAGTTGGAATGGTTGCCTTGTACATGCTCTATCAAGAGAAGTACGAGCGTGTGTTTGGGATTACCCAGCTGGATGTACATCGATTACAATCGCTGCCCTCCTAGGATATGGATACCACTTGTCATTTCACTATCATCGTAGTTAACACAACTGGAATATGGAGATGTTGAGGCTTTTGCCGGATGATGAAAAATATTCTGATTGCTTACCACATGCTTGAGAGTAGTTCAGGTGCTTACCTAGAATGGTTAAGTAATGAACTTGATGTGACCGCTAAAACTTTGAATATAAGGATGCACTATTAGTAACGTCTCTCTGCAAAACAACTAAATAGCTATCCGAATAGCTCATGCATATCCTTCAGAATCGGGAGGCTACTCCCACCTAGTCGGGTAAGTCTTGCGGAGTACATTGTGTACTCAGGGTTTTATTCCCCCTATTGCAGGTAGCAGGTGGATGCTGGAGCTAACTATTGTTGTGTGTGGGTACCTCCTAGTGGGCTCAGTGAGGCTTCCTTTATTATCATGACCGTAGTAGTTTTACTCTCATAATCTATACTCCTACTTTAATATTCAAAACTGTTTACTTCTGCTACTCTTGTATAAAATAACCCTTCTTTTGTTGCTTGTATGAAATCAGTTTTAACTCTGATTTTATGTAATCTTGTGATGTATGAAATGGTTAACAAATGCTGTAAGATTTATTCACTTGTTTATGATCCTGATGAAAACATAGATTTTCGAGTTCTCCCGTTGGGCGTGCTCGACAGACTACCGAGTTTAATTTAATCTCTTATGTACTTAGTGTCCAATGGATGATAAGTACACTTGGGATTAGGTTAAATTGGATGATTCTGCCACATTCCCCTAGGTGAGATTGAATTTGGGAGTGGATTAGAGAGCCCTATAGTAAGCGCATCACCTTGAGAGCCTTGGCTCTCCCTTTAGCTTGTGCTCTATGTTCATTACTCTTGGAGCTTGGGCTCCTAGATGGCTAGAGGATGCCCAGGAGCTCCTGATTGGTTGTGGTTGAGCACCTAGAAGTTTGTATTGCCCTTGTGAAGCTTAGTGAAAACCTTAAGCTTGATCTTTGTGTTTCACTTGAGAAGAGGTGGGAGCTGAAAGAGACTCCAAGCCTTTGTGGTTCCTTCAATAACGATGATATAAGCAAGCCTTTATGGCTCAACTGAACCTTGGGGTAAATCATGTGTCTCCACAATTATTGTTGAGTTTGTGCCTCTGTCTTGTTTAAATTACAATTCTAGGGTTTCTACCTGATCTACTTGTATAGTGCATTATAGCTACAGGGACTAGGTGCAAAAGGAAGCTTATATCACCAAGAAGCTAGGTATTTAACTCAATCTAAGTTTCTACTCTGATTCATTTCAATTGTTGGGGTCTTCAACTACCAGCATGGAACTTCCACGAATTTGCACAAAACTTTTACGTCCAAGCGCCAAAGTTCCATTGGTATCCATGGAACCTCCATATTCTACTAACCTGCTGTTTCGAGTTTATGTTTTTATAGGCCTATTCTCCCCTCTAGGCCTTGCCTCAATCCTTTTAGTAGGGTTATAGATGTAGTCCTGTTCAACTTACAGATAAGGTTTTCTAATTTGTTACAAGGAACTTTTGTTAGATCTAAGTGGATCTTTACAGATTACTTGGTTTATAAGTAGATCAAGTTGATGCCATGTCTTCTAAGTAGTCGGGGTACACCGTTCGGTTTCTGCCTCTTATTGTGCATGTTCGACTTGCCCTATTCTAGTTGGGTTGTTTTCCTTACGCCGATGGTACCTAGGCCCCAATATAACGACACTCTTGCTCTTCCATGTCCATGGCCATTTTTCCACCATTTTGTCCTTTGGTCCAAGCCCTATCGTCCGTCTTTCACCACCCTTAGTCCATCGTGCATAGACTCCTCGCTTGACCTGCTCCATCGTCAATCGACCACTTCGGTTCACCCAACACATCACTGCACAATGCACTCAATATGACATGACATGACACTGACATGAAACCTCACATATGAAATGTGAACTCAACCAAAAAAGTCATAAAACCACTCAAGTCTTGTGTTAATCATTCATCACTTCTCCACTTGGTCACTCTATCTTCCCCTTGATGAATGCATTGCCCAACACTAAAACACATAGAAGAAGGTTTGGAAGCAAAGAGAAACTCTCATTCAAGTGACCAAAAGCTAGGACTTTATTTGGTTCAGCTTCTAGAAAGTGTTTCTAACCAAACGGATATGACCAAAGGTTGCCCTTTTAGAAGCAGCTACTTTCGTGTAGTACAATTTTCACAGCACCTTAGAACCTAGCTACTTTTGGCTTTTGGCTTTCTGTTTTTCCAAGTGGGTGAAAATAGATAGATTTCACAGGTGTTTCAAGGGATATATATAGAGAGAGAGGGAGTAGGTTTCATAATTATTTCAATGAAACAACTTACACCTTTTCCACAATACATAGCTCACAATAGCCTTTTCATAGCTCGTAGTTGAACCAAACAGACCCTAAGCAAAGCAAACACAAGGCCACTTCATATGAGTAAGATTCATGAAAGTTCCAAGTAAAAACTCTTGGTTTCAAAAGAATGGGCAAACACTAAGCATAGCGGGAGAGTCAAATAAGAGAGACACAACCTTAATGCAATCCAAGCACTAAATCCATTTCATCAATTGTCAATCATTCATCACAAATAAACCAAGATTCTTATCAACTTAGTTTCATATCAATCACTACAAATATAAGGCATGTCACTGTCGATGTTTGACCACCGATAGCCTGCCACGGGGGTACCCGGGGCAGTATGTTTGGGTTTTGGCGTATGCATAACTCGATGGTTAACGCAAGAGACAGTCGATTTATCCTGGTTCAGGCCCTCGATCGCAGATCGAGTAATAGCACTACGTTCAGTCGGCGTTAGCCTTTGCATTGGATTGATTGTAAAGTGTTGTGCCGTACAATTGCTCTGTTGAACTCTCTTTTTCCAAGGTGCCCTGCCCTCCTTTATATAGTCAGGAGGCCAGAATCCTAGTTGGTTTACAATGAGAGTTCCTAGTAGGATTACAGAGTAATACTACTACTAAGATTATAGGAGAAGAATCCTAATTGGATAGGTCTTCTTCCTTCCTTGCGGGGTATCCTGTGGGTCCCATACCGACAAGCCCCCGAGCACTTCATGGTTGAGTTCTGGAAGCCTCGTCTTGTTCCTTCAAGTCTTGTTGAGCAGGAACAAGCATCGTCCGAGTGCTTTCTTGAGCGAAACCGTGTAGCGCTTTGTGAGATCTTCGCGTGGTGTGTACTATTTTGGAGAAAAAAGTACTCCTATTTGGATGTAGCCCCCGAGCCTCTTGTTGTTTAGCACAAGGAGCTTGAGGATCTTTTCTTGAAACTTCCTGATTCTTCGTTGAAAGGCTCCCCGACTTCCTTGTTGAAAAGCGCTCTGATGCTGTGTTCGGGTTCTTTTTGTCTTGTGGCTCTGACGCCATCTGTCTTGAAGAAACATTCTGAGTGGTGTGCGCTTTTTTGGAGAAAAAAGTGCACTCACTGAGTGTAGCCCCCGAGCCTCTTGCTATTTGGAACAAAAAGTTGGAGGGTCTTGAATCTGAGTTGTTTGATAGAACCGTATACCTCTCCTTTTGCAGCCCTCGAGCACATATCCGGGTTGTTTTGTTCAGGAAGAACTCGGAAGCAGGGTTTTGGCATATTCTCTGGTAGTCTGCTGTTGTTAGATGTAGTTGTATGGTGGTGGTTGAGTTTGAATGCCTTTTGTTCACGGGTTGTACTGTGTCGGTATATTCTTCCGAATATGCCTGTCTTCGAGTACTGTTCCCTCTCACCTGAGTCTTCCATTATTGAGTCCTATCTTTTCACTATGTCCTTTGTTAGTCTTATTTTGTTGGTACTCCTAGTCCATGTGCACCGCTCCTTTGATCTATAAATACCCTCCCGGAGTGCTTGCTTTCATCCATTGAACATTCTGTTGAAACCTTTGTGATCACTAACATGGTAGTTTGTGAAGTAGAGCAGCCCTTGGGCATGTTCTGTAGTTCCTGTGTGTCTTGTTGTAGTTGGAGGAGGTCTTGTGATAGGGATTAGAGATAGGCTAATCTCGCGGTAGCAATGTACCAGGATGTATGTGGCGGTAGTTGGAGGAAGTCTTGTGATGTGGACTTTGTTCCTTCATCTGGCAGTTCTAGGTTGATCTTCGTCGCCTATCTTGAGACTGTCCGGTGCAGATCAACACCATATCTAGCATCACATCGATCTTGGTTAGACAGATGCCTGCCAGCCTTCTCTGCTCCATGTTGTCCTGCCATGCTGCTGATTTCTGCCTTGGATGCACTACGTTTGTCCTTTGAAGAAAATAGTGTAGCCGATGGCGGTTTGTCCTTCCAAGTAGCAATTTGGGACACATAGTCGTTCCAGAGCCCAGCCGTGTTCGTGTTCTTCTTTGCTACTTTGCTTTTCGTGGTACCGAGTACGTTGGGTCTTGTAAGATTTGTAATCTTCTATTTTTGAAGTCGCTTGTAATGGAAAGAATCTTTGTCTTCTAAGTTGTTATTTACTTTTTTGCTGTAGTTTCGGTTGCTCATGATATTCCCGAGTTCTTTTCATAAGAACCGAGTTCTTATGTTCCTTGTGAAGTTGCCCTTCTTTTCTTCTTTGTTGATGGGTTGTTCTTGCAGTTATCTGATAGCTCCGTAGTAGTGCTGGATGGATAAGTCTGAAATCTGCCCGTTGAATTGTACCGTTGTGTGGATTTGTGCCCTCCATCATTTTAGCTGTGTCGGTAAATGAACCATTGCGTTCTCACACGGTGCTTTAATGGGCCTTGTGGGCCGTTTTTAACGCTGTAAAATCTATTTAAAGACCCTTCATCTTCTTTTTCTTTACTGCCTTTCTCTTGCCTTCAAACCCTAGCCCTCAGTCATCCGTCATCGCCATTGCCGCTGCTGTCTTTAGCACCACCATCTAGGCTTTCTTTTCCCCTAATTGCTTTTTGCCTCCGTTAGTACATGGGTAAGAAGAAAACCGCAAGTAAGTCCTAGTCTTCTTTCATGGACAAGGAGTCGTCACTCTCCATGATCGAGAATTAGGAGTTTGTTGCCATGAGGGCCGCCCAGAAGTCTTGGCTGACTCCAACAACCACCGAAGAGCAGCTCCACGAGCTTGTCAGCGATGGCTTGATCTAGAGCAAGGCTTTTGCTGAATGGAGAGTTCCAGGCGAGCATCGGGTTCCTGCTCTAGGTCCTGGTGAGATCGTTCTTTTTGTCTCTTTCATTCGCGCTGGACTTTGCCTTCCCGCCTCTGCTTTTCTTCATCAATTTCTTAGCTATTTTGGGATTTGCTTGAACCATCTCGCTCCTAATGCAGTTCTTCACCTTTCTGTCTTTGTTCATCTCTACGAAGCTTTCCTTGGAATTCCCCCTTCTCTTTCTCTGTTTCGTTACTTCTTTCGCCTGAAACCCCAACCCCGCCGCGAAGAAACCAGCATTCTAGGTGGTTGCGGGATTCAATTTCGCCAAGGTCTTAAGAGCAAGTTCTTTGACTATGACCTGGTTGATTCTGTAAGATATTGGCATGCCAACTAGTTTTATGCCGCCAATCTGATCCCTTCCCTTGCTGTCCACTCTGGATCTGGTCCTGTGGTTAATGATCGATGGGATAAGAACCCTGTGTCGCCCGCTGAGGTCCAGGCAATCTAGCCATTCCTTGATAGGATTAGTATGCTAAAATAGCAGGGTTTAACCGGTTTCGGTATTGTCTCGAGTTTCCTTCGTCGCTGAGTTCATCCTTTGAAGGAGTGGGAGCACCTTGGCTTTGAGTACTCTAGGGCTGAGGATCCTTCACGCATGGTCCCAGCTCTTGAGCTGACCGATGAGGAGGTACTCGAGCGCCTCCAGAAGATGCTGAAAGGAGCAAGCGTTGTCCCGCTTACTGTCTCCGAGTTCTCTACCAACAACCCGCCTCCAGCTGTAAGTTGTTTATCTCTTTGTTTGGGTACTTTATGTACTCTTGTTGTATCCATTTTTGTTTAACTTTTCCCTGTCTTGTTGTTTTATTCTTTTTCGTAGGAGTTTGGGCGCAACTTTGTTGACCCGATCCCTCTTGATGTTCTTCCTGCCGTGGCAAAAACTAGGGAGAAACTTGCTGGAGCTTCCGCAACCAGTAAGTTCCCAATCTCCACAACGCTTCCTGGAGTTTCTTCCGGATTTGTTGATGTATATGAAGAATATGTTCCTCGTCTAGTCCCCCGCGGTCCTCGTAGTGTCCCAAAGAGGGGGCGAATGGATGGGTCTTCATCTGGCCTGCCTGCTTCCAAGAAGTATCGCAAGCCAAGTACTCTTCCAGGTACTCAAGTTGTAGCTAGCATGCTCTTAGGTGAGCATATTTAATACTCTCTGTCCCTTTGTTTTCTTGTTTTTATCCTGAACCGAGTACTTTTATTCTTTTTTCAGCGGGTGCTCTGGTGGCCTTGGTTGAGACCGAGGGGGAAGAGGATGATGAAGTACCCCTCATCATGCGGCGGTGAGTTGTTTTCAGATTCCCCTTCCATTGAATTTCTCCTCTTTGTCTTGACTTTTAGTCTTGATCTTTTTGAAGTAACCGGACATAGGGTACGAGTTCTTCTGAGGCTCCCGTACCGGCTTCTTCTGAAGCTTCGGTGTTGAGTTCTTTGGTAGCCTTGGTACCGATCTCTTCCGCACCTCCGGTGCTGAGTTCTTTCGCGGCTCCAGCCCCGGTTTCTTCTGGGGCTCCGATATCTGCTATACCGCTCCTGTCGCCAAGTGGCGGGGACGTTTTTGCCGCCGTGGTCCCCCCTATGAGGTCTTCTTTTGGTTTTGCGAGGAAGAAGGTGGCTGGGTGAGTAGATTTTGGCTTCATCTTTTTGCTTCTGTTCTCCTTTTTTCTGGTTCTCATTAGTGATTTCTTTTATCAATTTTTAGTCCTTCGTCTTCTCTCGCTTCTTCGTCGACTTCTTCTCAGCCCTCCGTCGTGCCACCGAGTACCAAGCCTCAGGACTCGTAGCATACTATTGGTGAAGTTGCTGCGGGGGCTACGAAGCTTTCTGGCGATGGTACCACTGCAGACTTGGCCGCCCTGGAGGTGACCGTGGCCATTGTGTCGGGTCCTTCTGAGGGATTGGCCTTGGCTTCCCGGGAGGTCGCTCTGGTCATTCCTTCTTCGCCTTGGCCGGCCTCTCCTCCTTCTCTTGCCTCTAGCAGTCCTCCTTTTGCCAATGATGTGGTGCAGCAGTTCAATGCCACCCATCGGCTATCGGAATTAACTGCTGCCTGGGGAAACTTGTCGTCCCTTGCGACTTCTTTTGGAGAAAAGCTCCAGGTAAGCTTTTTCATCATTCCTTCTTTGGATGTTCGCTTTTCTTTGGTCCTTATTCTTTGTTTTTCTTTGAATCTTTTTGCTCAGTCCTTCTCTCATGATCATACCGGCTTCTTTTTCTCGTCTAAAAATGAGAAAAAGTTGTCTTCAGAAGTGAGCACCCTGAAAGCTGATCTTGATCTCCTCCGGGCCGAGCTAGAGGCTGAGCGTCAAACGCATCAGGATGAAGAAAAATCTCTTCGTGCCCGGGCTGTTGAAATCAAGAAGCAGAGGGATGCTGCTCTTCAGGAGGCTCAAAAGAACTTGGAGGCCATTTAGGACTTGGAGGCCGTGAAGAAGGAGTGCAATGGTATTGAGGGTTATTTTTGTTTCTTTTTGTATTCAAACTTTCCTTTCTGCTGATTTGTTGTCTGCTGCTTCGTCCAGCTCTCTGGGTTGAGAAACAAAAACTCTCGGAGGGCGTTGAAGAAATGAAGATTCTTATTTGTACAAGTCATAACAAGGCTGAGGAGGTAATTACTCATGCTGAAGAGGAACTTGCGCTTGCTAAGTTGGTTAGGCGTGGAGCTAATAGAGATCTTGTGCAGGCTAAGAAAATCATTGAAGACTTGTCTGGTAGGTTGGCGATGGCTACTGAGAACTGGAAGGCTTTGTGGAAATCCTTTTGTTCAGCAGCCGACGTTCTTCGAACGCCAGCAGATGACGGGCAATCTTGGGCTCAGTTGATTCCTCGAATTTTGACTCGTTTCCAAGAGTTTGTGAAGAGGTGCGCTCAACTGTGTACCAAGAATGTTCTGGCCCAAGTCCAGGTTCTTGCTCTAGCGGCTCCTTTATCCAAGATAGCAGAGGAAACTGATAGTCAAGAATACATCGGTGCTGTTGAGAGGATGGAGCCTGAAGTTGAAGACTTAGCTAGTAGGATGGTAGATAATCTTAATATCATTCTCCCTTCTCCTGATGATGAGGCTTGATGTATTTGACTTTTATGCCCGTGCCTTGTAATATGACATTATACTTCTTTTTTGAATGAAGGTCTTTTTTGTTGATGTCTTCTTTGTTTGAATGCCCTACCTATTCCTCGGATGATTTGTCGAGTACTTTTCTGTTTAAGTAAACAACTTGTGTTGACGACCTTTCTTGATCTGTCGAGTGCTTGTCTGGCCTTCTCTTGTGCCCTGTAAACAACTTGTTGTTTGTAGATCTTTGTGTTGACGACCTTTCTTGATCCGTCGAGTTGTAAACAACTCGTTATATGTAGATATTTTTGTTGATGACCTTTATTGGTCCGTCGAGTTGTAAACAACTCGTTATATGTAGATCTTTGCATTCTTGGGTATCTCCAGTGTAGCCCCCGAGCCTCTTGCTATTTGGTACAAGTAGCTGGAGGGTCCTGCTTTTGATATTGCTCTGGTCTATGCCCAGGCTAGTTTCAGTCGTTTTGATTTTATTTCGGGTGTTAGCTTGTTAGCTACCCTCATCAGCGGGCTCAAGTGTCTTTTCAACTATTTTGCTCTCGACCGGGATGCTCAGGCGTCTTTTTAGCCATTTTGCATTTTATTTCGGGTGTTAGCTTGTTAGCTACCCTCATCGGCGGGCTCAAGTGTCTTTTCAACTATTTTGCTCTCGGCCGGGATGCTCAGGCATCTTTTTAGCCATTTTGCATTTTATTTCGGGTGTTAGCTTGTTAGCTACCCTCATTGGCGGGTTCAAGTGTCTTTTCAACTATTTTGCTCTCAGCCGGGATGCTCAGGCGTCTTTTTAGCCATTTTGCATTTTATTTCGGGTGTTAGCTTGTTGGCTACCCTCATCGGTGGGCTCAAATGTCTTTTCAACTATTTTGCTCTCGGTCGGGATGCTCAGGCGTATTTTCAGCCATTTTGCATTTAAGAAGTAACTCGGATAGAGCCATGAGACGTATGTTTGTCGAGAGATAATCATCTTTATTGATCATGAATATTGATGTGTTACAATGATATATTACGGCATCTTTGTTGATCATGAACGTTGATCTCTTGCGTCTTGTATACATATTCTCCCTTGAGTTGTTTTTATGCGTAGAAGCTCCGTAGCTGACTGATGTGCCATGTATTGTTGACTTCTTTTCCATCTTCAGTTATGAGCTTGTATGTGCCTGGTCCGATGACTTTTGCGATGATAAAAGGACCTTCCCATGGACTGAGTAGTTTGTGGCGTCCGTCGGTTTTTTGTGTTCTTCTTAGTGCTAAGTCTCTGACTTGTAATGATCGAGACTGAGTATTCTTGTTGTAGTGGTGCCTTAGTCCTTGGAGGTATTTCGCTGATTGCAGGGTAGCGTTTACTCTGACTTCTTCTGTGCTGTCGAGTTCTAATCTTCGGGTGTGCTCTGCTTCTCCTTCGTCATATTGTTCTATCCTTGGTGACGTCTAGATTAGGTCTGCGGGTAGTATGGCTTCTGATCCGTATACCAGGAAGAAAGGTGAGTATCCGGTGGCTCTGCTTATTTGAGTCCGTAGCCCCCATACAACTTTGGGTAATTCTTCAATCCATTTTGACCCATAGTCTACTAGTTCTTCATACAATCTTGGTTTTAATCCGGCTAGTATGAGTCCATTGGCCCTTTCTACCTGTCCATTGGCTTTTGGATGTGCGACTGATGCGTAATCTATACTGAAGCCACAATCCTATGCCCATCTTTTGAATTCTATAGCTGTGAAAGGAGAACCCAAATCTATGATGATTCAATTGGGCATGCCGAAGCGGTGCATAATATCTTGGATGAACTCGACCGCTTTGGCTACGCTGTATTTTGCGAGTGGTTTGTATTCGATCCACTTGGTGAACTTATCGATTGCTACAAAGATGTACTTGAAACCGCCCTTTGCTTTCTTGAGAGGTCCCACTTGATCCAGCCCCCAGCAGGAGAAAGGCCAAGCGGGTGGAATGCAGATGAGGTTGTGGGCTGGCACATGAGCTTGTCTTGCGAACATCTGACAACTTCTGCATCTTCTGATGAGTTCTTCTGTGTCTTTCAAAGCGGTTGGCCAGTAGAAACCAGTGCGGAATGCTTTGCCGACTAGTGTTCTTGAAGCGACGTGATTTCCACAGCAGTCTGAGTGTATTTCGTCTAGGATTTGTTTGCCTTCTTCAAATGAGATGCATTTTAGGAGTACTCCTGATGATGCAGCTCTTCTGTATAGCTTGTCTCCTACTAGGACGTAATTCTTGCTTCTGCGGACGACTTGTGTGGCTTGCTATTTTTCTGCTAGCAACTTATTCTCTTTGATGTAATCAATAAAAACCTGTGTCCATGACGTGTTTATCACCAGAATCTGGTTGCCTTTGGCTGTTAGTTCTATGGTCGTCTCACCAGGTTGTTTGATAGAAGGAACTGATAACTCCTCTATGAATACACCAGGTGGGACTTCTGCCCTGTCGGATACAAGCTTGGCAAGAACATCTGCTGCAATGTTGGAATCCCGCAGGACATGTAGAATTTCTAGTCCTTGGAAGTGTTTTTCGAGTTTTCGGATTTTAGCACAGTAAGCACCCATGTTTTCTTTGGTGCAATCCCAATCTTTGTTGACTTGGTTGATGACTACTGCCGAATCGCCGTATACGAGTAGTCGCTTGATTCCGAGTGTAATAGCCACTCTTAGCCCGTGTATGAGAGCTTCATATTCTGCTTCGTTGTTGGTGGCTTGCTATAATATCTGAAGGACATACTTTAGTTGTCTTCCATCTAGAGAAATTAGGAGGACGCCTGCACTTGCTCCACCTAGCTTAAGTGATCCATCAAAGTACATCTTCCAATGATCAAGGATGGCGCTTGATACGAGTTGTTGAATTTCTGTCCATTCAGCATCAAAATCAGCAAGGGCTTGAGATTTAATTGCTTTCCGCGGGGTGAAATCGATGTTTAGAGCACCGAGTTCAACCGCCCACTTGGATATGCGTCCTGTTGTGTCTTTGTTGCGTAAGATGTCTCCTAGTGGGAAATCTGTCACCACGGTAATCTTGTGGCTTTCAAAATAGTGACGAAGCTTGTGTGAAGTGATCAGTAAGGTGTAGAGTAGTTTTTGCACATGCGGATACCGGATTTTTTATTCTGATAGCACTTCGCTGATATAGTATACTGGGTATTGTACTTTATACACGCGCCCTTCTTCTTCTCTTTCCACTACTATTGCCATGCTGATTATAGTAGTAGTTGCTGCAATGTATAGCATCATGTCTTCGTCTTTCTTTGGAGGTGTGAGGACTGGTGAGGAGGTGAGGTATGCCTTAAGTTTCTTGAAAGCTTCATTGGCTTCTTGTGTCCACTCGAACTTGTCTGTCTTCTTTAGTCTTGATATGAAACGGTTGAGTGCCGCCATGCAGCCTGTTAATTTTTGTACTTCTTTGATGTTTCGAGGAGGGCCCATCTCTGTTATTGCTCGAATTTGCTTGGTGCTTGCTTCTATTCCATGATGACTGACCAAGAATCCGAGTAGTTGTCCTGAGGGAACTCCGAATACGCACTTGTTTGGGTTCAATTTCCACCTCCACCTCTTCAGGTTCTCGAAGGTTTGTTTTAAGTCTTCAATCAGTGTATCCAGGTTCTTTGTTTTTACAACCATGTCATCCACATATGCTTCTATGTTTTCGCCGATCTGATCACCGAGGCATGTTTGGATGGCTCTTTGGTAAGTGGCTCCAGCATTCTTAAGTCCAAATGACATGGTCCTGTAGCAGTAGGCGCCGAACGGAGTGATAAAAGATGTCTTGCTTTGGTCCTGTTCTTTTAATGCGATCTGGTGATACCCGAAATAGCAATCAAGAAAAGATAATAGGGCAGATCCTGCTGTTGAATCAACTATCTAACCACTCGTCTGTGTTCTTTTTCTGTACCAGAACTAGATTTGCTAGCCAATCCGAATGGAGAATTTCCCTGATGAATCCAGCTGCCATTAGTTTTGTAATTTCCTTTTTAATTGCTGCCTTCTTGTCGGGAGAGAATCGTCGTAGTCATTGCTTTACATGCTTGTAGCCTTCATTGATATCAATTCCGTGCTCAGCCAACTCTCTTGGGACCCCTAGCATGTCGGCTAGCTTCCAAGCGAAAATGTCCTTGTTGTCCCGAAGAAAGTTGGTGAGCGCGAGTTCCTATTTTACCGATAGGTGGGCACTGATGGTTGCTGTTTTTGTGGGATCACCGGTGCCTAGGTCGATTTGCTTCACGTTGGCTTCTTTTGGTGGTGCTAGGATGCTCGGTCTCTTAGCTGGTATCTCTAGTTCTTCTTGGCTTGTTTCTACGGCGATAGTGGCTATTTCTTTTCTTCCATCGTTTGCATGTGCCTTTGCTGCAATTTGGATCGCCTGTACGTCGCAGTCAAATGTGCGCTTTAAATTGCTCCGAAGAGAAAGAACTCCATTAGGCCCTAGCATTTTAAGCAACAGGTACGGATAATGCGGTATTGCCATGAATTTTGCTAGTGCTGGGCGCCCAAGAATTGCATGATATGAGGAATCGAAATCTGCGACTTTAAATTTGATGAACTCTATGCGGTAATTTGAGGGAGTCCCAAAGGTAACCGGTAGAGTGATTTGTCCAAGTGGCATTGCTGCCTTGCTGGGTACTATGCCATAAAAAGGTGTGCTTGTTGGTGTGATCATCCCGGTGAGTTGTAGTCCCATCTTCCTTAGAGTTTCTAAAAAGATGATGTTGAGTCCTGCTCCTTCGTCAATTAGTGCTTTTGTGACAGTCATGCCGGCAATGGTCGGATCTAGAACCAATGGGTAATGGCCTACGTTTCCTACGCTGGTCCACTGGTCTTCTCTTGAGAATTGGATTGGGTACTCTGACTAGTTGAGATATCTTGGTGTAGCGGGTTCTGCGGCCATAATCGTTCATAGCGCTAACTTTTCTTGATGTTTGCTTCTAGAGTCTAGAATCCCGACAAAGATTACTGCTACTGTCCCTCTAGATTTTTGGAACCCCTTGTCATCATGGTTGTCTCCTTCCTTTTTCTGATTGTCTTCTTTATTGTTTCCCTTGCTATCTTTTCTAGTGTACCTTTCGTTGAAGGTGTAGCAATTTCTGATGGTGTGCCTCCCGTTGGGGTGCAAAGGGCAACGCATGTTCTCAATGTCGTCAGATCTTCTGGGCTTGGTAAATTTCTTTGATTTATCAGCCATTGCTACCGTGTTATCTGGACCTCGCTTTCTCTCCTGATGTCTGTTGTTTCGAGGATTTTGCCTGTCCGGGTTGTCTCTGTTGTTCCTTTCCAGGAATCTTTCTTTCGTTTTTTCTTCTGCAGTAATCATCTTTTCTACTGTTCTTCTGAATTCTTTGTTATTTCTTGGGTTTTCTTTGCAGAAGTCTTGGAATTGCCACCTAGCCATGATTCCGTGAGAGAAAGCTTCGATTACTTCTCGTTGTGTGATGTCATATACTTGAGCTCGTAGTTCGCCAAATCGTTGATAGTAATTTCTAAGACTTTCACCTCCTTTCTGCTTGAGTCCTTTTAATTCTGCGTGGGTGATTGGATGTGTAATAATTCCCGCAAAATTTTCACCGAAAGCTCTTTGTAAGTCTTCCCAATTTTTGATTGATCCGGGATTTAATTTGTCAAACCATTGAAGCGGCATGGTTTCTAGGGCCATGGGGAAGAACAAGGTTTTGATGTCATCGTCTCCTCTGGCTAATTCAATCGATTGTGAGTAAATCCTGAGCCATTGCTTTGGTTCGGTCTTGCCATCGTACTTGGAGTGGTTGGACGGCTTGAACTTGTGAGGTAGTCGAATCGATGCGAGTCTGTTTGCAAAATAGGGAAATCTATCGTGTGTTCTGGCTTCTGTATATTCTGATTCTGCGCCCCCTTCTTGCCAACTGTCGTCTTGGTAAGAGTAGTTTTGTGTGGCCGTCCAAGTAGGTGCTCTGCTCCTGTCCTTTCTTGGTTGCTTGACTCGGTTATTTTGACTGTGATTTCTTCGGCTTCCTCCATTGTGACTTCCACTTGGTCCTAGTCTTTCGAAAGCAGACTTCCTTTGATTTTGGTCTTCCTGTTCATGAGATGTTGCCTTTCCGTCGTTCGTTTTAAAGATTGTTGATCGAAGGAAATCTCAAAGTTGTTCTTGTTTCTCATTGGGGTGTGAGGTTGCCCTGCGTTCTTCTAGTGCTTCCTGGATCTTATCGTAGGGAGTACTCGCCGCTCGTCCTTCTTCGATTTCTCGTTCTGATTTTCTTCTATTGTACTCGGCTAGGTCTGATTCATATTTGATCCAAGTGTCTTTCCGCTATTTCGCACGGCGTTGTCGTCCTTGTTTCAATTTGTTCTTCCTTTCTCTTGCTTGCCTCTGGCTCTCAGTCTCACCATCGTATCCCTGGATAAATAGTGATATATTAGACTCGGATTCATCTGAAGACCTTACGTCGGGTGCTTCTGGGGGGATCAATGGTGAACGAGGATGGCGAATCATGAGTACTTCTCTAGCGTGAGTTGTTCTGTCATCGTCGTTGATTTCTGTACTGGCAGAGCCATTGATGACTTCAGTAGAGGTCTCAAAGTTATAGATGGAATCTCCTTCTTGGTAGGGTAGAATTGCTATTGTCGTGTCATCGACTAGTTGGGCGTCGTCATCCTCAGGAGCGGTATCTGGCCAGTGAATGATGCAGTCTTGAGATGTTATGGTTAAAATGAGACCTTCCTAGGCTCCCTTCAGTGGCATTCTAAGCATGGGATAAGTGGATCCTTCGTGCCATGTCTGATAGGATGTTGCCATGTTGTGGAGTCCAAACAGAAAAAAAACCCGACTTCTTTGAAGTATTCTGGGTGTATTCTGAGTAGTATTCTTGATAGGTTGACGTCATGTCCCGGAGCTTTGTCAGAAAAGAACTCGGTTTTCTAAAAGAACTCGGATAAGACTTCGTTTCGGAAGCGGAACTTGAGTTTGAATCGGATATGTGAACTTGCGAGAACTGAGTCGGATTGAGCTGTGCGAATCTTCCGGCAAGCTGATCTGCCGTTATCGTCGAAATAGGATAATCCTGATGATGATCTGATTCTTCAAGGAGACGGCCTTGGAGCTTGCCATCGTCGCCTGCCTTGCAGATCCATGAACCGAAGATGAAGGTCGATCCCTTCGAGAAGATCATGTTGTCGAGGTCCATCAAGCTCTCGAATGCAAAGTCACCGAAAGCCCCTACCTGGCGCGCCAGCTGTCGATGTTTGACCACCGATAGCCTACCACTGGGGGTACCCGGGGCAGTATGTTCGGGTTTTGGCGTATGCAGAACTCGATGGTTAACGCAAGAGACTAGTCGATTTATCCTGGTTCAGGCCCTCGATCGCAGATCGAGTAATAGCCCTACGTCCAGTCGGCGTTAGCCTTTGCGTTGGATTGATTGTAAAGTGCTGTGCCGTACAATTGCTCTGTTGAACTCTCTTTTTCTAAGGTGCCCTGCCCTCCTTTATATAGTCAGGAGGCCAGAATCCTAGTCGGCTTTACAATGAGAGTTCCTAGTAGGATTACAGAGTAATACTACTACTAAGATTACAGGAGAAGAATCCTAATTGGACTAGGTCTTCTTCCTTCCTTGCGGGGTATCCTGTGGGTCCCGTACCGACAGTCACCATCAAAGATGGTTTGAAAAATTCAAAAATCAGAACCTAAAAAGGTTTAGAACTTAAAAGTGAATATTTGAGACTCTAAATTACTTCAATAATTAAAAGACTTGTCAACTACAAATTTGTTCATCGTGTCGACCACTATAACTTAGGTAAGACCATGTTCATTCAAAAATTCTAAAATTTGAATTTTAAAATATAAGAACTTAAAACACATATTAGGTACTCTAAACAACATCAAATAAAAAACTTATCAACTACAAACTGGTAGATCGCATTGAGACATACCACTTTGGTTTAGACCATGTCAACATGTGAGGTCATTCAAAAATTCTAAATTTTGAATTAAAAAAAGAACTTAAAATGTAATTTGGTACAATAAGTAATTTCAAATAAAAACTTGCCAACCACAAGGATGATCTTATTAAGCTCTAAAGGTTTGATGTGAACTTTGTATTCACTCAACTTCACATGTAAAAGTTATGACTTTTTTAACTATTTATAGAGACCTGCATCTTAAGACGTCTGTCTATGTTAATTGATTTAAGAAGGCGGTACACCTTTAGAGGCTGGCCTTTGTTATTTGTCATTTTTCAGATGTGGTCTATTTAATTACTCGATCATCTCAATAAATAGATTGCTCGTCTCTGAAGAAGAATCACTAGGTATTTTTTTATGACAGATACACTTTTTGACTGCTTCTATTAATAAAAGGAGGTGCCTCCTGAAATCATTTTTTAGCGGTGGAACAATGTAATATATGTTTTGTCCAAGTGTTTTGTGGGGTTTTGGTTTAGAACATTTCGTGGTGTGGTGTGGTGTGGTGAGGACTTGAGGTTGTCACACACCTGTACTATGTTTACTTCGGTTTTTGAGTTCAGGTTTATTGTTATGGTTCTGAAGTTTGCCAAATTAAGAGTTTGTTTGAGACTAATCTGCTCCACATTTTTCAGGTCAAATAAGTGCAACTCCACTCTAGAAAAAAGTGGAGTAGTGAGAGCATAAATCGTTGAAGATTGCTAGGGTTCAGGTTTGTTGTCATCATTGTGTGAGATATTATTGTGGTGGCGTTGTTCCATAAGATGTTTATTATAGTTTGTCCTGTGGCTCCACTAGACGCTTTAAAAAAAAAGTAGAGTATGTTCGATAGACATCCTTTCGGTTTTAGGAGTATACATTAAATGAACAATATAGTCCCTTCGTTCAAAAAAAAAGTGCAATTATGACTTTATGAGATTCATGTCAGTCAAATAAGCTCAAGTTGATTAAGTTTATGGTGAATAGTATAATATTTATATCTCTAAATGAGTTTACTATAAAAATACATTTCGTAATTAATTTAATAATACTTATTTTGTTTATAATTGTTAAAACTTTTATATAATTTTGATCAAGGTTTAAATTATTTGATTCCTTGAAAAACGATTTTTTTTAAGAACGGAGGGACTGTACAGTAGAAAGATCTAAACCGACATGTATATGGGACGAACGGTAGTGCAAAGAGAGTCGATATGGACTCAGCTCGTTCTTTAATTTGTCAATATTCTCCGGTCCCTGTCAACTGCAATAACTGAACCAAACCTGTCCTGTTGCGTCTTCGGCTATCGGGTGTGGACGGCACACAGACACCGTTTACTCTGAGCTAGCCCGTCTAAGAATGCAACAGGCCGGGCCTGTCACTATTGCAACGTGCTTCTCGCGTCATTGGAAGTTTTAAGCCACGACAAAAATCGATATGGCGTGTCGTTGCCATGAACAGTTTACAATGCAAGTGGAAGTATGTAGTAGCGTTCGCTGATTCAGAAAATTTTGGATTCTACATCTTGCAACCGGTGTAAAGTACTAGCTAGTGTGGAGCCACATTGCAAAATTAAAGGTCATGTATATGATATAGGTGTACCTAATAAATTAACTTATAGAGTTGTTCTTAGTCAAACTCTCAAAAGTTTGCGAGCTAATCGTAGATTAGTTGGCTGGGTTCCTTATGGTGGAACGGGTTTCTTATGGTGGAACCTACCCACCCGGGTTCAAGTCTTTGACTTGGCACGGGTGCTCGTATTTTTCTAAATTTATTCCATGATTAACGGCACTATGCTTTCAGTGATAGGTAACATCGCCATCGACAATGAGACGCCTATTGGTGACTTCGTGAATCTCGAGATCTGCCGGCTCAGTCCTTCGGAGGTGTTCATAGGGGTATGATTTGCGCAAATGTGTTCATAGGGTTAGTGTGCGTGCATGTTGTGAGTGTCGACGTTGTACTGTGTAATTCTAGAAAAAAAACTTTTAAAAGTTTAATCGAATTATAAAAAAGAAATTCAATTTTTAAGATATAAAATTAATATCCTAGATACGTCGAAATATATTTATAGTGTACTTTCCTCCGTCCAGAAAAAATACAATTATGGGATCCATACCAGGTCAAGGATAACTCAAGTTTGATCGATTTTATTGTAAATAATATTAGCATTTATGTCTAAAAAAATTTATTATAAAAATATATTATATAACTAATCTAACGTTACTTATTTTATATCTTGAATGATAGTAGTTTTTTTTATATAAATTTAGTCAAAATTCAAACGGTTTGACTCCTCAAAAATGAGAATTGCATTCTTTCCTGGACATGAGAGATGTTGGTGTTCTTTTCTATGAAAACTAACTTGATTAATAATTTTATAAAAGTTTGTTGATTTTGGAGGACAAGGAAAGTATTTGAATGCATGGCTCGTTGGAGTGGCCTCCTTGAAATCTGGTTGCTGATTGCAGCTACACGTAAAGGTGACCTCTTTTCATACTTATAACTGATAAGTTAAGTGGCACAAGTAAGTATGTAGCTGCAACCAAAGCATCCGTTTCTACTATAGATTGAGGCCGCCTTTGGTCGGGCTTCCCAACATGTTTTTCTTTTTAATAAGTTAAAAGCCAACCAAAGAGGTTCGAACCTATAGCTGTTTTAGACTAAAAGCTGCTTTCGCTCTAGTACAGATTTCACTAGCAGCTTCGCCTCTGCTTTCCCCTGCTGTGGAGATGGACAACTTCGAAAAAAATACCCACCTGCCGCTAGTTACGAAAGGTACCAGTTCGTTTTTTCCCTGTCCTGGTAGGAAGCGTGACGAAAGGGAGGTCCGCGCGCCAGGAGTCCGCCGCCGATGGCGCATCTCCGGCCTGGTGAGCGCGAGCTCCGCCGCTGCCCTCACCTCTATATTCACTAACCTCTACGCACCCCTGGCCACTGCAAGCAGCAGCTGTTGCACCACTGTCGCAGAACCACGCATCGCCGCCCCCGCATTTGCGATGGCATAGTGCCATTTTATGTCATGGGCCGTGACTGCGTCGCCAGCTTCAACACGGTCATTGTGTGCCTCTGTGACGCCTGCGGCGGACGCCAACCACAAGAGCGCCACCTTCTTCGACCAGTCCATGCTCCCAGGCAACACGCATGTCTACAATGGCTCCGCCGTAGGAGCCAGCGGCTTCGCAAGCGCAACACGACCGCTGGTTGTTGAGTTCATAGTGGCCATGCCTTGCATCCTTGGGCTCACTGCGGAAGGCCGTGAGCGGCGACGTGTACATGCAGGGGGTGCAGTGTATGGAGACGGTCGAGGAAGGCAGTCGCGCGCAATGCCTCAAGGTGGCGATGGGGAACATCGATGGGTGCCCACTCCATTTCAATGCCTCCGGCCGACTGGCCACCGATGCCCCAGCACCGGTGCCCTCCCAGTGAGCATAGGCTAGCTCTGAGAGAAGATGAGGGAGAGAGAAGAGATTTGTAGGTAGGGTTGGATGACACGTGGGAATCGCTGACAACAGTTTTTCTAGGAAGCCATAGCTGTTTAACCAAACAAGCTTTGGAGGTTCCTCACAGCCCATAAACCTCAATAGCTTTTTTAAAGCTCATAGTTCACAGTAACTTCTTTAAAGCTATAGCTCAACCAAACAAGCTCTGATAGCTATGGGAACATATACGATTTTGATGGGGGGAGATTTTTTGACACCGGATTGATCTCGGATCACACACCAGCTAGGACTAGATCTCCTTGACTATCATAGACCAAATAACATAGCGAGGATCACACTTACATGGTGAAGAACTAAGAGATTTACAAGTAAACCACCAAAGGATTACCAATCGCGCTTACGTGACAAAGAATGGTGAAAGGTCCTTGTTTGGTTTTGGTAATTGAGTGACAACCTAGGTGGACTAATATGTGTTTATGTGAGATACATAAAAGATTAGTCCATAGGTGAACATGCGATGATAGAGCTCATTGCATATGAGACATGACATTGAGTCATGTGATTAAGGTGGAGAAGATCAAGACAAGACTTGGCTTGATGGTCCGGTTGCAAGCGTGAAGGGCAAGTTGGAGGCTTTGGAGCGATGGACCACGTGGCGGTGAAGCTTGAGCAAGACTTGATGTCGATGGACGAAGGCAACAGGTGGAAAACAAGTGAACTCACGATCGATGAACCAACAAGGTCACGTGATGATATGAAGTGGATCATATCATTTGTGATATGGTTGGTGCATGTGTTGCATCAACATCAAAGGAGATGAGATGGAATGCGCAAGGCAAAGGAATATCCGTAGGGCATTTCATTTCACCGGTAATAGGTGTGTAGAGAAGTTTATGATCGGGTTTTTGATAGATGGCCGTACTATCAAGAGAGGCAAACTTGTTTGCATATCGGTCATCTAGTGCCACTCATGTGATGATCTAACTTTGAATTGAGTGACTAATCCTTTGAAAAATAATTTTGAAAATGCTAACACACATTTACACTGGTAGAGTACACTTGGTGGTGTTGGCATAATTACAAAGGAGAAGTAGTTGAAGTGATAGAAAAAGTAGAGGAGATAAAAAGATGGACTAGACTCTATAGCCGAGGGGGACCAGACCCTAAGAGGGTGTCTGGTCCGAACCCCTACCCTGGCTGAGGTGCGCCGTGTTGGTTTTCAGACTGTGCATTGGGGCACATCCAGGACCAACAGCACCAGGTTCGGCTGGCGCCTAGGTGCGTACGAGGGACACATGTCGAGTCGCGCTGCTTCGGACTCTGC
Organism: Miscanthus floridulus; assembly: GCF_019320115.1. NCBI lineage: Eukaryota > Viridiplantae > Streptophyta > Magnoliopsida > Poales > Poaceae > Miscanthus > Miscanthus floridulus. The sequence goes on along the minus strand of NC_089586.1, from coordinate 65,353,260 downwards.
TCGTGGGTCCAGTTGAAGGGAGCGGACCGCATTCAGAGCTGCTCGCTGCTCTCTATGTTGATTTCGAGGTGACCTGGACGCACCCGTGTGAAATAGACCAGACTCTGGGCGGCGTGTCAAGTCTGGCCTGTGCTGTTGTGCGCGAACGTGATTGTTTTGAATAAGAGGCGATGTGGTGAAGGCCGATTAGTTAGGAAGAGCAACCGGACCCTAACTCAGTCTGGTTGGCTGAGCTAGACCGAGTCCGGACATAGTTGGAGTCCTCAGGAACTCTCTGTTCCCCTCCAGACTTAGTGTGTCATAGCGACTAGACCCTGGCCAGGGCGTCTGATCTAGAGGTCTGCAGCACGTGAGCGTTGGAGCGATGGGGACCAGATCCTGCTAGGTGAGTCTGGTCCGGTCCAAGGTTTGGCGCAGGCGAATTGACCATTAGTGATTGGACGAACATGGTCAAATGCTGGGACACGTGGCGTGTATCCATGGTCCGGACCCTACTGTGACTTGGTCCAGACTAGGGTCCGAAGCCAGGGTTCGGATCCTCCCCAAGCAGCTTTTGAGCAATGGCTCTAGTTGGCCTTTGGGCTATAAATAGATAGGATGCTTAGGCTTGGTTGATGTTGAGCTCCTTGGGGGACTTAGTGTCCTATGATTGAGAATGCTTGGGAGCCCTCTAACTCACTTGTGCTTGCTAGATTGCAAATCGTTAGCTAGCGAGTGATTCCAGTGCATTGCATTGAGAGATTGCAAGTGGCACTAGGTGATCGAGTTGCAAGTCGGTGGTGCTTGTTACTCTTGGAGGTTGCCACCTCCTAAATAGCTTAGTGGTGAGTTCTCCATCAGTGAAGCACGCAAGAAGATTATATGGTGCTCCAGAGAAGGATTTGTGAGGGGTACCATGATCACCCCACTGGAGTGACGAAGAGCAATACTAGTAGAGCATGTCATTGAGCTACCCTCACTTGTGGGTAGGTTCTTACGGTGCCCAACGTGTAGGCTTGGCATGTGATGCCAATTAGCCACCAAACCACCAAATGTGTGGTCGACACAACTGGGGACTAACTTGGTGGCAACCAAGTGAACATCGAGATAAAAATCATTGTGTCAACCTTGTTCTTCCCGTTGGTTTACATTCCCCTTTACACAAGCTTGTATTTACTTTCATATGTATTGTGCTTGTGTAGTTGCTCTTGTAATTAGTTAGCTTGTTGTTGGTATTTATTAACTTGTCACTTGTTTAAGTAGCCACCTAATGTTGTTGACATTTCTTAGCATCACTTTTACTAAGTTGTCATCCCTAGTGATGATGCCAGATATGCTTATTGGTAATACCTAGTGCCACTTCTAGAATGACACTAAGAACTACTTTAGTATTTTATGTGACTAGGAAGAATATATAAATGAAAGGAAAAGAATCTGCAAGCGCACAGATAATTATACCATTGTAGCACTTCACCTAGGAGTATTCCAGGTATCATTATTTATATTTTTACCATAGGGAAGGACGGGCAGTTGGAATATGTTGATAACTTATACATATGATGAAGAAATAAACTATAACCAACTTCTACTCACAACTGGGGTAAGTCAAGAGATAAATGTATATGAATGGTAAATGATAATTAATCATTGATCACTTAGAATACTCCTTTCTATGACATTAGCATGGCTAAGTAGAATATTAGAGGAATAATTTCTAAGTCATTCTTAATTACAAGTCAAAGAATACGTTGATTAGTGCAATTATACTTAGTAGTCATGACTAAGATCAACTTCATATCTACACATAAGGGATATTACTAAGAAAGATTAAGAATAGAGCTTGTCTTCCTTAGACGGTTTATAATGTTTGTTAACTACCAGTCAACAAACTCCCCCATGCTTAACCTTTGCTCATCCCTGAGCAATGCTAAACTTAGCAAATGGATCAGGAGTTGAATCAATATTTTCACTCCTCAAAAGTACATATGCGTTCAAACAAGAATTCTCCTCTAGATTAGAATAAAATGATTTGACTTTCAAACTTACTCATATTACCTTTAACCATGGTGCTTCTTAGCCTTTACTTGGGTCTTGAGCAATTGAAAGACACAACGATCAAGTCAAGCAATATGTCTCAAGTTCTTTGCTTAACCATTATTCTAGAATTTTTATAAGTTTTCAAAATAAAACTCAGAGCTTCCATTATATGACACTCTCAGGTCTCTCAACATATGTGGTATTTGTGGATCCTCACCAAGGCAATAGTGATGCTATGCCTTTCTCTTCCTACAACTAAGACTTATGTGGAGCTCATAGGAGTAGAAAAAGCATGAAGGAACATACTTGCAGTACATATATTATAAAGTCAAACCTCGGATCCAAAGAGAGTTAAGTCATACAATCAAATCAAAATGTGTATGTGTGTGGATGCATATATGGTGGCTAACCTAATTCTACCTATGCTCCTTGAAAACATCTCACTTTTGGAATTTAGAAACAACTTTGCAAGAAAACATGGGCTATCATATTCATCTCCCTCCTTTTTTTAGTCGGGCATCTGAGTATCCATTGTTTTAAATATCTCAGACACTTGTCCATTTTTTTCAACTCTTTCTTTTTTATGAACAACTTTTGCATTGCCCATGCCTCTTTTTTGCAACAAAACTTTTGAGAGATAGCAACAAGAAATTGGAGCATTTATTTGGTGGATGGAAAACCTATCAAGCATGTTTTTATGTTCACTCCTAGTGTAGGAGTAAAATATTTTTGGGTGGATCTAAATAGAATGGCATGTTTTTGCACCTACCCCCAGTGTAGGAGTAGTGCATATGTGGGTGGTGTGTATGTGATCTTGATTTTAAATGCATGAAAAACCTCTCATAAGGGTCAACAAAGTTTGACTAAACTCAATGCAAAACAAGCAGCATATATGTGGAAGTTTTCCTAGTATAAATATCATGTATGGCTCTGGTAGAAATTTAGGCTTTGTCATATAGGAACTCATCATGTAGAAATTTTATGTTTTTCAAGAGATAAATCTCTAGAACTTTAGTATCGCTTGGAACAAGATAAACAACTGCTCAGACATTCTCATATCATATCCATCAATTACCTAGACCTAGATCAAGCATATGCTACCCACGAGTTTCAAGTTCTGAGTAAATTCTTCTATCAAAACAATCTTATCCAAAACTTGGGAGAATTCAAAGCTAAAAACTAGGTACTTGAAAGGAATTACAACAGAACAACTATTCATCATTTCTATTCAAGAGATTATCTCATAGTCATTTCATTTTACTCATTTCTTAAAAACAGAAAACTAGACATACACTTTTTATTTTGTTTTCATTAAGATCACACCTTATTAATATATAGTTATCAAGAAGACAACATTTTTATTTTCCTTTTAGCTTATGCATCTTTTTATGACTTATAAATAGTAGAACAAAAGGGAAAGAAATACTCATCTAGATACACGGGGGACCTTTGAGATTTATTAGGATTATTACACATGGGCTTTGAGCGTTGGGGTAAAATGAGAGATTTTATTACTTTTAGAATTAATTAATTTCACAGATAAAATAATTCTAGAAAAGTCCTAGAATTGCTTTTTAAGCCACGAAAAATACTCCAAGGTCTCTGAAAATTTAGGAGAAATTCTCTTAGACTCTTTAGAACATGAGGTATCCAAATAAATTATTTGGGGCTCACGAAAAGATATTTTGGAGCATCTAAAAATTAGATTATGCTCGCTGAAAAATGGGAATAAGTTCCGAAAGAAAGGTTGAAAATTCCGGTATAGTTTTGAGAGATAGGTTGATGGATGATAAACCCAAAATGGGAGATTGGAGTGGAAGAAAAGGACCTTGAGAATCTCCAAATGATAAGATTAGGATCAAGAGAGCATGGATTTGATTACAGAAAAACATAGAGACATGACCAAGAAAGATAAAGACTTACTAAATGCGTTTTTCAAAAGTTTACTTACTCACAACACCAAGTCAAGCAACAAGCAAACCTCACATCATCCAAACGCCTGTCAAAATTAGAAAACTTTAAAAATTGACATTTTTCCCTATAACTAAATTTGTGCTAGTTCAAAGTTGGTAAATTTTATCCAAATATTAAAACCTTTTATTTTTAGTGTTTTCTATGCACAACACAAAATTAGAAATTTTGGGGTGTGACAAACTACCCCACTTAACAGGAATCTCGTCTCGAGATTTAGAGAGACTAGGGAGATAGATAAAGTTGATCTTCAATTCTTCATGCTTCCTCGATTGGCGATTTATGAGATATCAGAACAAGGATTCATGGATAAACAAATGATGACAAGGTAGATAAAGATAGATCTTGAGCTCTTTGTGCCTCATCACTTGTGATACTCGGGACTTGATGATGTTGACAGAAGACGCTACCCCACTTAACAAGAGTTTTGCTCATCTTTGAAACTTTATTTTTAGGGCCTCCTTCGCAACACATAGAGTGAGACAACACACAATCAACACACCAAGCAAGACAAGCATGCAACACAACATCGACACTACACGTGCTTCTGTAGCAATGCAGACATCCTAAAGTGTGGATTATAGATGATCAAAGGCCATCGCGAATTTGAACACGATGAGATTTGAAAACTTCAGTAAACCAAAGAAGTAAAAGAAATTAAGGAAATAAGAAGCAATAGCTCAAAGGAAGCTATCAAGGAGAGTAGTCAATTGGATAAGGATGAGAAATAGTCAAATCAATGAGCCAAGGAGGTGGAAAAATAGTTGTATAGCAAAATAGGATTTTGTAATTGACCAGTGCTAACAAGACATACATCCTACAGTCAACACCGCTCTGATACCAATCTGTCACGCTCAGGGTTTTCAAAGAAAACCAAGCCCACCATATGTGTTCCCAGGAAGTCCACACATACAACAATAGAATAGAAAATATCAGAAACAATGTTATTAAATAACGTATACATAGCTATATTAAGACTTACATCAGAGTATCGTAGAACGGTAACTAATCTTTAGGCTCCATTCTTTTTAGGGATGGCTGACTGTGGGCTCCGTATGCCAAGCGCTTCTATCAGTCTTTTAGGAAATCCTCCATGTCTTCTTCAATCTTCTAAGCAACTTTGACTAGAAACTGGGGTGTGGGAAAATAGCAAGGGTGAGCACATATCGTACTCAGCAAATATAACATAGGGTTCATGAGGCTCAAAAGGTTGACACTAGTTTACTGCGATTAGCTTTTAATGAGTCACAGTTTTAAGCGATTGAGTAGCAATGAGTTTATCATAAGCCCATATAAATACATGATCAGGTAGACATGAATAATAAATAGCATAAACAATTAACCATTAATGATCATCTATTCTATAAGGCCCTATTCGCTTCTCTTATAATCCGTCTTTTTTAGCTTGTTTTTTCAGCCGGAACAATATTTTTCTCACAACAAATCAGCCGGAACAATGTTTTGTCTTATTTTTTCAGCAAAGCGAACAGAGCCTAAGAGTTCCAAGGCCGCTTGTGATCGTGAGCACAGCTGTTATCACAGTTTTACACTCTACAGAGGTTGTACACTCTGCTACTGAACAGAAGCCAATACCATCCGTTGAGCACAGATGGAAGCAACCAGAAGCCAGGCTGAATTCGTACAGTATAATTTAGAACCCGAATGTAGTAGAATCTTGTGGGAGGACTCTGGGCCATCGGATTGAGAGATCCAATGAGCCAGAAAATTTTAGCCGATGTGGATACGGCTTCTATCTCAGGGAGCTATTGGGTTTTGTGGGGTTAAACATTGATGGATAAACAGTTTGGGCTTGTATGATACAATGTTTTCCTAAACGGTAAACGGTCTTTACACGGTCGCCCTTCGTTTAGCATTTAGGCTAGTTTATACGGTGTTTAAATGAAGTTAAATGGTCTAAACGGTTTTCGTACTTTAAAAAAAATACATATAATTATATATGTGAATGTAAAAAATCAAGTATTCTAGCATTTATACATATTTATCCGAGTAAAAATCAATTATTTTGGTATGTATATATATTTATGCATGCAAAAAGAACCAAATATAGATATTTATGCATGTAACATATCAAGTGTACACATTTATAAATATAATAAACTTAAGTATACAAATTTATCCATACAAAACTAAACTAGATTTACCTCGTGTTCGCCTAAACAGCCGTTTAAACAGCTGTTTAGCCTGTTTAATACCGTTTATCTCCGTTTCATTTAGACCGTTTTCCCATTTTTTGATCAGTTTAAACGGTTAACCGTTTAATTTCCGTTTACCCCCTAAACAAAACAGTTTACCACCATTTACCATTTAGTGTCCGTTTAATCGGCCAGTTTAGGCGAACACTGGTATGATATAGCTCAATATCATTAGTGAAACATATTTTTTTGCTTCATATCGATAAAGTAGCTTCACGAGTGAAGCTAAAGTTGTTTTCAAATATTTGGTAAAATAGTTTCTTAGTAAAGATAGCAGCGATAAAGCTAGAAGAAGATAGTATTTTTAGCTTCATGTCGGTTATGGTGCACTGAGAGGAGCTAACACTACTACAGTTTTTTACTATAGAGGCGGTTGGGATTGAAAGCATCTAGGCCCCTAGTTGGGTTTCGGTGATTAATGACAATATGAGATTACTATGACTAATGTGTGTTTTATAGAGGCAATTAAGTTAGGTCATAGTAATAGCAATTGTTTGGGCAATCATGGTTGTCATACCCCTACGATGAAAATCATTTTGGTTTTCAAAGGATGGACGACAAGGTTAAGGATGGACTAGTTCTAAGTGTCGTTTGGTGTTGACGAGACACTTAGAGTAGTTTAGGATTTTGTTTTTCCTTTGGCCATACTATTAAGGGGGGTATAAACTAGTAGCTTGACCTAAGTGAGTTTAGTGGGTTAGGTGTGGTGCACACTTATCAAATCTAGCACTAGGTAGCTCAGGAGTAGCCCAAAGATCAATTGGAGTAAACTTCATTCACATATGATTTTGAGTTGGAAGTGAATGGAGGGTCAAATGACTGACCGAACGCTAGTCTGGTAGTGACCGGACGCTGAAGGGTGAGTCCGGTCAGTTCGTTTGATTAACTAGAGCCGTTTGGTTGTGATTGGACGCTGAGTGAAATGTGATTGGACGCTGGGTGCTAGAGTTTGGTCAACTCCAAAGAGGTTCCAGAGAGGAAGATTCCTAATTGGACGCGTCCGGTTAGTGCTGACCGGACGCTGGTCAGGATCCGGTTATTGACTGGACGCTAAATAGTGAAGTGATCGGACTCTGGGTGTCAGCGTCCGGTCAACATCAGTAAGGTTATAGAGAGTAGTTTTCATGACTAGACGCATCCGATTAGTGCTGACCGGATGTAGATCAGAGTCTAGTCACAACTTAATGGCTCTGTGGCAGGGATAACTGATTGGAGCGTCCGGTCACCTTGACCTGAGCGTCCGGTCACCCCGTAGAGTGCTGACTCAACCTCCTAATGGTTCGTTTTGAATGAGGGGGTATAAATACTTCATCTATTCATCCAAGGAAGGTCTCTTGCCCATTTGTTCAACTGAGAAACACCCTTGAGAGTGATAAGGAGAGCAAGAGCCTAGTGAGGAGATTGAGATTTGAGAATCCAAGATTAAGACATCATTAGTGCAAGGAGAGTAGCAAGTGTGCATCCACTCTTCTCATTAGGCTTGTTGTGGTTAAGTGAGAGTTCATGCTTGTTACTCTTGGTGATCACCATCACCGAGATGGCTTGGTGGTGATTGAAGTTTGGTAATCATCCGGCGAAGCTTGTGGATGACCCAACTCAAGTTGTGAGCGGTTGTGGGCGATTCATCGTGACGGAGTGTCGAAGAATCCACCCATAGAGAGCACTTGATCCTTGCATGGATCAAGGGGGAGCTACACCCTTGCGTGGGTGCTCCAACGAGGACTAGTAGGGAGTGGTGACTCTCCGATACCTCGACAAAACATCGCTGCATTCCTTGTCCTCTCTTTACTTTGAGCATTTACATTTGAGCAATTCAATTCTTGTCTTTACATTCTTTAAATTGCCATGCTAGAGTAGGATTGGAGCTTAGGGTGCTAAACTTTTGTGTGGTAGATCAATAGAATCACATTTTAGGCACAAGGGGTGAAGTGGGCTAAGTGTAGGGTTTAATTATTGCAAAGAATTTTAGAATTAGCCCAATTCACCCCCCTCTTGGGCATTTTGATTCTTTCAATTGGTATCAGAGCCTCATGCTCATGAATTTAGGCTTAACCGCCTATAGAAAGATGTCCTACGGGGATGGACCTCATCCTATCTTTGAGGGAGATGATTTTCCTTATTAGAAAATCCACATGGAGGCTTACTTAGAAGCTCTAGATGTTGGAATTCTTAGAGCCGCCTCTCAAGGTTCCCAAAACCTAACGATCTCACACATCTTCAAGGCGATGAGGTCAATTATGAGAAATGGAATGCAAAGGCTAGAAACACCATCTTTAGAGACCTTTGCAAAGATGTGTTTAACCATGTGCAGAACCACAAGGACGCCATGCACTATGGTCAGACATTTGTGCGCTCTATGAGGGAACAAAGAGTGAGCGTGAGGAACGCTATCATCTTGTACTAAAAAAGCTTAATTCCTTTGAGATGCTTCCGAAAGAAAGTGCTAATAAAATGTACTCACACTTGAATGTTCTTGTAGAGAAAGTCAGTGAGCTTGGACTCACACAAATGCAACCATCCAATGTTGTAAAAAAGATATTGAGTGTCCTCCCTATTGACAAATATGGGCACATTGTTACCGTGCTTCATCAAGGTGATCTTTCCACCGCTACTCCAACTCAAATATTAGGAAAGATCAACACAAATGAGATGTATATGCACATCACACCACAAGATAGCTCTTCTTCCACCAAGAAAAAGACTTGGCATTCAAAGCTAGCCAAGAGAAGGGCAAAGCAAGAATTGAATATGAGAGCTCAAGTGATGATAAAATTGATGATGCAAGCCTTGCTCTCATGGTGAGAAGAACCGCCAAGATGCTTCAGAAGCTCAACAAGAACGGTGTCAAATTTGATGACAAGAAGAAGAAATTCTTCACTAGCAATAGAAGGAAGCCAATGTCTGAGATGGATTGCTACAATTGTGGAGAACTTGGTCATCTAGCTCATCAATGCCCTAAGCCCAAGAAAGACAAGTACAAAAAGAAGTACAAAGGCAAGAAAGATGACTCAAGTGATGAAGATAATGATGAGAAGAAGAAAAACAAGCCATACAAGAAGGATGGCAAGAAGAAGGATTTCCACAAGAAGAATAATGGCAAGGCATACATCATCGGTGATTGGCTCACGGATATTGATTCATCAAGTTGCTCATCCAATGATGATAGTGAGAACGAGAAGGTGGCCGCTATTGTGATTGACTCTTCACTATCTTCACCGACACCACCACCATCTTCCTCTACACACCTATGCCTTATGGCTAGGGTGAACGAAAGGTACAAAGTGATGATGAGAGTAGTGGTAATGAACATGCTAGCAATGATGATAGTGATAGTGATGATGAATTTGAATCACCTTCATATGATGATCTTGTCAAATTGCTAAATCAATACACTAAGATCATTAGAAAGACTAGAGCTAAGAATGAAAAGCTAGAACTTAAGAATGACTTGCTTTTAGCTAAATATGACATAGTGGAAAAAGCTAGTGTTGAGCTTAGAGAAGCAAATGATGCTATGCCATCCAAACTCAAGGAGCTCAAATCTTCTAAGGAGCTTAAAGAAAAACATGATAAACTTGAGGGGATACATAATGAGCTCATCACTAGCTACAATATGCTAAAAGAAGAGTATACCAACCTCAAGGTTAATCATGATAATCTTGTTGTCTCTCATGAGTTTTTGTCCAATGAGCCACATGATGATACTAACCATGTTGTTAAGATTGATATAGCTACATCATGTGATGATTTGATTATTGAGAGCTTTGAGCAAGGTTCTAGTAGCAAAGGCAAGCAAGTGGTTGAGTCTGATAACTATGATGAGTATGTCAAGATCAAGGATGAAAATGAGAAGCTCAAGAAAGATCTTGAAAAGCTATCAACCACCAACACTATTGTGATAGAGAACCTTGACCATGATAGTGATCTAGCTCTTGAGAATGAGAAGCTTAAGGAAGAAAGCAAGAGACTCAAGAAGGAGAAAAATCATGATGAGCTCAAAGAAGAGAACAAGAAGCTCAAGTTAGAAAAAGAACATCTCAAGACCGGGTTGAGCAAATTCACAAGAGGTCAACATCTTCAAAGTGAGGTACTAATGAACACCATCATGAAGATGGATAGAAGTGGCATTGGGTACTTGGCACATCAAGAGAAGAAGGCTCAAGCTCAACACTAACAACAACACAAGTCAAAGCCAAAGCCAAAGAGGTGTTTTGAGTGTGGACAAAAAGGTCACTTTGCCCATGAGTGTCAAACTCCACTACCATAACCCTTGCCCAAGCATGCTAGACCTTTTGCTTTTAATGCTCATTACATGCTTAGAAAGGACTCTAGTGGCAAAATAAAAGTCATGTTCTTAGGACCTCCCAACAAGAATAGGCCTAAGAAAATTTAGGTTGCAAAGTCACTTGTTGAGAAAGTCAAGGGCCCTCAACAAGTTTGGGTCCCTAAACAAGTCTCTTGTGTGTAGGTGAACTATAAGACCGGTGCAAGTCATTGGGTAATTGATAGTGGTTGCACTCAATATATGACCGGTGATCCTCGTATGTTCACCTTATTAGATGAAGAAGTTGATGGCCAAGAAAGGATAACATTTGGTGATAATTTAAAGGGCAAAGTTAAAGGATTGGGCAAAGTGGCAATATCAAATGATCATTCAATCTCAAATGTGCTATATGTTGCTTCTTTGAGTTTCAACTTGCTATCCATTGGACAATTGTGTGATCTTGGCTTTCAATGCTTGTTTACCGAGAAGAAAGTGATTGTATCTAAGAAAGATGATGATCAAGTTATATTCAAGGAATTTAGATACAACAACCTATATCTAGTGGATTTCACCTCTGAAGATGCTAACTTAAAGACATGCCTATTCACCAAAACATCACTTGGGTGGCTATAGCATAGAAGACTTGCTCATGTTGGGATGAGCTCACTCAAGAAGCTTATGAAGAATGAATTGGTGAGAGGATTGAATGATGTGAAATTTGAGAAGGACAAGCTTTGTAGTGCATGTCAAGCTAGCAAGCAAGTTGCAAACACTCATCCTACAAAAGCTTTCATGTCAACAACAAGAGTGCTAGAGCTTCTTCACATGGACTTATTTGGACCAACAACTTACAAGAGTTTAGGAGGAAATCTTTATTGTCTTGTGATTGTTGATGACTACTCTAGATATACATGGGTGTTCTTCCTTCATGACAAGACCAAAATTGCAGCATGTTTCAAGAAGTTTGCCAAGAGAGCACAAAATGAGTTTGAAGTGAAGCTCAAGAAGATAAGAAGTGATAATGGAAAAGAGTTTGACAACACAAACATTGAAGCTTATTGTGATGAAGTTGGAATCAAGCATAAAGTCTTCGCAACATATACTCCTCAACAGAATGGTGTAGTTGAGAGAAAGAACTAGACACTTATCACACTTGTAAGAACAATGCTTGATGAGTACAACACACCCAAAGCTCTATGGTCGGAAGCTATCAACACTAGATGTTATGCATCCAACCGCCTATTCCTTCAAAAGTTTCTTGGCAAGACACCTTATGAGTTGCTCAATGGGATGAAGTCGGATGTCTCATTCTTCCGGGTGTTTGGTTGCAAATGCTACATCTATAAGAAGCAACAACACCTAGAGAAGTTTCAAAGACGTTGTGATATTGGCTTTCTTATTGGTTACTCATCAAAGTCCAAAGCATATAGAGTATTTAATCATGCCACTAGCTTGGTTGAAGAAACATATGATGTGGAATTTGATGAATCTAATGGCTCTCAAGGAGCACATGAGAATCTTGATGATGTAGGTGATGAACCATTGAGGGAGGCTATGAAGAACATTCTGGTTGTAGACATCAAGCCTAAAGATGATGTACAAGTGATTGATCCACCTTCTTCATCAAATGTGCCACAAGATGGTGATAAAGATGGGAGAGTAGAAAATGAAGATACTCATGTTTCTCATATTCAAATGGTGGCACAAGCTCAAGATGTTGATGCTCCACAACCTCCCCCTCATGTGGTTGATAGAAGAAATTCACCTCTACTATAAGCTCATCCATAAGATCTCATCATAGGGAGTCCTTCAAAAGGTGTAATGACTTGATCTCAAAAACTTGCTTCATTTATTGAACATCACTCTTTTGTCTCTTGTGTTGAACCTAAGAATATAGAAGAAGCTCTTCAAGATTCAGATAGGATAAATGCCATGCATGAAGAGTTGAACAACTTCACTGGCAATGAAGTTTAGACTCTTGAAGAGCGACCACAAGGTGCAAGAGTCATTAGAACAAAGTGGGTGTTCCGCAACAAGCAAGATGATCAAGGCATTGTAGTGAGGAACAAGGCAAGATTAGTTGCAAAGGGATTCTCTCAAGTTGAAGGGTTGGATTTTGGAGAGACCTTTGCACCGGTTACAAGACTTGAAGCCCTCAACAAGTTTGGGTCCCTAAACAAGTCTCTTGTGTGTAGGTGAACTACAAGACCGGTGCAAGTCATTGGGTAATTGATAGTGGTTGCACTCAATATATGACCGGTGATCCTCATATGTTCACCTTATTAGATGAAGAAGTTGATGGCCAAGAAAGGATAACATTTGGTGATAATTCAAAGGGCAAAGTTAAAGGATTGGGCAAAGTGGCAATATCAAATGATCATTCAATCTCAAATGTGCTATATGTTGCTTCTTTGAGTTTCAACTTGCTATCCATTGGACAATTGTGTGATCTTGGCTTTCAATGCTTGTTTACCGAGAAGAAAGTGATTGTATCTAAGAAAGATGATGATCAAGTTATATTCATGGAATTTAGATACAACAACCTATATCTAGTGGATTTCACCTCTGAAGATGCTAACTTGAAGACATGCCTATTCACCAAAACATCACTTGGGTGGCTATGGCATAGAAGACTTGCTCATGTTGGGATGAGCTCACTCAAGAAGCTTATAAAGAATGAATTGGTGAGAGGATTGAATGATGTGAAATTTGAGAAGGACAAGCTTTGTAGTGCATGTCAAGCTAGCAAGCAAGTTGCAAACACTCATCCTACAAAAGCTTTCATGTCAACAATAAGAGTGCTAGAGCTTCTTCACATGGACTTATTTGGACCAACAACTTACAAGAGTTTAGGAGGAAATCTTTATTGTCTTGTTATTGTTGATGACTACTCTAGATATACATGGGTGTTCTTCCTTCATGACAAGACCGAAATTGTAGCATGTTTCAAGAAGTTTGCTAAGAGAGCACAAAATGAGTTTGAAGTGAAGCTCAAGAAGATAAGAAGTGATAATGGAAAAGAGTTTGACAACACAAACATTGAAGCTTATTGTGATGAAGTTGGAATCAAGCATAAAGTCTTCGCAACATATACTCCTCAACAGAATGGTGTAGTTGAGAGAAAGAACTGGACACTTATCACACTTGTAAGAACAATGCTTGATGAGTACAACACACCCAAAGCTCTATGGTCGGAAGCTATCAACACTAGATGTTATGCATCCAACCGCCTATTCCTTTAAAAGTTTCTTGGCAAGACACCTTATGAGTTGCTCAATAGGATGAAGTCGGATGTCTCATTCTTTCGGGTGTTTGGTTGCAAATGCTACATCTATAAGAAGCAACAACACCTAGAGAAGTTTCAAAGACATTGTGATATTGGCTTTCTTGTTGGTTACTCATCAAAGTCCAAAGCATATAGAGTATTTAATCATGCCACTAGCTTGGTTGAAGAAACATATGATGTGGAATTTGATGAATCTAATGGCTCTCAAGGAGCACATGAGAATCTTGATGATGTAGGTGATGAACCATTGAGGGAGGCTATGAAGAACATTCCGGTTGTAGATATCAAGCCTAAAGATGATGTACAAGTGATTGATCCACCTTCTTCATCAAATGTGCCACAAGATGGTGATAAAGATGGGAGAGTAGAAAATGAAGATACTCATGTTTCTCATATTCAAATGGTGGCACAAGCTCAAGATGTTGATGCTCCACAACCTCCCCCTCATATGGTTGATAGAAGAAATTCACCTCTACTATAAGCTCATCCATAAGATCTCATCATAGGGAGTCCTTCAAAAGGTGTAATGACTTGATCTCAAAAACTTGCTTCATTTATTGGACATCACTCTTTTGTCTCTTGTGTTGAACCTAAGAATGTAGAAGATGCTCTTCAAGGTTCAGATAGGATAAATGCCATGCATGAAGAGTTGAACAACTTCACTGGCAATGAAGTTTGGACTCTTGAAGAGCGACCACAAGGTGCAAGAGTCATTAGAACAAAGTGGGTGTTCCGCAACAAGCAAGATGATCAAGGCATTGTAGTGAGGAACAAGGCAAGATTAGTTGCAAAGGGGTTCTCTCAAGTTGAAGGGTTGGATTTTGGAGAGACCTTTGCATCGGTTACAAGACTTGAAGCCATTCATATCCTCCTTACATATGCATCGCATCATGAAATGAAATTATATCAAATGGATGTTAAAAGTGCATTTTTAAATAGCTTCATAAATGAACTAGTCTATATTAATCAACCTCTCGGGTTTGAAGACTCTAGATATCCTAATCATGTTTATAGGTTGTCCAAGGCGCTATATGGGATTAAGCAAGCCCCAAGAGCGTGGTATCAACGCCTTTGGAATTTCCTTATTGAGAAGGGCTTCACCATTGGGAAGGTCGACACAACACTATTTACCAAGAAGCTTCATGGAGAAATCTTCATTTGCCAAGTATATGTTGATGATATCATCTTTGGATCATCAAATGAAGATTATTGTAAAGAGTTTGGTGAATTGATGTCGAAGGAGTTCGAGATATCTATGATTGGAGAGCTTACATTCTTTCTTGGTTTTTAAGTCAAGCAAATGAGAGAAGGGATTTTCATGTCTCAAGAAAAGTATACCAAGTATCTTCTCAAGAGGTTCAATATGGAAGAATATAAGCCAATCAAGATACCAATGCCATCTAATGATCATCTTGACCTAGATGAGGGAGGTAAAACGGTTGATCAAACTCTCATTAGTGTGTGTATGTGTGTAGCTCTATAATTGGTAGCTTGTTATATTTAACCACATCTAGGCCCGACATCATGTTTAGTGTGTGTATGTGTGTTGATTTCAAGCGAATCCTAAGGAAGCTCATTTAGTTGCCATTAAAAGAATCCTTAGGTACCTTAAGGACACACCAAGCATTGGCCTTTGGTATCCCAAAGGAGCTAGATTTCAATTAGTTAGCCATTCCGATTTGGATTATGCCGGTTGTAAAGTTTATAGGAAAAGCACATCTGGAGGGTGCCATTTGCTTGGTAGATCACTTGTGTCTTGGTCCTCCAAGAAGCAAAATAGTGTGGCTTTGTCCACCGCCGAAGTGGAATACATTGCCGTGGGTGCTTGTTGTGCACAAATACTTTACATGAAACAAATTTTGCTAGACTGTGGTGTAGTTCTAGAAAAGGTACCTCTTTTGTGTGACAATGAGAGTGCAGTAAAGCTTGTTAATAATCTGGTTCAACACTCATGCACCAAGCACATAGATATCTGCCATCATTTTCTTAGAGATCATGTTGCTAAAAATGATATATCACTAGAAGGTGTAAGGACCGAGGATCAATTAGCGGATATCTTCACTAAACCGCTAGATGAGGTGACATTTTGTCGGTTGAGAAATGAGCTCAATGTGCTTGATTTTAGTAACTTCACTAGAAAATGAGCTTGTGTTGTCCCTTGCATTGCATTGTAATATACAACATATTTAATTTGTGGTAATGCATTTTGGGCTTGTCAAACATGGTTAAGATAACCGCCAAAAAGCGTGTGAAGAAGCTTAACCTTGGATCAAACTTGATAAGGAACTAGAATTACTTTCAAGTATTGTATTGCATATGGATGTATGTTGTTTTGTCATTTCCTTTCAATTACCCTTTTATTGCCTATTTTCTTAAAAAGAATTATCGACTAAGGCAAAATACTTTGAAAAATTTAAGGGTTTGAGAGAGGTCACTCACATCAATCCTAATTGGTGTTTATTTGAATCTTATTAAAGTTGGGACTTGATTGGGAATAGGCAGCACGAAGGAACATTTAAGATTTGCTGAAAAAGGGCGACCAGACGCTGCACCAAACTCTGGATTCTAGCGTCCGGTCAGTTCACAGGAGGTGAACAGAAGCAAAAAGGAGTGACCGAACACTGAAATAGTGTTCTTCCTACATCCGGTCAAATGGTGGTCCTATGTCCGGTCAAGCGAAGGTGTACACAGGACCGATCGAACTCTGGCTGCGTCCAATCAAGGGTAACCAGATGCGTCTGGTCATGACTTGAGGGGATTTGGACCTCTCTGTAGTCGACTGGACTCTGCGTGGCAGCATCTGGTCATTGCCACAGGAGCGTCCGGTCAGTAGAAATTATGCGGATCCTAAACACTTTCTCCTTTCCTTATCCGTCACGTAGGGGCCACCATATAACCGCGCCATGCCTTGAACTAATCCCACAACCACCTGCGCCAACTTCGCCGCCGCTCGCCCAAGCCGTCGCACTTTCGTGCCCTACGTTCACGCCACCACGCCTCCACCACTCGCGCTCGCCTTGCGCTCGTCCCCGAGCCACACAGCATTACTCTGCCATGACCCTAGCTACTCCTGTGCCGCCGCACGCTCCCACACCCATGCCAATCTCGCAAGTCCCACGCCACCATGCCCGTGCTAGTGCCGCCTCCTGTGCCTTCCTCGCCGCATCAGCACACACCAGTGCCGCCGTATCCATGCTAGAGCCCTAACTGCCATCCACTGCCACTCCACTACATAGCTCGGCCGCCGTGCTACTTCAAACCCTAACCCTAAACGTCTAATTACCGACCCATTGGTTCCCCGTGATTCATTCCTCTACTGTTTGGTAGTCGATTTGCCGGTTCATCAGGTAGCAAGCCATCGCCTCTAATTTCATATCCATTGCTTGTTTCTTAGGGTTTTGTATCTCTAGATGTATATTATAATTATTTATATATCCAATCTATTCTATTGTGCAGCGAGTCGATGTTTTTGAGGTTACTTTGGCAGTTGTCAGTGAACTTGGGGCCAAACCCACGAGTACGTATTGAGGCCAAGCCACAGAAGTGTCAGTTGGCAGTCGGTTCTAGTCAGTGGCAGTGATTCTCTATAGCTCCAGCAATGGCATGTGTCAAGAACGCCAGAGGTGGTCCCGGTGATGAGGATCCGAGGCCTCTACCTCGCCTGCCGGCTGAGGTGAAAGGCAAGGCGAAGAAGACTATGAAAAAGAAGCACAAGTTTACATATGATGATACTAAGAGAGCAGCAGTAGTGGTAGCCGCCGCAGAGCATGTAGATAGAGGAGGGGCTCGGAGTGGTGTCCATATAGTAGATCAGCTTTCACCAGCTCAGAGGACCGCCGTCGAGAGGGTTGAGAGTCTTCATGGTAGTCCAGCTGGGACTGTCATGCTTGGAGGACGGCGTGTTTCTATAGATGAGAGTTAGCCTCAGGGGGGACTGTTGAGCAGTAGGCACAACCAGCAGTGTAGTCAGAGGGTATCCAGCCGACAGAGCAGACTAAGCAGACCGAGGAGATAGAGCAGGCTCCTCAGCCATAGTTACGACGCTTTGGTCGTACTCATGCTCAGGTGACACCAAGGACTGAGACATAGAGGAGGGGTTCTCGTCTACCTCCTAGACCACAGGGTTCGCCTCTAGTGACTCACCTTGACTTGAGGGCTGCCACAGCCAAGCAGGTGCAACAGCTCTGTTTTGTATAGTTTGAGAACTGGTTTCCGCCAAGACAGGATGAGCGTGCTTCAGACGGATTCTATACACCACTACAAGAGGATTTCTATCATGCATATCTTAATAGTGGGGTTGCTTTCAGATCTTAGAGAGTTTGCTCCATTGAGTCAGTTGTTGCAACAGTAGGAGAGTAGATTCGTCCCCATCTATCTTATCTACCAGGGTTGACAGACCTTCTTGGATGGACTGGCCGCTATGTTCCATCATGGGTCCGTGAGTTCTACTCTTCACTTTGGATTGACTCGGGTCACAGATTCATACACTTTGCATTCAGAAGCCATGACTATAGGCTGATGAGCTTCAGGGTCAGAGAGATTCTCAGGATTCTAGAGTCACCCATTTGCTTGCATGAGGTTTGCTATGGTCAGACAGAGCCTCCCAGATGCCCTCACGACGGTCTTGTGCCACCCACAGATCTGGTCCGACCTTGCTTCACAGAGCCTTTTGGCGAGGGGTTGAGCAGGACACCTAGAGACATTACTCCTACAGCTAGGCTGCTTGATGCTATCACGAGGAGGACCCTCCTCCCGAGGATGGGTTATCATGAGGGATTGACTCACATCCAGTTGTGGCTAGTGAACTCTCTGATATAGCAGATAGTGTTTGATATTTGGGATATCATTCTTTTAGAGATGGAGGACACTCTTGCAGAGGGATTCAGAGGCCATCGACAGCTGCCTTATGCTTACTGGATCATATTGTTGATTCGCAAGGCAGTTATAGTGAAGTCCCTAGAGATGATGATAGAGTATACTGGTGCCACTACTGAGTTTCCTCCATACAACATGACCTAGATGCTCCATCACAGCAGTGTGAGGACACCAGCAGTGCGAGGACACCTAGCCAGCCGCACAGTCACCTAGAGGTGCCAGAGACTACAGCCCAGCAGGATGAGATTATCAGGGGCGTTGCAGCGACAGAGGAGGAGTAGCTAGATGCACATCAAGAGGGTATGGTCGAGAGCGATCCCAGTGATAGTTTAAATAATGACTATCAAGCTATTCCTTAGATGCCTCCTCAGGGACATGACAGTGAGGCCGGTGGCTCCACCTCAGCTCCACCACAGCTACCACAGACAGACCCTGCTCTTCTAGCTATTGTTGAGTGGATGAGGCGGGATCAGGCACGCTAGGCCTAGGAGACCGCAGCTGCTCTAGCACAGGTTCAGGCTAGATAGGACGAGTTCTAAAGACAGCAGCAGGCCATACAGCAGTAACAGTAGGCCATGAGCAGCAGCAGCTCCTGATGTAGCTATAGTTACTTGGATTTATGCAGCATGTTGTCATTGCTATTGGGATTCCTTCGCCATCGTCTACACCTCAGCTCGGCCAGCCTGCCACCACTTCTATGACTCTAGCTATACAACCCAGTGGGCTTTAGAGTTAGGGACAACCAGCTACACAGTTTGCTTCACCTACAGAGCAGGTGTCCCAGTGGTTTCCTTCTCTAGTGCTAGCCCAGGGTCCTCACTTCACACCTATTGTTAGGGCTTCATACCGGCTCAGAGTTCCTCGATGCTTGTGACTGACACCCTAGTTTTCAGGAGCCTTGGTGCCACTTTTAGCAAACTTACAGGGCAGCCTACACCGCTAGAGCTACATGTCCCTGCTCCTACCACAGTCGCTCCAGTTATTGGGACTAAAGAGACGCTCCCATCATCTGTTGCATCATTAGAGCCACCTACTACAGTGATGCCTCTAGAGTCACAGGACGCGCTAGTCCCAGAGCAGACCCAGACCGCTTCAGCTACACTTCTAGCGACAAAGGGTCAGACAGCTCAGAGCTCCGGATCAGAGGATGATGCTACATAGTTTCAAATCGCTCATCGCACCTCAGCACCTGACTCGTCTTCTCATGCCCCGCCGACCGACCCTTAGGTTTTGGTGCTTGACGCCAGTGGGGAAGAGGGATCAAGTATGTTAGATCTAGGGGGAGTGATATATCTAGGGGGGAGCTTATGATTTATTACATTTGGCTTTTTATGTGTGATACATTTTTATGCATTCATGTTTACTTTCATGCATTGAACTATATACGTATGAGTGTGATACTTATGTGATATGTGACATGTGTGCTCTCTACTTTGGTCTATTTATATGGCATGTCACTTGGTTATGCTCATTTGCTTTGCTTCCGCGTTTTACTCCGATTGAAATGAGCTTTATTTCTTGTACTCATGCTTATTTCATATCTATTGAGTATATCATGTTGGCTTGGGTCATATAAGCATGTCTAACTTCTTTGCTCTTATTGTCAAAAGCTTATATGAACCAAGCATGTTGAAAACCTCATCTCTTTCACATACTCGAGGTTATATTATCATCAATCTCCAAAAAGGGGGAGATTGAAAGCATCTAGGCTCCTAGTTGGGTTTCAGTGATTAATGACAATACGAGATTACTATGACTAACGTGTGTTTTGCAGAGACAATTAAGTTAGGTCATGGTAATGGCAATTGATTGGGCAATCATGGTTGTCATGCCCCTACGATGGAAATTGTTTCAGTTTTCAAAGGATGGACGACAAGGTTAAAGATGTACTAGTTCTAAGTGTCGTTTGGTATTGAAGAGACACTTAGAGTAGTTTAGGACCTTGTTTTTCCTTTGACCATACTATTAAGGGGGGTATGAACTAGTAGCTTGACCTAGGTGAGTCTAGTGGGTTAGGTGTGGTGCACACTTGTCAAATCTAGCATTAGGTAGCTTAGGAGTAGCCCTAAGATCAATCGGAGCAAACTTCATTCACATATGATTTTGAGTTAAAAGTGAATGGAGTGTCAAATGACTGACCAGACACTAGTCTGGTAGTGACCGGACGCTGAAGGGTGAGTCCGGTCAGTTCATTTGATCATCTGGAGCCGTCTGGTTGCGATCGGACGCTGAGTGAAATCTGATCGGATGCTGGGTGCCAGAGTCCGGTCAACTCTAGAAAGGTTCAAGAGAGGGAGATTCCTGACCGGACACGTCCGGTCAGTGCAGACCGGACACTGGTCAGGATCCGGTTATTGACCGGACGCTGAACAGCGAAGTCACCGGACTTTGGGTGCCAGCGTCCGGTCAACATCAGTAAACTTCCAGAGAGCAGTTTTTGTGACCGAACGCGTCCGGTCAGTGTTGACCGGACGCAGGTCAGAGTTCGGTCACAACTTAACGGCTCTGTGACGGAGATAACTGACCAGAGCGTCCAGTCACCCGTAGAATGCTGACTCAACCTCCTAACGGTTCGTTTTGAATGAAGGGGTATAAATACTTTCTCTATTCATCCGAGGGAGGTCTCTTGCCCATTTGTTTAGCTGAGAAACACCCTTGAGAGTGCTAAGGAGAGCAAGAGCCTAGTGAGGAGATTGAGATTTGAGAATCCAAGATTAAGATCTTATTAGTGTAAGGAGAGTAGCAAGTGTGCATCCACCCTTCTCATTAGGCTTGTTGTGGTCAAGTGAGAGTTCATGCTTGTTACTTTTGGTGATCGCCATCACCTAGACGGCTTGGTGGTGATCAATAGTTTGGTGATCATCCGACGGAGCTTATGGATGACCAACTTAAGTTGTGAGCGGTTGTGGGCGATTCACCGCGACAGAGTATCGAAAAATCAGCCCGTAGAGAGCACTTGATCCTTGCGCAAATCAAGGGGGAGCTACATCTTTGCGTGGGTGCTCCAACGAGAACTAGTGGAGAGTGACGATTCTCCGATACCTCGGCAAAACATCACCACATTCCTTCTCTCTTTATTTTGAGCATTTACATTTGAGCAATTAAATTCTTGTCTTTATATTCTTAGAATTGCCATGCTAGAGTAGGATTGGAACTTAGGGTGCTAAACTTTTATGCGGTAGATCAATAGAATCACATTTTAGGCACAAGGGATAAAGTGGGCTAAGTGTAGGGTTTAATTATTGCAAAGAATTTTAGAATTAGTCTAATTCACCTCTTTCTTGAATATCTTGATCCTTTCAGAGATGTCTCTATAGAGACGGGTGTCATAGCCGTCTCTAGAAATAAGATTTTTAGAGGTGGCTAAAAACAACAGCCGTCTCTATAAATTAATTTTTAAAAACACCTCTGTAAATGGGAGTTGTACATGCGGTTGTAAACCACACCCGCTCCGGTGTTGGTCGAAACCGAACCGAGGGAAAGACAAATCGAACGAGAACATTGGAGCCATTGGCTGCTTGCTGTGAGATTACTTTCCTACCTTTCCCACCTCTGGGACGTAAAGTCTTACACCGAGAGAAAAAACAAAGAGGAGAGAGATATATTTCTTTATTGGTTCGTGGCTATGCAAACACTGTAGCCACCGAACATTGATAACACAAATGGAACGCTGCTCCCATAGTTCAAACGCTAACCGGAGCTGCTCTGAATACATTTATAGAGGCGGTTGCTGTTTTCAGCTGTCTCTTGAATATTTTCCATCAAAATTCTAACTGAATTTAACAAATTTCAATCAATTTCGTTAAAGTTTTAAGGTGTGAATGTGAACTTCATTTCTAGGGTTCGGCTTTTGATGTGGGTTCGACATGCAGATGTTGTTGTGCTAATTGGCACAACTTAGCTTCATGAATCATGATGTTTTGAATCCTATTTAATAAATTTCAGTTAATTTCTTTAAAATTTTAAGGTGTAAATACAACCTTTCATTTCTAGGGTCTGCCTTTGACGTTGGGTCCACATAATTGATCGGGCGGTGCTAATTGGCATGAAGTAGTTGCTTGTTGCATTAAATCATCTGCAAAAAAAAAAAAAAAAAAAAAAAAACTAGCCAATTTGAATATTTTATAATATGAACGTGAGGTTTGACTTTTAATGTGAACACATCCTATGCAAACATATACATTTTTATAAATTTATGGGTTTTTATAACAAGCTTACAGGTTTAATTATTTTGCGAGTTAGATTGAAATTACAAAAATCTTAAATGGAGTAAGGTAAAAAAATTAATTGGATTGGATTGGGTACGGGGTGGATTTTAACCCATTAACAGGTCTAGGTTCTGTTCATCGTTAGACCCACAGAACAACGGATGAGCACATGGCGAGCACCCGGGCAGCACGAATGCACGAGAATGGCACACTCGTCCGGATCCGGCCATCAGCTGTCAGCAAGACAGCAACGTCGTACCAGTGAAATATGGGGAATTTTTTTTTAATTTTAACACTTTTTTATAACTAATTTTAAATCTAACATTACAAGTTTTTTTTTAAAACTAACACTTTTGGCCGTGCCTATTGCCCTGGCGCGGTCAAATGCCTATGCCGCGCCATGCATGGTGGCGCGACAGAGGTCTGACGTGGCCGCGACCGTTTTCGGTGACCGTTGACGTGGCAGCTCTTGCCGCGTCACCGATCTTGGCGCGACAGAGCTGAATAAATACCGTGTGGCTGGCCGCCCGCCCGCACGCACCCTACCCGCCCGCCTGCCGCCAGCGCCCGCACTCGTCCATCCGTCGCCAGTGCCGCCAGCCGCCGCGCAGCGCCTGGCGCCAGCGCCCGCCCGGCCACGTCGCGCCCGCGCCCGCGCCCGCCCGGCCTCGCCCGCCCGACCATGCCGCACCCGGCCACTCCCGCCGCGCAGCGCCCGCGCCGGCCACGCCACGAACGTCGGCGCGTCAAGGCCGCCCGCTCCTAAGGTATCTCCTCTCGATTTCATATTTTTTTTTGCTTATTATTGATTTAGGATAATTAGTGATTTAGGATAGTTAGTAATTTAGGATAGTGAGGGTTGATTTCATATTTTTTTATTATTATTGATTTAGGATAATTAGTGATTTATGATAGTTAGTAATTTAGGATAGTTATGGTTGATTTCATATTTTTTTGATTATTATTGATTTAGGATAATTAGTGATTTAGGATAGTTAGAGTTCTATGATTGGTATTGATTTATGGTAGTCAGTGATTTAGGATAGTTAGGTTAGTGAATTTGTTTGTGATTTACGTAGGTTTGAGGTTGTGTGTTCTAGTATAGTTAGGATTTTGGGTTTAGGGATTATTTATGTATTTATTATTTAGTTTATAGTTAGTTATTTAGTTAGGGATTTTGGGTATAGATACGAGTTTACTCTAAACCCAAAAGGTTTAGGTATTTTAGGGATTGATTATGTATTTATTATCTAGTATAGTTAGGATTTTGGGTTTAGGGATTTAAGATAGTTATGTTTGTGATTTGTTTGTGAACTTACTAATGTTAATTTAAATTTTGTTAATTTGAATACTCTAACGCTTTGTTTATCAATTCGTAACAGGATGGCTCCTCCCACGCAGCATCCGTTGTATCCCAATCTTGAGGTGGAGTACGACGACCAGCACCGAGCACACATCTTGAGTAACAATGACGTAGAGGTGTCCTTGCCTCCTTTGAGGCCCCGCACGCACACCAGGGCGCACCAGTGGGACGAGCGTTATGCGCCGTACATACGGCGTGCCAGCTTCTTCAAGCTTGTCCGTATTGTCAACCATGGTCTTCCGCCCCTTGACCCAGCACTATATTACTACAGCTGTAGACAGGTGTGAGTGCATTCTTTGTACGTAAACTTTCTTCTAACAAATTTGAGGCAACTAACAGTTGTTCTATTCTTATAACAGGTGGAGGCCTAAGACCCACACGTTCCACCTACCTTGTGGCGAGACGACCTTGACGTTGCAGGACGTGAAGGCTATTTTAGGCCCTCGGTTTGGGGGACTTCCAGTGACAGGGATAGTTGACAACGATCACTAGAGGGAGCTGGTCGCTCAGTTTACTGGCTTTCTTCCACCGGACGATGATGCTTCCAAGAAAAATAAGTGAGTAATTCAGGCCTATTTAATACTTACATTGCTTTCCTGTAGCCATGTTGTCTCATTTTCTTTGGTCAATTTCAGGAAAAGTTCTGGGGTTTCGTCGTCCTGGATCATGGAGCGCTTTGATTACTTGGATCCACAGGCTGAGGAGGCTCTAGTGCTTTCCTCTTCCTAGACGCCTCGGGCAACACGATCAGCTGGATGTTCCTTGACATACTACAACAGCCGTGGGAGAACATAGCGGCGTACAGCTGGGGCAGCGTAGTCCTGGCATAGACGTACCGACAGCTATGCGTTGTCTACCGTCGCACCTCAGGATATGCGAACCTTGGGGGTTGCTCGTACCTACTTCAGGTGTGGTGTTGGGAACGATGGCCCGTTAGGAGGCCCCCTTAATAATGGTTTACCGGTAAGTACTTCGGTTCACTATATTCTTAGAGGCAGTTACATATGAATTCATTATTAATGGCTAATTCATTATCGTGTTCAATGCAGCGATGGAACGGGCATGATACACTCTCTACAGCTCTGTATATCTGGACGGAAGCAGAGTTAGTTAGAGGAAATACGAGGCACAAGTATAGGGAGTACACAGATGGTCTCGACATCCTGACACAACACCAGGTTACACTCTCTTTACTATCATACCTGTGTCTTGTTCAACATACACTATATCACAACCTAACTCAATTACAAAATTTCAGGTGCATTGGTGTCCTTGGGTGTAACACCCTAGGTGTTTAGGCTTCCACTAATTGCATGTCATTTCATAAACATGTGCATTATCTATATCACCATGTCATTATCATTGAAACATACATATGCAACATTTGAAATTGTATGTGTTTCGTACTTGAGTACTTATGAATGATAGTAGTGCAACTTGTGAATGCTACATGAAATTCTTATACCATGAAACATGGCAATATGGTAGTAATGTGACAAGTATAGGATAACAACAAGGTCATGCAACATGTGAAACATGGTATTGAAACATATGTATGAATTGTTTGTTTTACTTTCTTTATCACATGTGATCAGTAGAAGGGGTATAACAACTTTGTAAAATGGTTGATCATGGTCTAATACACCTTAGCTACATTTAGTTTACTTGTTGGAACATTGTTCATGTAGACCAAAATGACCAAAATGCCCTCAAGTGCAAGTTTGACTTGAATTGACCCTTGGAGTCTCACTGTTTGACTGATTCAAAAGACCAACTTAGAGATTTTGCATGGCTGTGCACTCTTTACCAAAGTTGTAGCTAATTTATCAAGGAACAAAAGTTGTTTTATGACCAACTCATGAAAATGTGTGGAACATGTTCAAACATGGCCCACAAGTCAAAATTTCATGTTGATTTCACTGAAAAATTTGTCTAAGTCCTAAACTGCATTTCAGTTGCATCGAGCCCACTTTGGCTCCATGTAACTTCGGATCCACGGCGTTTTAGGTGTTGGTCCTTGAAAAGAGTTTGTAGAGGGAAGGTAGGTCTACAACTTTGATGTTCAATTCCTCCACTAAATCGTCATGGATTTGGAGCAAATCATCGTCTAACCTGCTCTGTCAGTCGGTCATTGGATAACTGAATCGCAATTTCTGAAATGATTCAGTCGGTCATGGCCGACCAGCAACAGAGGTCAAGCGCCGCGTGGGGGACACCCGGCGTCGATCGGCTGATCGCGCTGCCACGCGCCGTGGCTGATCTGAAGCCGCTGCACGCTGCCCTCCACTTCAAGCCAGCGCCGCGCTCACCCGGCGTCGGCCCTGCTCCATTCGCTCAACCCGCGCGCGCGTCTGAGCCGTTGTGAAGCCACCGCTCCGCCATCGCCGCTCCTGCTTCGCCGTCGCCGAGCTCGAGCGCCACTAGGAAAACGCGCGCTACGTCTTCGTCGTAGCTCCGTGGTGTTCCTCGCGACCTTCTCCACCATTTAGCCGGGCTATTAGCGCTTGGGTAAGGTCGCTGTGACCTTTCCTACACCGTGCGCCATGGCCGCACCGGTGACCTCACCGTGGCCAGCACGGCACCATTCCCCTCCTCCATTCTTAGCTCGTGTTTAGCCTTCTCCATCACGTGTAGTTGCTTGGGTGTAGATGCTACCACCAATGCTGGTCCAGCCACGCCGGGACACGGCCGAGCGCCGCCGTACGCCATGGCCGATTCGCCGTGCGCCGCGGCCGGAGCTCTTAGGGACCACTAGAGCTTCGGCTTGGTAGGGAAATCAATGCGTGGGAGCTGGGGAAGCACGTCGGTGCTATTCGTTTCGCCGGGAGGGTTCGCCGTCGGCGAGTTCCCTCGTCGCCGCGCCGGCGGAACCATCTCCCCTGTCTTCGTCTCACTGACGGGTGGGGTCAGCTGACGCCCGAGCCCCGCATGTCAGCCGCCGAGGCTCAGGCGGGATACGGCTTGGGCTGAGCCGCATCTTGGGCCGCGCCAGCGCGTGAGTCGCGGGCCGCCGTTTCCTCGGGCCGGCCCAACTGCAGTAGATCTAGGTCTTTCTTATTTTGTTTACTTTATTATTTCACCGAATTGTGTTGTTATTCATAAATATGTAGCTCCTAGTATATAGATCCAAATGCTATGGTTCTAATTTTGTTGGGTTCCTGGTCATGTCTAGTATTTAACAAAAATATTATATGAGCACATGTTTTAGAAATTTTTGATGAATTAAATAGGAGTTTGAAATGTGTTTTTAGAAGCATGCAAACTTGTTTGAATTTTATCTTGAGTTTCTATGGTCCAAAAATTATGAAATTTGGTGGGCAGTCTGTTATTGCTTATGTGAAGCTCTGGTAAAAATTTTAGAGCTATTGCATGTGTAGTTTTTAAGTTATAGAATTTCCTTTTATTAATAGGTGGATCTTGTGTGAATTTTCATAATTTTTCTATAGATCCAGTGAAGGTGAAATTTTATGGGTACTATTATTATGCTATAATGATGCTAGGAAAAATGTGAAATCTGTTGCTTGACACTTTTCATTAGGATTTCTTAATTATGCCATTTTAAGCCAGTATGCCTTATCATTTTTGTGTAGACTGTTATACTTACTCAATGGCTTTGAAATTTTTATGGTAGTCTATTTGAAGCATGAGATAGCTACTGTAATTTTTGTAGATTTTTCTGAACAGTTTTACTATATATTGCTTTAATCACCTAATTAACTAGATAAATTAGAAAAGGATATTAAATAATTTATTTAGAAGTTAGCACTATACTTTCTGATGTTTCTTAGGTATGAAAAACAAGTTGGTAAACTTGGTTTGGTCAAATTGGGCTTTTGCATCATCATTAAATAATTAAGTTAGTAAACCTGTCAATTCTGGACAGATTCTAGATTTTCTGGAATTGGAGTTGGTCAACTTCAGAATCATGCTTTGACGTTTACAAATAAATTGTAGAGAATTTCATAAGCTTTCCAGAATGTCCTCTTGCACGTCATTTGGAGTTATAGAACTCTGGTTATGATAGAATTAAGTTGCTACTTGTTGCATATGAAGCTTTAACTGTTATTTTAAGTATGTCTTTACTATTCTAAGTTCATGGTACTGTTCCTAGGTGTTAGGCCCTTAACTGAAGATGAGCATCTTTATCTTAGGTTATGCAAGTTAGGTAAGTTAATCTTGTTCTTTCAGTTAAGTTAGAAATATGCTTAAAGTGATTTGAATAGGGCTAGTCTTACTCGGTAAACGAGTGTCCAGTAATGCGTTCGTAAACACTTACTATGATCCATTCATCATGAGCATCATGTCATACCTTATGCATCCATGGTATTTATCTTTTGCATCGGCATGCAATAGGTGTACCGGAAGGAGTAACCCTGCTGGAATTCGAGGAACTGAACGAGCAGCAGCAGCCGACACCGGAGATTCAGGAGGAGCAGCCTTCAGGAGAAGTGCCAGACGAGGTCGCCGTTGAGTGCCCTGACCACCGTCCTTGCAACTTTGTGAAAGGCAAGCCCCGGAGCATATTAAGCCTCCTATTTTCCGAACTGCAGTTACAGTATTATTATTACATATATTGTTGCATTAAGTTTAGGTGTTGGATGCAAACACTTGCTGCATTGGTTACCTATTCCTTGTCCAGATATTGTTACCCTGAATCCTATGTAGCTCAGGCTCGAGTAGTGCTTAGCCCTGCTTTAACGCGGTAGAAGTCGGGTGATTTCCTGTCACCTGCGAGATATAGTAAGATACATGTGGCATGGTTGGCTATATTTGCTATCGTGGAAAAGAACCAGTCTTAATTTGAAATGAAGACCGGACGGAGGCTTGCCGGTTTGCAGTGACTCCGTCTGTGTCGATTAAGGACTGGATCTTGGAGCCTTTCCTGTTCATGTTGAACGCATGCCTCTCTCTTAGTTGGCCGTGTCCGATGACCGACCGTGAAGCCGAGTAGCTCACCTCAGGTCGGGAGTCGATAAGTATAAAGTGCGCCTCGGAAGGGAGCCGTAGGCGTGAGTCCAAGGGCAGGTGATTTAAAAGTCCTGGTCGTCCTGGCAGAAGGGTAATCCCTGAGAGTGCTGGCGCTGATCGAACCCGCGAATTTGGTTCTTGAGATGTTCCAAAGGTGACCCACGGCTACCCTTGCAAAGTATGCCAGGGTGAGAGTTAGGAATACCCCCTCAGCTGAGTTGTAATTCGATTCGAGTCGCCGTCTCTCCCGGTTAGTGAGAACTTGACGGGCTTATCTCCAATGTAGATACACTAAATAACTTAATGGTTTGGAAATGATGATATGATGATGACAGCCTTATTATACCTGCTATGGTTAATATTGTTTGCTCCTAATAAGTGAGTGCTCTAGTACAGGTGCTAATCTAGCGGACAGGTAAATAATGATAAGCTTGATGCTAAGTTTAAATTGGTTACTATAATCTTACGCTCTTTTATGCAACTGTGTCAAGCTAGCCCACCTGAAAGCCTTGCATGATCCTTGGTGTCTTTTATTTCTGTTTTCGTCGGGTAAGTCTAGCTGAGTACCTTCTCGTACTCAGGGTTTATTTCCCACCTGTTGCAGATGACCAGTTCTTCTTTGGTTGCTGCAAGTACTGCCTTCTCCCTGCTGGGGATGAAGACTAGACCGTTGGGCACGGTCTCTACTAGTTCTCATACCTGTTGATGCTTTTGTGGGACATGACTCTGATCTTGGCAATGTATTTGAAAACTATGATGTTTTGTACTAAACTATGTTGCTTCCGCACACTCAAACTTGGTTTGTAATATTTATTTGAACTCTGATGGATGTAATCTGAATGCTACTTATGAAATGATGTAACGGATGATGTGTTGTGTTGAATCACTACGATCTTGGTTTGTATGTCGAGAGTTGGTTGAAATCCTTCGTGATTTCCGGACTACCGGGATTATGGGAGCCTAAGTACAGGAATTTGATCGCTTCGGTGATTGTTTTTGTACTTGCGTTCTTATGATTTGGTCGGTTCTGTTACAGCTGGCATCAGAGCAAGATTTGACACTAAACACGTCATTTGTGTATTTAAAACAAAAGTATTTGTAAAAATCCTAAATTAAATACTAAGTATTGCCAGTGGTCATATCCCTTATGCCCGAATAAGGACTCTTAGGTGGCTTATTAAAGTACTAACTTGGGGGTTCCTGCTTGTTTCTGTTTCGTCGTCCATACGGCGTGCTATTGTATGGATGCCATCCGCTTGGGTGGTAATGTATGGATCAAAATACCTCTACGCTCTGGTAAGTGTGAGTTGTGAGAGCATGACCGTCCAACTGTCGGTCTAGGGGAGAGTAGTTGTGGTTGCTCGCATACTTACATGTTTGATCATGTATCTATGAGAGTACTTAATTGGGGGTATCTCTGACGGGTAGCTGTGATACTAGAGTATATGCATCAGGGGATGTATGTATGAGAGTATTTAGTGTACTGCTTGCTTTTATACTTTTTGGGAAATTATTGGGCTGAAATGAAATCTT
Source organism: Miscanthus floridulus (assembly GCF_019320115.1). NCBI lineage: Eukaryota > Viridiplantae > Streptophyta > Magnoliopsida > Poales > Poaceae > Miscanthus > Miscanthus floridulus. The sequence continues at coordinate 65,322,563 of NC_089586.1, read as the reverse complement.
CTGCAGGTACACTAACAACGTATCGTTGTAGATCGACTAGCTATCGTATATGAGAGAACGTATGTATGCCACCGTATATTCGCTAGCCTTTAAATTTTTCTAGGATGGTGAGGACGTACGGATCGTGCATGCATCATGTTCAAGCATACATGGCATTTCTTGCATTACTCCCTCCTTTAAAATTGATGGTCCTGAATAATTAAATTTCGTATCCCTTAAATGATTCTTCCCTTACATTGTAAATTTTTGCTACAGATGGCACGCACGAAACGCACTGCTCGCAAGTCCGCTGGAGGTAGGGCGCCTCGTCACCGTTTAGCTCCTCGTGAGCCCCGTCCTGAGCCTACTGAGGCAGAAAGGCTAAGGGCAGAGCTGGCTCAGGTGACTGCTGAAAGGACTGCAGTTCAGCAGCGTTTGGAGCAAGTCACGCAAGAAAGGGACCAAGAGACCCTTGAGGTTCAGAGGTTGACAGTTGCTCACCGCAACTGTGAGCGTATGTTGGTTCACATGCTGAACCAACGGAATGAAGCCTGGCACGAGGAGAATGTGTTGAGAGCGAGGTAGGTTGAGCTAGAGCAGCAGTTGGCGGCTACAGAAGAGTACAATGACAATCTCCATGAGGAGGTTCACCTACTGCACAACCAACTTCACCCTATCCTGCCACCTGATGATGAGAATGAGATGGGTTCTGGTGTCATCATGGCTGAAGGTGATGATGACATGGAAGTCAATGGACCTGAGGACGCTCCACCTGATGAGGAGGAAGATGAGGAGTTAGAGCCTCCTAGTGATGAAGATGGAGGAGAAATCTTCGACACCGACTCCGAGGACGATGCGTAGTTTAGCTTACTACTTAGCTAATGCGCTAGATCTAGTCTTTTGTTGATCCCATGCATGGACGAGTAGCAAGTTAATCGTTGGGGTGTAACCTATCGAACGTATTATGCTCCACGTATGTGAGCTTTTGATGAATTTCGCCTTTGCGGTCTATGGATCTCGTTGTTGGTTAAGTTCATCGCATTAATGTGTCAATTGATGCACTTGATGAGTTGTGTGATTGTGATGGATGATTGTGCCTCTGTTGATAGTACGAATTCATTTTCTCCATTGGAGTCAGTTTGGCATAATTATACATTTCATCTACAAAATTTCCACATCGTCAGTGCTCATTGGCTATACATTTTGCAGATGGCTTACAATCTTCGTCGCGGTCGTAACCTTGGAGATGAGGAGCAAACACCTCCTCCACCACCGCCTACACCAGCTGAGCTAATGCAGACTGTTGTGGAAAGTCAGCGCATGCTAGCTGAGGCTATGCGCCAGATGGCTAACCGTGAGGATCGGCATGTCCGCCAGGGACCCGAGCCGAACCAGTATAGCACTTTTAAGGACTTCATGGACACAAAGCCTCCTGTCTTTCGTGAGGCAGAAGAACCCTTACAAGCGGATGAATGGTTGAGCACGATAGAGCAAAGATTTGGATTGCTCCGTTTGACCGAAAGCATGAAGGCTACGTATGCAGGACACCAGCTCCAAGGCCCTGCAAGTATTTGGTGGACCCATCACAGGACCACCTTCCCTGCTAACGTTGAGATCGTCTGGAACCAGTTCCAGGTAGCCTTCAGGGGACACTTTATCCCTCCTGGTCTCATGGCCATCAAGCATACTGAGTTTATGAAGCTCACCCAAGGCAATAAGAGTCTCAATGAGTACCTCCAGGCATTCAACAACCTAGCAAGATATGCTCCTGAGTTCGTCGATACTGACGCCAAAAGAATAGCTAGCTTCAAGAGGGGACTTTCCCCAAAACTGATGAAGTCAATGGGCAACTGCAAGTGTGTCACCTTCAATGAATTTATCAGTGACACTCTGACCCAGGAGAACAATGACAAGATTTATGCTGCTTCCAAGAACCGGAAAAGGAACTTTGAGGCTAGTGCTTCCCAGTCCAAGGCTCCAATGGTATCTAAGGCTCCGTACCGTCCACCCAATGCTAATATCCGGTACCGCCCACCGCAGAAGAAGAACCAAGCTAAAACCGGTTTCCGCAAGGGGTATACCATTTCCTTGCCGAAGAATACATCTGGGCAGAGTAGCTCCAATGTTCCACCATCAAACAGGCCATGCTGGAACTGTAACCAACCTGGTCATTGGGCAAACAGATGTCCCCATCCTCCCAAGAATGCTCAAGGAAACATCCGTCAGGGGCGTGTTCACTATACTACAGTGGAGGAAATTCCTGCTGGTGAAGTGGTCACCGCTGGTAAGTTTCTTGTTAATGATCACCCTGCAGTTGTGCTCTTTGATTCGGGTGCTTCGCACTCCTTTGTGAGTTCTACTTTTGCATCTGAACATAATATGAATGTGATTACAATTGTCAAGGGTGGGTATTGTATTAGTGCTGCTGGAAATAATATCCTGACTAACCAAGTAGTTAAAGATGTAAAGCTTGAGATTGGGGATCGAGAGTTCCGTACGGATCTTGTGGTTCTACCAGGGGTAGGAATTGATATAATCCTAGGAATGAAGTGGATGAGCGGGAATGGAGTGTTGATCGACACGTCAACCCGTGTAGTAATGTTGAGGGATCCTGTGGATAAGAAAGGTTTTCTCGTGCAGTTACCTCGTGATATCTCTATACACAATACAGCCAATGCTACCTTAGCCAAAGCCATTAAGGATCTACCGGTTGTCTGTGAGTTTCCAGATGTCTTTCCTGATGACTTGCCTGGATTACCTCCGGACCATGATGTAGAATTCAAGATAGAACTCATTCCGGGTACGGCTCCTATTTCTCGAAGGCCATATAGAATGCCGCCCAATGAGTTGGCTGAGCTGAAGAGTCAGTTAAATGAGCTTTTGAAGAAAGGATTGATTCGGCCTAGTTCATCTCCTTGGGGTTGTCCAGCTATATTTGTGAAGAAGAAGGACGAGTCTCTACGCATGTGCGTGGATTATCGTCCCCTAAACGCTGTTACTATTAAGAACAAGTACCCTCTTCCTCGCATCGATATTCTGTTTGATCAACTCTCCAAAGCTAAGGTATTCTCCAAGATCGATTTGAGGTCTGGCTACCATCAGATCAAAATTCGTCCTGAAGATATACCTAAGACAGCTTTCTCTACTCGTTATGGCTTGTTCGAATATCTCGTCATGTCATTTGGGTTGACAAATGCTCCGGCACACTTTATGTACCTGATGAATTCGGTATTCATGCCGGAATTGGACAAATTTGTCGTCGTGTTCATTGATGATATCTTGGTATATTCTCAGAATGAAGAAGAGCATGCGGAACATCTGAGAATTGTTTTAACTCGGTTACGTGACAACCAGCTCTATGCTAAGTTCAGCAAGTGTGAATTCTGGTTGAACGAGATACCTTTTCTAGGTCATGTGTTATCTGGTGATGGAATTTTGGTTGACCCTACAAAGGTGCAAGAAGTCCTTGAGTGGAAGGCACCTACTACGGTCACAGAAGTCCAAAGCTTTCTGGGTCTGGCTGGCTATTATCGTCGCTTTATCCCGGATTTCTCAAAAATCGCCAAGCCCATGACTCGACTACTGCAAAAAGATGAGAAGTTTGTGTGGACTCCGAAGTGTGAAGAGGCTTTCCACACTTTGCGGACCTTACTAACCTCTGCTCCTATATTGGCACAACCTGACATCGAGAAGCCTTTTGATGTCTACTGTGATGCATGTGGCACCGGTTTGGGGTGTGTTCTTATGCAGGAAGGCCGAGTAATTGCTTATGCTTCGCGCCAGCTTCGAAAGCATGAAGTCAACTATCCTACCCATGACTTAGAACTAGCCGCAGTTGTTCATGCCCTGAAGATTTGGAGACATTACTTGCTGGGTAATGTGTGCAACATCTATACTGACCATAAAAGCCTCAAGTACATCTTTACTCAACCTGAGTTGAACATGCGTCAACGACGATGGTTAGAATTGATCAAGGACTACAACCTTCAAGTGCACTACCATCCTGGTAAGGCAAATGTTGTTGCTGATGCCTTAAGCAGAAAGGCCCATTGCAATTCCTTAGTTGGTGAAGACTTTCATCTGTCACACCTCCTTCATCCTGTAGTACTCCACAATATCACTGTGGATTGCTCTCTTAGAAGTCGAATTATCGAACTCCAGAAGACTGATGTGGGTGTGTTTCATATCAAACGGAAAATGAAAGAGAAAGAGACCAAGCACTTTAAAGTCGATGACAAGGGAATTCTCTGGTTTAATGATAGGCTGGTGGTACCCAAAGATAAAGAACTTAGAAATCAAATTATGGAGGAAGCCCATTCTTCAAAATTGTCCATCCATCCTGGTAGCAGTAAAATGTATCAAGATCTCAAGCTGTATTATTGGTGGACCAAGATGAAGAAAGAAATCGCAGCTTACGTGGCAAGGTGTGATAACTGTTGCAGAGTCAAGGCTATTCATATGAGGCCCGGACTGTTGCAGCCACTCTCTATTCCTGGCTAGAAGTGGGAAGAAATTAGTATGGATTTTATTGTTGGATTACCCACTACCAAAAAGGGTTGTGATTCCATCTGGGTTATCGTAGATCGTCTAACTAAATCTGCTCACTTTATTCCGGTCAAGTCTACCTATCATCCTCACAATTATGCTGAGATTTATTTTCAACAAGTGGTACGTCTCCATGGTGTACCCAAATCCATTGTTTCTGATAGAGGACCTCAGTTCACGGCTCGCTTTTGGGAGTGCTTACATCAGAATCTTGGCACTCATCTAATCCGCAGTTCTGCCTATCATCCGCAAACATCAGGATAGACTGAGCGTGTTAATCAAATTCTTGAAGACATGCTTAGAGCTTGTCTTATCTCTTGCAAAGGCTCTTGGGAAGACTGGTTACCTCTCGCTGAATTCTCTTATAACAACAGTTATCAAGAGAGTATCAAAATGGCTCCTTTTGAAGCTCTTTATGGCCGCAAGTGTAGAACTCCTTTGAACTGGGTGGAACCCGGGGAAAGAAGATTCTATGGTATTGACTTTGTAAAAGAAGCCGAAGAGCAAGTCCAGACTATACAAAAGAATATGACTGCCGCTCAGGCTAGACAAAAGAGCTATGCTGACAAAAGAAGAAAACCTATTGAGTTTGAAGTAGGTGATCATGTTTATCTAAAGGTATCTCCTATGAAAGGAGTCAAGCGTTTTGGAATTAAAAGGAAGCTTGAGCCTCGATATGTGGGACCTTACCGCATTATCGAGAAAAGTGGAAGAGTAGCCTATAAACTCGATCTACCCCGTGAGATGGGAGCTATATTTCTGGTATTCCATGTGTCCCAGCTGAAGAAGTGTCTTCGTATTCCCGAGGAAAGAATAGCAACAAGGAAAGTCAACTTGAAATCTGATCTTTCTTATGAGGAAAAGCCCGTGCAAGTTCTGGATACTCAAGAAAGAGTGACTCGTACATGAGTGGTTAAATTATACAAGGTAGTTTGGAGTAATCATAGTGAACGGGATGCAACCTGGGAGCGGGAAGATTATTTAAAGGAAAACTATCCAGCTTTCTATACTGATTGGTACGCTTTCCAAATCTCAGGACGAGATTTTTCTAAGGGGGGAGGGCTGTAACACCCTAGGTGTTTAGGCTTCCACTAATTGCATGTCATTTCATAAACATGTGCATTATCTATATCACCATGTCATTATCATTGAAACATACATATGCAACATTTGAAATTGTATGTGTTTCGTACTTGAGTACTTATGAATGATAGTAGTGCAACTTGTGAATGCTACATGAAATTCTTATACCATGAAACATGGCAATATGGTAGTAATGTGACAAGTATAGGATAACAACAAGGTCATGCAACATGTGAAACATGGTATTGAAACATATGTATGAATTGTTTGTTTTACTTTCTTTATCACATGTGATCAGTAGAAGGGGTATAACAACTTTGTAAAATGGTTGATCATGGTCTAATACACCTTAGCTACATTTAGTTTACTTGTTGGAACATTGTTCATGTAGACCAAAATGACCAAAATGCCCTCAAGTGCAAGTTTGACTTGAATTGACCCTTGGAGTCTCACTGTTTGACTGATTCAAAAGACCAACTTAGAGATTTTGCATGGCTGTGCACTCTTTACCAAAGTTGTAGCTAATTTATCAAGGAACAAAAGTTGTTTTATGACCAACTCATGAAAATGTGTGGAACATGTTCAAACATGGCCCACAAGTCAAAATTTCATGTTGATTTCACTGAAAAATTTGTCTAAGTCCTAAACTGCATTTCAGTTGCATCGAGCCCACTTTGGCTCCATGTAACTTCAGATCCACGGCGTTTTAGGTGTTGGTCCTTGAAAAGAGTTTGTAGAGGGAAGGTAGGTCTACAACTTTGATGTTCAATTCCTCCACTAAATCGTCATGGATTTGGAGCAAATCATCGTCTAACCTGCTCTGTCAGTCGGTCATTGGATAACTGAATCGCAATTTCTGAAATGATTCAGTCGGTCATGGCCGACCGGCAACAGAGGTCAAGCGCCGCATGGGGGACACCCGGCGTCGATCGGCTGATCGCGCTGCCACGCACCGTGGCTGATCTGAAGCCGCTGCACGCTGCCCTCCACTTCAAGCCAGCGCCGCGCTCACCCGGCGTCGGCCCTGCTCCATTCGCTCAACCCGCGCGCGCGTCTGAGCCGTTGTGAAGCCACCGCTCCGCCATCGCCGCTCCTGCTTCGCCGTCGCCGAGCTCGAGCGCCACTAGGAAAACGCGCGCTACGTCTTCATCGTAGCTCCGTGGTGTTCCTCGCGACCTTCTCCACCATTTAGCCGGGCTATTAGCGCTTGGGTAAGGTCGCTGTGACCTTTCCTACACCGTGCGCCATGGCCGCACCGGTGACCTCACCGTGGCTAGCACGGCACCATTCCCCTCCTCCATTCTTAGCTCGTGTTTAGCCTTCTCCATCACGTGTAGTTGCTTGGGTGTAGATGCTACCACCAATGCTGGTCCAGCCGCGCCGGGACACGGCCGAGCGCCGCCGTACGCCATGGCCGATTCGCCGTGCGCCGCGGCCGGAGCTCTTAGGGACCACTAGAGCTTCGGCTTGGTAGGGAAATCAACGCGTGGGAGCTGGGGAAGCACGTCGGTGCTATTCGTTTCGCCGGGAGGGTTCGCCGTCGGCGAGTTCCCTCGTCGCCGCGCCGGCGGAACCATCTCCCCTGTCTTCGTCTCGCTGACGGGTGGGGTCAGCTGACGCCCGGGCCCCGCATGTCAGCCGCCGAGGCTCAGGCGGGATACGGCTTGGGCTGAGCCGCATCTTGGGCCGCGCCAGCGCGTGAGTCGCGGGCCGCCGTTTCCTCGGGCCGGCCCAACTGCAGTAGATCTAGGTCTTTCTTATTTTGTTTACTTTATTATTTCACCGAATTGTGTTGTTATTCATAAATATGTAGCTCCTAGTATATAGATCCAAATGCTATGGTTCTAATTTTGTTGGGTTCCTGGTCATGTCTAGTATTTAACAAAAATATTATATGAGCACATGTTTTAGAAATTTTTGATGAATTAAATAGGAGTTTGAAATGTGTTTTTAGAAGCATGCAAACTTGTTTGAATTTTATCTTGAGTTTCTATGGTCCAAAAATTATGAAATTTGGTGGGCAGTCTGTTATTGCTTATGTGAAGCTCTGGTAAAAATTTTAGAGCTATTGCATGTGTAGTTTTTAAGTTATAGAATTTCCTTTTATTAATAGGTGGATCTTGTGTGAATTTTCATAATTTTTCTATAGATCCAGTGATGGTGAAATTTTATGGGTACTATTATTATGCTATAATGATGCTAGGAAAAATGTGAAATCTGTTGCTTGACACTTTTCATTAGGATTTCTTAATTATGCCATTTTAAGCCAGTATGCCTTATCATTTTTGTGTAGACTGTTATACTTACTCAATGGCTTTGAAATTTTTATGGTAGTCTATTTGAAGCATGAGATAGCTACTGTAATTTTTGTAGATTTTTCTGAACAGTTTTACTATATATTGCTTTAATCACCTAATTAACTAGATAAATTAGAAAAGGATATTAAATAATTTATTTAGAAGTTAGCACTATACTTTCTGATGTTTCTTAGGTATGAAAAACAAGTTGGTAAACTTGGTTTGGTCAAATTGGGCTTTTGCATCATCATTAAATAATTAAGTTAGTAAACCTGTCAATTCTGGACAGATTCTAGATTTTCTGGAATTGGAGTTGGTCAACTTCAGAATCATGCTTTGACGTTTACAAATAAATTGTAGAGAATTTCATAAGCTTTCCAGAATGTCCTCTTGCACGTCATTTGGAGTTATAGAACTCTGGTTATGATAGAATTAAGTTGCTACTTGTTGCATATGAAGCTTTAACTGTTATTTTAAGTATGTCTTTACTATTCTAAGTTCATGGTACTGTTCCTAGGTGTTAGGCCCTTAACTGAAGATGAGCATCTTTATCTTAGGTTATGCAAGTTAGGTAAGTTAATCTTGTTCTTTCAGTTAAGTTAGAAATATGCTTAAAGTGATTTGAATAGGGCTAGTCTTACTCGGTAAACGAGTGTCCAGTAATGCGTTCGTAAACACTTACTATGATCCATTCATCATGAGCATCATGTCATACCTTATGCATCCATGGTATTTATCTTTTGCATCGGCATGCAATAGGTGTACCGGAAGGAGTAACCCTGCTGGAATTCGAGGAACTGAACGAGCAGCAGCAGCCGACACCGGAGATTCAGGAGGAGCAGCCTTCAGGAGAAGTGCCAGACGAGGTCGCCGTTGAGTGCCCTGACCACCGTCCTTGCAACTTTGTGAAAGGCAAGCCCCGGAGCATATTAAGCCTCCTATTTTCCGAACTGCAGTTACAGTATTATTATTACATATATTGTTGCATTAAGTTTAGGTGTTGGATGCAAACACTTGCTGCATTGGTTACCTATTCCTTGTCCAGATATTGTTACCCTGAATCCTATGTAGCTCAGGCTCGAGTAGTGCTTAGCCCTGCTTTAACGCGGTAGAAGTCGGGTGATTTCCTGTCACCTGCGAGATATAGGAAGATACATGTGGCACGGTTGGCTATATTTGCTATCGTGGAAAAGAACCAGTCTTAATTTGAAATGAAGACCGGACGGAGGCTTGCCGGTTTGCAGTGACTCCGTCTGTGTCGATTAAGGACTGGATCTTGGAGCCTTTCCTGTTCATGTTGAACGCATGCCTCTCTCTTAGTTGGCCGTGTCCGATGACCGACCGCGAAGCCGAGTAGCTCACCTCAGGCCGGGAGTCGATAAGTATAAAGTGCGCCTCGGAAGGGAGCCGTAGGCGTGAGTCCAAGGGCAGGTGATTTAAAAGTCCTGGTCGTCCTGGCAGAAGGGTAATCCCTGAGAGTGCTGGCGCTGATCGAACCCGCGAATTTGTTTCCTGAGATGTTCCAAAGGTGACCCACGGCTACCCTTGCAAAGTATGCCAGGGTGAGAGTTAGGAATACCCCCTCAGCTGAGTTGTAATTCGATTCGAGTCGCCGTCTCTCCCGGTTAGTGAGAACTTGACGGGCTTATCTCCAATGTAGATACACTAAATAACTTAATGGTTCGGAAATGATGATATGATGATGACAGCCTTATTATACCTGCTATGGTTAATATTGTTTGCTCCTAATAAGTGAGTGCTCTAGTACAGGTGCTAATCTAGCGGACAGGTAAATAATGATAAGCTTGATGCTAAGTTTAAATTGGTTACTATAATCTTACGCTCTTTTATGCAACTGTGTCAAGCTAGCCCACCTGAAAAGCCTTGCATGATCCTTGGTGTCTTTTATTTCTGTTTTCGTCGGGTAAGTCTAGCTGAGTACCTTCTCGTACTCAGGGTTTATTTCCCACCTGTTGCAGATGACCAGTTCTTCTTTGGTTGCTGCAAGTACTGCCTTCTCCCTGCTGGGGATGAAGACTAGACCGTTGGGCACGGTCTCTACTAGTTCTCATACCTGTTGATGCTTTTGTGGGACATGACTCTGATCTTGGCAATGTATTTGAAAACTATGATGTTTTGTACTAAACTATGTTGCTTCCGCACACTCAAACTTGGTTTGTAATATTTATTTGAACTCTGATGGATGTAATCTGAATGCTACTTATGAAATGATGTAACGGATGATGTGTTGTGTTGAATCACTACGATCTTGGTTTGTATGTCGAGAGTTGGTTGAAATCCTTCGTGATTTCCGGACTACCGGGATTATGGGAGCCTAAGTACAGGAATTTGATCGCTTCGGTGATTGTTTTTGTACTTGCGTTCTTATGATTTGGTCGGTTCTGTTACATTGGGATTCTCCAGAGCTCCAGGACTATCTCAGTCCTGTCACTAGGAATGAGTCAGACGAGTATCGCTGCGATGCCCCTCTTATTTTCTTCCATGTGGTCGAGATTCACTTGCCCATCCGGGTCTGCAGACAGTTTGGGAGAATGACAGGCTGCCTACCACCGCTTTACTCCACCAACCAAGAATTGCACGGATGCATTATCGATTAATAACAATGCTACAATCCAGAGGTGTGTGGTACAACTAACATCGTTTTGTTGCAGGTATGACTGCAGGAAGAGGTACAAGACCAAGGATTAGCGCGTGACACATAGCTCGCGCATCCATTTGTGGCAGAATAGGGTACGGCATCCAGTCCATGCGGGTCCTTCACACGACCAGCACACCTTCGACGAGTACCTACGGTGGATTCATAGGTCTACGAGGACATATATCAAGCCCTCATACACTGACGTGGCGATTGACGAGGACTCGGAGAAAGATGTCATCGAAGATGTATGCGACGTTACCACTAGGAAGGACACACAGCTGGAGAGAGCCCCACTTCAAAGATACGTGGTAATATACTTGAATGGTACAATTTGTTATCCTTTTCGTATTAAGTATGTGTATTAAAACTGTCCAACCGCATTTCTGTACCCAGGCGACACAATTGTCAAGGCTGTCCAACGAAGCAGCGTTCCGGCTTCACGAGTCTAGAGGTCAGGGGCTAGGCATTCTCACGGCTTTTGTGGAGGTAACATAAACTTATCCGTTCCAAAAATATTTCTTTAGTGTATATACGTTTGGGTAATGCACTAACTTTAACGTCTATTTATGCAGAAGGTGAAGAAGAGCGACAAGAAGCTAGCTCAGAAGTTGAGCTGCATGGACACTCCTTATGAGGAACCTCCACTCCCGATGCGGTCGGGTGGCACGTCTTCAGCCTCTTTGAGGACACCAGTCGGCTCTTCTCAGCCGATGACTTTGACGCGGTCGGGTGCCACTTTCGCGGTGTATACACCACCACATCATAGTGCTGGGAAGGACTCTACAACCGAGGACGACGATGACGACGACCCCTAGGCTTCCGCAGACAGCACGACCAGTGGGACGGCATGTCCCAGCTAGGTGGTGCTCCGCTTGGTACCCAAAGAGCCTCACAAGTACTATCAAAGATAGTTTATTTAAATATGTAGGCTCCATGAACTAACGATCATAAAGAATTATAAGTAATCGTGTGTATCATATACTTGTAGGTTACGAGCCGTACGCACCGTCGACGCGACCATACTGACGTTGGCTACACTCCCAATGTGTTGCCAACAAATCCGAAGAGACAGAGGCGTCCGAGGGATCCTTACACTCCTGGGTCTTAGTTTGTTAAGTCAAACGAATATTGGCGTCCGAAACTTGCGGGGTTATGTTATGTCAAACTTATGTCAAAATAATGAAAATGTTATGTGGCAGCTTGTCAACTTGCGCACGGACTTCATTTATCTTTTTCATATTCGTTTCTTTGTGTCGCGGCAGCACTGCTGGCGAGATTAAGTACCAACTAGTTCGGGAACCGGCAGTCCCGGCGTATCTCGACGCCAGTGGCAATTTTTCATAATCGATTAGTTAAATTGGTGGTTAACCGTATTATGAAAAACGGAAAACAAATCATTGGCTTATCAAATTCTCTATTTGGCCGTGAAAAAAAATTCAACAAAAGATAGAAACAAATCTAATATTGATTTTACGTCAAGCAATATTTAGAATAACTCCCACTGTCGGCGCGACGCGTTCGGATTAAACCGTTCAGGTACCGTCGGCCGGGCGGTGAGCGCGGTGGCCAGGCGGGCTTGCTGCTCGGGCAGGCGGGACTGGGTGCGGTATTTATTCGGCTCTGCCGTGCCACAGATCAGGGCGCAGCACTGCTGCGCCAAGGTCGGTGGCGCGGCAAAAGCTGTCACATCAACGGTCACCGAAACCGGTCGTCGCCACGTCAGACCTCAGTCGCGCCACCATGCATGGCGCGGCACAGGCATTTGGCCGCGCCAGGGCAATAGGCGCGGCCAAAAGTGTTAGTTTTAAAAAAAACTTACAGTGTTAGATTTAAAATTAGTTATCAAAAAGTGTTAAAATTAAAAAAAAATCAATATGGGGTGTGTTTGGGACCGCGTATTTCACGGTGACGGTGAAAAGAATCGAACAATCGCGCCAAACGTCCTACGGTCGCGATGATTCTTTCGACCGCACTCGGCACGAGAGTCGTGAAAATGACAGTAGCAGCTCACGGTGCTCGCGTTTACACCACTGCGACTCAAAGCTCGTGGTGCCCATACCGCACCGCGCGGTCGAAGACCGCGGTCCCAAACACGCCCATAGTGTCCGGCGAAGTCTCTGTTTGTTGCGCTGCACGCATCGATATGATTTTCAGCAACCACTAATACTTACTCCTACTGTATAATATAGCTTCATTGTCTACTCTAGAGCCATACCATGGTCAATCGAAAAAAAATGGTATACACAATCAGCCACGTGAGAAACGTACACCGCCCATGGCCATTATCGTGTCGTTAGGTTGCATCCCATCCATCAATACAGTAACATGCGGTTCTGTAGCAGTGTACGTGCGGTGCGGGCTGGTCACTGGTGGGCGAGCAACGTTACGGGCCGCCGGTTGGGGACGCGGACCACCTCGATCGTCCTGGTGGACATGGCTCAGCGAGCCCCGCCATGAATCACCTGATACATCAAATGCTTTGAGCCATTCACTAGTTTGAAGTTATCTTCATTAATATCGTTGCAGCACACTTCAGGTCGAGGAACAGGGTACGGAAGAGATGACCATGCGAGCGGGAACCAGGGAGGGAAGACATGCGGCGGCGGACCCAGAAAATATTTCAGGAGGCTGAACAACACTGCTGTTCGATCTTAAGTCTCAGCCCCCTACACTTTAGAACTTTGCCTAAAAATTCATGAGGGCTCTACAGGGGGTTCCACTGCTGCGATATGGGTAGGGGGGACTTGAGCCCCCCCCCTCCCCCCCCCCCCCCCCCCCGCCCCCCGCTGTGTCCACCCCTGCGCGGCAGGAATGGCGAGGAGGTGGATCCGTCACCACCATGGCCTCACCCCCCATGGCAGACGACGCTGGAACCAGCGGGAGACCGGGTCCACGCGCCAGTGGAGGGTGGAGTCGTCTTCCCTGCCAGTCAGAGATGGTAGTGGTCCGAACGCTACCCACCAAGCTATCGGGTCGGAGCTGTGCGGCTACGACACCCAGGAGGATCAAGTGATTGAAGAGTTCTTTGGACACTTATGGGCGTTCAATGTGCCCTCGCCTTCTGGTAGGGTTAGGGTTCCATCCACCACTTCTATCTCTGATACTACCACCATCTCCACTTGCCAGCTCTTACTAGGTTTGGCGAGATCTGATTGAGACGAAGTTGATTCGGTCAGAGGTGAGGATCAGTTTTGCTAGAGACATCTAGGGCAGAGGAGGCAAGAAGGAGACGTACGCTGAAGTACTCAAGGAATCAATGGTTGAAGGAGGGAGATGGGTGTGTCAACCGAATCCCAGTGGCGTAGCCACAGGTATGCCGGGTATGCACCGGTATACCCTGCAAACCTGGCCAGCAGTAGTATATATACTATTATATTGTATATACGCTGTATTTGTTAAAAAGAAAAAAAAGAAAAAAACATACGTGGACACCATCGCGTGATGACGGGAGGCCCATATGATGCACTGACGTGGCCCATGTGGCAAGTGAACTCCAATTCTCTAAAGTCCAAACGTCCGGTATGTGCGCTCCGTATATGTTCGAATTTCCTAATTTAATCTCGATCAGACGGGGAGCCACAAAGGAACACGTGCGTCGCCGCCTGACAGGTGAGTCTATGACGCCCCAGCCGGCCACGACCCCTGGTGCCCTGCCGCCCTCCGCCATGCTCTAAATGCTGGATCAGAGGATCGCCATCTAATTCCCATGTCCTGTCTGCAGAATATACGGTTGCGCCAGCCAGGACTTATCGTCTTGATTCACTATTTTGGTTAGGTAAATTTTAATCTTTGCTCTTCGTGTTTTTTAGAAAATTATTTTCTACACTCATAGCTATTTGGTAACATTCATAGCTAGTTGAACCTTCTAATCCTCCACTTGATCAGGTTGAACCAGTGGTGGAAGATCGGTGGTTGATATGGTTGATGAAGAAGATATAGTAAGACATTCATATTTCTTGGAAAGCGTTGAATAAAACAGTCTGAAAAAATAGCATTGTAAGCCTCTAGTACTCTTTTATGCCTATATTTAAACTATCGGTATGACTTTTAAACTATTTATATTGTATCTAGTAGATGGTTTCAACTTAATCCTTGAATTTAATCCTTATCACGTTACTTAGTGCATGTATACCAAATCACGTTGTAAAATTTACAATTGTTACTGAATTGCTAAAATGGATTTACCAAATTATATATGAAATAGTTTTTTAGCGGCATACCTAAGTTAAAATCTAGATTCACCACTGCCGGAGCCACAGCATCCGTACCCACAACAGAGACCGCCGCCACCACCTAATCAGGAAGGGATTAGGGATGGCAAGAGCCCCGCAGGCAGGGAGCTCCCCGCCAGCCCCCTCCTCCACGCCAGCAACAACCACCTCCTCCTCATCAACAACAACCTCCTCCTCCACTCCAGCAACCACCTCCCCCACCACGACAACTACCTCCTCCAAATGAGCAGAGAGGTGCGTAGCAAGGTCAAGCTCAAGGTACCACGATTCCTGAGAATCCTCCATTCATCATCAATCTGAGGTACAAAACCTTGACTTGCTACAATTGCAGGGAACCGGGCCACTTTGTGGGTAACTGTACCAAACCAAAGGTGTTTTCATCTGTGCAAGTATGGGTCATCATATGAATGTTTGCCATGTTTGGAAAGCCGATCATCCAGTAGCAGCTTATGTGGGTAGTGCCAATCAAGGACTAGGCTTCTATCATCTTGAGATCCCTATAGTGGAATCAACTCAATGGCTCAATCTAAACAACTGTGGAGTAGTGAGAGTGAAATCTGGTCATGTGTCACTTGCTGAATTGGAAGTAGAACTGTCTGAGATATATTGCAAAGAGTGGTCATGGCAAATCAAAGAGTTGGAGGCTAGGAAGTTTCTAGTCACCACCTAACAAAAGAGTTGTTGATATAAAAAAGCTACCCCTCATTCATTTTGTGAAAGGAAGGGGTACATGTGGAGGTTCTTGAGTGGATTGGGGACAACAGGCTTATGGTGAACTGCAAGAAGTTTGGATTTAGATGAAAGGAATCCCTCCTAGATGGTGTCACCAGAAGGTTTTTGCTTAGATTGCTTCTGGTTTTGGTCTCATGACTGAAGTAGACTAGTCTAGTCTCTTCAAGTCCTTTTATGAGATTGTGAGAATCAAGGTGGCTTGTAAGGATGGCAGAAAAATCCCTCAAGAAAGACTATATGAGATGGATAAGAAACTGTATGTGTTCTTTGTTAACACTGAAAATCAACACAGAAGTCGCCAATGAGTAGATTGCTTCACTTTCATAAAAGCGACATGACTAGTTTTCGAGCAAACTAGTAAAGGAATTACTTCTCAGCTAATAAACAAGCTATTGCTAAAGCCACATTTACTAACAAAATTGGCTAGCCAAATTATGCTATCAACAGTCACTTTCTTGGTGGAGGGTGAAGATGCTGGTGGTCCAGGCTTAGGTGAAGATAAGGGTGATGATGGAGGTGATGATGATCAAGAGGACGATGAAGAGGCAAATGATTTAGGTGGAAGCCATGATGATAAAGATCCATACCAAGGATCAAAATAAGGAGCTGAGAGATAACGATATATACCCGAGGATAGATTCCATGACATAGGCGTAGTATGAGAATATGTATGATGTCATGACCAATAATTTTGATGATTCGGTGCAAACCTCCAACTTGGCAATCATTTTTTTAATCTTCTTCTTTCCTTTGCCTTCGTTATCATCCTTCTGAGCTTGAAAACTCCTTTTAGGAACCCACGCCAAGCCCTTTTCTTTGAGCTTTTCGCACTAAGCTTCTACAACTTGTCTTCTTGACACTTTGGTAAACCAGGTGAGCATCTTGGTTTTATTTATATTTTGGATAGCAGCAATTTTTTTAAAAAATTTGGGCACTCTCACCTCCTTTTGTTTAGTTTTGGCATCTAAAATATCAATAGATGATTTTCCTACATCTTTGCCATCAATAGCAGGATTTTTCTGCAATGTAACCGGCTTTCAATAGTTGAATTCAAATCTAAACTTTTATCCTTGTGACTATCTTTTTTCACATGGTAAACTTCTTTTACCACTTTCTTCTTAGGTTGAGCTATGGACCGATTCTGATCAAAATGGTCTTTATAATATGGTGACTTCTCTGAATATCCAGGAGCTACATACTCTATGTAACATGGCCTAAAGTACAGAAGAACATGAATAAGGGTAAAAACATGTGGGTCATGGTCCATATGACATAGGAATTGGCTGCTCATAATAGGAATATGTTGCTGCTACATGAGGCATATTCCCTTACCAATTTCACTATTGAGACTTGTGCTTTCAGTACAAGGATTCACCTCTAATGCCATGCCACATGATTGCAACACCACTAATTTAGTTGCCATATAGGAGTCGTATTGCAACCTTTCTGTAATATGGTTGCAATACGTGCCTATAATATAACAGACTAAATGTGTTGCTATATGTGTGATTTGTTGTTGCCACAAGAGTGTGATACTGCAACATTTTAGAATTGTGTTGTGATTTGTCGACGTTATTGCCATGGCGCTTTGGAGTTGCATTAGTATTGATTTTTGTTGCAATTACTTGGTGTTATTGCAACTATATTGGATTTGGTTGGTTTTACTTATAACCATGGCTATGGTTATTCTGGGTTGCAATAATCTTTAGTGATATTGCAATTGTTAGGTGGTTATTGCAATAAGATTTCTAAAATAGTTGCAGTATCATGTTCCTATTGTCACGGTTTTTTCGGTTGTAATAATCTTCTATGGCATTGCAATTGTTAGGTACTTATTATAACTATAATTCTAAATGAACGCAATATCATGTTACTATTGCCATGATTTTTTTGTATTGCTATAGACTAATGGATTTGGTAGTACTTGAACTCCCAAGTCGACGATTAGTAATCAGTTACGTCGCATGCCCAAGATAATGACCTCAAATGGAAAACTTAGAACCATAAAGTTATAGACTTCATCAAAAGCTACAACTTTTATATAAAAAGGATCTTCATTTAACATCCTTCAAAAATGATATGATTTCTAAGGCAACAGGAGATTGTACATAATTAATATGCTGCAGAAATTTTATATTATTTTTTTAGCATCTTAATGACCATAAATGAAAAAACTCAAAACTATAAAGTTGTAGATCCTATCGAAAGCTACAACTTTCGTATAGTAAGTATCCCCATTTGACACCATATAAGAAATATATGATTTTTTTCAGGGCTACAAGCACTTATATGCGATTAATATATTGCTGAAAATGTGGTTAAATTTTTTTTGAGCATCTTAACGACCTTAAATTAAAAAACCCAAAACTACAAAGTTGTAGATATCATCAATATCTACAATTTTTATATAAAAATTATCTTCATCCAAGATTGCATAGAAAAAGATATAGCTAGTCTGGTTGGCGCTACGATATAGTGCTACCATGCCAACGGAGTGCCGCGACAAGCTTTTCCACCTAAAATCGTTGCCCACCATGGCAGATCGTGCCACACAGATATATTTGGCGCGGTAGCGTATTTTGGCCGCACTAGGAACTCAGGGCGGGCAAACATGTTAGATTAATAAAAATGCAACTGTGTTAATTTTAATAATTATTTTTTAAAAGGTTAAAATAAAAAAATTCACCCCGACCGTCAGCCCCCAGCGTGCCGCGCACCACATCCGCCAGCCATCGGCTTGCCGCGCCCCATTCCCCAGCACCCGTGCCATGCCACCATCACTCTCCCGCGCCCCCTGACTCTCCGAACAACATGAAACACATGCAACATGAAACACTTGAATGCAACATACATCTGAAATAAATAAAACATCTATAACATAAACTTGTAACATACATGCAAAAATATGCAAGCACTTGCAACTTGCAACATGAAAACACTTACTGCAACAAAAGACTGAAACAAATGAAACATTTGGACATACTATTGCAACATATGTGTAAAACATATAAACATCTAGATCAAAATGCTTACAACATATATTTGGAACAGATAAAATATTTTGAACAAATGTTTGCAAGATGCCTCTACAACACTTGTAACATACATTTGAAACATCTAAAACACTTGAAACATATATTTCCAACATAGAAGAGGGGGAGCGCCTATGCCGATCAATTCCAGCCGTTGAGGTGGGAGCCAGCAACGAGATGTAGTGCACGAGCACCACTAGCATCTAGAACCAGCGACGCGTGCAAGAACCACTACCACTAGTGTCACCAACACCAAGTTTGGCTCGGGCGTGCGGGCGGTATGCGCGATAGGTGGAGCAAGCACCACTAGCACCTGTGCGCGCGACAGGAAGGGGTGAGAGGCACACGCGATGGGGGCAAGCGAGCTGTAGCGGATGGAGTACGGAGCAGTGTGGAGAGTGCATGTCCATGTCCAAGACGGGGTAGCCATAAGGTGCTACGATAGGGGAGGAGGAACCGAAAGGAATAAAGATGGGTGATTTTTTTAATGTGGACTCATGGACAGAGTGAGCGGTGGGGTAAGAAGTGCAAGCAACAAGGCGGTGGACCTATGGGAGCTTGCGACGATTAGTGATCGCGTCGGACGTAAGACACGTAGCATTAACCATGTGCATAAGTCACGTTGTATCTCTCTCACCAAGGGATGGAAATGGTACAGATATTTTTTGACCATATTCGAGACTAAATTCATTTAGAGGGGTTTAGATCTGTCCATATTCAAGTTTGGATATTCATCATCCAATACCGTATCCGTATCCGAATACTCACATCGCATATTTATGTTGTCGATATCCAATCATATTCTATCCGGCATGGCTGACACTGTTGACACCAAAATTTGGGTCAATATGTGGGACCCATGGATTTCAAAATTTGTTGATGAAAGCCGAAATGTCTTTAGAATTAGCTAGCTAAAATGCTGTTAGGATTGATAGAATTTCATGACATCGTCATCTCAAGAATGGGCTTTGTCAATGGAAGATGTTGGTGATCAGAAGCAGGAAGGCACGCCAGACTTCACAGAAGGGAAAGATTGAAGTCCAAGTTATCTCAATTTAGGGTGTTGAAAGGATTAAGATGCCCAAGAGGGGAGGGGGGGTGAATTGGGCTAATTCTAAATTTCTTTGCAATAATTAAGTCATATGGTTAGCCCAATTAACCCCTTGTGCCTAGAAAGTGTATCTATTGATCTACCGCACAAAAGTTTAGTAACCTATGTTCCAATCCTACTCTAGCATGGCAATTCTATGAATGTAAATGACAAGAATTGAATTGCTCAAAGTAAATGTTCAAAGTAAATAGAGAAGGAGGAACGCGACTGATGTTTTGCCGAGGTATCGGAGAGTCTCCACTCCCCACTAGTCCTCATTGGAGCACCCACGCAAGGGTGTAGCTCCCCTTGATCCACACAAGAATCAAGTGCTCTCTACAGGATGATTCTTTGGCACTCCGTCAGTGGTGAATCACCCACAACCGCTCACAACTTGAGTTGAGTCATCCATAAGCTCCGCCAGATGATCACCAAACTCCCAATCACCACCAAGCCATCTAGGTGATGGCGATCACCAAGAGTAACAAGCACTGAACTCTCAAAGGTGTTTCTCAACTGTTGGAGTGAGCAAAAGTACCCCCACACATAGAATGGAGGAAGTATTTATAAGCATGACTGAAAAATGAACCGTTATGTGCCTCTGCGGGGTGACCGGACGCTCTGGTCAGTTATCCCTGAACTCTAGTGTTTAAGTGGTGACCGGACACTGGGCGACATCTGGTCAGCACTGTCCAGAAGCGTCCAATTAGTGATTTTCCCTCTCTAGAACCTTACTGGAGTCGAACCGAACGCTGGGACTCAGTGTTCGGTCAACACTGACCTGGACATCATCCAGTCAGTGATTTTCCCTCTCTAGAACCTTACTATAGTTGATCGGACTGCTGGGACTCGGCGTCCGGTCACTTCACCTCTCTAGGTCCGGTCACTTCCAGACGACTTCACCTTGATCAAATGAACTGACCGGACTCTGCGCCAGCGTTCGGTCAAACCGAAGCCAGCTTTCGATCAGCATTTGACCCTCCATTCACTTCCAACTTTCGATCATACATGAATGAAGTTTGCTCCAATGGATCTAAGGGCTTTTTAGGAGCTACCTAGTGCTAGGTTTAGCAAGTGTGCACCACACCTAACCCACTAGACTCACCTAGGTCAAGCTACCCATCCATACCCCCCTTAATAGTACGGCCAAAGGAAAAACAAAGTCCTAAACTACTCTAAGTGTCTCTTCAACTCTAATCGACACTTAGAACTAGTCCATCCTTAACTTTGTCATCCATCCTTTGAAAACCGAAACGATTTCCATCATAGGGGCAAGACCACCATGATAGCCCAATCAATCTCCATTACCATGACCTAACTTAATTGCCTTCTCCAAAACACATGTTAGTCATAGTAATCACGTGTTGTCATTAATCACCAAAACCCAACTAGGGGCCTAGATGTTTTCAATCTCCCCCTTTTTGGTGATTGATGACAATACCACCTCGAGTATGAGAAAGAGTTGAGGTTTTTAACATGCTTGGTTCATATAAGCTTTTGACAATAAGAACAAAAGAGTTAGGCTATGACCCAAGCCAACATGATGTACTCAAAAGATATGAAATAAGCATGAGTA
This sequence comes from Miscanthus floridulus, assembly GCF_019320115.1. Taxonomy (NCBI): domain Eukaryota; kingdom Viridiplantae; phylum Streptophyta; class Magnoliopsida; order Poales; family Poaceae; genus Miscanthus; species Miscanthus floridulus. Next base: position 65,301,338 of record NC_089586.1, on the reverse strand, counting down.
CAAGTAATAAAGCTCATTTGCGTCAGAGTAAAACATAGAAGCAAAGCAAATGAGCATAACACTAGTGATATGACATATAAGAAATTCAAAGTAGAGAGCGCACATGTCACATATCACGATTGCATAGATATCACTATCACATAAATATAGTTTGATGCATAAAAGTAAACACACGAATACATAATAGTGTATCACACATAAAAACCAAATATAATAGAATACTAAGCTCCCCCTAGATAAGTAGTTGCTCCCCCTAAGTCCAACATACTCGATCCCTCTCCTCCTTTAGGCGTCAAACACCAAAACCTAAGGGTCGGTCGGTAGGGCTGCAGTGGATGAGTCAGGCAGCTGAGGTACTGTGGAGCGAGCTAGGAACTGTGTGCCATGATCATCTGACCCTGAGCTCTGAGTTGTTTGACCCTGTCTAGCTAGAAGCGATGCTAAAGCGGTCTAGGTCGGATTAGGGACTAGAGCGGCCAGTAGACTGTGCAGGTATCACTAAAGCAGGTGGCTCTGATGATGCAACGGAAGAAGAGAGCATCTCTGTAATCCTGGTAATAGGTGCAACTATAGAAGGACCTAGGACATGCAAATATGGTGGAGTAGGCTACCCTATCAACTCACTGAAAGTCAGCTCCAAGGCTCCTAGAGACTGAGGTATCTGGCACTAGCAGTGAGGAAGTCTGAGCCTGGTGTGAAGCCCGTCTGAAGAGGTGAGAACTAGTGGGGCTAACACTGGCGAGGCAAACCACTAGGACACCTGCTCTGTAGGTAAGCAAACTATGCTAGTGGTTGTCCCTAACTCTAAAGCCCACTAGGCTATAAAGCTAGAGTCATAGAAGTGGTGGCAGGCTGACCTAGCTGGGGCGAAGACTGTGGTGGTGGAGCCCCTATAGCTGTCACAACATGCTGCATAAATCCAAGGAGGTGCTGCTGCTTGAGGAACTGCTACTGATGCATGGCCTGTTGTTGCTGCTGTATAGCCTGCTGCTGCTGGATCGCCTACTGCTATCGCTGGAACTCATCCTTCCTAGTTTGGAACTATGCGAAAGTGGTAGCTGTCTCCTAAGCCTAATGAGCCTGATCCTGCCTCATCCGCTCAAGTATGACAAGTAGAGCGGGGTTTGTCTGCGGTGCAGGTGGAGCTAAACTAGAGCTACCAGCTTCATGGTCATGTTGTCGTGGAGGCATCTAAGGACTAGGCTGGTAGTCATCATCTGAGCTGTCACTAGGGTCGCTCGCAACAATCCCCTCCTGCTGAGCATCAAGCTCCTCCTCCTCTATAGCTGCTATGCTCCTAATGGTCTCATCTTGCTGAGCTGCAGTCTCTAGCACCACTAGATGTCAGCTCGGCTAGATGGGTGTCCTCACTACACTATGTTGGATCATCTGAGTCATGTTGTATGCAGGGAACTTTGTAGTAGCACCACTATACTCTACCAGCATCTCTAGTGGCCTCACAGTAACTGCCCTATGGATCAGGAATGTAATCCAGTGAGCATATAGCAGCTGCCTATGACCCCTGAACCCCTCTACAATAGTATCCTTCATCTCTGATAGAAGGAGATCCCAAATGTCAAACAATGTCTGCTGTAACAGAATCAACCAAATCATAAGAACATAAGTACAAAAACAATCACCGAAGTGATCAAATTCCTATACTTAAGCTCCCATAATCCCGGTAGTCCAGAAATCACGAAGGATTTCAACCAACTCTCGACATACAAACCAAGACCATAGTGATTCAACATAACACATCATTCGTTACAACATTTCGCTAGTAGCATTCGGATTACATAAATCAGAGTTCGAATAAAAATATTACAAACCAAGTTCGAATTTGCGGAAGCAACATAGTTTAGTACATAATGTCATAGTTTCAAATACATTGCTAGATCTGAGTCATGTCCCACAAAAGCATCATCAAGGTACTGAGAACTAGGAGAGACCGCGCCCAATGGTCTAGTCTTCATCCCCAGCTGGGAGAAGGCAGTACTTGCAGCAACCAAAGTAGAACTGGTCATCTGTAACAGGTGGGAGATAAACCCTGAGTACGAGAAGGTACTCAGCTAGACTTACCCATCAAAACTAGAAATAAAAGACACCAAGGGTCATGCAAGGCTTATGAGGTGGGCTAGCTGGACACAGTTGCATAAAAGAGCTTATGATTATAGTAACCAATTTAAACTTCGCATCAAGCTTATCATCAATTACCTGTCCACTAGATTTGCACCTGTACTAGAGCACTCACTTATTAGGAGCAAACAATATTAACCATAGCAGGTATAATAAGGCTGTCATCATCATATCATCATTTCCGAACCATTATGTTATTTAGTGTATCTACATTGGAGATAAGCCCGTCAAGTTCTCACTAACCGGGAGAGACGGCGACTCGAATCGAATTACAACTCAGCTGAGGGGGTATTCTAACTCTCACCCTGGCATACTTTGCAAGGGTAGCCGTGGGTCACCTTTGGGACAACTCAGGAACCAAATTCGTGGGTTTGATTAGCGCCAGCACTCTCAGGGAATTACCCTTCTGCCAGGACGATCAGGACTTTTAAATCACCTGCCCTTGGACTCATGCCTATGGCTCCCTTCCGAGGCGCACTTTATACTTATCGACTCCCAGGCCTGAGTTGGAGCTACTCGGCTTCGCGGTCGGTCTTCGGACATGGCCAACTAAGAGAGAGGCATGCGTTCAACATGAACAGGAAAGGCACCAAGATTCAGTCCTTAAGCGACACAGACGGAGTCACTGCAAACCGGCAAGCCTCTACCCAGTCTTCATTTCAAATTAAGACAGGTTCTTTTCCACGATAGCAAATATAGCCAACCGTGCCACATGTATATTCCTATATCTCGCAGGTGACAAGAAATCACCCGACTTCTACCGCGTTTAAGCAGGGCTAAGCACTACACGAACCTGAGCTACATAGGATTCAGGGTATCAATATCAGGACAAGGATTGGATAACCAATGCAGCAAGTGTTTGCATCCAACACCTAAACTTAATGCAACAATACATATATGTAACAATAATACTTTAACTGCATTTCGGAAATTAGGAGGCTTAATATGCTCTGGGGCTTGCCTTTCACAAAGTTGCACAGACGGTGATCCGGGCACTCAACGGCGACCTCGTTGGCACTTCTCCTGAAGGCTGCACCTCCTGAACCTCCAGTGTCGGCTGCTACTGCTCGCTCGGTTCCTCGAATTCCAGCAGGGTCACTCCTTCCGGTATACCTATTGCATGCCGATGCACAAGATAAATATCATGGATGCATAAGGAATGGAGAGAATTCCTTATTTGACACTGGGAAAATGAGTCGTTCCTTTCTTGGCCCTGAAATTTTCTTCGTTCCCTATTTGACACTCACTTCAACTTTTGTTCCTAATTTGACACTGCTATCAAATCCATTAGCTAACGGTGTTAACTGGCCGTTAAAATGACATGATGCTCATGATGAATGAATCACAGTAAGTGTTTAACGAAAACATCACTGGACACTCGTTTACCGATTAAGAATAGCTCTATTCAAATCACTTTAAAACGTGTATCTAACTTAACTTGAAGAACGAGATCAACTTACCTAACTTGCATAACCTAAGATAAAGATGCTCATCTTCAGTTAAAGGCCTAACACCTAGGAACATTACCACAAACTTAGAAATAGTAAAGGCATACTTAAAACAACAGTTAAAGCTTCATATGCACACGGGTAGTTCCTTAATTCAATCATAACCAGAGTTCTATAAATTCAAATGACTTGCAAGAGGACATTCTGGAAAGCTTATGAAATTCTCTACAAATCATTTGTAAACATCAAAGCATGATTCTTACGTTAACCAAATCGAATTCCAGTAAACCTAGAATCTGTCCAAAAATGACAGGGTTACGAAATTAAATATTTAGTGATGATGCAAAAGCATAATTGGACCAAACCAAGTTTACCAACTTGTTGTGCATACCAGAGGAACATTAGAAAGTATAGTGCCAACTTCTAAATAAATTATTTAATATCCTTTTCTAATTTATTTAGTTAATTAGGTGATTAAAGCAATATATAGTAAAACTGTTTAGAAAAATCTACAAAAATTACAGTAGCTATCTCATGCTTCACATAGACTACCATAAAAATTTCAAAGCCATTGAGCAAGCAGAACTTACTGTGCCCAAAATAACAGGTGGCATGTCTATTTTTAGCATAATTAGGAGACCCTATTGAAAAGTGTCAAGCAACAGATTTCACATTTTTCCTAGCATCATTCTAGCATAAGAATGGCACTCACCAAATTTTACCTTTACTGGATCTATAGAAAAATTATGAAAATTCACACAAGATCCATCCTTGCAAACAAGAGAATTTTCTATCTCCTACATACAGTGTCCAAAATATATGAAATTTTAACTACAAGCTATTCATGATATGAGAAGTACACCATAAAAATTTCATGCCATTTGGAGCTACATAGAAAAAGATATAATTACCCCTATTTCCTTCATGATTAAAAGAGATAATTAGCAACTCCATTTTTCATAACAGAACATGGCATACGTTATATTTTTAATAAAAACTAGACATTATCATGAACTCAACAAAATTGGAACCATATCATTTGAATCTACCAACTAGGAGATACATATTTTTGAATCTATACACAAATCTGTGAAAAGAATAAAACCAAAACAATTTTGAAACCCTAACTCTACTGCTGGGCCGGCCCGAACAGATCCGGCGGCCCATGACACACGCGCTGGCGTGGCCCAAACGTGGCACGACCCACGCTGACTCCCGCCTGAGAACGACGGCTGACGCGCGGGTCCCACGCGACAGAGAGACAGGCAGGGGAGGAGGAACGAACGGCGGCATAGCTCGTCGCCGGTGGCCTCTCCGACGAGTCCAGCGGTACTACGATGTTCTCCTCGCCCATGCGCATCTAGCGGTGCCCTCAATCGAAACTATTGCTGCGGCTACTGGCAATGGCGACGGCCATGGCGGCGCACGGCCACGTCATGGCCGGCTCCGGCAAGACGACGGCATCGCAGCCCTAATGGGTGACCCTACGAGCATCAGTGGCATTCACAAGATCTAGTGCAAGGGAGAGAAGGGATGGGAAGGTTGCGGTGACCATTGGCCGTGGGGAGCACCAACTCCGGTGAGGTCCCGCCATGACGGCGGTGGAAGAAATGGCGATTTCACCCTTACCAAGGCTCAAATAGACCGATTGAAAGGTGGAGGTGGTAGAGGGGATCATGGTGAAGCTGTTGATGAACTGGGCAATGCGTTTTTGCAGTGGTGAGTGTGCACGACAATGGTGACGCTCGGTCAGAAATGGGGAAGCTGCTGCGGCTCGGCGCTGCGTGCGGTGGAGGCGAGAGAGAGAGGCAAATGGAGCAGGCGAGTGCGTCGGGCAGGCACTGGCCTTCTTCTAGAGCTCGGACGCGTGACGTGGAGACTTCAGCCGAGCATGTGCGCCACTCGGCGAGCAGCTCCTGCGCCGGTCGGCCACGGCGAGCTCTGACCATTTTCTAAAAATTGCGATTCAGTGTTCACGATGATGACTGACAGCGCGACTTCAACGTCTGAGTACGGCTAAACCGTTGATCCATTGCAAAAATAGTGTACATCAAAATTGTAGGTCTACCATCCATCTACAATTTCTTTTCAAGGACCATCATCTAATTCTCCATGGATCTGAAGTTACATCAAGCCAAAGTGGGCTTGATCCAACTGAAAATGCAGTTATGACTTAGAATATTTTTCAGTGTTGAATCCACCATCAATAATGACTTGTGGGCCATGTTTGAGGCTCATCCACACATTTTCATGAGTTGATCATAAAACAACTTTTGTCCTTGATAAATTAGCTACAACTTTGGTAAAGAGTGCACAGCCATGCAAAGTCTCTAAGTTGGTCTTTTGACTCAGTCAAACAGTGGCACTCTAAGGGTCAATTCAAGTCAAACCTCTCCAAAAGGGCAATTTGGTCATTTTGGTCCACATGAACAATGTCCAAACAATTACCCTAAGTGTAGTTAAGGTGTATTAGACCATAATCAACCACTTTACACAAGTGCTATACCAATTTCTAATGATCACATGTGATGAAGCACAAAACAAGCAATTCACTCAAATGTTGCAATTTCATGTTTCACATGTTTCATGACCTTGTTGTTATTTTATACTTGTCATATTACTACCATGTTGCCATGTTTCAAGGTATGAGAAACTCATGTTGCATTCACATGTTTCACTACTACCATTCATAAGCAATCAAGTATGAAACAATCAGAATTTGCGAATGTTGCATATGTATGTTTCAGTGACAATGGCATGATGACATGGATGATGCATATGTTTATGAAATGAAATGCACTTTTGTAGAAGCCAACACCTAGGGTGTTACATCTGCTGCATCAGAGTGTTCAGTAACCATAACTGTATGCAAGTCAAGCCCTCGCGATACCCCATCCTCGGAAGCATTGTCCTCCTCATAACGGCATTAAGCACTCTAGCAATGGGAGTGAGATCACTGGGTGCCCGGCTAGACCCCTTGCCGAATGGCTCTGTGAAGCAAAGGCGGACTAGATCTGTAGGGGGGCACCATACCGCCATGAGGGCATCTGGGGGCGTTGTCTGTCCATAGCAAACCTCATATAGCCGAACGGGCTGCTCCTGAAGCCTGAGTATCTGTCTGACCCTAGTGCTTGTTAGCCTGTAATCTCTGCCACTGAATACAAAGTGTATAAATCTATGCTGCGGGTCAATCTAGAGTGTAGCATAGAACTAACAGACCCAAGATGGAACATATAAGCCTATCCGTCCAAGTAAATCTGTCAGCTCTGGTAGGTAAGATAGGTAGGGGTGAATATGCTCTCCAGCTGCTGCTATAATGGTCTCAATGTTACACACCCTCTGAGATCTGAATACTGCCCCACTGTTAAGATATGCATTATAAAAATCTTCCTACAGAGGTGTGTAGAAACCCTCTGAAGCATGCTCATCCCACCTCGGTGGAAACCACTACTCAAAGTCCGCAAATCTAAGCTGCTGCACCTGCATGGCTGTGGTGGCCCTCAAATTCAAGTGAGTCACTAGAGGCAGACCCTGTGGTCTAGGCGATGGACATGAACCCCTCCGCTATGTCTCTGACCTCGGAGTGACTGGTGCACAGGTATGACCAGAGCGATGAAGCTATGGCTGAGGTGCCTGCTCTGTCTCCTCGGCCTGCTCTCCCACCTGAGTCTACTTTGCTGGCTATGGCTGTTGCTGAGGCTCCCCCTGAGACTGACTCTCATCAATAGAGACACGTTGTCCTCCAACCATGAGGGTCCCAGTTGGACCACCATGACGGTGCTCAACCTGCTCAAGTGTAGCCCTCGTAGATGGAGAAAGCTGATCTGCAATAACAACACCACTCCGAGCTCCTGCTCTCTCTACGTGCTCTGTGACCTATACAACTGCGGCTGCTCTTGCTGTATCTGCATCAGGGTACTTGTGCTTCCTCGATGCTAGCTTCTTTGTTGCCTTGCCTTTTGCATCTATAGGCTAGTGAGGCGGGGGGCTCAGATCCTCATCACTGGGACCTCCTATGACATTCTTGACATGAGCCATCTGATGAAGCTAAAAGGAATAACTACCCTGACAAGAATCAACTGCCAACTGTCACTTCCAAGGCTTAGCCTCGATCCAAACTCGTGAGCTTGGCCCCGAGTTAACTGACAACTGTCAATGGAACCACAACGGCACTGACTCGCTACACGTTAGAATAGATTGGATTTATAATTAATTACAATATATCTAAAGATGTGAAACCCTAAGAAAGCAAGCAATTAGGTACGAAATTAGAACCGAGGGCTTGCTACCTGATGAAACGGCGAACCGAAGAGAAGAGAAATGACATGCGGGGAATCACCGAAATGGCAATGTGAGGCTTGGGTTAGGCAAGACAATGTTGCACTAGATCAGGCATGGATCAGCGGCTAGGGTTCTGGCAGGGCTTTGGATGCGGCGCTGAAATAGAGCAGGGCCACGGCAGAGCTAGGGCACCGTGGTGCTGGCGTAGAGTGAAGTTGTGGCGCATGATGGTGCTGGCACAGGGAGGCGGCACTGGCATAGGAGCAGGGCGAGCATAGTGGCATGGTGGCTCGGCTCGGGTGGCACAGGCAGGGCGTGGTGGCATGGGCAGGGCACGGCTGCGCGGGTTGCTGCAGGCGGCGCGCGGGAGCAGCATGGCGGAAGCAACGCTGCAGCGTAGCTAGGGCACAGGCAGCGATTTGGGCGTGACACGGCGGCTCGAGGCGGCGAAGTCGGTGCGGATGCGGCTTTAGGTCAAACCACGATGCGATTAAATAGTGACCCCAACGTGATGGGAAAGGAAACAGAGAAAAGTTGGAATCCCACACAATTTCTACTGACCGGACGCTCTGGTAGCAGCGATTGGATGCTGCCACCTAGTGTCTAGTCGATTCCAGAGAGGTGGAATCATGACCGGACGCGTCCGGTGAACCCTGACCGGACGCAGCCAGAGTCCAGCGCAAACAGTCTCCTTCGTCTTCGATCGATCAGACACTGGATCGCCATCTGACTAGACGCTGGGAAAACACTGTTTCAGCGTCCGATCACTCCTTCTCAGCAGCAGTTCACCTCCTGTGAATTGACTGGACGCTAGACTTCAGAGTCCGGTGCAGTGTTTGGTCACTCTTTTTCTAGCAAATCTTCAAAGTCCTTCGAGCTGCCTATTCCCAATCAAGCCCCAACTCCAATAAGATCCAAATAAACACCAATTGGGACTGATGTGAGTGACCTCTCTCAAACCCTCAAATTTTTTCAAATATTTTGCCTTAGGCTATGATTCTTTTTAAGAAAATAGGCAATAAGAGGGAAATTGAAGATAAACGACAAAGCAACATTCATGCATATGCAATGCAATACTTGAAAGTAAATCTAGTTGCTTGTCAAGTTTGATCCAAGGTTAAGCTTCTTCACATGCTTTACGGTGGTTATCTTAACCATGTTAGACAAGCCCTATGTGCATTGCCATAAAGTAAACATGTTGTATATTACAATGCAATGCAAGGGACAACACAAGCTCATCTTTTAGTGAAGTTACTAAAATCAAGCACATTGAGCTCATTTCGCAATCGACAAAAAGTCACCTCATCTAGCGGTTTAGTGAAGATATCCGCCAATTGATCCTCAGTCCTTACACCTTCTAATGAAATATCATTCTTTGCAACATGATCTCTAAGAAAGTGATGGCGAATATCTATGTGCTTGGTGCGAGAGTGTTGAATCGGATTATTTGCAAGTTTTATGGCACTTTCATTGTCGTACAAAAGAGGTACTTTTTCTAGAACTACACCATAGTCTAGCAAAGTTTGTTTCATGTAAAGAATTTGTGCACAACAAGCACCCGCGGCAATGTATTCCGCTTCGGCGGTGGACAAAGCCACACTATTTTGTTTCTTGGAGGACCAAGACACAAGTGATCTACCAAGCAAATGACACCCTCCAGATGTGCTTTTTGTATCAACTTTGCAACCAGCATAATCCGAATCAGAATAGCCAACTAATTCAAATATAGCTCCTTTGGGATACCAAAGGCCAATGCTTGGTGTGTGATTAAGATACCTAAGAATTCTTTTAACGACAACCAAATGAGTTTCCTTAGGATTAGCTTGAAATCTAGCACACATACACACACTAAACATGATGTTGGGCCTAGATGCGGTTAAATATAACAAGCTACCAATCATAGAGCGGTAGAGAGTTTGATCAACCATGTTACCTCCCTCATCTAGGTGGAGATGTCCATTAATTGGCATTGGTGTCTTGATTGGCTTACATTCATCCATCTTGAATCTCTTGAGAAGATCATTTGTATATTTCTCTTGAGAGATGAAAATCCCTTCTCTCATTTGCTTGACTTGAAAACCAAGAAAGAATGTAAGCTCTCCAATCATTGACATCTTGAACTCCTTTGACATCAATTCACTAAACTCTTTGCAAGAATCTTCATTTGATGATCCAAAGATGATATCATCAACATACACTTGACAAATGAAGATGTGCCCATCAAACTTCTTGGTGAATAGTGTGGTGTCGACCTTCCTAATGGTGAAGCCCTTCTCAATGAGGAAGTCCCAAAGACGCTCATACCAAGCTCTTGGGGCTTGCTTCAGCCCATATAATGCCTTGGACAACCTATAAACATGATTAGGATATCTAGGGTCTTCAAACCCGGGAGATTGATCAACATAGACTAGTTCATTAATAAAGCCATTTAAAAATGCACTTTTCACATCCATTTGATATAGTTTCATGTCATGATGTGATGCATATGCAAGAAGGATACGAATGGCTTCTAGTCTTGCAACTGGTGCAAAGGTCTCTCCAAAATCCAAACCTTCAACTTGAGAGAACCCCTTTGCAACTAGTCTTGCCTTGTTCCTCACAACTACTCCTTGATCATCTTGCTTGTTGTGGAACACCCACTTTGTTCCAATAACTCTTGCACCTTTTGGCCGCTCTTCAAGTGTCCAAACTTCATTGCGGGTGAAGTTGTTCAACACTTCATGCATGGCATTTATCCAATCTGGATCTCGAAGAGCTTCTTCTATCTTAGTAGGCTCAAAACAAGAGACAAAAGAGTGATGTGCAATAAATGAAGCAAGTTTTTATGAGCGAGTCATTACACCCTTTGATGGACTCTTTATGATAAGATCTTGTGGATGATCTTGTAGTAGAGGTGTGTTTCTTCTATTGACCACTTGAGGAGGAGGTTGTGGAGCATCAACATCTTGTACTTGTACCACCATTTGATCATGGGAGACATGATTGTCTTCATTTTCTACTCTCCCATCTTTATCACCATCTTGTGGCACATTTGATGAAGGTGGATCAATTACTTGTACATCATCTTTAGGCTTGATGTCTCCAACCGGAATGTTCTTCATAGCCTCCCTCAATGGTTCATCACCTACATCATCAAGATTCTCATGTGCTCCTTGGAAGCCATTAGATTCATCAAATTCCACATCATATGTTTCTTCAACCAAGCCAGTGGCATGATTAAATACTCTATATGCTTTGGACTTTGATGAGTAACCAACAAGAAAACCAATATCACAACGTCTTTGAAACTTCCCTAGGTGTTGCCGCTTCTTGTAGATGTAGCATTTGCAACCAAACACCCTAAAGAAGGAGACGTCCGGCTTCTTCCCATTGAGCAACTCATAAGATATCTTGCCAAGGAACTTTTGAAGGAATAGGTGGTTGGATGCATAGCATGAGGTATTGATAGCTTCTGCCCATAGAGCTTTGGGGGTGTTGTACTCATCTATCATTGTTCTTGCAAGAGTGATCAATGTCTGGTTCTTTCTCTCAACTACACCATTTTGTTGAGGAGTATATGTTGCGGAGACCTCATGCTTGATCCCAACTTCATCACAATAGGCTTCTATGTTTGTGTTGTCAAATTCTTTGCCATTGTCACTTCTAATCTTCTTGAGCTTCACTTCAAATTCATTTTGTGCTCTCTTGGCAAACTTCTTGAAGCAAGATGCAACTTTGGATTTGTCATGAAGGAAGAATACCCATGTGTATCTTGAATAGTCATCAACAATCACAAGACAATAAAGATTTCCTCCCAAACTCTTGTATGTTGTTGGTCCAAATAAGTCCATATGAAGGAGTTCTAGCACTCTTGTGGTTGACATAAAAGCTTTTGTTGGATGAGTATTTGCAACTTGATTGCTGGCTTGACATGCACTACAAAGCTTGTCCTTCTCAAACTTCACATCCTTCAACCCTCTCACCAAATCATTCTTCACTAGCTTCTTGAGTGAGCTCATCCCAACATGAGCAAGTCTTCTATGACATAGCCACCCAAGTGTTGTTTTGGTGAATAGGCATGTTTTCAAGTTAGCATCTTTAGAGGTGAAATCCACTAAGTATAGGTTGTTGTATCTAAATCCTTTGAATATCACTTGATCATCATCCTTCTTAGATACAACAACTTCCTTCTCGGTGAACAAGCATTGGAAGCAAAGATCACATAATTGTCCAATGGATAGCAAGTTGAAGCTCAATGAAGCAAAATAGAGCACATTTGAGATAGAATGATCATTTGATATTGCCACTTTGCCCAATCCTTTAACCTTGCCCTTAGAATTATCTCCAAATGTGATTCTTTCTTGTCCATCTACTTCTTCATCTAGTGAGGTGAACATACAAGGATCACCAGTCATATGTTGTGTGCAACCACTATCAATAACCCAATGACTTCCACCGGTCTTGTAGTTCACCTACACACAAGAGATCAAGCTTTAGGAACCCAAACTTGTTGAGGGCCCTTCACCTTCCCAACAAGTGACTTTGCTACCCAAATTTTCTTAGGCCTATTCTTGTTGGGAGGTCCTAAGAACATGACTTTCATCTTCCCACTAGAATCCTTTCTAAACATGTAATGAGCATTGAAGGCAAAAGGTCTAGCATGCTTGGGCAAGGGTTGTGGTGGTGGAGTTTGGCACTCATGGGCAAAGTGGCCTTCTTGTCCACATTCAAAACACTTCTTTGGCTTTGGCTTTTGTTGTTGTTGAGCTTGAGCCTTCTTCTCTTTGTTTGCCATGTACCCAATGCCACTTCTATCCATCTTCATGATGGTGTTTATTAGTAGCTCACTTTGAAGATGCTTGCCTCTTGTGAACTTGCTCAATCCAATCTTGAGATGCTCTTTCTCCAACTTGAGCTTCTTGTTCTCTTCCTTGAGAGCATCATTATTTTTCTCTTGCTTGAGCTTCTTGTTTTCTTCTTTGAGCTTCTCATTCTCAAGAATCAAGTCAACATCATGATCACTAGTCTCAAGTATGGTGTTGGTGGTCTTGAGCTCTTCAAGACCTTTCTTGAGCTTTTCATTGTCATTCTTGAGCTTGACAAACTCATCAAAATCATCGGCCTCAATCACTTGCTTGCCCTTGCTACTAGAACTTTGCTCAATGCTCTCAATGATCAAATCATCACATGATGTAGCTATATCAATCTTAACAACATTGTTAGTAGCATCATGTGGCTCATTGGATAGAAATTCTTGAGCAATGACAAGATTATCATGATTAATCTTAAGAGTAGTATATTCTTCTTTTAGCTTGTTATGGCTATTGATGAGCTCTTTGTGCATCCCCTCAAGTTTATCATGTTTATCTTTAAGCTCTTTCTTAGAAGATTTGAGCTCATTGAGTTTAGATGATATAGCATCATTTGCTTCTCTAAGCTCAACACTAGCCTTTTCGGCTATATCACATTTTGCTAAAAGTGAATCATTCTTAGCCTCTAGCTTTTCATTCTTAGCTCTACTCTTTCTAATGATCTTAGTGTATTGATTTAGCAATTTAACAAGATCATCATAAGAAGGTGATTCATATTCATCGTCATCACTATCGCTATCATCATTGCTAGCATGTTCATCACCACTACTATCATCATTTGATACCTTGCGATCACCCTTGGCGGTGAAGATGATGAAGAGTCAATAACAATGGCGGCCACCTTCTCATTGTCACTATCATCATCGATTGAGCCACTAGATGAATCAATGTCCATGAGCCAATCACCGACGATGTATGCCTTTCCACTTTTCTTCTTCTTGTGGAAGTCCTTCTTCTTGCCATCTCTCTTCTTGTATGGCTTGTTTTTCTTCTTCTCATCTTCTTCTTCATTGCTTGAGTCATCTTTCTTGCCCTTGTACTTGTTCTTGTACTTGTCTTTCTTAGGCTTTGTGCATTGATGTGCTAGATGACCAAGTTCTCCACAATTGTAGCAATCCATCTTAGAGATTGGCTTCCTTCTAGAGCTTATGAAGAACTTCTTCTTCTTGCCATCGAACTTGATGCCACTCTTGTTGAGCTTCTTTAGCATCTTGGCGGTTCTTTTCACCATGAGAGCAAGGCTTGCATCATCAACTTTATCATCACTTGAGCTCTCATACTCAAGCCTTGCTTTGCCCTTCTCTTGGCTAGCTTTGAATGCTAAGTCTTTTTCTTTCTTCTTAGTAGAGGATGAGCCATCTTGTGGTGTGATGTGCATGTACATCTCATGAGCATTGATCTTTCCCAAGATTTGTGTTGGTGTAGCGGTGGAAAGATCACCTTGATGAAGCACGGTCACAATATGCCCATATTTGTCAAAAGGGAGGACACTCAAGATCTTTCTTACAACATCGGATGGTTGCATTTGAGTGAGTCCAAGCCCATTGACTTCCTCTATAAGAACATTCAAGCGTGAATACATTTCATTAGCACATTCTTTGGGAAGCATCTCAAAAGAGTTAAGCTTTTTCATGACAAGATGATAGCGTTCCTCACGCTCACTCTTTGTTCCCTCATAGAGCACACAAACGTCTGACCATAGTGCATGGGCATCTTTGTGGTTCCTCACCCGGTTGAACACATCTTTGCAAAGGCCTCTAAAGATGGTGTTTTGAGTCTTTGCATTTCATTTTTCATAATTCACCTCATCACCTTGTAGGTGTGTAGCATCCTGAGGTTTTGGGAAGCCTTGTGAGGCAGCTCTAAGTATTCCAACATCTAGAGCTTCTAAATACGCCTCCATGTGGATTTTCCAATATGGAAAATCATTCCCCTCAAAGATAGGAGGAGGTCCATCCCCGTGAGACATCTTTCTCTAGGTGGTTAAGCCTAAATATGTGAGCATGAGGCTCTAATACCAATTGAAAGGATCAAGATGCCCAAGAGAGGGGGGTGAATTGGGCTAATTCTAAATTTCTTTGCAATAAGTAAGTCCTATGGTTAGCCCAATTAATCCCTTGTGCCTAGAAAGTGTATCTATTGATCTACCGTACAAAAGTTTAGCAACTTATGTTCCAATCCTACTCTAGCATGGCAATTCTATGAATGTAAATGACAAGAATTGAATTGCTCAAAGTAAATGCTCAAAGTAAATAGAGAAGGAGGACCACGGTGATGTTTTGCCGAGGTATCAGAGAGTCGCCACTCCCCACTAGTCCCCATTGGAGCACCCGCGCAAGGGTGTAGCTCCCCCTTGATCCGCGCAAGGATCAAGTGCTCTCTACGGGTTGATTCTTCGACACTTCGTCGTGGTGAATCACCCACAACCGCTCACAACTTGAGTTGAGTCATCCACAAGCTCCGCCAGATGATCACCAAACTCCCAATCACCACCAAGCCATCTAGGTGATGGCGATCACCAAGAGTAATAAGCATGAACTCTCACTTGACCACAACAAGCCTAATGAGAAGGGTGGATGCACACTTTGCTACTCTTGATCTCACTAATGAGGGCTCTCTTTGGGATTCTCAAATCTCAATCACCTCACTATGACCTTACTCTTCTTGGCACTCTCAAAGGTGTTTCTCAGCTGTTGGAATGAGCAAAAGTACCCCCACACAAGAATGGAGGAAGTATTTATAAGCATGGCTGAAAAACGAACCGTTATGTGCCTCTACGGGGTGACTGGACGCTCCGGTCATGTTGACCGAATGCTCCAGTCAGTTCTCCCCGAACTCTAGTGTTTAAGTGGTGACCGGACGCTAGGCAGCATCCGGTCAGCACTGATCGAAAGCATCCGGTCGTGATTTTCCCTCTCTAGAACCTTACTGGAGTCGACCCAACGATGGGACTTAGCGTTCGGTCAACACTGACCGAACGCGTCCAGTCATGATTTTTCCTCTAGAACCTTACTGTAGTTGATTGGACGCTGGGACTCGGCATCCGGTCACTTCACCTCTCTATGTCCGGTCACTTCCAGATGACTTCACCTTGATCAAATAAACTGATCGGACTCTGCGCCAGCGTCCGGTCAAACCAAAGCCAGCGTCCGGTCAGCATTTGACCCTCCATTCACTTCCAACTTTCGATCATACGTGAATGAAGTTTGCTCCAATGGATCTAAGGGCTTTTTAGGAGCTACCTAGTGCTAGGTTTAGCAAGTGTGCATCACACCTAACCCACTAGACTCACCTAGGTCAAGCTACCCGTCCATACCCCCCTTAATAGTATGGCCAAAGGAAAAACAAAGTCCTAAACTACTCTAAGTGTCTCTTCAACTCCAATTGATACTTAGAACTAGTCCATCCTTAACTTGTCGTCCATCCTTTGAAAACCGAAATGATTTCCATCATAGGGGCATGACCACCATGATAGCCCAATCAATCTCCTTTACCATGACCTAACTTAATTGCCTCTACAAAACATATGTTAGTCATAATAATCACGTATTGTCATTAATCACCGAAACCCAACTGGGGGCCTAGATGCTTTCAGGTGTTTTGTCTTCTTTTCTTGATTTGTAACCGGTCTTGTTTGACTAGGCCTTGTAGTCATGCCTTGGGTATAGATATTGAACCCCAGCTATTGTAATAGACATCTCTCAATGATTAATCAAACCCGTACCTTTACTTTTTGGCTTACGCCAACCCTAGGAGTAGGAGTAGAGTAGATCTCGACGAGTTCTTTAAGCAAGTAGGGCTGCATCGGTTCTATCAACCATTGGATTGTTTATGAGTACTATCATGACTTATACTTTGTTTATAAGGTTGCATCCATCTGGCTAACCTCTTGTAAGCTTTGTATAAGTTAGTTATTAACTTTTGTTAGTAATTGTAAGGCTGCATTGGTTGGGCTAATCTCGTACAAATTTTGGTACGGATTAGTTATCGGTTAAGTCTATTAAAGATTAGTAGGGTTTCCTTGTTGTTTTTAGTAGATTTGCTAGTTATCAATCTTGTTATAGTTAGTATTCTTACTAATTGTAACAACATCACTCCTCACACGATTAAGATTGAAATAGATCGGCTTTATATCTTATCAAAGTATCATCTTGTTACTCTATCTTGCCTAGATCTCACTTTGATGATGATTTTGGCTAGATTAGTCATTTTATTCCAATCTTGATCGAAGATAGCATGTGGTCAAGGCATGTTTGATCCTAAGTAAGCTTGTTAGTTGATGAAATCTAGTCTAGAACTGCTATTATGGTTGCCATCGATCAGGTCGACCCCCACTGTTAGCACTATAGATCAGAAATTATCAATTAACAAGTTCGATTATGGTCAAACATAGCCTCTGACTGCTTGCTATGTTTGCATCGGCTATTTAACCGATCGCCCGCACTTTCACGATCGTAACGTGTTTTATGATCCCGTTAAGTGTGAATAGAGTCATTTTCTTTGACGGTTCAATCCGTTATCTTTATTATGGCTGCCATCGATTCGATAGGACCCCACTGTTAGAGATAATAGGTTAGATTTGATGGGTTTATGGATCTACCCATGTTTAATGGTTTAGTGCTTGCACGTTATGAGTTTACTTTCATTGGAATCAGCTATTGTAGCCAATAGCCTGCTTATTGAGAACATACTAGCTATTCATATGTTTGTACTTGTTTTTTGTCTTGATCAAAAGCTAGCAGGATTCTCAATTAACATAAATGCTTTCATGTTTATTCAACACACCTTTACATGCTCTCATGATCATCGGCTTTTAAGATCTATGCAATTGAATACCTGATAATTGTTGACTTGCTTATTTTATTCACTTTACGTCATAAACATGCTAGATATCGACTCTTTAGTCGATAGCCTTATTTCATTGGCTACTCAGCTGCACATTTAGAATTGTCTGGAGTAACACTGGCATGTTCCACCTTTAATTACTGATCAATCTTTCTGGCTTGTCAATTACAAGGTCAAATTGACTGGCACGCCTCAGGTCACGACCATCCAGTCCTGTGTTTCCGAAGTGCTAGGATAGCTCAGGATTTGCTCTAGGTGGTTTTCTCTTGGCTTGCTGTGTTGTCGGTGAGGCCCGTCACTTTTCACCATCAACACGTTCTTGGCACGCCCGGTGGGACCACAATCGTCAACATGAACATCGACCCCATCCTCAAGGTTAATTTTGAGGTACTACCAGAAGATCAACAAATGCTCATCACTAAGGCATTGAAGGAGTTTCGAGAGAAGTGTCTGTTGTCTTATAGTAGGACATGCAATTTAGTCATTCAGAAGATTCCATTGCCAAGAGTCCTCCTACATGGATAGAACAATCCAAAAAAAACTAAAGCTAGAATTGTTTCCTAGATGGTCCACAAGACCGTTCATAAAACTTTTACCAATCACAATAAGGTGTTGTTCAATTCGAATGGCAATGCTATGAAACACGTCTTCTATGGAGTGCCAGTTAGTCAAATTGGACAGTCATATTTCTATGGTGGGTAGCTTCAGCAGCCACCCATGTAGCAACTTCCAGGAGGACAAGCTCAAGATCCTCCAACTCAGCCAACAATAGGGGGCAAGGTCGAGTCCTACAAATAGCAGGGGGCAAGGTCAAGTCCTACAAATGTAGGGGGCAAGGTCAAGTCAAATGGTAGGAGGGCAACCACCATCACAGTAGTCACCAAATGCCCCTATCACATAGACAACTCTGCTTCCTATTGGACAAACCCAAGTCTATTCAGTCCAGTAGCCAACCTCACTAGTCACTCAGCAGGTTTTGCAATGGTCGGCTCAAGTGAGATTCAATACCTCATACCAAATGCCTTAATTGGCCCATAAAATTGCTCCACCAGTATAGAGGATCATCAAGGATGTTGATCCAAATTATTTCAGTAGTCGATTACAAGAATATGCAACTCATAATGCTCAAATTAACTACCCGAAGGGTTATCATTTGGTTTCTGATGCCAGCACATATGAACTTTTGCCACATCCTGGGTACCAGAATTCTTATAATTATAATGCGCAACAACTTCAGCAGCTTTAGGCCTAGGGACAACAATCTTAGGTTCAAGGACAATAGCTTTAGGCTCAAGGTCAACAACTTCAAGTACAATGCTCTCAAGCTCAGATCCAAGGTCAGCCGAGACAACAAGTTGCTGGCATGAATGCTGATGATTTGGTCAACAAGATAACTACAATGATATAGAGCCAGTTTGGTTTGAAGCCTAAGAATCAGGTTGGCTCTTACCAGCGTCCATATCTGGCTTGGTATGATATTGTACAACTCCCTCCACGCTATAGAGACCCTGATTTATCCAAATTTACTAGGATAGAAGAGATGTCAACTATGGAGCATATCAACCGCTATCTTGTTCAGCTTGGAGATGCATCGATTAAGGAGGCACATAAAGTTTGATTCTTGCCCTTGTCTCTATCTGGACTGGCCTTCAGTTGGTTTTCATCGCTCAAACCAAACTCGATTACTGGGTGCATTGATCTAGAGAGCAAGTTCCATGCATACTTCTATAGTAAGGAGCAAGAATCAAAGATTTGACAAACATGAGGCCGAGGAATAATGAGTTAGGCTCTGAGTTCATTCAAAGATTCAAAGAAGTAAGGAGCCGTTGCTACTCATTAAATCTGCCTGATGGCCAATTGGCTGAGTTAGCCCTTCAAGGGATGTACCTAATACTCTAGAAGAAATTCAATTGCCAAGAATTTGAGAATTTGGCCCGCCTAGTTCAAAGGGTGTATACTTTTGAAGGCCAACTTCAGACTATGCGCAAAGAGAAATATTTAAAGGGTACTGCTGCTATGTCTGAACCATATGATGTAGACTTTGATGAAGATGGTCTAGAGGTTGCAGCCACCGAGTGGATGTGGGGCAAGACTCCTCTATCTTGTCCTTAGGTAAAAGCGATAGAAAGTGCTTATAATTTTGACATAAAAAAGGCCGATAAGATTTTTGATTTGCTGTTGGAGAAGAAGCAGTTGAGGTTACCCGCAAATCTTGTGATCCCTTTGGCTGGAGAGCTCGAAGAGAAGAAATACTATAAGTTCCACAATACTACTAATCATAATACTAATAAATGCATAATCTTCTGCCAGCATATTTAGAAGGCTATTGAACAAGGGAAAATCAAGTTTGAGCCAACCAAGAAATCAGCAATGGACATCCTTTTCTAGGGGTGCATATGGTAGAATTCTAGTTGGCTAATGGGAATACAATGGTGTTGGCATCAGCTAAAGCTAAAGAAGATGGGTCAGTCGACCCCAAGGTTGAGATATCGGCTAATGAGTAGAAGAAGGTTAGGCAGCAGCACGATCAGCAAAGAGCCGATATGAGCAAGGTGACACTTCTAGAGCTAGTGATATGCGTCCTCGTGTAACTTCTAGGATTCTATTGAGAAAGTGGCAGCGTTAGAAAGAGGAGGACTACCAACATTGGCTTGAAGAAGAAGAATATGAGCACCGGTGTGAGGAAGAAAGGTATGAAAGAGAGCAAACTAAATTATATTGGAATTGTCCTTTCTTCAGACACTGCTGGAACAAAGGTTTGAAATTGCCTATGACATAACTACCCTGAGTGCAACAATTAGTATTTAGAGTTCAGGCAATCTCAAGCCAACTGCTGGTCTATCCATGTGCATCTAAGTCATCAATCTAATGACATGGATCGGCATGTAAAAAATGAAGGAGTTCATAATCGGCTAGGTAAGCGTGGTTATGATCAGAACTGGGCCGATTGTGATGAATAAGACAAGGAGTATGTTTGGCAAGAGGGCCAATGGTGTCCAGGAGGTCTGACAATGAGTCATAAAAGGAGAGTTCAACACTTAAGAAATAGAGAATTAGAAGCTCAGAAATCTAGCAGACCTTAGGCATGGTGCGTCAAACAAACAACTGATAAGGGTAACCCATCGACTGATATTGATATGGTTTTCATCCTGCTGGCAGAGTTCAGGGCTCCTTCCAAATATGAGCAAGAAGAGTCTGATGAAGAAGAGTTGGAAGAAGCAGTGGCTCAGCTAATCCTCTAGTCCCAATAAGCTATATTTGACAAGCCATCTCAACATCGCACTTGAAGGCTTTATACATGAAATGGTTTGTCAATGGGAAGCCTTATACCATGTTCTGTAAGCTTGGGAAAGGTCCTAGAGATTTGCTTGAAACTAACATTATGCTAAAGGACTTTGGTGGTAATGCATCTAAAACCCCAGGGGGGTAGTTAACGTTGAATTGACGATTGGGAGTAAGACCCTGACTATTATTTTCTTCGTCATCGATGGCAAAGGGACATATAGTCTGCTTCTTGGTTGTGACTAGATCCATGCTAATTGCTGCATCCCTTCAATAATGCACAAATGCCTTATCCAGTGGCAAGGATACAATGTCGAGGTGGTTCAAGCCAACACATCTGTAAGTGTGGAAACGACTGATCCAGCATACTGAGAGTTTGAAGATTACGAATGCTTCTCTAGTAGAGTCTGGGAAGGCGGCACCATCAAAATCAATGATGAATGTCAACAAATGATCCAAGCAGTCAGCTCTAAAAATGTGTCCTAATGGATTTCCCATTTCATGATATAGAGGGGAAGTTTGGGCAGGGATTTACGTCGTCTGATTTACTAGAAGAGGCTGATATTGGACCTGGTGATAGGCATAGGCCGATATATATAAGTGCTAAATTGGATCCTGAGTATAATCATGAACTAATAAATCTTTTAAAGGAGTATCGAGATTGCTTTGCTTGGGAGTATTATGAAATGCCCGGTCTTAGCCGATCGATTGTAGAACCTCGGCTGCCTATTAAAGATGGATATCGACTATTTAAACAAGCATCGAGGAGATTTAAACATGAATTACTTAAAGATATTAAAAAGGAGATTACAAGGTTGTATGAGGCTAAGTTTATTCGACAATGTCGGTATGTAGAGTGGATTTCAAATATAGTCCCTATGCTCAATAAGAATGGAAAACTAAGGGTTTGCATTGACTTTAGAGATTTGAATAAAGCTACACCAATGGATGGTTATCCAATGCCGATAGCTGACCTTTTAGTGGATGCAACTTTGGGGCACAAAGTTATCAGTTTTGTGGATGGCATTGTGGGCTATATTCAAATTTTCATGACTGAAGAGGATGTTCCTAAAACAACTTTTAGATGTCCTAGAGCTATCGGTTTGTATGAATGGGTAGTTATGACTTTCGGCTTGAAAATGCTGGTGCAACTTATCAGCGAGCCATGAATTATATCTTTTATAAGTTGATTGGCATGATAGTTGAAATTTACATCAATGATGTAGTTGTGAAATCCAGAAGTTATAAAAGAACATCTAGCTGATCTACGGGAGACTTTGGAGTGCACAAGGAAACATGGCTCGAAGATGAACCCGAGCAAGTGTGCTTTCGGGGTGTCGGCTAGAGAGTTCCTGGGTTTCATGGTCTACGAAAGGGGGATTGAAGTTGGGCAAAAGAGTATGAAGGCTATTGATGAAGCAATCCCACCAATAAATAAAACCCAGCTACAATCTTTGATCGGCAAGATTAATTTTATCAGAAGATTCATCTCTAATTTGTCAAAAAGGATCTTGCCGATCTTCCCTTTGTTGAAGTTGAAAGCTAATCTAGAATATAGATGGGGTGACGTAAAACAAAAGGTGTTTGATGAAATTAGGGAATATATGAAGTCTCCAGTAGTATTAATCCCTCCATAGCATGGTAAGCCTTTGAAATTGTACGTGTCGGCCAATAACCATACGATTAGGTTGTCCTTAACGCAGGAATTTGAGGGAAAAGAGCGAGTTATTTTCTATCTAAGAAGAAGGCTTTTGAATCTAGAGACAAGATATTCTCCTATTGAAAAGTTGTGCCTGTGCTTATATTTTTCATGCACCAACTTATGTCATTATCTGTTGTTGGCTAAGTGCACTATGGTGTCTAAAAGCCGAAGTAATCAAGCATATGTTGTCAATGCCAATTTTGAATGAGAGAGTTGGAAAGTGGATTCTAACATTATTTGAGTTTGACTTAATATACAAATTGGCCAAAGCGGTTAAAGGGTAAGTGATGGCTGATTTCGTGACTCATCATCATGGGCCCAGTATCAACTATGTAGAACCGATGCCTTGGACTTTGTTCTTTGACGATTCATTGTGCAAGCAGGGTGACAGTATCGGTATTGTTATTATCTCACCCCTGAGGGTAAGTTTTCAATGTGCTTATTCCATTAAGCCAATGTCTATCGGTAATCAAGCTAAATATGAAGCCGTCCTTAGAGGACTTCAACTCCCTCAAGATTAAAGGGCAATGCTATTGAGATATTTGGAGATTCTCAATTAATAATTAATCAATTGATCTGCCTATATGAATGTAAAGATGATATCCTGAGGGATTACTATGAGAAATGTCAAAGTTTGATTGATGGATTCCCTATGGTCACCATCAAGCATATTCCAAAGGCTCAAAATCAAGAAGCTAATCGGCTGGCTCAGAGTGCTTCTAGTTATCAACAAATTCAAGAAGTCTTCAACAATGAAATTGTTGCCGACGATTGGAGAAGAGAAATAATTGACTATCTTAAAAATCCATCGCAAAAAGTCTCCAGGAAGCTAATGTACTAATTGATCAAATATGTATGGCTTGACGATCAACTGTATTATTAAACAATCGATGGGGTGTTGCTCAAGTGCATAAATCCAAAAGATGCTAAAGTTCTCATGGGTGAAGTCCATGAAGGGGTTTGTGGAGCTCATTAGTCAGCTTATAAAATGAAATGGATTATTAGGAGATCAGGCTATTTTTGGTCAACAATGTTGGAGGATTGTTTTGAATATTTATAAAGGTTGTTAGGATTGCTAGAGATTTGGTAATGTTCAAAGATCACCAGCATCGGTTATGAATCCGATATTCAAGCCATGACCATTTAGAGAATGGGGGATCAATCTGATCGGCCAAATTTATCCGCCATCCAACAAAGGTCATAAGTTCAAAGTGGTGGCAATAGATTATTTCACCAAGTGGGTTGAAGCAATCCCATTGAAGATGGTGACGTCCCAGAGCATGATTGACTTTGTCTAGGAACATATCATTTATCGATTTGGGGTTCCCCAAACTATCATGACTGATCAAGGAACAATGTTCACATTTGAAGAATTTGAAAGTTTTACTGCTAATATGGGGTTTAAGCTATTTTATTTTTCTCCTTACTATGCTTAGGCCAATGGACAAGATGAGGCATCTAATCAGACGCTAATCAAGCTGATCAAGAAGAAGATAATCGATTGACCAAAGAAGTGGCACTTAACATTGAATGAGTCGATGTGGGCTTATCGAATGGCGTGTCATGGATCAACTAAGTGCTCTCCTTATGAGTTAGTTTATGGGCATATAGCTGTTCTTCCTTGGGAGATCAGGATTGGATCATGACATATTGAATTTCAAGAAAACCTAACAGCCAATGATTACAAAGTTCTTGTGATGGATGATCAGGAAGATTTAAATTGCCATCGGCTTCGTGCTTTGGAGAACATTGAAGCTCACAAATTAAGAATTGCCAAGTATTATGAGAAGAAAGTTAACTCTAAGCAATTCCATGAAGTTAATTTTGCCGATTGGAACTAAGGACAGTGCATATGGTAAGTGGTCACCTAATTGGGAAGGGACTTATCGTATTACTCGATGTGTGCCTGGCAATGCTTACTTTTATGAAATGTTGGAAGGTGAGAAGTTCAACAGAACACTCAATGGGAAACATTTTAAGAAATATTATCCCAGAATTTGGGTTGACGCCTAAAATAGCCGATTGTGTTTTCATCGGCTTTAATAGCCGGTATTAGAGGATATCGCCTTCAGAACAAAAATGAAGCAAACTCTAATTAAGCCTAAGGGGCAAAAGCCGATGCGGTATGCATTGCCTTTAGGGCAAAAATAAAACAAACCTCCAAAATATATGAAAAGTGATAGGAGGAATTTACTCAACTAAGGTTCATGGATACAAGCATAGAGTTTATTTGTCGATTTCCTATTACAATTTAAGGGCTGAAAAACACTTTGTTCACAATGTCTTTGGCCAAAGATATGAAAGCTACTGTGTTCGCAGCATCTTTGAAGTCTTCAACTAAATCTTCATAATCGTCGAGTTGGTCGGTGGCTGGAAAACCATGGGGAAGAAGTCAAAGATTGTACCCAGAGTGAACCTGTGCTGCAGCCAGTGCAATAGCAGCGCCATGATGAATGCCATGAAGGGTGACCTCCCTGGCACGATTCTAAATGTCACGAAGGTGGGCTTCTAGAACAGCGCCCCTAGCATTAACGTATTGAGCATCATCGGTCGCCGCCGTTTGAAGGCCTTCCAGTTGTGCTTCTAAGGCTGATAGATTTGAGGGGAAACAATTTATCAAAGATCAGAGAAGTCGGAGTTGTAACAGAAAGAGATTTCGAAGGTCTTACCTATGATCCTGGCATCTACCTCTACCAGCCTTGCTCGAGCTACATTAGCCCTGTTTTCTAAAAAATAGTGGGTGTCCTACATTGCATTGTGGTGGAAATCCATTCGGCTGAGATCATGTATCGCGTTGGAGTACAAGGACTATTGGTATTTGTTAACGGAAATAGATAAATCTGCAAGCACACAAATATCACTGTAGCTTTCACCCGGAGTATTCCTAGGTATCGATTTCCATGGGGAACATGAAGTGTACTAGAAAGGATCAAGGTCATCTAAGGATAAAGTGTTTTTGTTGGTAGAGAGGGGTTTTTCTAAGGTTTTCCCAAGATAAACTAGATAACCAAAATTTAGGCTTACTAAACTTACTTACTTCGGAGCAACAATACCTTTCCAATCCTTGAAAAGACTGGGAAGAGGTGATTGGGGTTATGCTACCAAAAAACTCTAGAAACACTAATCCAAACATGGTGGATTACAAAGGTCTGGTCAGAGCTGTCACCTCTAGGGCTACCACAACTATTCTATGGGATTGGGCGTAAACTTAGGTAAACACTAGCCTAGACACCACGTCTATGCTAACGATTACTACTCTAGCCCGATATCTTAGACTAGAGCACTTGATCGAGCAAAGATCCCATAAGTAAGTAAAGTAATCAATGAACTCAATCAAAAAGAAACCATGGAATTACCAAAAGTTAAACCTAGAGGTGGCTCAAGACGAGTCGGCTCCGTAGAGGTACAAGGTAGAGGAGGTTCTGACAAACCTGGCTCCTCCTCGGCTCTTTCCTTTCCTCTCTCTCTCTCCCTATTTTTTATTACAACTAGTTGTCATGCACCTAGAGGAACACTACCACTAATAGTATGAAGAGCGAAGCAAGTGAGAGGTGTGCGCTAAAGAGGGGCTCTCTCCTTCTATTTATACTAGTTGTAGGTCGGTGTGGAGGACTATTCTTGGAAGACCTGCATGCAACCACCATGGATAGGCCACCAGAGAGCACCATGTGGCAGTTGGAGGTGAGAGGTGCAAAGGAGGGTCAGCCACCCCCTAGGATTGGCCGCTCCCTGATGGAGCCTGGATGTAGCCTTTCGCATGGCGGTTCCATGTTGGGCTTGGGCTACGTCCATGTGGGTTTGGCGCCTAGATGTCAAAGGTGGGTGGCCTTCTCCCTTATTCTTTGTGCTAATCTGCTTTTATGCTTTGTTCGAATGCGCACTTTGATTATTTTTCCATGTTTTCTGAATATATCCTCCTGCAATTGAACAATCATCAAAACTTATGGAATTTATTGGTTATAGACCCTAGTACTAAGTTTGGTGTTTATATGGGAGGATTTTATGCAGGAATTGGTGGTTATTTTTAGGCATTAAGGACCGCTAATAAGGACCGAGCCTCATCTCTCTCGTGAAGGAAGCGACGGGCATCATCTTCATTGAAGGGACTAGCCACATGATGAGAAATGCCAGTATGTGGATCGGCCCTGCACATATGAAAGGTTAAACCAACACACTCAGAAATGATAAAATCATATTCATCCTTACCCTTGGAGGTGAGAGCGCTGGTTTGACGGCACGAGCTTGGCAGGGATCTCATCGGCAGGTCGCTTGCCATTGTCCATCCCTTTAGGAAGAGATAGTGGCTTTTGGGATCTAAAGATGAAGAAGAGGATTCGCATAAGAGGCACAAGCACTTGGGGAGAAGACAGATTGTTTTTTCGGTTGCAACCATGACCCATATTTATAGCCTAAAGAGATGCGGTGGTAGATCTCCTTGGGATTGTGTAATTGGATTTAGTTATGGAAACAAATCGTTGCTCCAGGGATTGAGGAAACAAGTCATGAAGAAATAAAGAGCACGACAGGTGTAATAATTATTAATAAAGATTCAAAATTTATTGCTTTCCATAATAATGGGTATTCTAGATCTTGGGGGTTTGTTACAAAGAAGATTACACCTGTGATGTCGACCAACCAACACAAGGAGACTCTATTGGGTTGAAGGGAGTCCAAGCCCCACAAAGCCAAAAAACGTGAACAAAGACCACATCAACTAACATATGGAAGTAGCATTAGGGGAGAAGGTAATAGGCCTATGAAGAATGCGCTGATTTATTTCACAGGATTCTTGGCATAGGCAGAGCGAACAAGGGGAAGGTGTCCACACATTCAAGCCCTTGCAAACCTTAGAACAACCTTATACCGAAGGTGAGAAGACTCTGGTGGTATCACAAGAATTCTTCTAGCCACGGTGGCTAATTCCCTTGCTTGACAAGGCGCTTAAATGGACGACACAATCACCCTAAACACAAAAATTCTTCTAGCCACAAAAGGTTTTCATGATGGAGCAATGATCCATTGAGGATCTGGTAGAGCTGGAGGTTCTCGAAAGAATGAAGATAAGAGGAGCATGGTAGAGGCTTGAGGTCTTTTGGTAAGGCCGGTATGATATTTATGCCCATCAAAGGAGCTGAGTCCAAACGCCCATGAACCAATAGTGTGCTCATGAAGCCTTGGAGTATGGGATAGCAACAAAAGAATAGTGTTCCCGTGAAGCCTACGGATGGTAGGTTGAAGGAGCAAAACTAATAGAGCAAGACCAACGGGCCTAGAGCGGTTCTATTGGTCTCTGGCAGAAACCTGCTAGCAGCTTCTGAGGCTGGTGCGAAGGAGAATTTTAGAATAAGATCATTTCATCCCAAAATTGGGGGGCATGTGTTGACACCAAAATTTGAGTCAGTATGTGGGACCCTTGGATTTCGAGATTTGTTGAGGAAAGCCAAAATGTCTGTAGAATTAGCTAGCTAAAACGCTGTTAGGATCTGCTGAATTTCATGACATCATCATCTTGAGAATGGGCTTTGTCAATGGAAGATGTCGGTGATCAGAAGCAGGAAGGCATGGTGGACTTCACAGAAGGGAAAGATTGAAGTCCAAGTTATCTCAATTTAGGATGTTTTGCCTTCTTTTCCAGGTTTGTAACCAGTCTTGTTCGACCAGGACTCGCAGTCAAGCCTTGGGTATAAATATTGAACCCCAGCTATTGTAATAGACATCTCTCAAGGATCAATTAAACTCGTACCTTTTTTTTCAGCTTACGCCCACCCTAGGAGTAGGAGTAGGGTAGATCTCGGCAAGTTCTTTGGGCAAGTAGCGCTGTATCGGTTTGGCCGACGTCCGGTTTGTTTATGAGTACCGTCACGACTTATACTTTGTTTATAAGGCTGCATTAGTTCGGCCGACCTCTTGTAAGCTTTGTATAAGTTAATTATCAACTTTTGTTAGTAATTCTAAGGCTACATCGGTCGGGCCAACCTCGTACAAATTTGGGATTGGATTAGTTATCGGTTAAATCTATTAAAGATTAGTAGGGTTTCCTTGCTATTTTTAGTAGATTTGCTAATTATCGATCTTGCTATAATTAGTATTCTTACTATTTGTAACAACATCACCCTTCACCCGATTAAGATTGAAATGAATCAGCTTTATATCTTATCAAACTATCGTCTTGTTGCTCTGTCTTGCCTAGATCTCACTTTGATCATGATTTTTGGCTAGATTAGTTGTTTTATTTCAATCTTGATCGAAGATAGCATGTGGTCAAGGCATGTTTGATCCATAGTAAGCTTGTTAGTTGATGAAATCTAGTCTAGAACTGCTATTATGGCTGCCATCAATCCAGTCAACCACCACTGTGTGACAGAACCGTCCAATTTATATGAGCACAAGTAAAATGGCAGCCCGTAAGTGGTCGCACTATCATACTTGAGCCCAATTAAACTCGGGAGTCCGTCGCGTACCACGAAGGGTCTCAATTCATCACCAACATACAACCAAGATCGTACATGATTCAACATACATGCCACATATTACATAAAGTTCACAAATACCTCACCATACATTGGAGTACAATTAATGTTCTTACAAACCAAGTTCAAATGAAGTAGTAGCGGAAGCAAATATAGTTTGAACAAACATCTCATACTATCATTCAAATACTTTGCCAGTTTACGATCACAACCCACAAAGCATCATAGAGGAGTTAATGAGAAGCGCCTTGCCCGGGGCCTACTCCTCGTCGATGGCAAGACAGAAGCAGTTCTTACAATATCCATGATAGACTGTATTATCTGCAACAAGTGGGAAATAAACCCTGAGTATAAAAAGGTACTCAGCTAGACTTACCCATCATAAACCAAAAATAAAGTGACTCCAAGGATCATGCAAGGCTTTATAAGTGGAGCTAGCTTGACAATATTTTGCATAAAAAACCACTAATTTGGCTATACATTTTATAATTCGGTCATCAAGTTAATAATAGCTATTCATCTATAGATTAGCAACTAACCTATGCCAACATGTGATATATCATTATGTAGCATCACAATAATAACCATAGCCAGTGTAGCATTCCCATGTCCAAATATAACCATCAAATTCCATAATCCAGTTACTACGATGCTGGGACTAGTCGAGTTTCTCACTATCCGGGAGAGACGGTGATTCAAATCGATTACAACCAGCTAAGCAGTTATTCCTAACACAAACCCCACTTCCCCCATCAGGGTCACGTCGGGTCACCTTTGGTCCAACTCAGGTCCACATTTCACGGGTTCGATCAGCGCCGCACAACCAGGGACAACGAACTGCCAGGACGTTCAGGACGTTCAGGCTCAGCCTGCCCTTAGGCTCATGTCTGGCTCCCCGCACATGCCTACTACCATCTAGAGTGCGCACTCTAACTGAACGAGGCCCGACCTGAGTTGAGCTACTCAGCTTCGTGGTCGAAACGAGTTATCCGGCCAGCTAATTGAGAGGCATGCGTTCAATATCAACACAAGCATCAACAATGGTACATTCCTTAATCGACATAGACGGGATCAACATAGCCAACCCACACCATGTGCATATAAGATCCCACCCGGTCTCCACTTAGATAATATCCCATGGTTATTTTCCATGATAGCAAATATATCCAACCGTGCTCCGGTATCCACCTATATCTCGCAGGTGATAGGAAATCACCCGACTTCTACCAGTCTAAGCATGGCTAAGCATATATTCGATCCTAGACCTACACAGGGTTTAAGGTGTATATATCTAGACAAGGTAGTTTTATGCATCAAGTGTTTCCAAATCAACTCTTATAACCTAATGCATCAAACATAAAGGACTCAAGTGATATTTTATAAAACATAGGAGGCTTAGAATGCTCCGGGGCTTGCCTTTTAGGAACGAAGTGGGTCGGTGCTCAGGGCACTCTAGAAGTTCATCAGTGGATGGCTCCTCTCCTTTGGGAGCTATGGTTTGGGGTGTCCCTTGATTGCCCTCTGCCTCTTCTTTGAATTCTAGTAGGGTTACTCCTTCGGGTGATCCTATATGCATGAGCACGAATAAGATATCATGGATGCATAGGTACTAACTTGGATGAAATGATATCATGAAATGCATAATCATGAGTGTTCTTAATAGCAAGGTATTAGGGTGATAACAAGATTTACTTCTTTTACTGAGTAGGTGCATAACTCCTCTCTAGTAATTAAACAAACACCTATTTAAACATTTTCAAGGCTGCAAGACAGCAGCTACTTGTTTTGACCATAATTGGAGTTATACACATCCAAACAATATGGTTGTGGACTTTATGGAAAGCTTATGAAATTTCCTACAACTTTAGTTTAATCATCTTAAGGTGATTAAGTAGCTATCTAGGTCAAACAATTCAATCTTTTAGATCTATATAGAGGACAAGCAAATCTGATAGCAGACATCTAATAGCCATAACTCTTAAACAATTAGCCTTATGACCATGAAATTTTAGAACAAGCAATATGAGTAAGTTATCTATAACTTTGTTATTAACAAGTTTCCCAGAAAAGGTCACTATCATCATGAATTTGTCAACACAATAGAAACTACTCATGCAATGATTTAGTTGAATTATAAAGCAATAATTAACTAGCTACCTATAACCAATTACTTCTAAGCCCAACTAATAACATCAACAGATCATATGCATCACAAGCACCATAGAAAACCTCATGGTTAAGCCCAACTAATCTATTTATATTCATTTATTAATTTCCTTATATAATAAGGTGATTTAAAGGATAAATATTTCCAATCCTAATGAGGACATGACACCCATGCATATGACCATGTTTGGCACATGGGATGGAGGGGAAGGAGGCCAGCAAGGGTGTCCAAGTCAAGAAGGAGGCCTGAGGCTAATTCGGTTCGAGTCCCCGAGGTGGAAGCCCAAAGCAACTCAAGTTCGAGTCTGCCTTGGAATCCAGGACTAGTCTGACTTAAACTGGTGACCTAGGACGCATCCGGACTCCGTTTTTGATGATCCACATATGGATGGAAAGATAATTTGATAAGGAAGCTAATCCAAGTGGTTTCACATCAAAAGCTCTTCGGAATCAACAGAAATCGTCAAAACAAGTCAGCGTCCAGAATCTGCCATGGTGCTGCGACACCTTCTTTTGGTCCGTTGGACCGTGTATCGTGTTTGGGCCCATTAGGGGGTGCGTCTAGGGTAGGCGATGACCCTAGGACCTTCATAATCATATGACGCCACCGTCATTAGGGTTTGGGGGTTTTTCTGAGATTATTCTGTCAAGAACAGTTTCGTCGTTCATCGGTTTGTGAGACCCTAACTTCGTGAGATAATCATTCATCTGCAATTTGGTTGTGTTCTTTCTTGTTCTTACTTGTGTTCTTCATTGCACAGGCAGGGATTAGCCTTCTTGGTGAGGTCAACCTAGTCCGTGACTTGGTTGATAACCAGAGGAGCTGTGGTGCTAAGATTGCAGGGTTCGATCTTTCGATCTGAAGCCGGATCGGTGTGTCATTCTCCGCCACAACGATAGTTACCATCACCTGACGGAAGATCGGGATCCCCGTCTCCATTAAGTGGTATTAGAGCTAAAGTATACCATTAGGTTCACATTTATTCCCTAGTTTTGAGTGTTTCACATTCGTCCCATAGTCCAGTGCCATATTCGTTTTTCCTGTCCTAAAACCTTCCGCGCCATAGCCTTTGCATATTTTAGTTTCAGAGTCCGTCATGTTGAGTTTGTGTGTCCTGGTCGAGGTCTTGTTGCTGGTTAGGTCATGTTAGAGTCCAGTTCATATGTTTTCCCCCATCGTTTCCATCAAATCTTGGCTGTTGTGACCAATTTTGCACACATTGTTCCCGTTTTGTCCTCTAATTCGGAGCCAATTCTTAAAACTGGTCTAGTTTTCGCATACGAACTCCGTTTTTGACGTTCCATATATGCAAATCGATCAGAAACAAATTTTGGATCCGTCCATCCCCTACTTTGTTAGGGTCAAAGATATTTAAATTGGTCAAAAAATGGTCATAAGATCCTCTTTTTGTGGTCACAAGGTTTTTGTTGATTTTGATCCAGTTTTCTAAAAATTCCACAGGCCACGTCTTTCACTTGTTTGAGCTCATATTTTCTATGGTTACATCTTTTGTGCTCCTAAGTAAAGGAAAAATATCAAAAAAATAAAATAAAAAAGTTGAAATTTCCCAAAAAAACAACGACAGCCCAAAAAATAGAAAAAAAAGAGGGGCAAAAGAGGAACAATATTTAGAGGAGCACATAGAGAAGACCAAAGTGAGCTGTGTTAGTGTGTGTTGTCTGGTTCCTTGTTTATGTTGTTGTTTCCATCCACCATACTTGTTTTCCATACACCTGTCACATTGCTATCCACCATACTTTTGTCACACACCTGGTACTTGGAACATTTTAGACCAGCAACGAGAACAAGTACTTTGGACTATAATTCAGCATTACTTTCTGTTACTGACTTGTGTGCCAGATATACATATTACTCTTTGTTTGCCTTACAAGCTCCACAAAATTCTTCAGATCAGTATAGAAAAATGGCTTTGTAATCTTGGTACCACTGCCTCACAGGTATCACGACCAGCCACCGGTTGTACCGCCACTGCTTGTGTTGGTAAGAACTTTGTAAAAGCTTGGTAAGACGCTTCCACTTGCTATGAAAAGTGACATCACTGCAACCACGTAGTCATTTGGTAGGGATAACTTTCACCATTTGTTCCTTGTTTTTGTGTTTACAATGATAGGTTGTTCGTATCCACCGACTTATGATGGTATAGGTGATGATGAGTACATGGAGTGGGAAATTGCCATCGATAACATATTTGCTACTCGCTTTATGTGTCCAAGGAGGAAGGTAAAAAATGCAGCTAGTGTTTTGTGACATTCTGCTTTATCTTGGTGGGAGTCTTTAGATCCTTCTGATAAACCTCAAACTTGGAATGATATGAAACTTCTTATGCGAGAAACCTTTGTTAATCCACCTCCTGTTTTGACTTTGTATGCTGAGGTGCACCATTTAGAGGAAGAGTCTGTTGTTATTCCTCTTGCTATGACTAACCTTCTACAGAATAATGTACATAAGCGAGAGGATGACGTGGAAGAAAATGAGGAGCTCACAACCTCATATGCAAATTCAGAACCATCACTTCACCATGCACCTATTACTCCTGCTGAGAACATAGGTAATGCCCATGGTCCTACACTCACGGAAGGTGAAAATTGTCTTAATGTACTAAATTTTTCCACAAACCATGCTGTCATAGAGCAATTGTTAGTGGAACCCTCTCTTGATTTATCTTTGTCCCATGATAATTTGCTTGATGTTCCTTGTGACAAAGATGAATTGGTTGAAGATGCTTCAGTTTTATATGTTTTGGAACCAGTGACTTGTGCTGAAAATAAACATGTTATTCATATTGCTACTAAAATTGATGAGTTCAAACTGTTGTCTTCTTTACATACTTTGGGTTACATTGAATTTGATGTGTTGTGTAACCTATATTGTTTGTAAGAGAGCCTTTTTAAATATGCTGATTTGCCTTGGTTTTCTAAACACACATATCATGTTATTGGCAGATATAACAACAAGGGACAATATATGATACATCGAGTATACATTCGTAATAATATGAATTCTCCTTTTGTTGTACAAGATTATGATCGCTTAGAGGGCAGCCATAATAATACAAACATTTTCTCATGTTCCTTAAAGAAACAAGTTCACTTCCAAGAAGGGGAGCATTGTTGGTTGCTACCTATGTCTGCTCGACCATCTATTCCTGCATTGTCTTTGGTTAGTTCTAATCTTTTGCAGGATAGTGTTGACATACATCATGTGCATTCGGATCATGGAGTCTACATGCTTGCTGAAATTTTTATGCGAGATGACATGCTAGAAACTTGGAAACATGGTCACGTTCCTTCTCACAATTATTTTAGTTTTCTTTGTCCTTGCAACCCTGTTCTCCTTTATGTTGTGTAGGATCAGTTTCAAGCACAATCGACGTCGAGGACGGCTTTTCATCAAGAAGGGTAGGATGATGAGGATATGACACCCATGCATATGACCATGTTTAGTGCATGGGATGAAGGGGAAGGAGGCCAGCAAGGGTGTCCAAGTCAAGAAGGAGGCCCGAGGCTAATTCGGTTCGAGTCCCTGAGGTGGAAGCCCAAAGCAACTCAAGTTCGAGTCTGCCTCGGAATCCAGGACTAGTCTGCCTTAAACTGGTCACCCAGGATGCATCCGGACTCCGTTTTTGATGATCCACATATGGATGGAAAGATAAGTTGATAAGGAAGCTAATACAAGTGGTTTCACGTCAAAAGATTTTCGGAATCAAGGGGAATCATCGAAACAAGTCAGCGTCCAGAATCTACCAGGGTGCTGCGACACCTTCTTTTGGTCCATTGGACCGTGTATCGTGTTTGGGCCCATTAGGGGGCATGTCCAAGGTAGGCGATGACCCTAAGACCTTTATAATCATATGCCACCGCCATCATTAGGGTTTGGGGGTTTTGCTTAGATTATTCTGTCAAGAACAGTTTCGCCGTTCATCGGTTTGTGAGACCCCAACTTCGTGAGATAATCATTCATCTGCAATTTGGTTGCGTTCTTTCTTGTTCTTGCTTGTGTTCTTCGTTGCGCAGGCAGGGATTAGCCTTCTTGGTGAGGTCAACCTAGTCCATGACTTGGTTAATAACCAGAGGAGCTGTGGTGCTAAGATTGTAGGGTTCGATCTTTCGATCTAAAGCCGGATCGGTGTGTCATTCTCCGCCACAACGATAGTTACCATCACCTGACGAAAGATCAGGATCTCTGTCTCCATTAAATCCTCAATAAATTTTGAGAAAATTATAGTAGCTTACACATGACCCCAATATCTACTGTACAAATTTCATGCTAATTTGATAAGTATAACCATCTCTACAAAAATGACAATTTGCAAATGCTTATTTTAGCAAAAATAGTTTAGCCTAGTGAAAAGTGTCAAACAATAGAT
This sequence comes from Miscanthus floridulus, assembly GCF_019320115.1. NCBI lineage: Eukaryota > Viridiplantae > Streptophyta > Magnoliopsida > Poales > Poaceae > Miscanthus > Miscanthus floridulus. The sequence goes on along the minus strand of NC_089586.1, from coordinate 65,265,770 downwards.
TTCATATTTTTCTTACTTTAATACTAGCATAAGAACACTGTAAAAATTTGCATGATCATATGTTATATATTTTTACCCCATTTATTTTTACTAGAAACTAGCAAATATTTATGATTAAATAGGAAGACCATATTCCAAGTATGTCTACTATAGGTTTAGTATTTTTCCTAGATAGAGCTTGCCAACACAAGACCAGAAAATTGGAATCACAATTTTTAGACTTCCCTAGCTCAAGATGTGCATTTTACAAGATGGAAGCAAATTTAAAAGCAATTATCTAGCCCAATTTAATTCCCCTAGAAAAATATCCAAAACAATAGGTTTCATATTTTTATCAAATATTACACTTCATGATGAATCCAATAAAATTTGGATCATCCACATTGGACACACCTAACAAAAACATAAATTTTTGAAGTTTGCATTCAAATCTGTGAAAATAAATAAAGAAAATCAATTTCAAATCGAGCTCAGCTGCTAGGTGCACCCGGTCCAATGCATCCACTATGACTAACAGTGGGGGCCCGTAGGTCAATGGGTCCCACCCGTCAGCGACACATGAGCAGAGGACGGCGCTGATCGGCCGAAGCTCATCGATGGTGAGCTCGTCGATAGTATCGTCTTTACCATCATGACCTACTCGACATCCTACTTTGACTGGTGCCCTTGGTTGGCTCAGTGGTTCACCGAAGCTATCTCGTCGGCGAGCATGGTGGCTCGGTGGCGACATGCGGTGGTGGACTCACCGTCTCTGGCGACAACATGGACAACTAAGCATGGCTATGGCTTCCATGGACTCTAGTGGAGCTCTCAGGTTAGGTCTAAGCCACGATGGAGTGGCGGTGAGGTTCGGCCGCATGCGTGGAGCTGGGCAGTGCCCGGTGCGCAGCGGTGGCGCTTGTCATTCTGGCGAGGGGGCTATCGGTGACCTGCCTCCATCATAGGCTATGGATCTAGAGCTGCAAGGTGACTCGATAACGAGCACCTAGACGGAACTAAGGTTGATCAGTTGGTGTTGGCCATGGTGAGCTCGTGCTCGTGGCCATGGCAGGCACGCATGGTGCGGACGTGTGTTCCATCACCGATGAGGCGGTAGCGGTTAAATGGACGGTGGCTCTAGCTTCTAGGACCTACGGTGAAGACCATATGAAGGAGAAAGAGTGGAGATGCATGGGTTGTGGCTGGCCATGGGCGAGCTAGTGCTCAGGCGGCACATCATTGACCATGGCAGTGATGGCGACGCGACAATGTGGCCTTACCGGTGCTTCGTCTAGTGGTGCTAGCTGCTCGAGAGGGTGGAGCAGCTTAGGTGGAGCGACGTGGGAGGTGGATTGGGTGATGGTGTGGCTGTGGTGACGCGCTTGGCTAGTGATGACGCAGTAGTGGTAGTGCTATGCTTTGCTCTGCTCTAGAGCTACATGTGAGCGAGATGCAGAGGGCAAGAGAGTGAAGGAGCGCGTGAGAGCAAGGGCGATTGAGTGCTCTCCTTTGTGGCGTGGTAGGGTGGGCCGCCACCGGCATATGGACGCCACACGGTGTGTGTGGCCTAGCCATGGTCAGCCACCATGGCGCGGCAACGGGCCGATTCAGGCTAATTGACGAGCCAACCTTGCGCCTAATTACCTCCTAATCCATGGTGAGTTTTTGAAAACTATATTAGTAAAAGTTGTAGAGCTACATGAGTAATACAAGATTACTTAAAGGAGGTTTGCCTAATTCACAATGGTTTTCAAACTACAATGCCCCAAAGTAGGCTACTTTGAAACTGAAAACCAGCCTTAGCAAAATTTTTAAGTTTGAAAACAACATTTCATTGCTACTTGTGGGCTCTATTTGACCATGCTAGGCACTAAATTAGCACATGACCCTTAAATAAAGTATGTTCCCCATGTCATGGACTACAACTTTTATTAAAGGTGCACTACCATGCAAACACTCTAAGCTACTGTTCAACTTTGGTCAAACTAGCATCATGTAAAAGGTATTTCAAAGTAAACCAACACTTGGAAGCAAAATTGGCCCATGTCATGAATAAAAGCATTGTTCCATTTACCATCCTAGATGTGTCTAAGGTGTTTTTGTGACCTCATGATCATCTCTTGCATTGGTCACACATTGTCACAAGCATATGCATGTATATAATCAACATCACATGTGATAATATGTAAGAATAAGATGAAATTCCATATGCTCATGCTCATGAAATGCAAGTGCCAAATGCAATGCTTAACACTAGGGTGTTACACACTATTAGCACTATAGATAATAAATTATCAATTAACATGTTTGGTTATGGTCAAACATAGCCTATGATTGCTTGCTATGTTTGCATCGGCTATTTAGCTGATCTCTTGTGCTTTCACGATCGTAACATATTTTCATGATCCCATTAAGTGTGAATAGACTTGTTTTCTTTGAAGTTTCAATCCATTATCTTTATTATGGCTTCCATCGATCTGACTGAACCCCACTGTTAGTGTAATAGGTTAGATTTGATAGGTTTATGGATCTATCCACATTTAATGGTTGAGTGCTTGCACGTTATGAGTTTACTTTCATTGTGTCGGGTTGTAACCCCGGGGTGTCTCAAGGCACTGACTAATTAGTAGGTCGTATGACCCGCAACACAATGGCTAATAAAGGCCCAAATGACCGAGGCCCAGTGAAAGCCAAGCAGAGCAGGCCAGGCATGAAGGCCGAGGTCATCCCCAACCACTTCCACCTACCTTAGCACACAACGCTTGCAAGATGCATGACCTCTCCCTGTCATGACCCCTGGGAGGGATGGGGGAAGGTTGAGCATAGCTAGGCATGCCTGCTCTGCCAAGAGCAAGCATGCCGCACTGACCCCGTAAGGACCAAGGGGACAACAGTCACCTTGGCTCGGTTAGACACCATCCTTGTGCCATGCCACACCGATGAAACAATATCGTACCACAGTAGCAATAGGTACTATACACACCATCCAAATATGGACTGACTAGACACTTGTATGATCCACCCACTATGGGATGGGATCCACAACAAGGGACTCAGCGAAAGGGCCATCTAGACCGATAGAGAGCCCCAACCCCGATGATCGAGGTCATGGCCCTCAGCCCCACGAAGCAACCAAGCGAATGATGACCCAAGGTAGCTACCAACTTTAGGTATGATGCCCCTAGAAACTAGGAGACGACGATGAAGGACATGATGGACACTGCATTACACAGGATGACTAATGAACCACCATCGAGGCTATAGTGCCGCCACGACCGGCACAGTAGCACAATGTTACATCCTATCGCAACATGGCCAAAAGAACATGACGATAGCCATGACTAGGACATGCACCAGAAGACTGTGTATCTTGTAAGCCAAGTTAGCTAGGCCCTCCCTTAGGCTCTTGACCCTTCAGTTGGGAGAACCTCCTCATTGTACAAGCGCTAGCCCCAAACTCTATATAAGGGCAGTTAGGGCATCCATCTCGGGGAGGATTCACATCTCCTACCATTCCATTCATTCACCATTGTAGTAGGGCTCCTAGAGCTTCTCTTTGGGTAGCTCTTCGCCTAGCATAGGTGCTTTCACCTCTTTTACCATTCTTGCACCCCCATTGTAAGAACTTCAGAGCATTTAAGCGAGGAACACGCACTCGATCATCTCTGAGACTGGACGTAGGGCGACCAATATAAATCCTTGTGTCTATTGGATCCTACCATCGTCTTCCTAGAGCCGTGTGGCAATCGTATAAGTTTACTAGTCCTGTTTACAAAACACTAAAACATTGGAACCGGCTATTTTAGCCGATAGCCTGCTTATTGAGAACATACTGGCTATTCATATGTTTGTACTTATTTTTGTCTTAACCAAAAGTTAGCATGATTTTCAATTAATATAAATTCTTTCATTTTTATTTAGCACACCTTTACATGCTCTCATGATCATTGGCTGTCAAGATTTATAAAATTGAATACCTGATAATTGTCGACATGCTTATTTTATTCGCTTTGTATCATAAACATGCGGGATATCGACCCTTTACTCGATAGCCTTATTTTATTGGCTACTCAGCCGCACATTTAGAACTGTCTGGAGCAACACCAGCATGTTCCACCTTAAATTACTAATCAATCTTTCCTTTTTGTCAATTACAGGGTTAAATTGACTGACACGCCTCAGGTCACGACCATCCGGTCCTATGTTTCTAAAGTCTTGGGATAGCTCGGGATCAGCTCCACGCGGTTTCTCCCGGCTTGCTATGTTGGCGGCGAGGCCCGTCACTTTTCACTGTCAAAAGACACTATTTGTATTCGAATCTGAATTCGACCAGAAATACGAAAACAAATGTAATATCAGTGATATCCATCCGTATCCGATCCATTTTCATCCCTACTCTCGCCCAAATATCAAGGTTCAACTTGATGTATGAGGTAGCCAATGTTGGGGTCATGAAATATTAATAATTATTAATATTATACTAAATATGCCATATTATATTTATCATAAAATATAAATTTATAATATATTTATTTTGAGAAATAAATATTAATATTATTTATATAATTTTAGTTATATTTAGAAGGTTGACTCGAACTAGACCTCAGACTATGGGAGCTAAAATTCACGTGCCTGAATTTTAGCTTCCTTCATACGACGATTATTGCATATACTTTATACTAAAATTATAGTTTTAGTTCATTACAATTTATATAATATGCAATTTCTAGTTCTAAGAATAAAAAACTAGTTTGACAAAACCACAAAGGATGAACTTAAAAGTGCAACTCCGATTGGTATTGCACATCAAAGGTTAATTCTTTACACCTTAGCATCATTGGTAGTAATTATTCTCCCCCAACTCCAATCTATGCATATGTGTGAGCTTCAAACCAAACACTCTAGTGCATATGTAGGGGAGCTAATACTACCAATTTGGGTTTGTGGTACTTGTCCAAAATCATTTACACATGGTAAAATTGCTTGGGCAAGCAACTCAAATCCATTTGAGCTTAATTTCTATATCTTTGTAGAGTTGTCATCAATTACCAAAAAGGGAGAGATTGAACGGTCCTTGTTTGGTTTTGGTAATTGAGTGACAATCTTACATGGACTAATATGTGTTTGAGTGAAATACATAGCTGATTAGTCCACAGGTACATGTGTATGAGCAACTCATGCCATAGAGGTGAAGTGGCTTGGAGATGTTGCAAAGCCTCACACTTGTGATGAAGGAGCTCATTGCATATGAGACATGACATTGAGTCATGTGATTAAGGTGGAAAAGATCAAGACAAGACTTGGCTCAATGGACCGGTTGTAAGTGTGAAGGGCAAGTTGAGTGATGACCTGGCACCGATGGACCGAGGCAATGGTGAAGGGCAAGTGAAGTCAAGATCATTGAACCAATATGGTCACGTGATGATATGAAGTGGATCATATCATTTGGTGATTGGTTGGTGCATATGTTGCATCAACATCAGAGGAGATGGAATGGAATCCGCAAGTCAAAGGTATATTTGTAGGGCATTTCATTTTACCAGTCATAGGTGTGTAGGGAAGTTTATGACCGGGTTTAGGATAGATGGTTGTACTATTAAGAGGGGCAAACTTGTTTGCATATCGATCATCTAGTGCCACTTGAGTGATCTAACTTTGCATTTGTGTTAGGATCAAGTGGCATGGTGAAAAGAGTGCTAATCCTTTGAAAAATATTTGTGAAAAGCTAACACACACGCACAAGTTGGTGAACACTTGGTGGTGTTCGCACATTTGTAAAGCTAAAGAAGTTGGTAAAGAAGAGGAGGCAAAACTGGGCTCAGGATGCTGCTTGGGTGGCACCGCCACACCTATGGCAGTGACCAGTTGGGAGGCCAAGAGCAACATGTTGCCCTAAGGGCACTGCCACTGGTTGTCTAGTGGCACCGCCACCCCTAGGGCGTGAATAGCTCTAGTTTGGTTTTGGTGAATTGATGAAACCCTAAGTGCTAACCTAGTTTATCAAGTGATCATGAGATAGGTAGCACATTCCAAGTGGGGAAGCAAATGAAGATCATGACATGATGATGGTGATGCCATGGTGATGATCAAGTGCTTGGACTTGAAAAGAAGAAAGAGAAAAACAAAAGGCTCAATGCAAAGGTATAAATGGTAGGAGCTATTTTGTTTTGGTGATCAAGACACTTAGAGAGTGTGATCACATTTAGGTTCGATAGCTGTACTATTAAGAGGGGTGAAACTCGTATCGAAATGCGGTTATCAAAGTGCCACTAGATGCTCTAACACATTGCATATGCATTTAGGATCTAGTGGAGTGCTAACACCCTTGAAAATGTTTGTGAAAATATGCTAACACATGTGCACAAGGTGATACACTTGGTGGTTGGAACATTTGAGCCAGGGTTAGGAACTTCATCGGTGGAGTGTCCGACGGTGCCACCGGTGCCCTAGACAGAAAAAATGGAGGTCACCATAAGTGACCGGACGCTGGTCTTGGTTGGACCGGCGTGTCTGGTCAGTGGCAGCAAAGGGTGCGCAGCGTCAGTCTCTAACCGAATGCTGGGTCACTTAGTGACCGGATGCTGACAGGGTGCGTCCGGTCCTGCTGACGTGGTAGTGCACAGGGAAGTCGCCATGTGACCGGATGCTGGGTGTGTCCGGTTGTGAAAAATCATTTTTGGATGCTTACTGGAAACGACCGGACGCTGAGGTCCAGCGTCCGGTCACTTTGCAGTAGCGCGTCCGATCATCACTTGACCATTGAGATTGAGTGCTCAGTATTTGAAGAGAGGGGACGCGTGGCACGCATCGCATGATCGGACGCTGAGGTCCAGTGTCCGATCGATATGACCGGAGCGTCCGGTCACCCCGTGTTGTGCCCAGTGAAGTGGTACAACGGCTCTATTCATGGGGGCTCTCTATTTAAGCCCCATGGCTGGCTCAAGCTTACTCTCTTAGCCATTTGCATTGACATAGCAACCTTGTGAGCTTAGCCAAAGCCCTCCCACTCATCTCCATCATTGATTCATCATCTTTGTGAGATTGGGAGAGAATCCAAGTGCATTGCTTGAGTGTTTGCATCTAGAGGCACTTGGTGTTCATGTTTTGCTACGGGATTCATTTGTTACTCTTGGTGTTTGCTGCCACCTAGACACCTTGGAGCAGCGAGGATCGTCAAGTGGAGGTTGGTGATTGTCTCTGACTCCGATCGTAGTGATTGTGAGGGGTTCTTGACCTTTCCCCGGCGGAGAGCCAAAAGGTACTCTGTGGATTGCTCGTGGCTTGTGTGATCCTCATCTTGTATTGGTTGTGCGGCACCCTATTGAGGGTTTGGTGTGTGATGCCAATTAGCGCGTGAACCTCTAAGTGAGTGAATTGCCACAACGAGGACTAGCTTGCCGGCAAGCAAGTGAACCTCGGTAAAAAATCATTGTGTTCATCATTTGATTCCGAGGTGATTGGTCTTCATTGATATTGATTCTTGTGATTGATTGGTTCACTCCTCGACACGGTGGTATAACTATCTTACTATCTCCCTTTACATTATCGCAAACTAGTTACCAAGCTCTTTAGTGTAGCTAGTTGTGAGAGCTTGTTAGTTTGGTTAGTGTAGCTCTTTAGTTAGTCTTTGAGAGCACACTAACTTAGTGTAGTGTCATAGCTATTGTGTGGATAGAAACTATATAAACTAGAATTGTGGTAGGTGGCTTGCAATTTTAGTAGGCTAGTGCAACACTTGCTTCACCTCATAATTGTCTAATTGGTTTGTTAAGTGTTGTAGAAATTTTTATTAGGCTATTCACCCCCCCTCTAGCCATTAGGACCTTTTAGGGCGGTGCCCACCTAGACTTGGCCGAGCGCAGCAGTTGTCAGGGTGGTCATCGGAAGTGATGGTGTACACCGTAGGGTGTTGTCCGGTGCCACCGCCACTTTTCGACAGAGAGCGAGGGAAGCAGGGCTTGGTCACCGCCTGGGCACTGACGTGCCTAGGGTGGTGCACCGCCCTATTTTTCCCGAGGGCAAGGTTTTCGTAGGGTTGGCCTAGTGGTCACCACCACCCCTAGGGCGGGCCACCACCACCCCTGTCTGGGAATTTAATCATTGGAAGGGGCACCGCCATGTCTGGTGCCAGACACCACCATGTCCGATGCCCTCGCAGAAACCAGTAGCTTTGCTCCAACGACTCTATTTGGCTAGGGGCCTATAAATAGAGGTAGAGCTCGACCTTGGGCTGGTTGTTGAGCACCCTTAAGCCTTGGTGGCTTGTATAGGAGTGCTTGGGAGCCCTCCAATTCACTTGTTCTTGATAGTGATCATTCGATTATGTGAGAAAGTGATTTCTAGTGCGTTGCTTTGTGAGATTGCATCATGTGGCACTAGGTGATTGAGTTGCAAGCCAGTGGTGCTTGTTACTCTTGGAGGTTGCCACCTCCTAGATGGCTTGGTGGCTTGTGACTTCGTTGAAGCATGCGAGAAGACGTGCGGTGCTCCAGAGGAGGATTTGTGAGGGGGATTGTGCTCACCCCATGGGAATCGTGAAGAGCAACTCTAGTTGAGTGTGTCATTGAGCTACCCTCACTTTTGGGGTAGGTTCTTGTGGTGCCTGACATGTGGGCATGGCGGGTGATGCCAATTAGCTGTTGAACCACCAAGTGAGCAGGTCGACACAATGGGGACTAGCATGTTGGAAAGCACATGAACCTCAGGACAAAATCATCGTGTCATCCTTGTCTTCCCGTTGGTTTGCATCCTCGTTACACAAGCTTGTATTTACTTTCATATACTTGTGCTTATGTAGTTGCTTTAGTAATTAGTTGACTTGTGTAGTTGGCTAGTTACCTTCTTGCTTGTGTAGCATAGAAGTAGTTCCCTTGCATGGCTAATTTAGTTTTAGTAACCTTGTTAGTCACATTGCTTAGTTTGTATAGCTAAGTAATATGCGCTCTATAATTTGGCTTGTGTAGCCTTGTTATTGAGGTTTGCTAGTGAGCTTAGGTGGCTTTGTGCTTTTCTTTACAAGCATGTGTAGGAGCTCCCCTGTTGCTTGAAGTACTAGTGGCATAGGTTTGTGTGACCTTACTCCTAGAATTGGTTAGGTGAGCTCTAGCTAGCCCGGCACCTTAGTTGCTTGATTAGGATCTTTATAAGGTGCTTGTGAACTTAGATAAAGGGGTTTAGTCTTGGCTAGACTGATAGTTTTAATTCCACATTTATTTCGGTTAGCCGGCGCGTTTATTTTTAGAAAGGACTATTCACCCCCCCTCTAGTCCGCCATCTCGACCCTACACGTGATATCGGAGCTAGGTCTCTCATTTGTGGTCTTTACTGACCTAAGAGGATGGCGACTTATGGGCTAGATGTTGAGTGTGACACACATTTTTTATGGCACACACTATGCACGATGGAAACTTCATATGCTTGATCATTTCCATGCTCTTGGTCCTAAGTTTTGTTGGATCATTGTTGTTGGCTTTACTCGTGACTTGGATGAGAGTAATCTAACCCAAGATCAAGGGGATAGCCTAACACTCAATGCACAAGCCCTTTGTTTTCTAACAAATTCTTTGAAAGATGAGATATTTGGTAGGGTGGTGACATCGAGGATTTCCCATGATATGTGGATGGCACTCAAATATCTCTATGGTGACTTCTCCATTTGGGATGATGGCAAATTCAACGAGAATGATCACATGGAGATGGTGTATGAGGATGTTGAGCATGATCACTTTTTGGTGATTGTGGAAGCTTGCTCCACCTCATGGTCAAGTGATGATGATGAAAGATCAACCACAAGTTCACTTGATAAGATTGATGGTTCAAGCTCAAGTGATGCAAATGATTGTTCTATTCCAAGCACACTTGATGATGGTGATTGTTCATGCCTGAATGATATTGCTACCACAAGCTCTCCAATATCACTACATTGCTTCATGTCACAAGGTGACACAAAGGTATCAAGTTGCAATGTAATTGGTCATGATTCATATGATGAGCTTATTAGTAGACTTTCTAGCATGAACATAGCTTTAGAAAATGAGATGGCTAAAACAAGTAAATTAGAAAATGAAAACTCTTTTCAAAAGAAAACATGTGAACAACAAAATCATCTACTTTATGTTACTACTTGTTCACATGGGGAGCTAAAATTGGCTCATGAGGAACTTAGTGTTGCTCATGATAACTAGGTACAAGACCATGCTTTTCTCACTAAAGAGCTTTCAAATGAAAAATCTAAAACTAGTGAGAGCTCATCACATGGGTCAATTGATCAATCACATGTTGTTGCTAACCCTTGTGATGTAGGCAAGAAGCATGTATCCACCTCTTGTGATGATTTATTAGCTTTGCCATGTTCTTCGCATATAGATGCTTGTTCTACTTCCTTGTCTTGTGAGACTAACCTTTTGATGAAGAACAATGAGCTCAATGAACAAGTGAAGAATTTGAGCAACAAGTTAGAGAGGTGCTACAACTCTCAAGTCACCTTTGAGCATATGTTGAAGACTCAAAGAAACTTTGGTGACATAAGTGGCATTGGTTTCAACAAGAGCAAGATCAAGGGCAAGAGATGGGGCAAGAGAAGATATGAAAGAGAGATGAAGAAGCAAGAACATGAGAATCTCTCTCATTTCATGTGCTTCAAATGCCATGAGGTGGGACATCTTGCAAATGGTTGCCCCAATGAAGAAAAGCTCAAGTTGAAGAAAGAAGAAGAAAGGCTCAAGCATGTCAAGTGCTTCAAGTGCTGCACTTGGGGTCATCTCACCTTAATGTGCCCAACCAAGCAATTGGTGAAGCAACAAATGGAGCCTCAACCAAAGCCACAAGTTGAGCAAGAGAAGACACCCCAAGAGCAAGTCAAGATCAACCATGGAGATGGTGGTGACTCGAAGAAAAAGGTGAAAAAAACAAGAAGGGGTGGAAAGGCAAGGCATCCAATGCAAATTCAAGATGCCAAGATGATGAGCAAGAGACAAGATGATAAGAAGATGTATGCTCACATCAAGTGCTTCAAGTGTGAGGATATGGGACACTTTGCCTCGAAGTGTCCTACCAAGCTTGAGAAGAAGGCTCAAGCAACTCATGAGAGGTAAGGCAATGAGAAGCACCACATGAGCAAGGAAGAAAAGGCTCAATCAAAGAGGAAGTGCTATTCATGCCAGAAAAGGAGACACATGGCTCATTCATGTCCCCTAGGTAACACTCCTAAGCCTATTTCAATTGATGTAAATACTATGCTTAGGAAGGATGGCAATGGTACCTCATTGGTTGCAATTGCAAAACATCCCGCTACCCATACTAAGGCTTTGCCTAAGTATGTTGCACCTAACTTGAGATGACCCAAACTAGTTTGGGTACCATCAAAAAGTGGATGAATGATTATAGGTACCATCGGCATTGGAGTCTTGGTTCAAGTGGTATTCATTTTGTTGATCACATGATTGAGCCAAGTATTGAAAAGCAATTATGATTATCCCAATGCCATGACAAGTTAGTGAAGTCCAAATGTGCTACAACATACAAGTGAAATGTTCACATTGTGGATGATTTATTGATATAATTGATGGCTTGCAAATATTTGAGTTGAAGCTTGCTATTGGATGATCATGAACTATTAAGATATATTTCTTGTTGATCTCATTCATTTGGGTGCATATGAGTGGATTGAATTGGATAAATATGCAATGTTGCTTGCTATAAGATGTTTGAATGGATAAATGCCTAGTAATCAAGATTGGATTGATTTGATTGGATAAGTCCATAAGATGAACTTTAGTAAGTGGATTGATTGGATTTATGTCTTGTGAGAGTATTCAAACAAGTTAGTTTCAAGTTTGATTCAATTTGAAGAAGTGTAGCTCAATTGGTTGAAATTTGTCCAAAATTAAAAACTGAGCTAGCTGAGATCAAGTCTGAGTTTGAGTGAGCAAATATATTTGGAATGAATTGAAATTTGGTATGCATGCTCTAGACTTATGGTACATGTTTATTGACAAATTTTATGAGAATTGGATAAGAATTACTTCAGTTTTGGAGTGGACCTTATCAGTTATAGTACAACAGTTTTCAGCATGGAGTAGTGGTGGAAGATTTTATTGCTGATAGTACATATGAAGTCAAATAAAGCTCAAATTTTTACAACTACTAGATGACTTAGTGAAACACATATCCACCAAATTTCGTGGCATTTGGATCTGTGCATTGGGAATTATGGATTATTCTTTGAAGGGTACAGAATCTACCAGAAAAGTGACTATTATTGGATTCATCTAGAGTCACTTTGATTGAAAGGTCCTCAAGTAGGAAACATGTTTATAAGTGATTGAGGTACTTAAGTTTGGTTTTGATATGAGCTATAAGCATAACAAGCAAAGAGTAGAAGTCCATTTGATTGTGGAGTGTACTTGGCACACATTTGCTAGTTAAGTTGAAGATCAAGATCAAACTCAAGATGAAGATGAAGTTTAAGTTCTTGTTACAATTGTAAATCATTTGGTAGAAAGAAAAGGACTTAAACAAGTAGAAAGAAAAGGACTTAAAGAAGGTTTCATGGTTACTCATCAAGTTAAGTCCTTCACTTGGATCAATCAATCAAGATATTTTAAGTGAGTGTCTAGAATGGTTCTTTGGAGAGAGATCACTTCTCCCTAGTGTAGGGGCTTGGTGCCTATATGTAGGTAAACCAAGTATAGTACTTGAAAGGCTAATATGGAAGTGGTGATCCGAGGAACATTTGAGATGCTTAGTTGAAGAAATCAAAAGGGTTGATCAAGAAAAGCAAGCAACACCCAAAAGAAGAAGCAATTCATGAATATTCAAGTAGTATTCTCATACAAGCATTGGTGAAGAAAAGAAGCAAGCCAAGCACAACAAGATAGTGCACTTGATCATTAGTGGTTTTCATCTCATATGGGTGAAGAATGGACTCTATCTATGATGATTGGTCTTCACCAAGCTCATAATTGGATTTCACATTGCTATTGGAGTAATGAAGTGGAATCTATGTGACTATCCTCTACTCCAAGATAGCAAAGTAATCATTATAATGTGCATGATCATTTTATCCCTTACTAGTATGCGGTTAGTGAATATAGTACATGCTTATTAGGATCATGCATGACAAATGAAAGTTTAAAATTCATAGCGTACCACTATTGCTTGAATGGTTGATTGATCTAGTGGTAGTATATGAGTTTGTACATGAGCTAGTGAACCTAAGTACTTGACTTAATTTGGATTGCTAACAAGTGACAAGTACAACATTGGCAAGATAACCCTTGTAAGAGGTGTGTGGAAGCTTGTCATTGGTTCAAACCAGACTTAGAAGCTTAGGCAAATCAATTTAGTTCAAGTCAACATTAGAAGCTCATAATAGTGACAAGAGTACAAGCACAAGACAACAATGCAAATGAATGTCTAGTTTGTTTGTTTCAAGTGGTATCTAGACTCAAATATTTCATCAAGAATTCACAAGTGGTGTCTATACCAACTCATAAATGATATTCTACAAATGGTACTCATGATAATAGCAAATGTTGAAGAAATGGTTTTATTGACAAAACAATCATACATGTGGTATCACATTTCAACATGTGGTATCAATCATACAAGATGGTGGTTTCACAAGAGATCCTCAACTTTAAGTGATCATCAAGTGAAGAATGCTTTCCTCATCCACAAGAGCTCAAGATTAGTGGATGACCCATGCTTGGACATAGGGGGAGGAGCCCCACTACAATTAGTATTAAGGTCACAAGATCCTAGACATGGTTTCTAAAGAGCTGTAAAAGTGGTGCCATTCCAATAATCAAGTGATGTCCATAAAAAATGCAAGATTCAAGCCTCAACCATCTACCCCAATGTGAGCCTTTGCATCAATGAGAAGCACACCTTTTATGGAAATTGATGACAAAGGGGGAGAGATTGTACAAATATATGAAAGCTTTGGGAGAGATTGAGACAAAGAAGTAGAGTTTGGACATGAACAAGGACAAAGAGTGAGTAACATTGAAGAATTGAGAAGGATAAAAAATTTGGACAAGAGAAGCACACAAGTAGGGGGAGCAAGCTCATGAACTTTGATTGATTGCATTTGATATATGCATGTTCATGTGCTTGCCTGCATTGCATAAGTTTTTAAATTTAATATGCATGCTTGTGTGGTGTATGCTAATTGTAGAACTTGAATGATGAAATGAAAACTAGCATGCATAGGATGGTAGCTAGACTTGTATTTTTACACGTGGTACTAGAACCTTGCTTATAATGTTGATCTCATGGGGTTTCTAGTATTTTTGTTGTCTAGCTATTCATAGTGCTAAGGATGAACTTAAAAGTACAACTCCTGATTGGTATCACGCATCAAAGGTTAATTCTTTTCACCTTAGCATCATTGGTAGTAATTACTTTCCCACAATTCCAATCTATGCATATGTGCGAGCTTCAAACCAAACACTCTAGCACATATGTATGGGGAGCTAATACTACCAATTTGGGTTTGTGGTACATGTCCAAAATCATTTACACATGGTAAAATTGCTTGGGCAAGCAACTCAAATCCATTTGAGTTTAATTTCCATATCTTTGTAGAGTTGTCATCAATTACCAAAAAGGGGGAGATTGAAAGGTCCTTGTTTGGTTTTGGTAATTGAGTGACAACCTTAGGTTGACTAATATGTGTTTGAGTGAAATACACAAGTGATTAGTCCACAGGTACATGTGTATGAGCAACTCATGCCATAGAGGTGAAGTGGCTTGGAGATGTTGCAAAGGCTCACACTTGTGACGAAGGAGCTCATTGCATATGAGACATGACATTGAGTCATGTGATCAAGGTGGAGAAGATCAAGACAAGACTTGGCTCGATGGACCGGTTGCAAGTGTGAAGGGCAAGTTGAGTGATGACTTGGCACCGATGGACCGAGGCAACGATGAAGAGCAAGTAAAGTCAAGATTGATGAACCAATATGGTCACAGTGATGATATGAAGTGGATCATATCATTTTTGTGATTGGTTGATGCATATGTTGCATCAATATCAGAGGAGATGGAATGGAATGCACAAGGCAAAGGTATATTTGTGGGGCATTTGTAGAGAAGTTTATGACCGGCTTTAGGGGCAAACTTTTTTTTGCATATCGGTCATCTAGTGCCACTTGAGCGAACTAACTTTGCATACGTGTTAGGATCAAGTGGCATGGTGAAAATAGTGCTAATCCTTTGAAAAATGTTTCTAAAAAGCTAACACAAATGCACAAGTTGATGAAAACTTCATGGTGTTAGCACATTTGCAGAGGATGAAGAAGTTGGTAAAGAAGAGGAGGCGAAACCAGGCTCGGGGTGCTGCCTGGTGGCACCGCCACCCCATGTTCGGTTCATCGCCACCCCTATGGCGGTGTCCGGCTAGGGAGACCGATGTAACACCCTCGGTATTACGGCCTAAACAAACTACTAAATCATGTCATGAGCATCATGTTTATGTGATAATGCATATGATAGAGTGTGTAGATAAATTTCTTGTAACCTAAAATGAATAATAAAAATGTTAAATGAAAATTGATTGAATAGATAATGTTCTGTCAAGTAGGGTTGAAAACCAATTTTTATTGAACAAAAATATTATAGAAGATGTGTGCGACACCTAAATAAAGTTTCAAGTACAAACTTTGTAGATGACAATGCAACTCTTGCTATAGAAAAATAACATTGCTAGTTAGTATTTCTAATAGCTTAGAAATGGAACTTGAAATTGAATCCAGCTCAAGACTTAGAAAATTCCTCAAGTCTAAACACAGTTGGACAGAACCATGTTTGGGAATTAATCCTGTGATATTGAGTTAAGAGGTGGTGTCATGTTTTAGCTCTGGTTGGTAGCCTAATAGGCTCTCTTTAGCATAGTGAAGGCGGTTTAGTTTCAACTTCAAGTAGTTTAGTTTTTATTGATGCTTTAAAATTCATGCACGAACATAGTCTCGGGCTGGTTGGCTAGGTGGGCACGATCACCATGCTTGGGACCTCGACGCTGCCATGCTCGGCCACACGCGTGCGACCGCACGTTGGCTGGCCAAGGCCGTCCTTGGCCTAGCCGTGGCCTGGCTGCGGCCTAGCGCTGCGGACCATCGTGTTGCTACCCCACCTCGCCACTGTGTTGCTACCAGCACCGCTGCTGCCTTATTGAGCTATTGGGGCACAACCACTGCCGCCTTTGGTCACTATCGTGTGGTGCAACTACCGCTGTGGCACCGTGCTGGGCTGCTGTTGCTCGCCTCGTCGCTGCGCACACGTGGGCTGCCCCTACTGCCTTGCATTGTCGCCTCACCTTAATGGCGTTATAGCCACACATGCCGCGCTCCCCAACTACCTCCACATGCGCGCATGATGCTGGGCTATGTTGTCTCATAGCAAGTGTGTAGGTGCTGCCTCAGGTCCAGCCTACCACTTGCCACCAAGGCGAGGATGGATAGAGCCTGGACCTACCCTTCTCCCTACTACCTCTACCATCTGAGTCATGCCCACTGAAATCAGCAAGAGAGAGATCAACTCAGTCTAATTCAACATGTCCGTGACCTCACCATTAAGCCACCTAGTTGCCCTGATTCCATCATGGCTTGAGTTCGAGCCCGGCCAAGCCTCAATTTGGTCATTTTCCCACCGTAGGGCCATTAAGGCTGCGCCTGGCCAGTGCGGGTGGCAACTCAGCCAACAAAGCTATGAGAGGCTTGGCCCAGCTACGCCATTAAGTTTGCCTTGACTCCCTCTTTGCCCTATGCTCATCAGTCAAACTACTACCACTACCCCGATGCCATCGCCACAGCCATGTTAGCCATAGTGCGCCACCTGCACTGGCTCGGTCGCACGCGGCTAGGCCTCCTCTGCCATCCTCTACCCCAACTGTCACTTTGATCAAGTCCACGGTAAGCTCCTAATGCTCACACGTTAGCTAGTTAGGCCTATAGCAGCCCTAGTTCACCAGAACAGTCACGCTGCCGTTGTGGATGGCCGTGCGTCACTGCAGCCCTCACCAGTGAGCCTTGGCACTCCTCACCACCACCCAGCACGGTAGTCTAGGTTGGAGATGGCGATTGACCCATTAGATGGGTCAGCATAGGTCCTAGGTGGCCGGCGTAGACGCCTACTACCGCCGCTTGCTGCGCCGCCATGCACAGGGTTGGCCGGGGGTGTGCATGGGGAAATTTGGGAAAACTCAGGGGGTTAAATGAATTTGCCAGAGAGAGGAAGAAATAGTGTTAGGACTTAGGTGTAATTTGGGTGAAGTCTGAGGGTTCTTTTGCAAAAGCGCCAGCACGCGCGTGGGCTCCCCGCTGTGGGTCGTCTCGTGCATGGGCCATTTTTCTTTTTCTTAAGAAATTAGTAATAGCTTTCCATTTTAATTTCTTAGTAGGTCTTTGGTGATTAATATAAAATCTTGTAGGTGTCCAAAAATTGTGAAACAATATTAGGTTCCTAAAATTATTGTCTCTCTGTTGGTATAGTTCGTTCATACATATCTGTGTTGGAACTAAGGGCTATTAAATTGTTTGAACGTGTTTAATATTATTAGGGTAATTATTGTGGAATTTTTGTGGTAAATTTGTGATAGCTTTGATCCCAAAATTTTTATAGTAGCTTCATTTTATTATTATGTGTTTAGTGTAATTTTTGCAGCCCTAAGATAGCTTGTTTGTTTGGTTAACTAAATATCCGTTAAACTTTTAATATGAATAAGAGAAGAATATTGACTTATGAAATGAAGCACTTGTTAGGGTGAGCATGACACTTGATTTGATAGAGTTGATGGTTAGCTTAATATTTTAGTCATTAGAGCTACCTTGTTAGTATGGCATATGTGTCCTTATTTTAAGAGTTGTTGTTGTCTAAATACTAAGTTGTTGCATCATAGTCATCGCATGCATATAGAGAACGAGTCGGCGGAGATCGTGACCACCGGTGATCATGAGTTGGAGGAGATCATCGAGGAGTATGAGGGGGAGATACTCATGCAGGAGGAGGTCCTAGAGTTGCCACTAACTGACTTAGGCTGACACCACGCCTGCCCAAGGCAAGCCTTGGTGCATAACCTCTATTTTCATATTCACCATATATATGTGTGTGTGTTGTGCTTTTACGTAGCAGGAGTTTTATGGAAATCACATGCATACCCACGCTACCGATAGCCTAAGCATAGCAGCTACTCGATATTGCACTAGTAAGACTCTAGTATATATATATATATATATACACACACACACACTAAGAGTCTTACTAGTGCAAATTCGAGTAGCTGCTATGCTTAGGCTATCGGTAGCGTGGGTAACCTGTCGTTACTTACAAGTATGGAACATTATTATTATTCTCCTGATAAAATGATGGAAAGAAAATGGTGACCAGGCAGGGATAAGGAATGGGATATTGGTGGGTGTAATAAGTTGTGTCCCACGGCCAACTGGGGCTTAGCTTGGTTACACTATCTTCCCTGTCTATGTCGATTGAGGACCGTCCATTGCTGTGGATGGTAGTCAGGTCACAGAATTATTATCGTGAGTACATACTTGCTTATGGGTGTGGGAAGGCTCGTTGTGCTCTTATCGTGGGTTCTGGCTCTTTTTGGACCGACTGATTGGAGGCAGGTAAAGGTGGAGGTCTAAGTACTATACTGAGATCGGGTCTCAAGTGTGGGGGCTTGAAGTCCAAGTTTGGACGGGGACTTGGACCCCTTGACAGGAGTGGAATGGGTTGGTCTTGTTTGTGCCTAGGGTATAAGTGGGGCATGTGTTTTGGGGTACCCAGCTAGGGATACATTGGTTTGTGAATCATTGTTTCTGTGAGACTGGTACGACTTGGTTATGGTCTAGCACCATAGTAAGAACTAGGAAGATGAAAGGTGGTAAAATGCTTTTGATTGCTCAACTCTTGCTTGAGGGTAGAACAGGTGCTTACCTAGAATGGTTAACTAATAAAGTAATCATGACTGCTAATAAAACTTGACCTTCAGGATGCACTATTAGTAATACTTTTCGCAAACAAAAGAAAACTAGCAAACCATATTGCCTATCATATCCTTGAGAGTCAGGAAAATATTTCCTCTAGTCGGGTAAGTCTTAGCGAGTTTATTGTGTACTTAGGGTTTATTTTACCCTGTTGCAGGTGCAGCTTGAGGAGTTAGCTCTTGTGTGGAGGATTCTTCTGGTGGGCACAGATGGATCTATGTATCATTTCCAGCTAGATGATTATTATATTCCGCCATGTTAATTATCGCACTATGAACTCTGGCATTGTAATAAATAATTTCCAAGACTCTATGTTGTATGAAATGGACTAAGTATTGTAAGCTCGTACTCGTTATTGGATTCTGGATGTAAAACGTGGATTGTTTCGAGTTCTCCCTTTGGGTGTGCTCGATGGAAGCAACCCATTTTAGCTTGTTTTTGGGGCACTTAGTGTCTAGTGGAAGACGAGCGCCTCCAAAAGTGTGTTATTCCAGGCGGTTCTGCCATAGGTGATATCATAGCCAATAATGAGTATACGAGTTTAAGAACTCTTTCAAAAACTTAAAATTTGACCAACAAAAGCTTTATGAAAAATAGGATACGATAAATTACGTAAATAAGTATAAGCCCTAGTAATATGGTCTATCTAGGATAGTGGCACTAGTTTTATCTAATCAATTTCTGTAGGTACACTAACTTACGCTGCGAAAGAATCATTTAGCATCTGGGAAGTGAGTGTGTGCTATGCCAAAATTTTATGCGAATGCCGCTATATTCTGGCTTGAGTGAACTGAATAGGTCGATGCATGCATCATGAAGAAAGAATCTTGCTTAAGCTAAACTCTCCCACATATGTAATTTTTGGGTAGTAAATTGATAGGATAATAAATGAAAAGAGATGCTTTAACTCTTAATGAAAGTTTTAGCATGCAATGACTCATCGGGCCTTATCATCTCTCTAGCCTTTTTGTTTCTAAATATGGAGGCCTTGTCCCTAATGGTGGGTTCCTATTTGTTTATAGAAGAACCTGAGGTCTGGTCGTGGGAGCACCAGTATTGGGACGGGCCATGGTCTTGGTGAAGATCAAGACAAAAATGGTCATGGCGATGATAATGGCAATGTCAATGGGGTGAGCCACGAGGCCCCACTCCTTGGTCCTCCTCCTCCGCCACCACCACCGATCACCCATGAAGAGATGATGGCCGAGATGTTGGCTGCTCATCCCGAGTTGACCCATGCCTTGGAGATGCTGGCACAGACTATTGGTGGCTTCACCCGTGGAGGCCCTGGTGGAAATGGTGGGAACAGGGGTGGTGCTCGCGGTCCCAAGAGGCCCTATTCCTATCTAGACTTCTTGGGGACACACCCACCCATGTTCACGCCAACTGCAAAGCCTCTGGACATGGAGCATTGGCTTTGTATTCTGGAGCATAAGTTTTAGCTGCTCAATGTGACTGACGAGCAGAAGGTGCGCTTTGTCGCATAATACCTTCTAGGATCTGCTAGTGCTTGGTGGGACACTTTCAATGCCATGCAGCCTATGGACCACCATGTGACTTGCTGGGAGTTACCACTTACTTTCTGTTAGTGCTATATTCCTGCTGGTTTGCTGAACTAGGAAGCTGTCCGAGTTTCTAGAGCTAAAACATGGAAATATGACGGTGATGGAGTATGTGAACAAGTTCAACCATCTTGCATAGTATGCTAGAACTCATGTGGACACTGATGAGAAGAAGATGGACTAGTTTCAATCATGGTCTCTCTTGTATCTTGTAAGAGAAGCTGTATACAGGAGGCTATCAGAGCCTTTGGTGCATTGATGAATGCTGCTATTGCTATGGAGGGACTTCAGCTGTGACTCTCAGGCTGAGTGAAAGTGCAAGAGGGTGATCCTATGGACTTCTAGTCACCCACAGTCTCAGAAGATATAGGTTGTGAGGAGGGTGTCCTATCACTCTCCGGGTGGACAGTCATCCTGTCAGGACTCAGTAGACTCACCAGGCACCGCCCACTCAGTACCGTGCACCTACTCAGCAGGTGCAGCAGCCTCAGGGACAATAGGTTCCGCTTCGCCTAGGGCAAGGGATCAAGCCAAGTGCTTGTTTCAAGTGTGGCAAGGAAGGACACTATGCTCAGGAGTGCCCCTAGAATCAGCCTACTTCAGTCTTCTCTGCCTTCAGTCAACTCTCGTCTAGTCAAGTGGACTATCATCAGAAAGAAGGTGCCCACGAGCCGCTCTAGATAGGGTTAACTTCACTGAGGCTGAGGAGATTCCATAGGGTGAGCCTATGATGGCTGGTATGTTTACCATTGATTCCCATCCAACATATGTGTTATTTGATTCTGGTGCATCACATTCATTCATAAGTATGGGGTTTGCACAAAGGCACAATATATCTACTATGGACATTCCTATTGCCTATAGAATCAGAACCCTGGGTGCACAATTGTACTGTTAAAACTTAGACAAACACCATGAGATTAGTGCTATCCACTCACTCTTCTCGCCTCCAGTTCATGGTGCTACTTGGGCAAGGCATAGTTGCAATTCTAGGAATAAACTGGTTGAGAAATTATGGGGTAGTCCTGAACCTTAAGCAGAAAGTTGTTGAGTTAAGGCTTCCTTCTTCTGTGGATAGAATGTCTCTCCTAATGTCCTCAGTTCCCACCTTACTAGTTGTTGCTCATGCTAAAGCTTCTCTTGATATTGTTTCTATTCTAGTGGTTGGTGAGTTTTCGGATGTCTTCCCTGAAGATCTACCTAGGTTACCATCGGATAGGGATGTGGAGTTTTCCATTGAGTTAGAACCTAGTACTGCTCCTATTCACAGTGTCCTTACCACATGGCTCCAAAAGAGTTGTCTAAGATGAAGAAACAGTTGGAGGACTTGTTGGAGAAAGGATCCATCCGTCCTAGTTCTTCACTGTGGGGTTGTCTAGCTATTTTTGTGAAGAAGAAGGACGGTACTCTTCGGATGTGTGTAGATTATCTCCCTCTCAATATGGTAACCATTTAGAACAAGTATCCCTTACCTTGTATTGATACTTTGTTTCGACCAGTTGTCTGGTGCAAAAGTATTCTCAAAGATTGATCTTCGTTTGGGGTATCATCAAATTAAAATCGGCCGCAAGATATCCCAAAGATAGCTTTCTCTACTAGGTATGGGCTTTTATGAATACCTAGTCATGTCTTTTGGTCTCACCAATGCTCCTGCATTCTTCATGTATCCTCATGAACTCGATCTTCATGCCAGAAGTTGGACAAGTTTGTAGTGGTGTTCATTGATGATATGTTGGTATATTCTAAGAACAATGAAGAGCATGCACAACATCTTAACTATAGTCCTGACTCGGACTATGTGAACATAAGTTGTATGCCAAAGTTCAGCAAGTGTGAGTTTTGGTTGGATCGAGTGCAGTTTCTTAGGGACATGTCCTGAACCCCCATAGTCATCTCTGTGGATCCTAGCAAGGTGCAAGATGTGTTAAATTAGAAATCTCCAAAGTCTATGCTATCAGATTCATTCAGCTCCTCGGTGTTGCTGGTTATTATCAGCGATTCATCCCTGAGTTTTCCAAAATAGCTTAGCCAATAACCAAGTTGCGTTAGAAAGATGTCAAGTTCGTATGGAGTCTGGCTTGTGAAGAAGCTTTCCAAGCCCTGAAGAAGTTTCTTACCTCTGCTATGGTTTTGGCTCAACCAGATATTGATAGGCCTATTTGATGTGTATTGTGATGCCTTTAGGACTGGACTGGGTTGTGTGCTTATGCAGGGTGGACATGTGATAGCTTATGCTGGGTGGACGTGTGATAGCTTATGCTTCACATCAGCTGAAAAAGCACGAGGTGAATTATCTCACACATGATTTGGAGCTGGCTATAGTTGTGCACGCTCTAAAAATTTGGAGACATTATCTATTGGGAAATAAAGTGCATATCTATATGGATCACAAGAGCCTAAAATATATTTTCACTCAATCCAAGTTGATTATGAGGCAACGGAGGTTGCACAAGTTAATCAAGGCTTACAATTTGTAAGTTCATTATCATCCTAGAAAAGCTAATGTGGTAGCTGATGCCTTAAGTCATAAGTTGCATCAGGTTGACGAAGAATCTTTGCCCCTCACCCATTCTAAAGTGTTAGCCCATATTACTCTAGTCTCAGATTTACTTGAGCAAATTATATAGAGCAAATGCAAGATGCTTTGGAAATTTCTCATATTAAGAAGTTAATTGCTGAAGGGCATGGACCTTATTTTAGCATTGATGATCAGGGTGTGGTGAAGTTCAAGAACCGGTTGGTTGTTCCCACAAGTGGTGAGCTTAGGAGAATAATTTTGGACGAAGCTCACAACTCCAAGTTATCCATTCACCCTAGAAGCAACAAGATGTATCATGATTTGCGTCACTTGTATTGGTGGCCAAATATGAAGCAGGACATTACTAAATACATCTCAAAATGTGACATTTGTGGAAGGGTTAAGGCAGATCATCTTCCTACGCCTAGTTTTCTACAGCCTTTGCCTATCCCTATTTAGAAATGGGAGGATATTTCCATAGGATTTTGTTGTGGGTTTGCCCCGCATAGCAAAGGGGTATGATTCTATTTGGGTCATTGTGGATTGCCTCACCAAGTATGCTCATTTTCTCCTGGTGGATACAAGGTATTTCAGCCAAAAAGTATGACAAGTTGTATTTTGATCAGATTGTAACCTTGCATGGGGTTCCTCTTACCATTGTTTCGGATAAAGGGTTAGTTTTTATCTCTCACTTCTGGATCATCTCTAGAACTATCTTGGTACTCATCTTCTCAGAAGTACAGCTTATCATCCGCAAACTGATGGTCAAATAGAAAGGGTCAACCAAGTACTTGAGGATATATTGAGAGCTTGTGTCATTTCTTTTCCAGAAAAGTGGGATGAATGCTTGACTTTAATCAAGAAAGCATTCGAATGGCACCTTTCGAGGCTCTATATGAAAAGAAATGTAGAACACCACTTAACTGGGTTGAAGTGGGAGACCATGGTTATTTCGGACCTGATTTTATCAAAGAAGCCAGAGAGCAAGTCAATGTTATTCAAAGTCATTTAAAAGTAGCCCAGAACAGTCAGAAAACTTATGCAGACAAGAGGAGAAGGACCCTTGTAATTTGAAGTTGGTGACCATGTGTATCTCAAGGTATCTTCGATGAGAGGTTGCATCGGTTTGGAGTTCATGGGAAATTAGCTCCTCGTTATGTTGGACCTTATAAAATTTTGGAACTAGTGTGGTTCTGTTGCTTATCGTATCTAGCTCCCAGATATCTTGTCAGCAGTCCATAATGTTTTCCATGTCTCCTAGCTAAAAAAGTGTTTCTGAGTTCCCAATGAAGTGGTGGAAATTGAAGGACTTCCTCTCCAACCCTGATCTTTCTTATGTTGAGCATCCCGTCAAAATTTTGGATGAAAAAGAAAGAGACACTAAAACCAAAGTGGTGAAATTTTATAAAGTCCAATGGCAAAACCATTCAGAGGACGAAGCAACTTGGGAATAGTAGAATTATATTCTGGAACATTATCCCCATCTCCTTCCTAATTCATCGAGGTAATTATTTAAATTGAAATTGCTTCTTATCCTGTCCTATACTAGGCACTCACATGAAATCTCAGGATGAGATTTTGTTTTAGGGGAAGGAGTTGTAATACCCTCAGTGTTACGCCCTAAACAAACTACTAAATCATGTCATGAGCATCATGTTTATGTGATAAAGCATACTATAGAGTGTGTAGATGAATTTCTTGTAACCTAAAATGAATAATAAAAATGTTAAATGAAAATTGATTCAATAGCTCATGTTATGTCAAGTAGGGTTGAACATCAATTTTTTTAGCAAAAATATTATAGAACATGTGTGCGATACCTAAATAAATCTTGAAGTATAAACTTTATAGATGACATTGCAACTCTTGCTATAGAAAAATAACATTGCTAGCAAGTATTTCTAATAGCTTAGAAATGGAACTTGAAATTGAATCTAGCTCAAGACTTCGAAAATTCCTCAAGTCTAAAGACAGGTCGATAGCACCATGTTTGGGAATTAATCCTATGAAATTGAGTTAAGTGGTGGTGTCATGTTTTAGCTCTGGTTGGTAGCCTAATAGGCTCTCTTTAGCATAGTGAAGGCGGTTTCGTTTCAACTTCAATAGTTTACTTTTATCGACGCTTTAAAATTTGTGCAGGAACACAATCTTGGGCTGGTTGGCCGAGTGGGCACGGTCACCATGCTTGGGACCTCGATGTTGCCATGCTCAGCCACACGTGCACAGCTACGTGTTGGTCGGCCGAGGCCATCCTCGGCCTAGTCATGGCCAGGCTATGGCCTAGCGCTGCGAGTCGCCGCGTTGCTCCCCACCTCGCCACCGCGCTGCCGCCTTACCAAGCTATTGGGCCGCAGCCAGTACCGCCTTTGGCCACTATCGTGCGGTGCTGCTACCGATGTGGCACTATGCTATGCTATTGTTGCTCGCTTCGTCGCCGTTCGCATGTGGGCTACCGCTGCTACCTCTGCTGTTTGAGCCGCGCCCATGAAATCAGCTGGAGAGAGATCACCTCAATCTGATTCAACATGTCCGCAGCCTTGCCATTAAGCCACCTAGCTGCCTAACCCCATCATGCCTTGAGTTCAGCCTAACCAAGCCTCAATTTGGTTGTTTCCCTACCGCTGACCAATAAGGCCGTGCCCGACCGGTGCGGGTGGCAACTCACCAATGAAGCTGTGAGAGGTCGGCCCAACTATGCCATTAGCTTTGCCTCGACTCCCTCTTTGCCCTATGCTCATCAGCCAAACTGCTACCATGACCTCGATGCCATCGTCGTGGCCATGTCAACCGCGGTGCACTGCCGCACAGCTCGGTCGCACGTGGCCAGCCCTCCTCCGCCATCCTCTACCCCAACTATCATTTCGATCAAGTCCACGATAAGCTCCTGATGCTCACACGTTAGCTGGTTAGGCCTGTAGCTTCCGTAGTTCACTGAAACAGTCATGCCACCATCATGGATGGCCGCGTGTCGCTGCAGCCCTCACCCGTGAGCCTCGCCACTCCTCACCACCCCAACATGGTAGTCTAGGTCAAAGATGGCGAATCGACCCGTTAGATGGGTCTGCGTAGGTCCTAGGTGGCCGGCGTAGACTGCCCAGTGCCGCTGCTCCCCGCGCCGCCATGCATAGGGTTGACCTAGGGTGCACGTTGGGAAATTAGGGAAAATCAGGGGGTTAAATGAATTCCCTAGAGAGAGGAAGAAATAGAGTTAGGACTTAGGTGTAATTTGGGAGAAGTCCGAGGGTTCTTTTGCAAAAGCTCCAGCATGTGCATGGGCTCCCCCACTGTGGGCCATCTCACGCGTGGGTCGCGCCTGCGTGAGCCGCACATTTGTGGGCCACGTGGTGGAATCCGTTTTTCTTTTTCTTAAGAAATTAGTAATAGCTTTCTATTTTAATTTCTGAGATGATCTTTGGTAATTAATATAAAATCATGTAAGTGTCCAAAAATTACAAAACAAAATTTGTTAGGTTCCTAAAATTATTGTCTATCTGTTGGTATAGTTAGTTCATACATATCTGCGCTGGAACTAAGGGCTATTAAATTGTTTGAACGTGTTTAATATTATTAGGGTAATTATTGTAGGAATTTTTGTGGTAAATTGGTGATAGCTTTGATCCTAAAATTTTTATAGTAGCTTCATTGTATTATTATGTGCTTACTATAATTTTTTAGCCCTAAGATAGCTTGTTTGTTAGGGTAACTAAATATCCGTTAAACCTTTAATGTGAATAAGAGAAGAATATTGATTTATGAAATGAAGCTCTTGTTAGGGTGAGCTTGACACTTGATTTGATAGAGTTGATGATTAGCTTAATATTTTAGTCATTAGAGCTAGCTTGTTAGTATGTCATATGTGTCCTTATTTTAAGAGTTGTTGTAGCCTAAATACTAAGTTGTTGCATCATCGTCATCGCATGCATATCGAGAACGAGTCGGCGAAGATCGTGACCCCCGGCAATCATGAGTTCGAGGAGATTGTCGAGGAGTACGAGGAGGAGATTCTCATATGGGAGGAGGTCCAGAGCTTGCCACTAACTAACTCAGCTGATACCAGCGCCTGCCCAAGGCAAGCCCCGATGCATAACCTCTATTTTTCATATTCACCATGTGTATATATATATATGTGTGTGTGTGTTGTGCATTTACGTTGTAGGAGTTTTATGGAAACCACATGCATATATATATCCTACGAGTCTTACTAGTGCAGATTCGAGTAGCTACTATGCTTAGGTTGTCGGTAGCGTGGGTAACCTGTCGTTACTCAAAAGTAGGGAATATTATTATTCTCCTAATAAAATGATGGAAAGAAAATGGTGACCAGGAAGGGATAAGGAATGGGATATTGGTGGGTGTATCAAGTTGTGTCCTGCAGCCAACGGGGCTTAGCTTGGTTACACTGTTTTCCCTATCCATGTTGATTGAGGACCGTCCGTTGCTGATGGATGGTTGTTAGGTCACAAACTTATTATCATGAGCACATACTTGCTTATGGGAGCAGGAAGGCTCGTTGCGCTCTTGTCATGGGTTCTGACTCTTTCTAGGACTAGACTGATTGGAGGCGGGGAAAGGTGGAGGTCTAAGCACCATACTGAGACCAGGGTCTCAAGTGTGGGGTCTTGGTGTCCAAGTTTAGACAGGGGACCTAGACCCCTCTATAGGAGTAGAATGGGTTGGTCTTGTTTGTGCCTGGGGTACAAGCATGTGTGTGTTTCAGAGTACCCAACTGGGATATATTGGATCATGAATTGTCGTTTCTGTGAGACGGTGCGACTTGACTATGGTCTAGCACCATAGTAAGAACTGGAAGATGAAAGGTAGTAGAATGGTTCTGATTGCTCAACTCTTGCTTGAAGGTAGAACAGGTGCTTACCTATGATGGTTAGCTAATAAAGTAATCATGACTGCTAATAAAACTTAATCTTAAGGAAACACTATTAGTAATGCTTTTCACAAACAAAAGGAAATTGTAAACCATATTGCCAATCATATCCTTGAGAGTCAGGAAAATATTCCCTCTAGTCGAGTAAGTCTTGCGAGTACATTGTGTACTCATTGTTTATTTTACCCTATTGTAGGTGCAGCTTGAGGAGTTAGCTCTTATGTGGAGGATTCTTCTAGTGGGCATAGATGGATCCGTGTATCGTTTGCTCTAGATGATTATTACATTCCGTTGTTTAATTATCGTACTCTGAACTCTGGCATTGTAATAAATAATTTCCAAGACTCTATGTTGTATGAAATGGACTAAGTATTGTATGCTCGTAGTCATTATTGGATTTTGGATGTAAAACATGGATTGTTTTGAGTTCTCCCTTTAGGTGTGCTCGACGGAAACTACCCATTTTAGCCCATTTTTGGGGCGCTTGGTGTCTAGTGGAAGACAAGCACCTCTGAAAGTGTGTTATTCTAGGCGGTTCTGCCATAGCCAAGAGCAGCGTGTTGCCCTAAGGGCACCACCACTGGTTGTCCGATGTCACCGCCACCCCTAGGGCGATGCCCACCTAGACTTGGTTGAGCACAACAGTTGTCAGGGTGGTCACCAGAAGTGACAGTGTACATCACCATGGTGACGGTAGTGTACCGCCAGGTGTTGTCCTAGTGCCATCGCCACTTTTTGGCAAAGAGCAAGAGAAGCAAGGCTTTGTCACCTGCTTGGGCACTGCCTGCGCCTAGGGCGGTGCACTGCCCTATTTTTCCTAAGGGCAAGTTTTTCACTAGGGTTGGACTAGGTGGTCACCGCCACCCCTAGGGTGGTGCCACCACCACCCCTATCCTGGTGACCAACTGACTAGTTTCTGCCATTGGAATTGGACCATTGGGAGGGGCACCACCGTGTTCGGTGCCCTCGCAGAAACCAGGAACTTTGCATTAATAGCTCTATTTGGATTAGGGGCTATAAATAGAGGTGGAGCTCAGGGCTTGGGCTAGGTTGCTGAGCACCCTTAAGCCTTAGTGGCTTGTATAGGAGTGCTTGGGAGCGCTCCAACTCTCTTGTGCTTGATAGTGATCATTCCGATTATGTGAGAGCGATTTCTAGTGCGTTGCTTTGTGATATTGCATCGTGTGGCACTAGGTGATCGAGTTACAAGCCGATGGTGCTTGTTACTCTTGGAGGTTGCCACCTCCTATATGGCTTGGTGACTTGTGACTCTGTTGAAACATGCGAGAAGATTATGCGGTGCTCCAGAGGAGGATTTGTGAGGGGGATTGTGCTCACCCCATGGGGATCGCGAAGAGTAACTTTAGTTGAGCATGTCATTGAGCTACCCTCACTTTTGGGGTATGTTCTTGTGGTGCCCAATGTGTGGGCTTGGCGGATGATGCCAATTAGTCGCCGAACCACCAAGTGAGCGGTCGACACAACAGGGACTAGCGTGTTGGCAAGCACGTGAACCTTGGGATAAAATCATCGTGTCATCCTTATCTTTCCATTGGTTTGCATCCTCGTTACACAAGCTTGTATTTACATTCATATACTTGTGCTTATGTAGTTGCTCTAGTAATTAGTTGACTTGTGTAGTTGGCTAGTTACCTTCTTGCTTCTGTATCATAGAAGTAGTTCCCTTGCGTGGCTAATCTGGTTTTAGTAACCTTGTTAGTCACATTGCTTAGTTTGTGTAGCTAAGTAATTTGCGCTCTATAATTTGGCTTGTGTAGCCTTGTTATTGAGCTTTGCTAGTGAGCTTAGGTGGCTTTGTGCTTTTGCCTACTAGCATGTGTAGGAGCTCCCTCATTGCTTGAAGTACTAGTGGCATAGGTTTGTGTGACCTTGCTCCTAGAATTGGTGAGGTGAGCTCTAGCTAGCCTGACACCTTAGTTGCTTGACTTGGATCTTTATAAGGTGCTTGCAAACTTAGATAGAGGGGTGTATAGTCTTGGCTAGACCGATAGTTTTAATTCCGCATGTGTTTCGGTTAGCCGACAAGTTTATTTTTAGAAAAGGACTATTCACCCCCTCTAGTCTACCATCTCGTCCCTATAGGCCAGCACCCATGACTGCACATGGCTATGACCCAAACCTCTACCATAGAGATCTGGGACATGTAGCCCACAGTGGATGCACTCTCAAAACTACCTCCGGTGGCAGCATGCAGGAGTTCACCTACCTAGAGGGGCCAGTACCCTCACTCACCGCCGGCCGTGGCTAGGCCTCCTGTTTGGGAAACCAGAGGTCCACGGCTCACAATGAATTCACCCAGGGAATGGCCTCAGCCGGCCACATCCTTTTGGGAAACCATGTAGTTACCCACTCAAAGTGCATTTGCCCCCTATGTGGGTTTTGGTGTATTGATGACATCCAAATTGGGACTAATGATATCTTAATGAGATATATTGCAGCTTTAGTCCCTTGAAAGCTTTAAAGAGTTGATCTAATATGAAATGGTATCCCTCAATTATTCAAGTGCAAAAAGCGGACAAACCCAAAGCGCTCTCCAAAGCCTTATTATTTTGTTTTAGGTTTAGGTGTGTCATACTATAAAGAGGGATGCAAGTTTACATGGTCTGAGGAAGATAGAGTGCTCAAGCATAAAAGTAAAATCAAAAGAGCGACACAAAATCACCTCATGAACACTTGGACATAGTTTGTGGACTTTTGGTAGTCGAAAGTTCTAGAGTGAGCTAGGAGTTCTAGCTGTCGGAAGTCCAGACGTTTGGTGCCGAAAGTCTCAACGCTTGCTGACTTAGCTATAGCCCCCTACGCATCTTCACCCGTTGGAAGTCCCGACGGGAGTCAGGAGTTCTAGGTGCTGGAAGCTCCGGCTCCCTCAGGAAGTCCTGACACTTCATGACTTGGTTGCCTATGCATCTTCGCCTGTCGAAAGTCCCGATGGGAGTCAGGAGTTCTAGGTGCTGGAAGTCTCGACTCCCGCTAGAAGTCCCAACGCTTTGGGACTTAGTCGCCTGGCTCACCATGTCTATCAGAAGTCTTGATGGAAGCCGAAAGTCCCGGTGACCACCGGGAGTTCCCACGATATGCAAGCAAGCCCAGTGGACTGTCTGCGCGAACAATGTTTTTGCATTGAGCTAGAAGTTCCGATGATCTGTGTCAAAACTTCTGACTCAAATCTGAATGGTTGGATTTGCCTTAGAGTATAAATAGCTCTCTCTCTCCTCTCTTCTAACCACAAACCACTCATTCATTGCTCATCAGCCTTCGTCCAAAATAGCACCCAAGCATTCAAGGCACCCCTCTCCTCTTCCCTTTGGTCCAATCTTCGATTCCCCTAGGGTTTGGAGTGAAAGAAGAGTGGACTGAGTGAGAGAATCACTTTGGCAAGCTTAAGCACTTGATTTCTTCGTCAAGCCGGTTGGATTTGCATCTATTATGTAACACCCTAGGTATTAGGCTTGCATAATTTGACTTGCATTGCATGAGCATAATCATCAAGCATTCATATATGAGCTTTTACATATGAAACATTCTACTGAAACATGTGAAACATGCCTTGTTATTTCATGTTTTCTTATGAGTATGCTTATGATCTTGTGTGAATAAGTGTAAATGTTTGATGTTGGTCATTAAAGCACCTTAGCTACACTTAGGATGACTAATGGAACATTGTTCATGTAGGTCATTTTATCTAGTTAAGTTCCTAAGTGGTGATATGCATGTTGACCTAGAAAGTAAAATATGTAACCAATGTATGAAATGCTTGTGTCACCTTAGGAATACCTTAACCATGTTTAGAATGTCATTATGAACAACTTTGGTATTCATGACAAGGGCTAGTTTGGTCACTAAGTCCTAGTTGTAGTGTAAGTCATCATTTGAAAGTGTTATGTTTGACCTAGGTTGAACTATGTCATAGAGACTTTGCATTGATGTGTTCACTAAATCAAAGTTGTAGCATTTGAGTAGAGCAACAACTTTTATTTTTTGGTCATAAGCTAGTTCAGCTCCTAACATGCTTGAATTTAGCTCACAAGAATCAAGATTTCACTATTTTTCACACTTAGAAATTTTCCTAAGCCTTTTTGGAGTTTACAGTGTGACGTGCTCGACTTTTTGCTGATGTATGTCTCTAACCATTGAGAATTAGGCTTTGATTTCTAAAGAAGTTTTGTAGCTGGTACATAGCTCTACAATTTTGGTTTTAACACCGTTCACTGATTCGCCATGGATCGAGAGATTTAGCGTCTTCAATTGCTCTATCAGTCGCTGATTCGGGCTCCGATGGTCGAGCCGCGTCGTGCCATCATGACCGACCGCGGACAGGTCATGGCCGCCACGTGGCCACTGCTGGCTGATGTCGGGCCCTCGCCATGGCATGTTGGCGCCCGTTATCTGTGATGCCGTGCGCCCTCTCTCACACTCACGTGCCCACTTTCTCCCTCTCCACTGCCTTTTCCCATGCTCACCGCGGAACCACCGAGCACCGGCGAGCACCTACACCACTCTATCGTTGCCTAGCACCCACTCCACCATGCCATTGCCACCTCCATCTCAAAGATAGCTTCGCCGCATTCCCCTCTACCTCCTCGACGTGGTTGCAGCACCGGACGAGCTACGGTGAGGGCGAAATCGCTGTTTCTACCCTCGCCAGAGATCTCGGCTTCTATGGCTGCCTCCACGGCAAGCTCACCGCTACTTGGCTCACATGTGCTTTGCTGTCAATTCTTAGTGTTAGAGCTTGGTTAGGGTGTACACTAGCCAGTGGCATGATGTTACCATGTTTGGATGTCTCATCGGTGCAGAACACGATGCGCAATGCCACCGTGCTCTCACCGCCATGCCACCGCGCATGCGGATGAGCCTCATCGGAGCATCCCACCTAGCCTAGGTCTTCCCGTTAGATCTGCTTCGTCACCGTGGAGCTCGTGTGGTCCTTGCCTGGCTTCATCATGGCCTGTAACGGCCAGTGTACCACAGTGTCGTGCCGTCATGGCCGACAATGAGGTGGCTCCTGTGTGTCCGCGCCTCCACCACCTAGGTCAATCGATGCGGTTTGATGTGTTGATCATGTTGGTGTGTTTGGTTTCACCGGGGACCTCACAGTCGGCGAGATATCATCGGCAAACCACCATGCTCTGTTTTCGGTCACTGACCGATGGACCCCGCTGACACGTGGGTCCCCTCTATCAGCGACTGCTATGTAGTGTTTCTGCTATTTCTTTCATAGATTTTTGTACCAACTTTGAAAAATCATAAGTTGAGTTGTAGATGTCCATTTATGGTGAACCAAATTTTGTTGTGTTCCTTAGGAAGTGTAGTTTTTATAAAAATATGAGATATACAGTTTCTAGTATTTTTATTGGTGATTAAAATATATTTAAATAAATGCTTTTTGAATGTTTACAATCTTGTAAATTATATATCTTGAGCTAGAAATGTGATAAAATTGTGATTCCAATTTTGTTAGTCTTGTGCTGACATGATATAGCTAGGAAAAATATTAAGCTTGCTATAAACTTGATTGAAATATGATCTTTCTATTTATCAATTAATAAATGGCAATTTCTAAGGAAAATTATAGGGATAAAAATATGTAACATATTTCTATGAAACGTTTTGTACAGTAGTATGGCACTAGTGTGAAGCTAGGAAAAATATATAATCTATTGTTTGATATTTTTCTATAGGGTTAACTATTTTACTAAAATAGGCCTTGCTAGCTTGTCATTTTTATAGAGGATGTTATACATATGAAAATGGTATGAAATTTTCACAGTAGTCTAGTGTGAGCACTAGAAAGCTGGTGTAATTTTATGAGAATTTATTGTGAACCTTTGGTATATGTTTGTTATTTCCCTGAATTATCTAATTAAATTAATAAATGCATTTAAATAATTAAGTTGTGATTGACCATGATGTTTTCTCTGGTTCTTGTGATGTATAGTAACTGTTGATGTTTATAGTAAGGCTTAGAAGCAATTGGTTGTATGCAACTAATTAATTGTTGTTTTGTAATTCAAGTAGATGGTTGCATGTATAGTTTCGGTTGAGTAGATGATTTCATGTTGATAATGATCTTTGCTGTAAAACTTGTTAATAAAAAGTTGTAGATAACTTACTAATATACCTTGTGTCAAATTTTTATGGTCATAGGCCTTAGGGTTTAAGAGTTTTGGCTGTTAGAAGTTTGCTTCCCTAAATGTTTACTTTCTAGACAGATTTGATTAATCGAATTGTTTGACCTAGATAACTATTGAATCACATCAAGAGTATTAAAAGAAAGTTGTAGACAATTTCATAATCTTTCCAGAATGTCCACAACCATATGATTTTGATGTACATAACTCTAGTTATGGTTAAAACAAGTAGCTGCTGCTTTGTGGTTTAGTAAATAAATTGGAGAAGTGTTTGCATAAGTAATAGAGAAGAGATATGCACCTACTCAGTAGAATAGGATGCACTTGTTATTACTTTGACACCATGCTATTGAAAATACTTACAAGGATGCATTCAGCTCTTCTTATCATACTATATGTGGCATCATACATGCATTTGTAATATCTTATTCCATGATCATGCATATAGGATCGACCGAGGAGACAACGTTGCTGGAAGTCAACAAAGAAGAGGAAGGGGATCAGCAGGAGACTCTTAAGCCATAGTTCTAGAAGAAGAGGAGCAGACTCTAGAAGAGCTCCATGAGTGCCCTAATCATCGCCCCACCTCTTTTCTCAAAGGCAAGCGCCGAAGCATTATAAGTCTCTCAGTGTTTTACAAAATACTACTTGAGTCCTCTATGATTGATGCATTAGGTTATAAGAGTTGATTGGAAACACTTGATGCATAGAACTACCTTGTCTAGATATATATACCTTAAACCCAGTGTAGGTCCAGGATCGAATATATGCTTAGCCATGCTTAGACTGGTACAAGTCGGTTGATTTCCTGTCACCTACGAGATATAGGTGGATACCGAAGCACGGTTGGCTATATTTGCTATCGTGGAAAAGAACCATGGGGTAATGTAAATGGAGGCTAGGCGGAGTCTATGTGTGGGTTGACTCATGTGATTCCATCTGTGCCGATTAAGGACCGTACCATTGTTGGACCTTTTGACAAGATTGAACGCATGCCTATCACTTAGCTGGCCAGATAACTCATTCTGACCACGAAGCTGAGTAGCTCAACTTAGTTTGGGCCCCCCTCTATCAAAGTGCGCACTCTGGATGGTAGTAAGGATGTGGGGGAGCCAGGCATGAGCCCAAGGGTAGGGTAGTCCTGATCGTCCTAGTAGCTGGTTGTCCCTGATTGTGCGGCGCCGAGTGAACCCGTGAAATGTGTACCTAAGTTGTACCAAAGGTGACCTTAGGCTACCGTGGCTTGTAAACCTAGGTTTGGGTTAGGAATAAATTCCCAGCTAGTTGAAATTGATTCAAATCGCCATATCTCCCGGATAATGAGAAACTTGGCTAGTTCCAACCTTGTAGTAATTGTATCATGGAATGTGATGGTTTGGATAAAGATGGAATTACTACACCAGCTATGGTTACTATTGAATGCTCTTAAAATGATATATCACATGTTTGGCATAGGATAGTTGCTAATCTAGAGATGAATAGTTGTAATTAACTTGATGACCAAAGTATACTTGTATAATTTAGTTAATTGCTTTTTATGCAAAATGTTGTCAAGCTACCTCCATTTATAAAGCCTTGCATAATCCTTGGAGTCAATTTATTTTTGGTTTATGATAGGTAAGTCTAGCTGAGTACCTTCTCGTACTCAGGGTTTTATTCCCATTGTTGCAGATGGTACCATCTATCACTGCTATTGCAAGCATTGCTTCTATCCCACCATGGATGAGGAGTGAGCCTTGGATAGGCATCTCTAATAATCCTTCTATATGCTTTTGTGGATGGTGATCATGTGTTAGCACTGTATTTGAACTATGTTGGCAAATGCTACTTTCAAACTTTAATTTGCTTCTACTACTATCTATCAAACTTGGTTTGTAATAACTCTATTCCGTACTTTGATGAATGATTTGTATCTGTGAACTTTATATAACATGCGACATGTATGTTGAATCATGTATGATCTTGGTTGTATGTGGATCGTTTATCGAGACCCGTCGTGGAACTCGACGGACTACCAGGTTTATATGGGCTTAGGTATGATAATGCGACCGCTTGCGGGCTATCATTGTACTTGTGCTCTTATAAATTGGTTGGTTCTACGACATATTACTCTTGGGTTCTTGGAACCCTAGCCAGCTAGGTGTTGCCCAAGAGCTTCCATCTTGTGGAAGAGCCTTGGGAAGTTTGTATTACCCTCGATTTCTTAGTGGAAAGCTCAAGTAACCTTTGTGGTTGCTTTGAGAGAGACAAGGAGGTGGAAGAGACTCTGACCTTTGTGGTCACCTCAACAATGAGGACATAGGAGCTCCTTTGTGGGGTTGCTAAACCTTGAGATAAATTATTGTGTCCCGTATACTTGTTGTTGTTGTGATTTATGTTGTCATATTTGTTCTTGTTGGTTTGTCTATCTCTCCAACTCTCCCATTAGGGTTTGGACTCAATCTATGGAGTGGTGACCTTCTAGCGTTAAAGAAGCAACCCTAACACTTCATCTTACCACAAGGGAGTGGGGTTGTAAGATATCTTTCACTCAAAGTTCGTTTTAGCTATTGTAGTGCTATTCTCATAGGTGCCGGAACTCCCGGCTATTAGCGTCAAAACTTTTGGCTGCCGGAAGTTCCAACCCAAACTGTTGGGACTATTGACAGTTTCTGACATTTGACTTTGAGATTACATAGAAATTTTTTAGATACACCAATTCACCCCCCCCCCTCTAGGCATTGTTTAGATCCTTTCAATTGGTATCAGAGCAAGGTCTTCTTTTAACGCTTCACCGCGTGAGAAGAAACAATGTCGGAGACCAACAAGATGCAATCCGACGCCATCGAGATGGCCAAGACAATAGCTGAAGAGTTGATGGTTGCTCAAGTCAAGTTTTTCCAAGATGAAATGAAAAAGATGCAAGATGAGATGAGCAAGATGTAGGAAGAATTGAGCAAGAAGGTTGATGATGCAATAAGTGGCAAGAATGATGCAACAAGTGGCAAGAATAAAGCAAACAAAGATGCTGCTAGTGATATTGGAGCCGATGAGCATGCTCATGGAAAGGGAATATATTCAAACATAAACTTTGACTATGGGCGACTCATCAAAGGTTCACCTCTACATACCCCTTCCGTCAACATTGGCAAGCCACCTCACTTTGATGGAACAAGATACACCGATTGGTCTACTAGATGAAGATGCATCTCATTGCCGCAAGACTTTGGGAAGCTATGGATGTTGGTGTGATGATTCCTACCGATGAAGATAGAGAGATAACTCTAGAAGAAGTGCATAATCTCCATCAAAATGCACAAGCCATAGCATTGCTTGTGTTAAGCCTTAGTCCGGATGAGTTTAGAAAGGTAAATGGAATGGAAAGTGCAAAGCAAATTTAGGATACTTTAAAAGTGTCATTTGAAGGAGATAAGAGTGTGAGAAAAGGCAACATTGAGTTACTTCATGGTGAATTGGAAAGATTTGTATTCTTGCAAAATGAAACAACACAATCCATATTTGATAGGCTTATGGCATTGGTCAACTGCATAAGAGCTCTTGGAAGCACTAAATGTGATGACAACAAGGTTGCTAGAAAGATGTTGAGAACCTATAGAGCCAAGAACAACATGCTAGCATCTGTGATCATGGAAAGTCCCGGTTATGATGAGATGACACCCCAAGAAGTTCTTTCAAAGCTCAAGCATCATGAGTGTCTACATGAATATGCAATCAATGCTCACAATCAAAATCCTAATGCAATGGGATACAACAAAAATGCAGCCCTAAAGGTAACTCAAGTTCATCAAGGCAAATCTTCTAGTCAAGAGAAGAAGAAGAAAGTGAAGGATGATTCCTCAAGTGAAGAAGAAGAGTTTGATGAAGAAGTTGCACTCATCATTAGAAACTTTAGAAAGTTTATAAAGAAGAAGAGCAACTGGAAGACTTATGGTGATGGGAAGAGAAGGAACAAGAAGAGGTTTTGCTATGGTTGTGGCCAAACTGGTCATTTCATAGCCGATTGTCCTAATAAGAAGAAGAAGCACAAGCACGACAAGGATGAAGACAAGAAGAACAAAGGCAAGAAGAGAGGTGAAGCTCATCTTGGTGAAGAGTGGGAGTCAAATGATAGTGACTCAAGTGATGATGAGAAGAAGGGAGCCACAAACATCATCTTCCACCACTCTTCGTCACCGACCATGATCTTTCCTGACTCGACTTCACCAAAACTCTTCCCTAACTTATCTTCATTACCAAGGCTCTTCTCCAACCTCATTGACAATGACTACTATACTCCAACTTGCCTCATGGCTAAGGGGGAGAAGGTACATGTCTCATCCGATCCCTCTAGTGATGAGTATGATAGTTGTGATGAGAACATAGATGAACTTGAAGTAACCATGATAAAGAAATTTGGTAAAAAGGCCTACACTAAAATAAAAATGCTAATGAAGAAATTAAAGAAGAGGGATAGATGCTTGGAGATGCAAGGATACATAATCACTCAAGAGAGAGACAAGAACCTTGCACTTAAAGCATTTATCATCGAGGAAAAGAGGAAGGTTGAAAAGTTAACTATTGAATTGTCTTTAGCCAATGACTCAATTGGAAAATTGACTAAGGAACATTCCTCGGTTAATGATCTAGTGGCTAGCCTCAAGAATGAGAAGAGTATAACTTAAGAAAGACTCACAAGCTTAGAAGAAAAATACCGAAATATTGAGCTAAACTATAGTACTCTTTGGGCTAGCACTTCAACTTCTCCTAAGGCAACCGAAGACTCTAATGTCTCCACTAGTAATAGTTGTAAAAGATACTATAAAATTGATGTAAATGCATATGCAACTAACCTTGTTGAGCTAGAGAAGACAGACAAGGAGATTCATAGGTTGAAGATGATCTTGAAAAATGGGTGCAAGTGTCAAGAGCAATCCAACAAGACTATATACAAGTTATCAAGGCACCCATCAATCAAGGAAGGCATTAGCTACAATAGGTATGATGGAAAGGCCAATGGAAGGAACATTGTAACACCCTAGGTGTTTGTCACCAGCTAAGTAATGGGTCTGAGCTCAAACATGACATGTTAAGTGATGATGAAGGTGTTAAGATGAAATCTACAAGAGTGAGCTCCAACTTAAACTTAGACAACACACCCTTAAGTACATGTGGATCCCTTGTTAAGATTATTCAAGAGTAAGGTTAAACATGCTTATTTCATGTACATTACACAAACATGCATCCATCTTGACCAGTGGAAAAGTTTCATGAAGTTATAATCTTTCTTAGATTGCTTTATTAAGTGAATGGAATTATTGGTCATCAAACAAACCTTGCTACCTTCCCAAACGACTCTAATTGAGCTCTACAACAAAAGTCAGGAAGGGTTCATGTTGAGCACATGTCAAGAAAAGGCCTCAATTGGTCGAAAACCTTAATTCTAGGGTTATCAAGATGCTACTTTGACCAAGATGAAGAATTGGTTCATGTACCAGATATGAAGTTTGACCTTAAATAAAAGTTGAATCTTGAGTGGAGTAGAACAAACTTTGTTTTTGGACCAACAGCCAGATTAGCTTGGAAATAAGTCAAACAGAGGCTCAAAGATTGAATCAGTGGCTATTTTTAGACATAGAAATATTCGAAGTCAGGAATTCATCGTCGTCGGCGTTGGCATGCCGCGTTCTCATGTTTTTGTTAAGCAACTTGACTTGACCCCAAAATAAAAGCTGGAGTTTATATCTTGGAGGACATACAAAAGGTTGGGATCAGTTTGACCAGGTTTGGACAAAGTAATTGGAGCACAAGCAGAGCAAGGCCTTAAACCTTGTTAAGTTGTTGACACTATCAACTTGGGGCTTAATTAACCACTAATGGAGAGCTCTAATGACCATGGTCTCTAAATGAAAAATGAAGAGCAGTTCGACTACAAACTTCATTTTTGGCCCAATGTCTGATTCAGCCCGGAAGCGGCCCAAATTGGCTCCCCACCTCGCCCTCACCGATGCGTGCTAGGCGTTCGGCAGAAGGCCGACGCGTCACCCATGCAGCAAAGCGCTATCGATGTTTCACCACCGATAGCCTACCACGAGGGTACCTAAGGCAGTTTGTTCGGGCTTCGGCGTATGCAGAACTCGATGGTAAACGCAAGAGACAGTCGATTTATCCTAGTTTGGACCCTCGATCGTGATCGAGTAATAGCCCTACGACCAGCTGATGTTAGACTTTGCATTGGATTGATTATCAAATGTCCGTTCTGCTGGAACTCCGCCCTCCTTTATATAGTCAGGAGGCCAGAGTCCTAGTCGGTTTACAATGAGAGTTCCTAGTAGGATTACAGAATAATACTACCACTAAGATTACATGGAAAGAATCTTAGTTAGACTAGATCTTCTCCCTTCCCTGTGGGGTATCCTGTGGGTCCTATATCAACAAGCGCATCCCACCATTGCTACCATGTGTCCCACCTCCGCGCCACACGTCCTTGCTGCTCCCTCTCACGTTTGGAAAAGCCCGGCGCCCTCCTCGCTCGCTCAGCACTCTCCCTCGCTCGCCCCTTCTCGCTCTCCCCCTCTGTAATGCTACGTGGGGCCGCATCCACCATGGCTGGTGGGCCTAGCTCACCGCCACCATGTCCCCGCTGTCTTCGGTCTCCCTCGCGTCCTACCGAGTGCACCACTACCTTCGCCGTCATTCGCCGCCCCTCCTGCGCCCCTTTTCTGGTTACCACGGCCGCCGTAGTGCCATCGCCGCCGGAGCAGCCACTGGCATTCCACCTACACGTGCAGCCAGCAGGCCACAGACCACCTCTGGCCATGCTGAGGTCACCTAGAGGTGCACCTAGATCCGCCTCAGTCGGAGCCTACTGCAACACGCCGTCGGCGCCGCCTCAGCCGGTCGAAGCCGCAAGAGGAAGGAGAAGGGGGACCACGTGCATGAATATGATGTTTTTTAGGGGGTTAAGTGATGAATCAGTGACTTAGATGAATAGTGCAGTAAAGGATCTATTTGTTCAGGTTTAATTTGTGGAAACTTCAGGGTCTCCAATGCAAGATTTACATTTCTTTTCTTTGATTTTTGTAGATTTTAATGATGAACTTTGACAATCATAGTAAATAGTAGAAAAATCCAAAAATAGCAAATGAGGACTTTTTGGAATCCTTGTCAAATTATCTATGCAGTAGATCTATAATATGGCATGTTGAAGTTAAATGTATTGCTATAAAAATAGATTCATGCAGTTAGGTTTTTAATACTAGTTGTGTCTTGTTTTTTTATAACTACAGTTTTTGTGCTCAAATAAATGTGAAATTTTTATGGAGTGCTACTAAGGTGATTGTTGATGTCTGGTAAAAATTTCAGGAGTTTAGGATTGATAGTTTAAGATCTATAAAAATAACAATTACCCTATGTTGCTTTGCTCCTATTCTGAATAGGCCTGCATGTTTGAATTAATTGTCTTAGTTAAGTTATGAATCATAACTTAAAGACAATACTTGAGTTTTAGTAATTTTCTTAAGCTTTCCAAAAAGCTAAATAGCATAATGTTTGGGTAAGTAGATTTCTAGTTATAGTTGCTTAAAGTTCTATGGCTGTTTTTGCCCAAACACTGACAGGGTTGCCTTGTTAGTTCTGTGGGGCCTTTTTAGTAGTAGAATTAGATTTAGATGTTTATAACAAAGGTGTTTAGAATTTTCTAAGAGTTCTAAAAAGACTAGAATCACATTTATTGGACATGTGGAACTCTAGTTATATCTGTCTAAAGTTGCATGTCAGATTCTGTCCATGTTTTGGACAGACATGCATTCATTGGATTAATTGACCTTGTTAGATGTATAATCATCTTAATATGATAATAATAAAGTTGTAGGTAACTTCATAAGATTTTCAAAAAGTTATGATTCATATTTGTTGGAAGTCTAGAACTCCAGTTATGCTCCTCTAAAGTTCTTATCAGTTTTTGTACCACTACTGTTTGGGCTGCATATGCAGTCTTGCTTGTGCAATTATTTTTGTGGTGTAAATGATGTTTTCTGTGGTGGTAGTGAATACCAAAGCTGTAGCTAATTTCATAATCTATCTTGTGATAAAGTTTCATGACTATATGCCTAATTATTTAGGAGATATAGATTTTACAATTTCATTGTCAGATTTTGCATGCTCTCTGTACGGATCTGAATGATTGTGTTGTTTGACTTAGCTATGCTTTGAATCATATCTTGGAGATAATATAAGAAGTGTAGTTCTTTTCATGGGCTTTCTAAATTGTTAAATATCACTCCTTTTGGTGGTCTAAATCTCCAGTTATAAGCTAGTGAAGTTGC
This sequence comes from Miscanthus floridulus, assembly GCF_019320115.1. Lineage (NCBI taxonomy): Eukaryota > Viridiplantae > Streptophyta > Magnoliopsida > Poales > Poaceae > Miscanthus > Miscanthus floridulus. The sequence continues at coordinate 65,223,388 of NC_089586.1, read as the reverse complement.
ATGGTAGAATCTGTCCAAGTCTAGACAGAGGTGCTCAATTGTGCTTGATTGACCTTGTTAATGGTGGAATCACCTTGTGATGATAATAAACATGTTTAAGATAATTTAATAAAATTTCTCAAAAGTTGAGGTTCATGCTTGTTTGATGTCCATAACTCCAGTTATGCATTGTTGAAATTGCTGCTACTTTTATGTCCTAGTTCTGTGCAGATCTGAAACATGAGCATGTTTGACCTAGTTATCTTGGGAATATGCTTTTAGTGATAATAACAATGTTGTAGGCAATTTCATTAGCTTTCCAGAAAGTCTAAGGTTACCCTTGCTGGATGCTTATATCTCCAGTTATGGTTATAACAAGTGAGGACTGTTGTGCTGCTGTCTAGATTTCTATACATGTGCTAGGTGATTGCTTTAGCTTGCTCTTGTTTTGACTAAACATGTTGGTTAGTTCTTGATCAATGCATGTGTGCAATATCTAAACTTAAGTTCACTTGTGTTCCATGCCTAATATGCTTGCTATCCCTCTATATTAGGTTATGTGATGTTTAGTTAAATAACTCTAGATGCCTATATCTTGCATGATCTTATGTTTGCCTTGAATGCTATTATGTGATGCATCTCATATTACCATTCTTTATATTCATGCACTTGCATCTTGCATTTCATCTAGGTACGCTAGATGAACCATGTGAAGGCCATGATGTTGGAGCCGAACCCAAAGACGGTGTATGGTGGACCTATCCCGAAGGTGGAAGGACTGGACAAGTGCTAGGATGGGAGATGCTCGCCAAGCGAGTGTCATCTAACAAACACTAACCTAGTGTTGGATTTTAGGCAAGCCCCGGAGCATTCTAAGCCTCTTATGTTTTTACAAATATCCCTTGAGTCCTTTATATTTGATGCATTAGGTTATAAGAGTTGATTGAAACCACTTTATGCATATAATTCCCTTGTCCAGAAATATACCTTTAACCTTATGTAGGTCCAGGATCAAATATATGCTTAGCCATGCTTAGACCGGTAGAAGTCGGGTGATTTCCTGTCACCTGCGAGATATAGATGGATACCAAAGCACGGTTGGTTATATTGCTATATGGAAATAACCATGTGTTAATAATGAATGGAGACCGGGCGGAATGACGATAGAGAAGCAACAAGACATGGATGTCTTAGGTGTGGATCTATCCCTATCTCTGTCGATTAAGGACCATACCATTGTTGGCGCTTCTGACAAGATTGAACGCATACCTATCACTTAGCTGGCCAGATAACTCGTTTCGACCGTGAAGCCGAGTAGCTCAACTCAGGCCGGCTCCCGCTCTGTCAAAGTGTGCACTCTGGATGGTAGTAAGGATGTGTGGGGAGCTAGGCATGAGCCAAAGGGTAGGGTAGTCTGGATCATCCTGGCAGCTGGTCGTCCCTGATTGTGCGGCACTGGGCGAACCCACGAAATGTGTACCTAAGTTGTACAAAAGGTGACCTAAGACTACCTTGGCGCAGGTATGTTTGGGTTTGTGTTAGAAATAAATTCCCAGGTGGTTGAAATCAATTCGAATCGCCGTCTCTCCTGGATAGTGAGAAACTTGGCTAGTCCCAACATCGTAGTAATTGTATTATGGAATATGATGGTTTGGATAAACATGGAATTACTACACCGGCTATGGTTACTATTGTATGCTATTAAATGATATACCACATGTTTGGCATAGGTTAGTTGCAAATCTAGAGATGAGTAGCTATAATTAACTTGATGATCAAGGTATATTTGTTCAATTAAATGAGTCACTTTTTATGCAAAATATTGTCAAGCTAGCTCCACCTATAAAGCCTTACATACTCTTTGGTGTCACTTTATTTCTGATTTATGACGGGTAAGTCTAGCTGAGTACATTCGAGTACTCAGGGTTTATCCCACCATGTTGCAGGTGAAGTTCTCAGCCTGCTGAAGATGGTGGCTAACCGCCGGTGGGCTCGGTGACTCTATATTTATTTCTCATCTATATGCTTTTATTAGAGGATGTCATTTATGCTAGCCATGTATTTGGAACTTATATTAATGTAATCATTTGAAAGCTATGTTGTTTTCACTAATCGGTTTTGAAACCCAAACTTGTACTATTATTTGTGAACCCATTTGTAATATTATTTCTGCTATAACTCTACATAGGTGATGTGTATTTTCTTAATCACGCAATCTTGGTTGTGAATTTGATTTACTAAGGTCCTGCGTGACACTCGGCGGACTATAGGGTTTATATAAGTGAAAGTATGCGCGTGTCAACGTGTCAGTGGGGATAGCCATACTTTATCTTATATAAATTGGGCGGTTTTACCACAAACATGATCCATGGTGTGCCTTGTATAAAGTTCAACAAGGGCGTTGCTCTTGATGAGCTTATATGCAAGGCCAACAACAAGGTCTACATTTCTAAGATTCAACCTACAAGTAACAAGACAATCAAGATGAAGCAATTAGAGGTCCCAAAGCCACAAGCACCACTTCCATGGTGCTATGCTAGTGATTACATGTGTTGTTGGGGCAAGGATGGCAAGATCATAGTGAAGTATGTTGGTGCTTAAAAGAGGAAGGAGATTATGAGGAGTGTTTGGGTGCCCAAGTTTTATGTGACTAACCCCCTAGGACCCAAATCTGTTTGGGTACCTAAAACAAGAGCTTGATTTGTCTTTGTAGGAATATTCCTCTAGTGGAACAAGTTGGGTGGTGGATAGTGGTTGCACCAATCATATGACCGGAGAGGACATGTTCACATCATTCCAACCTAGTCATGACCAAAGTAGGAACATTGTGTTTGGTGATAATGGAAAAGGAGAAGTTCTTGGTTTGGGTAAAATTGCTATCTCAAATGATAATTCTATTTCCAATGTTTTACTTGTGAGTTCGTTGAGATACAATTTGTTGTCCATTTCACAACTTTGTAAGATGGGCTACAATTGTCTCTTTACAAATAAGGATGTGGAAGTCTATAGATGGGAGGATTCCTCTATTGCATTTATGGGTCATTTAAAAGGGAAACTCTATCTAGTTGATTTCATATCAAATAGAGTAAATCTTGAGACTTGTTTAATGGCAAAATTTAGCATGGGTTGGTTATGGCATCGCGAATTGCCCATGTTGGGATGAGGAACTAGGCCAAACTTCAAAAAGGCGAACACATCCTTGGACTAACAAATGTTTCTTTTAAGAAGATAGGATTTATAGCGCATGCCAAGCGGGAAAGCAAGTTGGAGCTAAACATGTAGTCAAGAATGTTGTGACAACCGAAAGGCCATTGGAATTGCTTCACATGGACATATTTGGACCCGTTGCTTATATAAGCCTTGGTGGTAACAAATATGGTTTCGTAATTGTTGATGATTATTCTTGTTTCACTTGGGTATTCTTTTTGCGTGACTAGAGTGAAGTACATGGCATCTTCAAGAAGTTTGCAAAAAGAGCCAAAAATGAGTTTGATGTCAAGATCAAGAGAGTTAGAAGTGACAATGGGATAGAGTTCAAAAACACCAACAATGAATAGTTCCTTGATGAAGAAGGAATCAAGCATGAGTTCTTGGTTCCATACACCCCACAACAAAATGGTGTTGTGGAGAGGAATGTTGGATGAATACAAGACTCCAACCAACTATTGGGCCAAAGCGGTTAGCACGGCATGTCATGCTATCAACCGCTTATATCTTCACAAGAAAAGGGACAAGACCGCCTACGAACTTCTAACCGGTAAAAAACCTAAGGTGCACTACTTTAGAGTTTTTGGATCCAAGTGTTTCATACTTCACAAGAAATCCAAAAGCTCAAAGTTTGCACCAAAGGTTGATGAAAGTTTCATGCTTGGTTATGGTACTAATGAACATGGATATTGTGTTTTCAATAAAACCACCGGTTTGATTGAAATTGCGGTAGACATGACTTTTGATGAAATCGACGGCTCTCAAAAGGAGCAAGTCAATGTTGATATTATAGGTAATGAAGAAGCTCCACATAAAGCCATCAAGAAGCTTGCAATTGGTGAATTAAAGCCTATTGAAGATGAAGATGATGACAATATTGTGCATGTTGATCTTGATCCAACCACTCATCATGTCTCATCCAATGAACATGGTGAAGCTTCCGCAACAAGAAATAATCAAGATGGGAGATCAAATGAAACACAAGGTCATTCTCATGAAAATGGTGTCAACAATGAGCAAGCTCAACCTCAACTCAACAACGAAGAAAGAAGTGAAGTCAACCCTCCACAAGCTCATGGTTGTGATCCTCCAATCAATCATGATCATGATGATGACAATGATATTCCCATCCAAAGATCAACTCAACTGCCACATCCTAGAGTGCATCAATCTATTCAATGGGATCATCCTATTGATAACATATTGGGGAGCATTCGACAAGGGGTAACTACATGTTCTCGTTTAGTAAGTTTTTATGAACATTACTCATTTGTTTCTCCTTTGGAACCTCATAGAGTGGAAGAAGCACTTGATGATCCAGATTAGATGATAGTCATGCAAGAGGAGTTGAACAACTTCACTCGGAATGAAGTTTGGTCCTTAGTGGAAAGGTCCAAGCAAAATATGATTAGAACCAAGTGGGTCTTCTACAACAAGCAAGATGAGCATGGTGTGGTGACAAGGAACAAGGCAAGGTTGGTGGCTCAAGGATTCACTCAAATCGAAGGCTTGGATTTTGGGGAGACCTATGCACCGGTGGCTAGGCTAGAATCGATTTGTATTCTACTTGCCTATGCTGCTCATCATGATTTCAAGCTATATCAAATGGACGTGAAGAGTGCATTTCTCAATAGCCCCCTATTCGAGTTGGTGTATGTAGAGAAACCACCAGGCTTTGAATACCCCAAGTACCCAACCACGTCTACAAGCTCGACAAGGCGTTCTATGGGCTCAAACAAGCCCCTAGAGCTTGGTATGTTTTCTTGAAGGATTTCTTACTCAAACAAGGGTTTGAGATAGGAAAGGCTGATGCTACTTTATTTACTTACAAAGTCAATAATGGTATCTATGTTTGCCAAATATATGTCGATGACATAATATTTGGTAGTACTAATGTGGCTTTTTGTGAGGAATTTAGTAGGATTATGACAAATAGGTTCGAGATGTCCATGATGGGAGAGTTGATGTTCTTTCTTGGATTTCAAATCAAGCAACTCAAGGATGGCACGTTCATAAGTCAAACCAAGTACACTAACGACATGTTGAAGAAGTTTGACATGGACAAGGCCAAGCCCATCAAGACACCGATGCCAACCAATGGACATCTTGACCTTGATCAAGGAGGAAAGGACATCAATCAAAAGGTATATTGCTCCATGATTGGATACCTCCTTTACCTTTGTGCATCTAGACCTGATATTATGCTTAGTTTGTGCATGAGTGCAAGATTTCAAGCTAATCCAAAAGAATGTCATTTGATGGCCGTTAAGAGAATTTTTCGATATTTAGTGCACACTCCTAATCTTGGCTTGTGGTATCCTAAAGGTTCCACTTTCGAGTTACTTGGCTGTTCTAATTCGAATTATGCTGGTTGTAAAGTAAACCAAAAGAGTACCACCAGGATTTGTCAATTTATTGGTAGGTCATTAGTGTCTTGGAGCTCTAAGAAGCAAAACTCTGTTGCTTTGTCCACCACCGAAGCCGAGTATGTGGTGATCGGTGCATGCTGTGTGCAACTACTTTGGATGCAGCAAACTCCCAAAAACATTGGTTGTGAGCTAACCAAGATTCCCCTTTTGTGTGACAATGATAGTGCCATTAAGTTGGCAAACAACACCATAAACCACTCTTGAACAAAGCACATAGATATTCGGCATCACTTTTTGAGAAACCACGAAGCCAAAGGAGATAACATAATTCATCATGTGAGCACCAAAAAGAAACTAGCCAAAATCTTCACAAAGCCCCTAGATGAGTCAAGATTTTGTGCTTTGACGAGTGAGCTAAATATCATTGATTTTTGTAACGTGGCTTGATGTCTTGCACATACTTTGTTTGAACTAACTAGGAGAAAACAATTGAGAAAATATTGTGTGACACTTTCAAAATCTAATTTATAGTTTTTATATGTGACTATTGCTTTGTGTTGAATGTTTGAACCCTAGTCACATGTGAAAATGGTGTGTCCATCATATTTTTGCACCATAAGGCATGGTGAGCTCGAGTTAGGAAGTTTCTGAAGTTTCCTGTGTCATAAGTCCCAGCGTCCGCCGCAAGTTCCGATAGTCAGAACTCCTGGCCCAGGGCTAGAAGACCCTGCTAAGGCTGAAACTTCTGACACGGATCTAAGTTAGCGCCCCTTTCACCGCGTTGTTTGACCTAGTTTTTCACCTTTTCATCTGTGGCCCCGCCCAGTTACTGCTTCATTTTTTCTCCTACCCGTCCCTACCCCTATGCCACCTCTGCTCTACCCATGTGCTATTGCCTCCACACTGTCGTGTTGCCTACAGTCGCCGTCACGCACATGCCTTGGGAGCTCTAGCTCCATCCTCACCATTGGGGGCTCCGCTTAGGACTCCCGGTGTCGCTACCTTCACTTGATGCCGCCATATTTTCCGCCTCCCTGTGCTCATTGTCACCCCTGGTGGTGGAGAGGCCATCCACTCATTGGAAGAGGTGCTTCCTATCGTGGATCTCCTCATTGCTGCTACAGATTTGGTGCTTCTCCTCCTCTTTCTCTCTATTCCAAGGTAAAATCATCATGGCTAACCCTAACTTCCAATGTACCTTACGATTTGGTTCTTTTCTTCCTCCCTCTCTCATTCTCTGTCTTCCTTGTGTAAATGGGTGCGTAGATTTGGAGCCCCATGTATGGATTGGTTACCAAAGTGCTCTAGAAGTCCTGGCTCCAAGGCCAAAACTCCTAACCGCTGTAAGTCCTGGCTCTAGGGCCAGAACTCCTGATTGCCAAAAGTCCTAGCGCTAGCTAGAACTTCTGACCCTTTGGTCGTTACTCCATCCATGTTTCTCCATCTCTAGGCTCTCGTTCAATATTTTTTTGCCTTCATTCTTAGTTTCTCTTTGTTTTCCCACGGCGATGGCATCCAGTGGTGATGACTCTCCTTCCCATCGTAGCAAGAAGCATTTCAAGCGGAACCAAGACCATGATGAACCCTCACAGCCGACTGGAGGCACCAAGGCGTCACTCCCTCGTGATGTAGCTGGTGGTCATGGGGCTCGTGCTCGTGCTGCTCTTGCTCAAGCCCAAGCTCTAGCTCTACCCATTAGTGCTGCTACTCAGGAGTTCATTCCTGGCATTGGCGATGTGCCCATTGTTGATCCTGCTGAGGAAGCCCTTGATCAAGCAAGAAGGACTATTATAAAGATGTCTGCACCATGACTCCTTCTGCTCTAGGCTATTTTGGGGTTAGCTAGTTGGTTCCATTCGCCAGGCCTCCTCCATCTATCTAGGAGCCTTAGCGCACCCCCAATCCTGCTGGTGGCTACACCCCGCACTTGATGGTGGATTATCATCTCCATGTGGCCGAGATTCATCGTCGGCATGAACAACACCTCTATGATGATCCCAAGGATCTAAGGATTGAGTACCAGTTCTGGGAGCCGTTTCATTTTGATTTCTACCATCACTTCATGTATCTCCGCTTTGTCAACAAGCAGGAGGCTCTAGTAATTCAGATGAAGGCCATTGACACCTTTGAGCTTAGCAAGCTACCTGGCTCAGACATGCACATCTCTTGAGGAGGATGGGATTGCAGCCACTAATGGAGTTTTGTAAGTCATGGAACAACAAGATTATCTGTTAGTTCTATGCCTCCTATCACTTGGACACTCGGGTGGCGACCCATTTCATTCATTGGACCATCGAAGGCAAGCACTACAAGGTTGATTTCATTACCTTTTCTCTCCTTCTTGGCTTGGACCGCAAGGATCATACCTCCACTACCATCACTAAGATTTCAGCTCTTGTTATGGATGAGTATCAGTACATGTATTTGGATGGTCATCGTGCTGATGGGAAGACCATTTGTCTAAAGCCCTATTACTATGTGCTCAACAACATTCTTTGTTAGATCTTGTATCCCACGATAGGTGACTCTACTAATCTTCATGAGGATTCCTAGGTTGTACTTGATTGCTTTGGAGATGAGTTCACCAAGTTCTCCATCAGTCGTTATATTTGGGACAAGATCTTTGTGGCTAGTGAGGATGTGGTGAAGCACTACCCCTATACTCCATTCATCATGCATATCATTGAGCACGTGTTAGGCATTCACTTCCCTTTAGATGCCCCTAACAAAGTTCTCAAGCTGTCCAACAAGACGTCGCTTTAGGCAAAGCAGGAGTTAGAGGAGGCCGCTAAGGGAAAAGGAAAAGAAAAAGGCAAAGGTGCCTCAGGATCCTCCTCACATGCTTCTCCACCGCATGCTTCATGCTCTCGCCATGCTCATAGTGAGGAGCCTTAGTCCTCCTCCTCCTCTGGTAGTAAGCCCCCTAGTAAGTTCAAGTTCTTTATGAAGTATATGTTTGGAGCTTGTTGTGCTAGTGCTGAGCGTGAGCAAGAGATGCTAGTGAGGATGCATCGAGCAGAAGCTTGACATTCACTCCGCACCACCTCGGGCCTTGGATCCACTTTGTGATTCTTTCGAGCTTTATGATGAGGCTTGCAAGGAATACTATGGAGAGTCATCCGATCAGCCCCATCCCCAAGGCAAGTCACAAATGGATGTCGATGATGAGGAGTACCGTGAGGAAGATGATGACGATGACGACGATGATGGTGGTAGTGACTGTGATGATGATGAGTGTAACACCTCAGTGTTATGGTTGCACTAAAACACTTGCATCACATGAGCATGTGCATCATCATCTTATTCATAAGCATCATTCATTCATGCATAAGCATTTCTATATGAAACATTGCTATGAAACATGTGAAACATGCTATTGTTCTTTTAAGTTTCATTGTATGTATGCTTTATGATCATGTGTGATTGAGTGCAAGTGATGAATGTGGGTAACTAAAATACCTTAGCTATACTTAGGATGTTATTAGGAATAATGTTCATGTTGACCATATTGTCTAATTACACTTCCAAGTAATAGTTTGACTTGTGTTGACCCCTGGAGCTCTGTTGTTTGACTATTTAAAAAGTATAGCTTAGAGTGTTTGCATGTCAGAGCAACCTAAAGCAAAGTTGTAGCAAATTATATAAGGAACAAAAGTTATTTTATGACCAACTCATGAAAATGTGTGAAATAGTCTCAAACATGGCCCACAGGTCACATTTGAGGGCTGATTCTACACTTAGAAAATTTTCTAAGTCCCTTGCTGTTTTCCAGTTTCGCTGGTTCGACTTTGGTTTGATTTTACTCTCTATCCATTGCGAATTAGACTTTGATCTCTAAAGGAGTTTTGTAGATGGTACATAGGTCTTAAACTTTTGTGTAGGAAGTTTGTGCTAATTATCAACGGATTCAGAAATCCATCGGCTTCAAATCGTCCTGTCAGGCGGTTGATCGAGGGTCTGATGGCCGTCTCCGTCAGGCCGAGTGGCCGACCACCGTTAGGCCGTGGTGGCCAAGTGGTGGCTGTATGCCAGCGCTGCCCCACTGGTCAGGCCATCGCGGACACGACGACACCACGCGCCTGCTGGTTGCTTATTTTCTTCGCCCGCGTCCATCTTGCCTCGCCAGTTTGCTAGAGCACGCGGAAGCCGAGCGCCGCGCCATCCACCATTGCCACCACTGTTCGCCTAAACGGTTGTTTAGCCCATTTAAACACCATGTAAACGCTACATGGTGGTGCGCCGTTTCCGTTTAATCACCCGTTTACCCCGTTTAATTGGCCGTTTAGCCCGTTTAATGGGACGTTTTGCCCGAATAATGACTAAACGGGAGGTGACCGACTGTTTACCGTTTAGCATTTAGGAAAACACTAATTGCCACCGAGTGCATCGCCGTCGCGTAGCTCCTCCGCTAGCCTGCCGCTAAGCAATTGCTCACATGCATTGGAGCGCCTAGCACTGCTCTACTCTCTCGACCCCTTCACAGCTCCAGTTGAGCCAAGGTGAGGGTCCTTTGGCAAATTCCGTCATCACCGCCGTGCCTATCACCTCGCCGGAGCGTGAGCTCGCCGTGGCCCGAGCTGACCAGCGCTCCTCTGTGCGCCCTTTCCTCTGCATTGTCTTCCCCATGCCTCATAGTGTCTCTAGTCCTACCTTGTCTAACCAGAGTAAGCTCTGCCGTCGCACGGGCCTCTCCGTGGCTAAGCTTCCAGAGCACATCTCCTAACCCTAGATTAGCACGAGTAGTGTCGCCTGAGCATCATGGTGCTGTAGGACCATTCACCTAGGCCAGCCGTGGCTAGAGCCAGCCGGCACACCGTCGTGCCACGCCGTCGAGCCGCCATGGCCAGCGATGAGCCGTCTCTTGTGCGCCTCAGCCCTAACCACTTACCTCTATAGATGCGGTATGGTGAGGTGAACACCAGGGTGGGGTCGGTTTCGCCTGCGGACTCGCCGTCAATGAGCTATCGCCGTTTAACCACCAATCCCCACCGTGGTCTGTTTTAGTGCCACTGACATGCGGGGTCCACTGACGTGTGGGTCCCGAGCATCAGTGACTTAGCTTCTGAAAGCTAGTGCATTTGTTCAGTTTTGAATCCAGTTTTGTAAATTTGATAACTAAAGTTTGGTAGATCCAAATTGTGTGTTTGAAATTTTGTTAGGATCATGGTGAAGTGTAGTATTTAGGAAAAATATAACATTAACACTTGTAGTGGAAGTTTTGGATGAATTAATTTGAAACTTGAAATGTGTTTTTAAATGCATGCAAACTTGTTTAAATTATATCTTGAGTTCCTGTGCTCCTAAAATTATGAAATTTTGTGGGTGAGCTCTTCTTGATGAGTAGAAGCTCTGGTAAAAATTTGAGAGTTAGTACATGTATGGTTTTTTATTTATAGATTTTCCTATTATCATCGGAGGATCCTTGTGTGAATTTTAGTAATTTATTTATGAATCCAATGACCATGAAATTTATTGGAGGATGTTCTAATACCTTAATGATGCTAGGAAAAATATAAAATCTGTTGCTTAACACTTTTCACTAGGGTTTTCTATTTATGTCATTTTAAGCCAGTATGCTTTGTCATTTTGGTGTAGGATGTGATACTTGTTCAAATGATGTGAAATTTATGTAGTAGCCTATTGGAGGCATGTATAAGCTACTGTAATTTTTGTGGAATTTTCTGTACACTTTGGACATATGTTTATTATTTAACCTAAGTCTCTAAATAAATTATTAAAGGCATGAAAATAATTTATTTAGGAATGGACACTATGTTTTCTGGTGTTCTTTCAACATGTATGATGAGTTAGTAAAGTTGGTTTTGTCCGTTTGTATGTTTACAACGTAAGTTAATAATTAATTTCTTATGTTGTGTCTTTCTGGACAGTTTTGGGAACTTTATAAAGTTCACCATGATAATTTGGGTTGCTGGGAAAGTGGTCAATAACAAAATTGTAGGAAACTTGTTTATCTAGCTTGTGTTAAAATTTCAAGACATTTGGCCTAGTAGTTTGAGAGTTATGTCAGTTGGAAGGCAGCACTCCCAACTGCCTGCTCTCTGGAATCCACGGATAGTTTTGCAAGATCAGTCTGAGTAACCTAGTTTGAGTTTGCATTAGACTTTGGTGATTAAATGAAAGTTGTAGACAATTTTATAAGCTTTCCAGAAAGTCTTAAATTATGGTATTTGGACCAGTAGAACTCTAGTTATGGATCAAACTTGTAGCTGCTATTTGCAGCCTGAAAACTGTTGAGTGCAGTGAATGACTTGTTTGCTTTATATGAGTTGATGTGATGATTTAGATGCTAGGCTAATTAAGATAAATTGTTAGTTGCAGGTGCTAAACCTCTTACTGAAGATGAACAACTTTATCTTAGGTTATTAGAACTTGGTGAGTGTGCCATTCTTGTTTTCTAAAAGAGATATGCACCTACTCGGTAAAATCGAGGTTAATCTTGTATCATTATGTCTTTCATGCGTCCATTCATACATGGCAGTACATTTCATCATCACCTTCCATCTCTTGTGCATGCATGATTCTTATACTATGCATATGCATGCAATAGGTGTTCCGGAGGGAGTCACGCTTCTAGAATTCGAGCAAGTACTTCCGGAGGAGCAGCAGCAAGCTCAGGAGCAGGAGGTGTAGGCCCCCGAAGAAGGAGCCGACGAAGAAGTTCTTGAGTGTCCCGATCACCAACCTTCGTCTTTCCTGAAAGGCAAGCCCCAGAGCATTCTAAGTCTCCTATATTTTGAAAATGGTTACTTTGAGTATCTTTATTTGTTGATGCATTAAGTGATAGGAATTGGATGCAAACACTTGTTGCATATATATCTATTCCTTGGCCAGTATACGTACCCTGAATCCTATTTAGGTCTAGGAGCGAATCAAAGCTTAGCCATGCTTAGACCAGTAAAAGTCAGGTGATTTCCTATCACCTGCAAGTTAGGATAATGTCCGGTCACGGTTGGCTATGTTTGCTATCGTGGAAAATAACCATGTGTTAATAATGAATTGTGACCGGGCGGGATGTCGATAGAGAAGCAACAAGGCAAGGAGGTCTTGGGTGTGGATCTATCCCCATCTGTGTCGGTTAAGGACCGATTCGCTATACGTCCTCATGTCATGTTGAATGCATGCCTATCACTTAGTTGGCCAGATAACTCGTTCCGACCATGAAGCCGAGTAGCTCAACTCAGGCTAGAAGACCGAGAAGTGAAAGTGCACACCCTGGCGGTAGTAAGGATGTGCGGGGAGCTATTGGTGTAAGTCCGAGGTGAGATTGACCACCTGGCAGAGTGGACTCCCTGAGGGTGCGGCGCTGCTCGGAGCCATGATTCCTGAGATGTACCAAAGGTGACCTAAGGCTGCCTTCGCGCGGTAAGCCTAGGTTTGTGTTAGGAATACCCTCCAGCTGGTTAGGAATCGATTCGAATCGTCGTCTCTCCTGGATAGTGAGAACTTGACTGAGCAGCGGCAACATAGATGTACTTAATGGAACTTGATGGTTAAATGATGATGATGATACAATATTGTACCGAATATGGTTACTAATGTTTGGAGTTAAATCAATTGCTTGCTCTAGTACAGGTGCTAATCTAGTTGATAGGTTAATTTGGATAATTTGCTGCTTACTAATAATGTAAATTATGCTCTCATATCACTAAAGCTTTTATGCTAAATGGTTGTCAAGCAAGATCCACCGATAAAGCCTTGCATACTCCTTGGTGTCATTTATTTCTAGTTTACGACGGGTAAGTCTAGCTGAGTACATTCTCGTACTCAGGGTTTATTCCCCCTTGTTGCAGATGACGTGCTCTATAACGGCTACTGCAAGTATTGTCTCCATCCTGCGGGGGATGAAGACTAGATCATGGGCATGATCATCTATGTTATCTTATCTTACTGCTTTTGCTGGATATGACTATGGTGCTGGCTTGTATTTGAACTAAGTGTGTGTGATGGTCTCAAACTACTTTGCTTCCGCTATTTGTGAACTCGTTTTGTAATAACTATGTGTACTCTGATGTATGAGGTACTTGTGAACTACTTGTGAAATGGATGTAACATGTGGCTTGTTATGTTGAATTACTATGATCTTGGTTGTATGCAAGTTGGTTTGAAATCCTTCGTGGTTTCAGTTGACTACCGGGTTTATATGGGTTCAAGTATGACGGTTTGATCACTCCGGTGATTGCTTTCATACTTGTGCTCTTATAAATTGGTCGGTTCTGTTACAATGAGGACTGCGATGATGAGTAGTCATTTCTTTCATGTGTCCTGCCCTTTTTGGCACTTGTTGACAAAGGGAGAGTGTTAGGCTTTGATCTATCTATGTAATAAGCTAGTTGGGTTTGAGACTTTAAAACTTTTAGCTTGTATGAACTATATCGTGTGATGGCAACTATGTGATGGACAACTATATATCTATGTATGATGGATGATTGTAGGATAAGTAATGCTTATTATCTATCTTATTAGTTTGTGTTTGTCTCCTTTTGTGAATGGTGGATGTTATTTTGGATGGCCATGCGTTATTTCAAGTTTTTAATTCGAGATCTTGGCCATCATGTTCTCTTTTACTTGTTGTATGAATATAACATGTCATATTGCATATCTTTGTCATGGATATATACTTGTTCACATACACTTGGTGCACCCCATGGATTGCAAAATTTAGGGGGAGTTTCTAACTTAATATATGCAAGTGATGTGTTTATGATCATCATTGAAATTCAAATTCATTCCATATATTAAGGGGGAGCTCTCTATAAATTTTGGGATTCAAAAGCTTTGAATTCTTACATTCTTATGAAAGCCTAAGTTGGTTGTCATCAATTAACAAAAAGGGGAAGATTGAAAGTGCATTTGCCCCCTATGTGGGTTTTGGTGTATTGATGACATCCAAATTGGGACTAATGAGATCTTAATGAGATATATTGCAGCTTTAGTCCCTTGAAAGCTTTAAAAGAGTTGATCTAAGATGAAATGATATTCCTCAATTGTTCAAGTGCAAAAAGCGGACGAACCCAAAACTCTTTCCAAAGCCTTTTTATTTTGTTTTGGGTTTAGGTATGTCATACTATAAAGAGGGATGCAAGTTTAGGTGGTCTGAGGAAGATAGAGTGATCAAGCATAAAAGTAAAATCAAAAGAGCGACACAAAATCACCTCACGAACACTTGGACATAGTTTGTAGACTTTTGGTAGTCGAAAGTTCTGGAGTGAGCTGGGAGTTTCGGCTGTCCGAAGTCTCGACATTTGGTGTTGAAAGTCCCGGCCTTTGCTAACTTAGCTATAGCCCCCTACGCATCTTCGCCCGTTCGAAGTCCAACGGGAGTCAGGAGTTTCGAGTGCCAGAAGTTTTGGCTCCCTCCGGAAGTCCCGACACTTCACAACTTGGTCGCCTGTGCATCTTCGCCTATCAAAAGTCCCAATGGGAGTCAAGAGTTCCGGGTGCCAGAACTCCTGGCTCCCGCCGGAGGTCCCGACGCTTTGGGACTTAGTCGCTTGGCTCGCCATGTTCCCGACAGAAGCCGGAAGTCCCGATGACCACCGAGAGTTTCAACAATATGCGAGCAAGCCTAGTGGATTGTCTATGTAAATGGTATTTTTGCGTTGAGCCAGAAGTTTCAGCGATCTGTGTCGGAACTTCTGACTTAGATCTGAACCATTGGATTTGCCTTGGAGTATAAATAGCTCTCTCCTCTCTTCAAACCGTGAACCACTCATTCATTGCTCACCAACCTTCATCCAAAATAGCTCCCAAGCATTTAAGGCACCCCTCTCCTCTTCCCTTTGGTCAAATCTTTGATTTCCCTAGGGTTTTAGTGAAAAGAGAGTGGATTGAGTGAGAGAATCACTTTGGCAAGCTTGAGCACTTGATTTCTTCGTTAAGCTGGTTGGATTTGCGTCTATTACTCTTGGTTTCTTAGAACCCTAGTTGGCTAGGCATCACCCAAGAGCTTCCATCTTGTGGAAGAGCCTTGGGAAGTTTGTATTACCCTCAATTTCTTAGTGGAAAGCTCAAGTAACCTTTATGGTTGCTTTGGGAGAGGAAAGGAGGTGGAAGAGACTCTGACCTTTGTGGTCACCTCAACAATGAGGACATAGGAGCTCCTTTGTGGGGTTGCCAAACCTTGGGATAAATTCTTGTGTCCCGCGTGTTTGTTGTTGTTGTGATTTTTGCTATCATATTTGTTCTTGTTGGTTTGTTTCCTCCCCAACTCTCCTCTTAGTGTTTGGACTCGATCTATGGAGTGGTGACCTTCTAACGTCAAAGGAGCAACCCAAACACTTCATCTTACCACTAGGGAGTGGGGTTATAAGATATCTTTCACTCAAAGTTCATTTTAGCCCTTGTAGTGCTATTCTCGTAGGTGCCAGAACTCCACACTATTTGCGTCGGAACTTCCGGCTGCCGGAAGTTTCGGCCCAAATTGTCTGGACTTTCGCCTGTTACTAACATTTGAC
Organism: Miscanthus floridulus; assembly: GCF_019320115.1. Lineage (NCBI taxonomy): Eukaryota > Viridiplantae > Streptophyta > Magnoliopsida > Poales > Poaceae > Miscanthus > Miscanthus floridulus. The sequence continues at coordinate 65,207,358 of NC_089586.1, read as the reverse complement.
TTTGAGATTACGTAGAAATTTTTTAGATACACCTATTCACCCCCTCTAGGTATTGTTTAGATCCTTTCACCTGCATCGAAGGGCCGACACCCGCTTTTGCCCTCAGTTGCGACCCGAACCTCCATCCCGTAGGTCTAGATCCCACGGTCCACTATGGACACATTCTTGGAATTGCCCTCGGGGGCTGCATCCTAGAGTGTACCCACGTGAGGGGCCTAGTGCCCTCTCTCATTACTAGCCATAGCCGAGACTTCCACCCGGGAAGCTAGATAGCCATGGCTCACGGCGGCCTCGCCCAAGGAACAACCCACGGTGGCCAAATCCTTTTAGGGAACCACGATATCACCCAAACCAACGGGGCAACACCCGTTGTTAGCATGCACCTAGTCTAGACTCATCGCATGGCAAAATCAAACCCTATGGTAGAATCATGCCTCAGATAGCATCTTTGCTAGAAGGACGTGATGAGTCAGGATGCGCACGAACGACAAAACTACCCGCCACAATGTGGTATCATCGCGAGTGATCCAGCGGGTAGCTGGCACCATGCCACGTAGGGTCAAGCCTAGAACCAGGGTTCGATCCTATGTAACGGGCAAGCTACATGACACACCATGGTGAACTGTCAGTTGTCGCTTGGAGGCACGTGCATCAGAGGAAGCAGGCTCCCCGAGCGCATCGCGTGCCACGACAAGCGAATCAAACCACATTGCACTCAAGGCTAGCTCCCAAAGCGACAGATCATGATAGCTCTTTGTCCGAAGTGATAGCTACATCCAGAGATGGAGACGTGGTGGCAGCGGCAACGTCGAGCCAGGAGAACCCAGGCACCAAAATGCACGAACCCTCTGAGCCAAAAGCTATAGCAAGCTAGACATAAGAAGACCACCCTCGGGGGCTCACAAACCCCTCAAGGACGTCAAGCCAATGCGGACTGGCCCAAGGCCGCCTAGGAGGTTGACCCATGCTAGCTAGCTACGACCGCTTAGGGTGGTAAAGAAGCAACCCCATCAGCCCATAGCCTAGAGATTATGACAACTCCACTGCAAGTAGGCATTCGGGGGCTCGCAACGCCCCGGGTAACAACTCTGCCACAAGCAGACGCTGGGGGGTTCGACGTGCCCTGAGCTACAACAACCAGATCATCGATGGCTTCTAGTACATCGGTCAGTCACATCCACTTTGACTCTAGCTGCTCTACCCAAGCATGTCCACATACACATATAAGCCCACCAATAGCTGTGAAAACTTAGGGCCGACCTAAATAGCAAACTAGGTAGCACAAAGCCCACGCACTATATCATGGTAGCACTCAACTCCCGAATGACTCCATCTGACTCACGCTCATAGCCGAACACGACTCACTCACAGGGGCTACACACATGGGCACACGCACACGACCCACGACACAACACCGTCTGCCATCACCTCAGCCATCGATCCGCTTTCAACACCTTCCAATCGTCTCTCGTGCCATAATGAGCCAGCGACCCACACCTTGATTTCTCGCTCACACGAGTCTGAGAGGAGCTGGCGAACTCATTCGAACATGGTGAAAGAAGCGAAAGGAAAGAAGTCTTAGAGTTTTGCCGCTCGGTAGCCTTCTTTTCACATCGTGCCGAATCTGTGACCTGCCCTCAATGCCTCACTGATCATGTACCTTTTAGCCCCGTGGGTCAGCACCTAGGATTAAAACATGCACCTACGGGCATCGGCCTAGGGGGATGAAGCACAGTCCAACTCGAATGAAAGGAAAAGTGAAAAGGCGGTACAATGCCAAAATGAGTGCACCAACCTCATGCCATCCACACGAAATCCATAACACGTTCACTGTAGACACCCACACAACACAGGACCCATACATAAGGGTCATCATGCACCGGAAGCCCAAAACTACGTCGTACGCAAGCCACTGGCACTTCGTTCCCGCTCCATAAGCGGCGGCATCAATCATAGCAGAGGTGTCGCCGCACAACCTCCCCAATGCGTGACCTAGGGCAACACCGAGGATGGTGTCACCTTAGCATGGACACCTTGACACCACAATACACCACCAGATCATGTGTGTAGAGGACCACACAAAGCCGAACTACCAGAATTGAACTAGGGCAAGGTTATGCACCACGCGGGAGCAAGGAAAAGAGGACACCCATGCAACCCGAAGGAAAACAAAGAAGGGCATGATGCCACAATACAAAGATTTAGGTCACAAAAATAGGGTCGCACTAAGCTAAACCCTATGGGTCAATTCCTGGGCAGGGCTACACGCCCATGGCATTTGAGCGACCAGACCAATGGCGATCACAGATAGATGGCAGCACATAGAAAAATCAAATTCTAGGACATGAACTGAAAGACACGTCTTTACTTAAAAATTCTTCAAGAACCCTGGGAACACCTCAGGGCTCTTAGCCATCACCACGGATGATCTCCTCTACATCCATGATAGCGATAGCGGCGTCTGCGGTGGTGGCAAAATCATTAACCAGCTCAACCCGCTCTTTCGGTCGAACATGCTCTGGGAACCTAGGCACCACCCAATAGAGGTTCATGGTGGCAAGGGCAACGCCATCCCCCTGCCATATACCTACCACCACCACCCATTCACGATCCTCCGCTATGATGAACCCCTGGACGCAAGCCTCCTCCTCGTGGTGAGAAACCGCCAGCTGCTCCTCCAATGCTGGCAACAAGACAACACAAAGATCAGCGGCTATAGACATCCATCTGAGCTTTGAGATGAAGGAGACCCTTACATGCGATGTGGGTCTAGGAAACGGTAGTTGCCGCATGTGTGGTGGAAAACTCACCCTCCGAGGCGGCAAGAGCGACCTTAGCGGTGTCAAGGTCCAGCTCTAGCTGCCTCACCTCATGGGCGGCCATGGAAAACCACCGGTGAGACTCATCCACCTCGTGAATGAGGCGACAAAACTCTCGACGACCATTCGGAGACATCAAAGGTGAGCTCAACCCTACCCCCAGTGGGGCCCCAACCAAAGCAATGCTAGCAACACCGACGACCCTTCCCGATGCGGCTTGAGAGATGGCCCTAAGGAGCACTCGTGGCCAACTCCAGTTAACACCAAAACTCAAAACATTGCTTAAACACTTACCCCTGTTCATGCAGTAGACCTCGAAGATGTGGCGGTGGACCACCTACCTTCAGTGACGCCCCCCACCCCCCCACAGATGCTTGTCATGATCCATTGACTTAGAGAGAAAGGAAAGCTGCGAACACCCAAAAGCGAGAAGGAAGGAGCAGTAGGGCAAACACCGAAGAGCAGACGATTCCCTCCACCGTACCACTTCTCCTAATTTATAGCCATAGTAACCGGCCGTAGAAGATACCTCAAGCGCACACGTATTCACCTTCATTTACTAACCATCATGGAAACCACGCAGAGCAGGTGAAGCGATTGGAGGAATGGCGAAGCGGCGGTTACCCACGTAGCAGCACGAACCAAGTAAGCTCTGCATTCCCCCACTTCGTCCATATCGATTCGATTCACATGCCCAAATTCTGCGGGGCACGACCGCTTACAAATAGGTGCCATTATGCCATGTTGTGACTAGGGAGGCCGACCGCCCCTAGAGATCGTGCACCGAGCGACCCGCGCAGGATTATGACCCCGCATCGTGCTTAGGAAACCCTCTATTAGGCCAGTCCTTAGAAGGGCTCGAGGCCACAAAAGGGATAGGGGCAGGAAGGAGATGGGGCCCTATGGATCTAATCAGTGGTATGGAGCCACACGACAATCTCTCCCTGTGTTCGAGTCATCCACTTCAATGTCTACCGAGTTAACCCCCTCTAGGGGAAGGCATCTTGCCCTCTGGCCACTACGGAGAAGGTTGGGGACCAATGGAATTGATGGACGATGATTTCTAGGACGTCTCACATGTGGCACAACCAAACTTCATGTCGATTGGGGAGGATATCGGGTCCCGCTCAGATTACCCATAGACCCCGATGAGGCGCATTGCTCTGACCTTGTGGTTATGGTGGACATGCCTCCCCCCGCATGGGGCAAAACCAAACCTGCCTGTAACAAGGCAACACGACCCCTTAGGGGCGACAATGATGTTAGGGAAAAACGGAGTTGGGTCCCCACAAACCTGAAAGAAGTCAAGCCAAGCCACGACTAACTCCTCCCTACGTCCTAGGTCTCAGACCTAAAGCCTGCTTCTATGACTCATAAACCGTTAGAGGTCCACGACCTCTTCGGGAGAGATCAACGAACCAAGAGGTCAGGGCAACACGCAATGCGGAGCTCAAAACATGATCTCGGCTCGATCATGTGGAAGAAACAAAAGGCCCAAGACCTCCGAGCCAATGCACAACCGCAAAAAGCCTTGCGAGTGTGTGAAAAGAGGTTGAGGGGATGATCCCTTGCATCAAATAATTCTTTAGGCAACCCCGGGCAAAGGCGCCAGCCTGACCCTAGAGACTAAGGGATCGCCACAAGAGGAGCCTAAACCACAAGGGAAAACCTCTCCCCGCTTAGCACCCTCTAATATAAGAATGGGCACACCGCCCGTAGGGTGCTAAGACCAAGTTTCACCGCGATGGTGATACCACGGAGATGTCCGAAGGAAAATGCCATAGGCACAAGGAGGAGCAAGGAACCCCTCGCCAGCCTTCTTGCCACGCCGCAACCTCTGGCCCAGGGAGCACAGGAGAGGACGGGGGCACCGAGCCCAGAGACCACCACCATCAGGCTTTGAGAAATAGGAGGGAAATGACGAGGCACCCTTGGTCTTCTAGAGAAACTAATCGTGGCCACTAGGACCACCGTTTCAGTGAACCCAAACCTAGAAGGTCTGAAGACTGCTAAAACCACTAGGCCCAAAAAGCGGTTCGGGCATCTCCCTAGCCCCCTCCTACTCACAAGAATCCTCCTAGCGCTAGCTACTAGAAAGGGCAACCAACTCGCCCTCACCCTTTCTCTCGGTGGAAAGGGGGGAGCTATTCGTATTCACGGCCATGGATGATTCAAATGGAGAGAAGGCCTCCATTTATAAGCCCAAAGGCTGACCAAAATGGCTTGGGCCCCCACACCATGTCACGCACCACGGAAGGTCATAGCCAAAGCCAGATGCCCACATAAGGGCAAAGAAGTCTCAGCTTCCCAAAAGAGGAGCCACAACAAGGGGCGACGAGACCACACGGCTTCGCCCGGGTCACGAACCCTGAAACACGGCACACTGACATGGCAGGGCTCATCGATCGAGACTCACATCATCGGGATGCCCTAACGAGATGGGGCACAACATCCACCAGCCGCATTGAATACACCAACCCTCAAGGGGTCGAGCAACAAAGCTCGAAAAGGCCGTGATTATGAATTCACACTCTAACGCACGCACACATCAGCGCTTTCATGACCACTTCATGATCGCAAAAATGCTTGGGGGCTACTGTCAGGGTTGTAACCCCAAGGTGTCTCAAGGCACTAACTAGTTAGCAGGCCACACGACCTACAACACAATGGCTAATAAAGGCTCGAACAACTGAAGCCCAGCAAAAGCCGAGTAGAGTGGGCCAGGCGCCAAGGCCAGGGTCATCCCTGACCCCTTCCCCTCGCCTTAGCACACAACGCTCACAAGACACACGACCTTTCCTCGTCATGACCCTCGAGAGGGATGGGGGGAGGTCGAGCGTAGCTAGGCACACATGCTCTGATAAGATCAAGCATGCCGCACTAACCCTAGAAGGACCAAGGGGACAACCATCACCTTGGCCCGGTCAAACACCATCCCTATGCCATGCCACACCGACGAGACAACACCACACCACTATGGCAACAGGTACAATACCCACCATCCAAATACAGACCAATTGGATGCTTGTACGATCCCACCCACTACTAGATGGGTCCATGACAAGGGACTCGGCGAAAGGGCCATCTAGACCGGTAGAGAGCCCAGACCCCAACGATTGGGGTCATGGCCCTCGGCCCCGCGAAGCGGCCAAGTGAACGATGACCTAGGGCAGCTACCTACTTTGGGCACGACATCCCTGGGAACCAGGAGACGATGACGAAGGCCACGGCAGACACTGCATTACACAGGGCGGCTAACAAACCACCATCAAGGCTATAGTGCCACCACGGTCGGCATAGTAGCACCATGTCACATCCTGCCGCAACGTGGCTAGAAGATCATGACGATAGCCATGACCAGGACGTGCACCAGAAGACGGCATCGCTTGTAAGACAAGTTAGCTAGGCCCTCCCTTAGGCTCTCGACCCTTTAGTTGGGAGAACCTTCTTATTGTACAAGCCCTGGCCCCAAACTCTATATAAGGGCAGTCAGGGCACCCATCTTAGGGATGATTCACATCCCATATTATTCCATTCATTCACTACTATAGTATGGCTCCTAGAGCTTCTCTTCAGGCAGCTCTTCGCCTAGTATAGGTCTTTTTACCTCTTTCATCATTCTTGCACCCCTATTGTAAGAATTTCAGAGCATTCAAGCGAGGAACACGCACTCAATCATCTATGAGATTGGACGCAGGGCTCCGGCCTGAACCAGTATAAATCCTCGTGTCTAATGGATGCTACCATCGTCTTCTTAGAGCAGCGTGACAATTGTATAAATTTACTAATCCGGTTTACAAAACAACGACACATTGGAATCGACTATTTTAGTCGATAGCCTGCTTATTGAGAACATACTGGCTATTCATATGTTTGTACTTATTTTTGTCTTGATCAAAAGCTAGCATGATTCTCAATTAATATAAATACTTTCATGTTTATTCAGCACACCTTTACATGCTCTCATGATCATTGGCTGTCAAGATCTATGCAACTGAATACCTGATAATTGCCAACATGCTTATTTTATTCGCTTTGCATCATAAACATGCTAGATATCGACTTTTTAGTCGAGAGCCTTATTTCATTAGCTACTCAGCCGCACATTTAGAACTGTATAGAGCAACACCGACATATTTTATCTTAAATTACTGATTAATCTTTCATCCTTGTCAATTACAGGTTAAATTGACTGACACGCTTTAGGTCACGACCATCCGGTCCTATGTTTCCAAAGTCCTGGGAGAGCTCGGGATATGCTGCACGCAATCTCCCAACTTGTTGTGTTGGCGATGAGGCCTGTCGCTTTTCGTCGTCGGACACTATCCGTATTCGAATCCGAATTAGACTAGAAATACGAAAATAAATATAATATCAGTAATATTGGTCCGTATCCGGATACAATTTCATCCCTAGTCTCGCCTGAATATCGAGGTTCAACTTGATGTATGAGGTGGGGTCATGAAATATTAATAATTATTAATATTATACTAAATAAGCCATATTATATTTATTATAAAATATAAATTTATAATATATTTATTTAGAGAAATAAATATTAATATTATTTATATAATTTTAGTTATATTTAGAAGGTTGACTCGAACTGGACCTCAAATTATGGGAGCTAAAATTCACGTGCCTGAATCTTAGCTTTCTTCATACGACCATTATTGCATATACTTTATACTAAAATTATAGTTTTAGTTTGTTGCAATTATATATAATCTGCAATTTCCAATTCTAAGAATAAAAAACAAGTTAGGCAAAACCACAAATCCGACAAAATCTTATCCGTGTTAGTACAAAGACAATTAACAAATTAACTCTATAATTAGACAAGGATAAAAATTTAATATGTCATGATAAAAAACAAATAACAAATAATAAAAGTAATAATTGTACTAGTTAGTTATACAAAAGTGTTGCCTAATAATTATACAATGTACCTAGAATATAGGAGAAATGTCAAATTATATATTATATCGTTCTTGGACGGAAGTAGAATTTACATAATTTTTTATCTGACGGGATGCATTAATGATACTATGCAGGTGAACTTCTCGTCCTAAGACTGTCTCCAACAACACGTACCCAAACCGAGACCCATTCACCGATTTAGGTCACTCATAGTAGCCCGAGTCCGACACCCAGAACAGGTCTCCTCCAACAGCGTATGCAAAAGTCCTCGCCAACCACCGCCCGCTCCACATCTGCCTCTCCTCTCTTTCCCTTCTCTCGGTGGCGGCGGCAGCGGCTAGGGCAAGGCAGCCCACCGGCGAGGGAGGCCCCCGGCGCGGTCGCCTAGAGGAATCCAGGCATGGCAGCGTGGGGTGAGTGCCCTCCCCCGACTCAGCGGCGTGGGTGCCCCCCGGCGCCCCCCTCCCCTCGCCGTACGCGCGCCGCCGAGGCCAAGCGCTGGAGCACGGCGCCCTTGCCTCCGCCGCGCTGACGCCCCTGTCGTCGAGGTCACGCTGCTCTGCTCCCTCCATCCCTCCCCTTCTTCTTCTCTGCTTCCTCTGCTTTCTCTTCCCTTCTCTCTCTCTTGTCTTGTTCCGCGTTGGGACATAGCACCGTCGGAGCCACCCTGCGTCGCCGCCCCGTCCTGCTTCCCCCCCTCCTCTTCCTCCTCCTCCGACGGCGGACCGCATCCGCGCGAGGCGGGGCCCACAGTGGAGGAGCAGCCGCAGCCGTCGGCTCGAAGGAGGAGTCCTCCCCGCCGTGGTCCGCCTGACCGCGCTCCACCGCGGAACCACCTCGCCCCGGCCGCACCCCATCACGGACCCGCCTCGCAGCACCGGCGGCACTATGGCCTCCTCCGTCGCAGTGTCCCTCCACGCCCTCGCTGTCGCCTCCTTCCCCAAGCCCCGCCCTGCCTCTTCCTCCCTTTTCCTCGTCCTCCTCGCGCCGGCCCTGCCTCAACGCCTGCTCTGCCTCCGCTCCGTCAGAGATTTGGGTTGAGGAGAGAGAAGACGGAGGGAGGACACACATTTGGCTTTCCTCTCTCCATCTACGCAAAATAGGTGCTCGGGATGCCTCCTCCATTGGACGCCGGATTTTTTACGTTCACGATGCATTTTGGATTTGGGTCGGTGTATGGGTAGGCCGTTGGACACAGTCTTACAGGCTGTATGATTCATGACGGACCCTATTACCCAGCTGCGACGCGACGGAAACTTGATCCGCCGGAACAGCAGTAGGTCACGAAGTTTTTTGATCTCCATGATATACAACACGAAGTTTTAGCCCACTCCGACAACCTTGCGTCCCTGTCCCGTGCTCCCCTTTTCACCGTTTCGCTGTCCCTGCATTTCGTCGCCTCAGATTCGCCCCCCACCGCTTTCCCCCTCCCCTCCGACGGCGAGAGGCGGATTCCCATTCCATAGTTGGAGTAGACACAGGAAAAGCACCGCCAGGGGTTCGTCCTCCTCTCGTTTTTACAGCTCCGTGGCTCCTCTCCTCCTCTAGACTGGAGTAGCGGCTTAGTAATCAATCAATTGGTTTGTTGCGAAGAGCCTTTTTAAGTACGGGATTACGCAGGTCTCTTGTTTCCTAACCACCACTTCTATACTATACTCATCCAGACTCAGAGACACAAGGGATTGGGTTTCGTTGCGCACTTGCGCTGCTTGACTTACCCCGTGTCCGTGTTCTTGGTGCCCTTTTTCGGCATTGCGGCAGATATAAAATTCCTCTTTTTACACTACAATCCCCGCTTAATTAGCAGCAGCACTGCAGCAGCTCTCTCCCTCTCCATTCTTGGTGTCTGAGCCCCTTGGCCGTACGCTCTGCCTCACTCCTCCGTCTCTTGCTGAGTTGCTTCCCTTGCCGTCGGCGACGGAGGTCGGAGCTTCTCGGCGGGCGGCGGCGCGCGGCGCCGGGCGCGGATCGGCCGCGGGTGCATGGTGGAGGCCGCCGCCGGGCGCCGGCCAGGCACCAGCCGTCGGCGGCCTAGCGGCAGCGGAGGGGAGCACCAGCGCCTGGTCGCGCTCGCCGTCGCCACGCGCGTCGCCATGGTCACCACCCGGTCCGCGGGGCCTGCGGTGGCGGGAGGAGATGGAGCGGGAGCTGCTAGAACGGGCGCCGGCGCCGCTGGCGGCAGCGGACGATGCATGGAGGACTTCTTCGACTGCCTCCTTGGCCTGCTCGGCGCGTTAGGCATGACATGGGCTGCGGCGCAGCCCCAGCGGCAGCCGCGCGCGCCGCTGCCTCGCGGGGTTGGGGCGGGCCCCGCGCCAACCGACGCCCGGCGTTTCGCGGCGGAGCTCAGGGCCACCCCCGGCCGGATCGCCGGCAATGGCGCCTGCGCCGTCGCGTCACTGTACACGCTGCAGGGCAAGAAGGGCGTCAACCAGGATGCTATGATCTTCTGGGAGGTAAAAGGAAAAAATAAAGAAAAGAGAAAAAAGAGCCATCTTTTCCCTGCTTCCTTGTCTGTACTTTTCCTCACACATCTTGTGCTGTGAGATTCTTGATGTACTTTTTCCCACTGTTCTTGATCAGATCTCCCCAAGATCTAAGCAACTTTGTTCCTAGGTGGTGTTTGGTTTGAGCTACTGAACTTTAGTAGCTACTAAACGGTTTAGTAGCTTTTAGTCATAGCGTTTGGTTAAAAAGTTACTAAAGTGACTAAAAGCTACTAAATTTAGTAGCTACTAGACGAACCAAGCATGCTCTTATTGTGGATTAGTTTACCTGACGTATCCTGTGTTCCAGATTTTTATTCGACGGAGAAGTTCAGATTCAGATTTTACTTTTCTGTGCAAGCTAATTTGATCTTGATGTTAGCCTCAGGAAATTGTTTGTTTTATTTTTGTGGCCACAGCTTATGCATGTTCCTATGAGAGGCTGTCTCCTATAACGGTTACCCAAAATACAAAATCTATTTCACGTTTGGGTAGTGCTACAGGCAAATGGTTTAATACTTTTTAATACTTTTTTTTTTGTCTTCTTCAACAATAAGACTAAAAAAACTCTTTCTGCAAATGGGTATAAGGAAAGAGGATACTCAAATTTAGGTTATACCTCTCCTGACACTCAAAATGGATCTTTCGTATAGGTACTCTATTGGAGGCTTTTAGGTATTTGTGTTAGAGACCTATTTTGGGTTTGGGTCTCCAGATGGGTCTCTGTTGGAGACAGCCAGGCAACATGAGCACACAGCATCGAACTATTCAAGAATTGAACTCTGACTCAAATCCTATATATATATTTGACACTAGTTGCCATTGGATGTTGCTGGTGGAGAATTCCTAGTTGGTAGTATTCAAGCGTAATAATTGGTGTTGAGTTGGAATACTTCATGGAGGTTGGAGGGGCTCCACATGATTCTCATCCTTATCCAATACTAGTTTTTTTTTCCTTCTCCATTGCGTTGCTGGATGATCTTATCTGCTTGAAGCCCCATCCTTTCCTTTCCAAATGCTTGGTTACCAATTTGGCTGCATGCCCATTGAGTGACACATGTACAGATCCTGTCTTATTTTTTCGAACTCATATTTGCCATCCATAAGTTATGATAACTTTCATGATTTGACTACCATAGTAATCTGGTCTCACTGAAAAGATAAGCATAACTCCCAACAAGAAAAATTACTGGGCACGTGTAAAATTTGCTATTCCTGCTATTTCTGTGCAGCATATGTTTGACTTTGACAACTATTTTTACTCGTGGACAGAACTTCTGTTCGAGAGATGATACCATCTTTTGTGGTGTGTTTGATGGTCATGGACCTTATGGCCATTTGGTTGCCAAGAGAGTAAGAGATCTCCTACCTCTAAAGTTAGGAGCAGATTTGGGGATGGAAGATGGTAGAGTAACATCCACTGGCAACATTAAGCTCAACACACATGATGTAGCTTCAACAGAACACATAGACAGAGGAGGTACTGCCATTTCCTCTGAAGCTCAGCAGAATGGAGAATATCCAGAGATCTTCCCAGCATTGAGAACTTCATTCTTGAAGGCATTCCATGTAATGGATAGGGATCTCAAATTACATAAAAATATTGACTGTTTTTTCAGTGGGACTACAGCGGTGGCAGTGATCAAGCAGGTAACTGAGACAAATGACACTATTGTTTTATTTTCTTTCAGAAATATCTTCTTTTGATTTCATTAAATTGACACCAGGTGATTGGAGCTGCATCCTTGTATACTAATTGTGCTCTATTTATTTCTGTATACTACAGGGACACAATCTTATAATTGGCAATCTGGGAGATTCAAGAGCTGTCTTAGGCACCAAAGATGAAAATAACCAGCTTGTTGCTGTTCAATTGACAGTTGATCTCAAACCTAACATTCCAAGTAAGCATGTATTTTCTTTCTTTTGTCCTTTGCTGTATCGCTAGTCATTTTGCAAATCTTAGAGCCTTTCATCATTCTTGCCTTTGTGCAATCCTCATGTGCAGTTTCAAGTTCCTTCTGTTACGAACATCATTATATTTGCTTATATGTTACATTATGTGGCCTTAATTCATGAACTAGCTGGCATTTTTATCTCTTTTCATGTCTTTATTATTTATGAGTCAAAGGAGTAAATAATAATCCTTATGAGCTAAGATTATTTGTCTGGGCACTTCCATAGATCAATTTGTTGGTTTGAATTGGAGGCAAGTCTGTTCTGCTTGCTGTTATTGCTACGATTAAAGAATTTTAAAAGACAAATCTAGCAATATAATTTCTTTTAGCCAATCCTGAGAATAATAAATATATGAATGCACAGACTTTTGAAAGTTCAACGGCCCAGATTTCATGATGATAAATAAAAAAGAACTGAGTATAACAGTTACCTTCGGAACATTATACTACTTTGTATTATGAAAGTATTTGTTGTAAAAACCCAGTGATGTATCTTTCATATATCCAGCTTTGCTTACTTTAAATATTGACTTTCCAAGTTTGAGATGTTCGACCACATGGATTCCAAACCATCATAACAAAAAGGAACATAGGGAGTACAAGCTTTCAAGGATTGCTTATGTATTTTGACTGTTGAGATGGTGTGGAAGACAAACTACTATTTTTTTCATACCTGGCGTTGTTTCTTTTTTCCTCAAATACATTGGAGAGCTGGCGTACCTTTCATTTAAGTAGAAAACCGTACAACACCAGCCCCTTATGCTGGCCCCTTAGAAATAGTCGTTGTAATGAACATGCCACATAGGCAGAAAAAACACTTAGGCTATTCCCATGAAAAACACCCTGGAGCAGTGGAGCTCCTTAGCAATTGCCGTGCACCATAAAGTGCCTTCGTCCTTGACTGCCCCCACCACTTCGTTGGCATCTAGGGCGGTGACATTGAAAACAACATGGTTACGATGCTTTCAGAGCTCCTAGGTAACAAGAATAATTAGCGACTTAAGCCCTTTCTTCGGCTGCTTGTCTATGTATTTGGTTGAGAGATTGACTCTACCAGCTAGAGAAACTCACTATCAGCACTAGGTGAAATCCTCTCAAATCCAGCCGGTTGGAGGATGGTGAGCCAAACTTGCCAGGAAACAGTGCAATATACAAGAATGCGCTGTATGCTCTCATCAGCTTGATCACAAAGAGGAATGGGAGGAGGATGAGGGAGACCTCTCTTAGACATTCTATCAGCTGTCCATCATCGTTTAATAACAGCCAAACATGAAACATTTGCAACCTAGAAGAGCCCATGATTTCCAAATCCATTTCCATGGTGTAAATATATTGTTTTAGCACTGTAATGGTAAGATTACATGCTAATTCAATTGTACAAACATGAGGATGCAAATATTTTTCGTTCTCATAATATCATGGCAGAAAGTACTTCAGAACTTCCTATACATACATTGTCAAGGGCCTCAAGCCCCCTGGTGGCCGGCCCCTGGCTTCTTAACTCGTAACTGGAGGTATGCAATGGTGGCGCCAGGGTTCTTCCCTGTACGCCCAGTAAAGGTGAGATTAAAGAGTGAGCAGGGAGATGAGATTAGGGATAACTTGCTTCTTCCTTTTCTCCCATAATAGAGTAGCTGGGTTACATATATAGGAGGAGGACTCCTCGATACTAATCCTGGCCCTTTCAACCAACCGGCTAATTTAAAGACTAACCCCTTCTCTTCTCCTTGAGCCATGCGATGGACCTGGCTAATTAAAGACTAATCTCCTTCTCTTCTCCTTGAGCCACGCGAGTGACTTATTCTCCAGCCGTCCTGGCCTCTTCATGCTCCTGCTGGGCCAGCGTGCCAGAGAGAGCTGTGCTTCGTGCTCGAGGCCGGCGGCTGTAATGTCGCCCCCACATCACATCTCTCCCCCCCCTCGACGAGCAGCTCGTCCTCGAGCTGGAAGCTTGGGTAGCGGTCTTGGAAGGAGTCGATGTCTTCCCAGGTGGCAGAGGCCGCGGGTTCGCCCTGCCAGTGAATGAGCACTTGACGCACGCCCCAGGCCAGCCTGGTGCGGGTGGCGTGCTCTGGTACAGGTTGAGTGGCGCCGTGATGGACTGGAGGCAGAGGCGGTGGAGATGATGGCGGCGAACCCACGAACTGCTTCAGGAGGCCGACATGGAACACATTGTGGAGGCGTGCGCGTGGTGGCAGGTCGAGGCGATAGGCAACCTCGTTGATGACCTCCGCCACACGATACGGTCCGTAGAAGCGTGGTCGAAGCTTGCCCTTGGTGACTCCGTGCAGCGAAGCTGGAGCACGGTGTCTGAGACGGAGCCAAACCCAATCACCTGTGTTGAAGCGGACGTCGCGGTGATGCTGATCATAGTAGCGCTTGTACACCATCTGCGCCTGCTCCAGCCTGGCACGTGCGTCAGCCAGCAGCTCGTCGCGTTCAGCCATGGTCTTGGCCACTGCGGCGACGCGCATCTCGCCTGGCTCATAGGAACGAATGGAGGGTGGCTCCCTGCCGTACACCACCTGAAACGGCGTCATCTTCAGAGCAGACTGGTAGGTGGTGTTGAAGACGAATTCAGCCCATGGCAAGCACTGCAGCCATTGCCGGGGCCGATCACCCGTCATGCAGCGCAGGTACATGACAATAATTTTGTTGGCAGCCTCTGTCTGTCCATCGGATTGGGGGTGGAACGCAGTCGTCATATGGAGCTTGATCCCCGTCAGGCGCATGAGTTCCTTCCAGAAGATTGAAGTGAAGACGGGGTCGCGATCTGAGACGATGGACTGGGGCAGTCCATGGAGCTTGATGACGCCGGAGAAGAAAGCCTGTGCCACGGATTCCGCTGAGTATGGATGGGACAGCGGAATGAAGTGGCAGTACTTGCTGAACCTGTCGACGATGGTGAGGATCACAGATTTGCCGCCCACTTTTGGAAGTGCCTCGATGAAGTCCATCCCTATGTTAGTCCAGATAGAGGACGGTACAGGGAGGGGAAGGAGCAGTCTGGCGGGGTGCAGATGCTCTGTCTTGTATTTTTGGCACGTCTCGCAAGCGCACACGAAGTCTTGGACAACCGCCCTCAAGTTGGGCGAGTGGAGGTCGCGCTGCAGACGGTGGAGCGTGCGTTGGACGCCCTCATGGATAGCCGTCAGGGCCTCATGGAGGAGCAGGGCGCCTGGCGGAAGGTAGAGGCGGCCGTTGAACGTGACCAGTCCGTCCGTGACGGACCATGGCGCCCCGCGATTGCCAGACGTGATGTCCTCCTGAAGGGTGACCAAAGCTGGGTCCTGCAGATTGGCTTGACGGAGGCGTGCGACGAAGTCGAACCGGGGGCCTGAGATGGCCATCACCGTGGTGTCCTCAGTGTCGCGGCGCGAGAGCGCATCAGCCACCGTATTACTAGCGCCCGCCTTGTACTCTACCGTGAAGTCGAATCCCAGCAACTTGCCCACCCAGTGATGTTGCGGGATGGTGGACAGCCGCTGGTCAAGCAAAAACTTCAAACTGAAGTGATCAGTTCTTACCAGAAAGGGACGGCCCCAGAGGTATGGCCTCCAATGCCTGATGGCCAGGACGAGGCCGATCAATTCACGTTCATAGGCCGCCAGTGACCTGTGCCGGGGCGCGGTTGGACAGCTGAAGAAAGCCACCGGGTGCGGCCCTTGAAGCAGTACAGCGCCAAAGCCATGCGTCGAAGCGTCACACTCCACAACGAACTGCTGGCTAAAGTCGGGGAGGATCAAGACGGGCGCCGTGGTGACCGCTGTTTTGAGTGCAGAGAAGGCGCCCTCAGCCTCCGGCGACAAGGAGAAACCTTCTTTCTTGAGAAGGGCGGTGAGCGGCGCAGCAATCGCCCCGATGTCCTTCACAAACTTGCGGTAGTAGCCCGCCAAGCCTAGGAAGCCGTGGACTGCTCGGGCTGAGCGTGGCTGCGGCCAGTCCGCCACCGCGCGCACCTTCTCTGGATCCATGGCTACGCCCTGGGCTGATATGATGTGCCCCAAGTAGCCTATGGAGGAAACCCCGAACTCGCACTTGGTACGCTTGACGAAGAGCCTGTGGTGACGAAGAGTGGTGAGGACGGCTCGCACATGCTGTAGATGTTCGGCGAGGGAGTGGCTGTAGATGAGGATGTCGTCGAAGAAGACGAGGACGAAGCGGCGGAGGAACGGCCGGAGCACGTCGTTCATGAGGGCCTGGAACGTGGCCGGCGCGTTGCAGAGGCCGAAAGGCATGACCAGAAACTCGTACAACCCATCGTGCGTCCTGAACGCGGTCTTCTCTATGTCCGCTGAGTGCATCTGGACCTGGTGGTACCCGGAACGCAGGTCCAATTTGGAGAAGAACCGGGCGCCGTGTAGCTCATCGAAGAGCTCGTCGACGACTGGGATTGGGTGGGCGTCCTTGACCGTGATGGCGTTCAGTGCGCGATAGTCGACGCAAAATCTCCAGGAGCCATCCGCCTTCTTGACGAGCAGAACTGGTGAAGAGAACGCAGAATTGCTGCGCCTGATGATGCCTTGGTGCAGCATGGAGGAGCACTGGCGCTCCAGCTCGTCTTTGTGTGATGTTGGGTAGCGATAAGGATGAACAGGGGGTGCCGCGCCCGGTAGTAGATTGATGTGATGATCCCGGGAGCGTGGGGGTGGCATGCCGTCCGGCTCGGCGAAGACCGTGGCGAACTCATCCAAGAGAACCCGCATCAAGTTGGTGGAGTGGCACACCTTCAGACTGGGGCTTGCTGGTCCAGCCACGCCCTTCCAGCACAACTGGTGGTCAAGGTGCCAGAAGGACATGGTCAAGGCGTCGAAATCCCAGAGGATAGGGCCCAACGATGCCAGCCACTGAGTGCCGAGAACGACGTCGTAGCCGGCCAATGGGAGCGCGAAGAAGTCGGCCGTGAAGGAAGCGCCCTCGATGGAGAAGGGCGCCGCGCGGAACACGCCTGGGCACGGCACCCGCTCACCATTAGCGACTGTGACTTTCATGCCGCCCTTGAGCTGCAGTCGAAGTGAAGTCCGCGCGGCTGCTTCCTCGGCGACGAAATTATGCGTCGAGCCGGAATCCAGCAGGGCCAACAGAGATACGCCGCCCAGGGTGATGTGCATCTGCATCGTCTCGCCCAGGCGGATGCCGGCGATCACGTGGAGCGATATCAGCGGATCGTCGGTGGTGGCTGCTGGGACCGTGTCCTCTGGATCATCCTCCTCTACGCTGTCCAGGAAGAACAGGCGTTGGCAGACCCGGTTGTGGCCGCGGGAGTACTTCTCATTGCAATTGAAACAGAGGCCCTGCCGTCGGCGGTCTTCCATCTCGGCGGACCTGGCGGCCCTCGAAGGACGGCGTGGCAGTGGTGCGGCTCTGCTGCAGAGGCGGGGCTGGAAGGGCGAGCTGCTGCGGCGGCCCGGCCAGCAGACCACTGCCCGACAAACGCGGTGCTGGGACCGCAGGCGCAGCCACGGCGGAAGCGACGCTCTGCTCGCGGATCTCCAGCTTCCGGGCCAGACTCATGGCGATGATGAGAGTCTGGGGGTTGTGCATCTCCACGTCGTGGCTGAGGGGCGGCTGGAGGCCCGCCGTGAACGCTCGGATGCGCTGCTCCTCTTCCAACGGACCCGCGCGCGGCAGCAGCGCCTCGAAGCGCGCCTGATACTCTGCCACGGAACTGGTGCGCTTGCACACCATCAATTCTCCCATCGGGTTGGAGCGAAGGGGCGGCCCGAAGCGCAGGTTGAGGAGCTCGGTGAAGCGCCTCCAGTTGGGCGTGCCTTCAGACTGCTGCACAAGGATGTACCACATCTGCGCGGTGTCCTCGAGATTGTATGACGCCATCCAAACCTGCTCCTCAGCCGCGATGCGCTGCTGAACGAAATATGATTCGCAGCGATTGATGAAGGCGAGCGGGTCGGATGTCCCGTCGAATTTGGGGAAATCGAGCTTCTGGAAACGGGGCGGCCGATCGGTGTTGGGGTGACCCAAACCCCCTGAACCGGCTGAAGATGAAGGCGGCTGCGCCAGCTGCAAGGCGCCGATCTGCTGCTGCATGGTGTTGATGGAGGTGGAGAGCTGCTTCTGCATCTCCGTCATGTTGGTGGAGAGTTGCTTGATCATGGCAGCCAACTCAGCGGCCGTTGGGTCGGTCATGGTGTGGGAGGAAACAGAGGAGTGGGTGGGTGATGAAGCAGGCGTCGGCGTGGTGGAGGTGGATGGGTGAGAGGAGGATCGACGGACTGCCGATACCAAGTTGTCAAGGGCCTCAAGCCCCCTGGTGGCCGGCCCCTGGCTTCTTAACTCGTAACTGGAGGTAGGCAATGGTGGCGCCAGGGTTCTTCCCTGGACGCCCAGCAAAGGTGAGATTAAAGAGTGAACAGGGAGATGAGATTAGGGATAACTTGCTTCTTCCTTTTCTCCCATAATAGAGTAGCTGGGTTACATATATAGGAGGACTCCTCGATACTAATCCTGGCCCTTTCAACCAACCGGCTAATTTAAAGACTAACCCCTTCTCTTCTCCTTGAGCCATGCGATGGACCTGGCTAATTAAAGACTAATCTCCTTCTCTTCTCCTTGAGCCACGCGAGTGACTTATTCTCCAGCCGTCCTGGCCTCTTCATGCTCCTGCTGGGCCAGCGTGCCAGAGCGAGCTGTGCTTCGTGCTCGATGCCGGCGGCTGTAATGTCGCCCCCACATCACATACATGATTAGTAGCAAGAGTTGTTATATTTAGTGTGTTCCTTTTCTTATTCTGTTGAGGAATGGCATGGTAATTTCAGGTGAAGCACAGAGAATCAGGCAACGCAGGGGCAGAATATTTGCACTTCCTGAGGAGCCGGAGGTTGCTCGTGTTTGGCTTCCAAAGTATAACTCGCCTGGATTGGCCATGGCTAGGGCATTTGGAGACTTCTGTCTGAAGGATCATGGTGTAATTTCTATGCCTGATGTTTCCTATCACCACATTACGGAAAAAGATGAATTTGTTGTGCTGGCTACTGATGGGGTGAGCAGATTGTCAACTTAGGCACCATTTTCTGAGTGTTGTTAGGTCGTTCTGACCTCTTCTTTTTGCACTAGGTTTGGGACGTGCTATCAAATGATGAAGTTGCTAGTACTGTCAGCCGAGCCACATCTCGGGCCTCTGCAGCACGATTTCTAGTCGAATCAGCTCACCGTGCTTGGCGAACTCGGTTCCCCACTTCTAAAATTGATGACTGTGCTGTTGTCTGCCTCTTCCTGAACACAAATGAAGCAAGCGAATCTTTGAGTTCCTTGGCCAACAATTTGGCAGATGCTGTAGAAGTTAGCAGTGCTCAGCGCTCCACAACTATCCAGGTGACCACTGGTGCATCTATAGATGTTACCGCCCTGGTAACAGATGGAAACGAGGTGTCTGTTGTTGAAACCGTCACAAAACCGGTCACACTGGATTTGCCCAAGGATGGTTGAGGCGCAAAATATGGCATGGTAAGTGAGCTTGCATGCTGCCTGTGACTGGTCTCTGCTGAGCGATCAAGTAGTTCAGGCACAGGGCGGAGGCACCATGAACATGCTGTGCCTGTGATTGGCATCCGTCGGAGCGAAGATTAGCACGTCGGTGGGTTTCTGCTTGCTATTTTTTTTTCTGGACGCAAGTGTGACTAGAATTTGCAGTTTTGCTTGTGTAAAGTACCGCGTCAATTTAGCGTGATTTGTTCCAGTTTTTTGTAATAATTCTATTCAGGTTATTATCGGTGCGTGCGCGCGTCGAGATCATAGTATCCTGTAGGAAGGAGCCTACTGAGTTTTTGTGCTTCCTGTAAATATATTCATCATTTTATCTCTGGTGTCTGATCGATATCATCTTTTCATTGTTAATTTTAAGTTGAACGTTTAGGATGCGGCAGGACGCACGCAGGATCAGTGACAAGAAATACCGGTATGATCATATATACCGTGCGTGGTGTTGCCTGCTCTGCCCAGATGATTCTGATATTGAACCGCTGCATCCGCATTGAAGACCTTCAGAGGCAGCTGCTACCATTACGAACCACATCAGATCATCGCCCTTCAAGTCTGCTCCAGGCCGCCATCGATTATTGGTTTCCTTGCCGGCCGACCTGATGAAGAGAAGTTCGACGCCACGAACTTCGCATGAAGCTGTACGACAAACCACGGGAGAAACCATCGCCGACTCTTGCTCAAACCCACGTGCTGATCTATTGCCGGAGGTAAGGACATAATAGTTTTTCTTGTAATCCTTGTAATCTCCTAGGTCCCTTTTGACGATTACTCGAAATCTGTTGCACACTGTTGATTCCCATCTGCATGCCGCTGCTGGTTTGCTGCTTTGCCTTTGCTTCTGCAGTGCTGTCGTCGCCTGTACTGTACCTGCAAGCAAGCAGCCTCCAACGAAGCCCAGTCGATCTCTTCCAGCCATGGAGTTCAGAAATCCGATCCTCTCTAATGGATGCAGCAACGCAACAGCAAGCCAGCGTCAAACCACCCTGAAACAAGGTGGTGTTGTGTTCATCTGCTGAAGCTGCTGCACGTCCTTCACTGCCAAAGGAAACCAAGTCACGCCTTTTGCTGCCTCCTGCCTGTAATCAGAGGCCGAACCGGCTGTCGTGGTTTCTCCGTTTTGCTTGGTTTAAATTATGCCAGGTCTATTTGGTAGAGCTACGAGAGAAGTGATTCTGTGGCTGAAAATGATTCACATAAATTCTCAAAATCATGATAGACAATCACTTCACAGAATTAGGTGGAGCTACTATTTTCAACTTCTAACCTCTTTGTTTATTTTAGAGGATCACTTCACGGAATTAACAAAAAACTGTTTCTCTCTCAAAAACTGTTTGACAGAGCTCCTGCTAGATTGAGCAGAGATGTCAAACATGGCCTTGGTTCCATGTTGACATGGTCTATGTGTTAGTAACGATATTTGCCACGCTAATGATTTTGAGTTTTATAATTTAAATATTAATTAAATTTATTAATGTTAATGCAACTACTTTTATAATTAAAAGCAACAGAGGTATAATACTCTGAAATTTTATACATATAAAAGCTAATATGATTAATTGCTAATGTAAATATATTTTTAATTATAATTTGCTTAGTTTAAACACGCATATTAAATTCGATTAGATGCTCTCACATGGCAATTTGTATTTGCAAGTTAAAGTTTAATCGGTATAAATGGTGCTGAAATATTTATAAATAAAATATGACTAGTTCTAACCCTATTTTAAACTAAAATATATAACTTGACTAATCTAAATTAGTTTCCTCGTTTTGCTTAATAAAAATAAATCAAACATGTAGTCTTTTCTTTTCTTTTATAATATAATTTTTTTGTGATCGTTTCTTTTGCATGGCAGTTCCGTTTTTGGCGTCTCTTGCACTCTCATGATCGTAGTATCTATATTTTAGTATGTTGTTTTAATTGCTTTTTCTTTGATTGGTGTGCTGTTCTTAATTGGTTCTATTTGTGTCGTATTCATAAATCTGAGGTCCATCATGGATCGGCTTCCCAACAAAAGGTTCGGCCCAGCAGACGACATTGTGAACGACGCGCAACTCCTAGGCTGGCCCAAAAACCTAACGACAGGCCAAAACGACGACCCAATCTTCGACCAGAAGGCCTAGCCAAGGAGGAATGGCGCCCCGCTTCCGACTCTGGCCCGCCTCTCCGACCGGAAGGCCTCGGTTCCGACTCTGGCCCGCCTCTGCGACCGGAAGGCCTAGCCAAAGAGGAACGACGCTCGCTTCTGACTCTGATCAGCGTGTCCGATCGGGGATGCACCAAACCTCTGCTTACAGCTCTCTCCGACTGGCACAGTCGGAGCTGACTGGGACCAACCGACCGGGGACGCCAGCTTGGTAAGGACCCAGAGAACGGGCAGAGCAAGTAAAGCAGGACGCACAAAGTCAACCACAATACCAAGGACCGTACCCTGTACACCTGTAAGACAGTACCGACAGGACATGTCAGAAGGGTGCCCTGCAACCTTCCAGGCATATCAGAACCCAAGCAGTATTGTGGGCACCGACATTTGCCCTACAGTGTTGTGGGCGCCCTCAAACTCCCATACCAGATGAACACGATAAAACCCCCTACGTGCCTCTAGGCATCAACAGTATGGCAGGCACCGACATCTGCCATACCGGAAGAAGACGACGCAACCTCCCACATGCATCTGACATCAACAGTATTGTGGGCGCCTACAATCGTCTTGTACCCGACGACATGGGCAACAAGATTTAGTAGCATACGTACTCTATCTCTCTCTCTTGTAAGGCTATCCCCTTCATCTATAAAAGGGGACGCGCTCTCTCCCAATAGAGGAGATCGATCAACTCCAGGAAGATCAATCCACAACAACTCGAACAACATACACGATCTGAACGACCAAGGATCCCAACAAACAACAAACGTTCGGACACTTAGCACATAGCAGAGCTCCTGTCACTCTCGGCCCTTCAGACTAGAGCCCGATCGACCTCTTGTACTCTCCATCTTTCTTCCTTCCATTTGTAACCCCACAGCAAACTTCTAGCACCTAGACTCAGGAATAAAGTCACCGACCGACTCAAACTAGACGTTGGGAACGTTGTCTGAACTAGTATAAACCCTATGCCATTGAGTGCTAGGCTACATCCGATCACAACGTACAGCAAAACTAGAAATATTTATGTAACGTCCTGCCTCTATGAGGCTGGGCCCGCTTACATCTGGCAGCTTTTCTAGGACATAGACTGTCCTCAGACCCACACAAGTCTTTTTTGTGCACTTTGTCCTCACTCGTGTGCACCCGGAAAAGATTTCCCGATCAGTCACCCATCTTAAAATTTCTCTAGGCCAAGCACGCTTAACCTCATAGTTCTTTAGAGATGGGCTTCCGGAAAAGAAGTTGCAACTTGTTGGTATGAGTATCCTATTAATCCTGTTAAGCCCTGGGCCGGGATGTTACAATTTATGTGTTGGTCACTTTCCACACCAACAGTTGGCGCCGTTCATGGGGAAGACGCTGTACGTTCACGCTTTTGGTCATCGGATGACCCACTTTTCCGCCATCTTCGCCATGGCGGGCTCAAGCGATATGACTCGCTTTGGCTCAATAGAGTTCCCTGCACTCCCACCTGTTGGGATGTGGGGGCCTCCCATCTTCAAACCGTCCCAGGCCTTCCTCTTTGGAAACCTAGACTTCGTCGCTGACCGGCTCAGCGCGCTGCACCTCCATGAGGAGGCACCCATCCCGCGCGCCCGTCAGAGGGGCACCCTCTATCAGCTCTAGGACTCCTGGCAACTTCATCAACGAGGCGCCTACTCTTCATTCTGAGCATACGCACTACTCAAACCCCGCTGTGAGTAACGTACGTACTATTACCTCCCCATTTACGTAGGAGAACATGTTCGAGCTTGGCTCAAATTTCTCTCGTACGATAGCATCCGCAACTGGGCGAACCTCAAGAGGGTCTTCATCGGGAACTTCTAGGGGACATATGTCCACCCTAGGAACTCCTGGAACCTCAAGAGCTGCTAGTAGGAGCCCTTCCAGATGTCGTCGATGCGGACATCATCAACGCATTCCTCTCTAGGACAACCTACGAGTCCTTGATCCACAAGCTTGGCTGCTTGAAGCCCCGTACCACCCACGACCTGCTCAACATCACCACGAACCATGCCTTCGACGAGGAGGTGGTCGAAGCGGTCTTCAATGGAGGCTAGGACAAAGGCAAGGCTAAGCGCGAGGACCAGGACGAGGGCCCCTCCACGTAGAGGGGCAAAAAGAACAAGAAGGATCAGCATCGACCGGCCAACCCCGCGTTGGTCGCCGTGGCTGATTGCACGGGCAAGCAGCCCCAGCAGGGTCTGCCTGACCACTTCGATGAGCTCATGGAGAGCCCGTGCACCAACCATGCCTACCTCGTCAAGCACCTCTACAAGGACTGTGAACTCCTCAAGCGCTTTCTACGATAGGCTGGGCCAAAGGAAGGAAAGGGCAAGGAGGTAGCAGCCAAGAAAGAGGGCATGGCGGGCAAGGATGTAGACGACTAAAAGTCTGAAAGGTCCTAATATGGCTAGAGGGGGGTGAATAGCCTATTTAAAAAACTACAAATCAACTAGAGCAATTTGATTAGTATGACAAATAGCGAAATGCAAACTTGCTCTAGCTCTACAAGGGTTGCAAGCCACCTATCCAATAATTCTAGTTGCAATGATAGCTAGACACACAATTTGCTATGATACTACTCACTAAGAGCTCTCAATCTTTCTACTCTAAAGAACTCCACTAAGCAAACTTAAATATCAAAGCAAGCTCTCAAATCTAATTACACTAAAGAGCTTGCTACAACTAATTCGCAAGAATGTAAACGAGTGAGTAGGATGGTTATACCGCCGTGTAGAGGAATGAATCAATCACAAGATGTATATGAAACCAATCACCGGGAGAATATCAAATGGCAAGAGACAACCAATTTTTCTCCCGAGGTTCACGTGCTTGCCAACACGCTAGTCCCCGTTGTGTCGACCAACACTTGGTGGTTCGGCGGCTAAGAGGTGTTTCACAATCCTCATCCACATGATTGGACACCGCAAGAATCTACCCACAAGTGAGGTAACTCAATGACACGAGCAATTTACTAGAGTTACCTTTCGGCACTCCGCCGGGGAAGGTACAACTCCCCTCACAATCATCGGAGATGGCCATGAACAATCACCAACTCATGACGATCCTCCACCGCTGCACCGAGCCATCTAGGTGGTGGCAACCACCAAGAGTAACAAGCGAAATCCACAGCGCAACACGAATACCAAGTGCCTCTAGATGCAATCACTCAAGCAATGCACTTGGATTCTCTCCCAATCTCACAAAGATAATGGATCAATGATGGAGATGAGTGGGAGGGCTTTGGCTAAGCTCACAAGGTTGCTATGTTAATGAAAATATGCAAGAGAGTGAACTTGAGTCGGCCATGGGGCTTAAATAGAAGCCCCCATGAAATAGAGCTGTTGGGCTCCTTACTCACTAAACATGGCCAATCGGACGCTCCGGTCAGATTGACCGGACGCTGGACCTCAGCGTCCGGTCGTGCGATGTGCGTCGCGTGTCATTGGCTTCAAACGCCGATCGTCTGATTTCAACGGTCAAGTGATGACCGGACGCGTCAGTTAGAAAGTGACCGGACGCTGGACCTCAGCGTCCGGTCATTTCTAGTAAGGTTCCAAACGTGAATTTTCACGACCGGACGCATCCGGTCATGCTCGACTGGACTCACCCAGCGTTCGGTCACTCAATGTCTCCACTGTGCACCACACGTCAGCGTACGTCAGCATTGACCGGATGCACCTTGCCAGCATCCGGTCACTCTTCGCACTAGCATCCAGTCACAAGACCGAGACGCGTACTCACTGCTGCTACTGACCGAACTCTGAACCCAGCGTCCGGTCACTACACCACCAGCGTCCGGTCACTCTGTGAACTCCTTGTCTTTTTTGTCTAGGGCGCCAGTGGCACCGTCGGACTGTCCGCACTCTATGGGCGGACACTCCACCGGTGAAGTTTCTAACCCTTGCTCAAATGTGCCAACCACCAAGTGTATCATCTTGTGCACATGTGTTAGCATATTTTCACAAACATTTTCAAGGGTGTTAGCACTCCACTAGATCCTAAATGCATATGCAATGAGTTAGAGCATCTAGTGGCACTTTGATAACCGCATTTCAATATGAGTTTCACCCCTCTTAACAGTATGGCTATCTAACCTAAATGTGATCACACTCACTAAGTGTCTTGATCACCGAAACAAAATGGCTCCTACTATTTATACCTTTGCCTTGAGCCTTTTGTTTTTCTCTTTCTTCTTTTCTAAGTTCAAGCATTTGATCATCACCATGCCATCACCATCGTCATGATCTTCACCATTGCTTCATCACTTGGAGTAGTGCTACCTATCTCATAATCACTTTGATAAACTAGGTTAGCACTTAGGGTTTCATCAATTAAACAAAACCAAACTAGAGCTTTCAAAGTCCCTATACGGTGAGTGAAGTAGTCCGACCAGGCGCCTACCGACTAAAGGACGACAACGGCAACGTTCTCACCAACACTTGGAACAGCGAACAACTATGTCATTTCTTCCCCTAAAATTCAGTCATACCGCTTTCTTTTCATCCAACATTTGCTCCTACAAGCATCTCGCCCCGAACACTTTTGGCCTGGGTCGCTCGGGGGCTCCACGGGGGTGCGGCACCACCTCTCTTTTCCCTAGCCTATGGAGCTGAAGCAATGCTGCCCTCTGACCTCGACCACGACACCCCCAGAGTGAAGACCTTCGACCGTGATCAAGCCGCAGAGGCTTAGCATGATGCGGTCGACCTGCTCGAGGAGGCCCATGAGACGACCTTCATCCGCTCCACTCACTACCAGCAGACTCTCTGTAGGTACAACGAGAGGAAAATCCGAAGAAGGATCCTCGAGGTCAGAGACCTCATGCTTCGAAGGACCTAGTCGACCAATGAGAAGCACAAACTCTCTCTGCCATGGGAAGGACCCTATATGGTGACTGAGGTTATCCAACCGGGAGCCTATCGACTGAAGGACGACAACGGCGATGTTCTCACCAACACTTGGAACATTGAACAGTTATGTCGTTTCTTCCCTTAAAAATTTGGTCTTTACCGTTTTATTTCATTCAAACGTTTGCTCCTGCAAAGCACCTTGGCCCGAACACTTTCGGCCTGGGTCGCTCAGGGGCTCCTCAAGGGTATGATACCACCTCTTTTTTACTATCATATGGTAAATACTTTTTTACCCGAACGAAAGGATAGTCCATTCCTTTAATTATCTTGTGTAACTTTGCTTCAATACTCCGATTGATCGCACCCCGCCTCTACCTACAGTGATGAGCAGCTGAGCCTCGCGGGCCACACCCGGGCTCTTAAGGTTGCAGCCTACGGGTCGAACGGGCAAGTGCAAAAAAGAAAGAATAAAAACAAAGCTATGCTGAGGGTAAAAATAAGGAACGGACGGGGCAAGCTTCTCCGAACATAGTAGTTCATCACAAAACGAAAATTGATGTATTCATCAATACAACTGTTCTCACAGGGGCTCCCCCACGAACTTAAACTATTACATCTGCTGGCTACTTCTACTATGGCCGCCCGACGACATCGGCTTACGGCACGATTGGCAAAGATAAAGGCTGCTCACCCTCTAACGGGGCAACACTTGGCTCGGATAAAGCTTCCAACCCGACCTCCACTCCATCCGTTGGCTGGGTGATGTCTTCTTGATGCACGCCTTTAGTCACACTCACACGACGAGCCTCCACCACCACGAGGGCCCCTCCTGGGTTCACTCCCTCAACTTCGGCGAGCGCAACGGGTACCTCAAGGGCGTCGCGCCCATAGATGCTCAGCAGAAGAACATGGAGCTCCAGGCTTTCCCATACAGACAGGGCAGCTCCTCGACAAGGACACCACCTACCGTAGTATGGCCGCTAGGGCTGGAGGATGTCTCTGACATCTCATCAAACTTTATGAACTGGCCGACCTGAGCAGCTGTAGGGGTGAAACCTTCCACCGGTGCGGTCCCGAGCGGCTTTCCCTCCGACAAAGCTCGCCTAGTGAAGATCTGCCAGAAAAAGTCCACATGTGGCTCCATCCCGAAGAAGGCATCACAGACGATGATGAAGCCGGCGATGTGCAACACTCTAGCTGGATTGAGGTGCTGCAGCTCCAGGCCCCACTCATCAAGGAGCCCGCGTAGGATCTAGTGCGCCACTTCCTTTGGTGGAAGCCACCCCTTCTCGGTGAAGGCGGCCAGCACCACCTCAGATGGCCTCTAGCTTGACATTGCACTCTAGACCCATGAACGGATCTGAGTTCTCCCCCTCACTTACCCTCTCTCTCAGTAAGGAACCACCACAACACATAAACGCTCTTAGCGAGAAAGAAGGAAGAGAGGTGGCAGATGGGGAATAGGCAAAGGAGTGGGACGAAAGCCCTCTCCCTTCCCCTATTTAAGGAGGAGGCGCAACAGTTGGGGAAATGCGAAGGATTAGGGCAAAAAACTCTCTCCCTTCCCCCATTCAATGTGGATGGGAAACGATGGGACGCACCCTGCCTGACGAAACAGTGCCTAGTTAGACGGGACATGGCCTGGGTATGGCCCGCCACTACCACATGCGGGGCGCAAGAAACAAAGCGCAACAGCATGTAGACAGCCCTCCGCCTTCCCAGGTAGGACTCAGAAATGCCCAACTATGGGATCTCCGCCCAGGAGAGACCAACGGGCTTCCTATGTCAATTGAACTGCTCAGGCGAACACCAAGAGACAAGAAAGGAGCAGAGGGATGCCCCATGTGGGCCATGCTTACTCCGTCGTGAACAACAAACGCGGATCCCAATCGGACATATCCGATAGGAGCTCCTCAAACCCCATCACTTGAGTCATCAAGGTAACATTACCAACCCCCACTATTTCTTTATATGAACATTCATTCTTCCATGCATGCATTCATTCATTCCATACATCCGAAGCATCGCATATGTAGTTAAATGCATCACAACGCTCTGTGTTGCGTCACGAAGCGGCAGTTGCCTCATTCAACATGAGGAATGACCAATCGGGGTTCGAAGGCCAGCCCACAAAGGGCTCGAGGCCACCCCGTGTCAAACAGAGCTAGGGGAGAAAACATAGATGAGCCTCGAGTGGCCCTCGCCTAGTCCGCTCTGAAGCAGACAGGGTCATCTCAACCTTCTCGTTTGATCCTAACCTCGAGCCATGCCCATAGAATCTCCATCAAGGGGAGGCCAGCGGGCCACCCGGGTCGGTCTCCGGAATGACCCAGGCATCTGCCGGGTTGCGGGTTAAGGAGCAGTGAAATGCCACATGAGGGCTATGCTGACCCTGTCACAAACGATGGACCCAGATTTCACTCAAACATGCCCCATTAGCGAGCTCACCGAGCGCGTCACTCGAGCCATCGAGGCAAGCGATGTTAGCTCAGCCCCTCCGATTGCAAAAACCACGGATGGGGTAATGCATGAAACTCAACCAACCCCTATCGAGTCCAACGAGGCTTAGGGGCTCAGAACGCCCAACACCTCGACATGACCTCAACTACGCCTAGATTCGTGACTCTGACTCACCTGATCTCTTGGCACACTCGGCGCCTGGATCCATGACTCCGACTAGTCCGATCCCTCAGCCAACCCAACATCTAGATCTGCGATCCTGACTCGCTCGATCCCTCGGCACATCCAAATGCCTCGGAACATCCAAAATGCCTCGGCATGCCCAATGCCTAGATCTGCGACTTCATCTCGCCCGATCCCTCTCATGCCTCGGATGTGCCCGATGCCTAGGTCCGTGAGTCTGTCTTGCCTGATCCCTTGGCTGCTCGTGATGCCTAGATCTGCGACTCTGTCTTGCCCGATCCCTCTCATGCCTCGGCTACGCCCGATGCCTAGGTACATGAGTCTGTCTCACCTGATCCCTTGGCTGTGCCCAACACCTAGAACCGTGACTCTGTCTCGCTCGATCCCTTGCCTACCTCGGCTATGCCTGATGCCTAGGTCCACGAGTCCATCTCACCTGATCCCTTAGCTACACCCGGCGCCTATATCTGCGACTCCATCTCGCCCGATCCTTCTCATGCTTTAGCTGTGGCCAACGCCTAGGTCTGTGAGTCCGTCTCGCCCAATCCCTTGGTTATGCCCAATGCCTGGATCCGCGACTCCGTCTCACCCGATCCCTCTCATGCCTCGGCTACACCTGACGCCTAGGTCCGCGAGTCCATCTCCGTCTTGCCCGATCCCTTGGCTCTGCTCGATGCCTAGATCTATGACTCCATCTCGCTCAATCCCTCTCATGCCTTGGCTGCACCCGATGCCTAGGTCCATGAGTCCGTCTCGCCCGATCCCTTGGCTACACCCAACACCTGGATCCGCGACTCCATCTCACCTGATCCCTCTCATGCCTTAGCTGCGCCCGATGCCTAGGTCCGTGAGTCTATCTCGCCCGATCCCTTGGCTGTGCCCCATGCCTAGATCCACAACTCTGTCTCACCCGATCCCTCTCATGCCTCAGCTGCGCCCAGCGCCTGGGTTGCCTGATCTCTAGATCCGCGACTCCGACTCACCCGAACCCTCGACCATGACCAAAATGCCTGGGATCACGCTCCTGGAAATAATGGGTTAGAAACTAAAGAGGAGGCTACGCCCATCAAGGTGCACACACTCACGACTGCTGACAAAACCACCTAGGCAATTCTGCCCTAATTGCCTAGGGGCTCGGGGGCTGCACCCATGGGTGCGCTCGCACGCACCCGCTGATGAAACAAAAAATTCCCCGCTGGCAACATGAAAAAACACCCTATATGATTCTATCCGAATCACTCGGGGGCTCAAGGGCTACACCCACGGGTGCGGTCGCGCACACCCACTGTCAAGACAAAAATCCCTTAGACGATTCTACCCAAATTGCCTGGGGGCTCGGCGGCTCCTGTCAGGTTCATAAACCAAGGGTCCCTCATGGATCGGCTTGCCAACAAAAAGCTCGGCCCAGCAGACAACATTGTGAACGACACGCAACTCCTAGGTCGGCCCAAAAACCTAATAACAGGCCAGAAGGGTGACCCAATCTTTGACCAAAAGGCCTGGCCAAAGAGGAATGGCACCCGCTTCTGACTCTGGCCCGCCTCTCTGATCGGAAGGCCTTGGTTCTGACTCCGGCCCGCCTCTATGACCGGAAGGCCTAGCCAAAGAGGAACGGTGCTCGCTTCTGACTCCGACCAGCGTGTCCGATCGGGGATGCACCAAACCTCTGCTTATAGCTCTTCTTCGACTGGCACAGTCGGAGTTGACTGGGACCAACCGACCGAGGACGCCCGCTTGGTAAGGACCTAGGGAATAGGTAGAGCAAGTAAAGTAGGACACACAAAGTCAACCGCAATACCAAGGACCGTACCCTATACACCTATAAGACAGTACCGATAGGACATGTCAGAAGGGTGCCCTACAACCTTCCAGGCATGTCAGAACCCAAGCAGTATTGTGGGCGTCGACATTTGCCCTACTGTGTTGTGGGCGCCCTCAAACTCCCATACCAGATGAACACGGTAAAACCCCCTACGTGCCTCTAGGCATCAACAGTATGACAGGCACCAACATCTGCCATACCGGAAGAAGACGATACAACCTCTCACATGCATCTGATATCAACAGTATTGTGGTCGCCTACTATCATCTTATACCCGATGGCGTGGGCAACAAGACTTAGTAGCATACGTACTCTCTCTCTCTCTCTCTCTCTCTCTCTCTCTCCGTAAGGCCATCCCCTTCATCTATAAAAGGGGACATGCTCTCTCCCAATAGGGTAGATCGATCAACTCCACGAAGATCAGTCCACAACAACTCGAACAACACACACGATCCGAACGACCAAGGATCCCAACGAACAACAAACATTCGAACACTTAGCACATAGCGGAGCTCCCGTCAATCTCAGCCCTTCAGACTAGAGCCCGACCAAACCTCTTGTACCCCCATCTTTCTCCCTTCTATTTGTAACCCCACATCAAACTTCGAGCACTTGGGCTTAGGAATAAAGTCACTGATCGACTCAAATTAGACGTAGGGCACATTGCCTAAAAAAGTATAAACCCTATGTCATTGAGTGCTAGGCCACATCCAATCACAATGTATGACAAAACTACAAATATTTACGTGTTGGTTACTTTCTACACCGACAATTGGTTACTTGTAAGTTTGCTGGTGTGTTTGGTTGTTGTGATGTACGAGTAGAAGAATTGTTCAGAAGCGTTGAAGATCAGAAGGTGTTGACAATATGTTAATGTCTGAGAAAGTTTGAGCAAGTGTATAAGGCAAGTATAATATGAGGCTCCTTGACTACCTATTCACCTTTAATGCAATCTCATTCATGTGCATGTGTCAAATGATCAGTGTGACTTTGTCTCTTGATACTGTTACACTGTTCCTTGCGACCTATTGAGTTTATACATGTGGGTAGTTTGCATAGTTGCTATAACCAATGTTAAAGATCTGAACTTATGCAACTGATGGTTAAAAGATGTTTTTAGCAACATCAAAAGAAGGGGGCTAGAGCATTGGCTTTTCTTTTGGTGCTCTAGTTTCTCTCCCTAAGGACTAAATCTTAAAACAGTAGCCTAGGACTTATAGTATAACCATGAGGACTATAAGGCTTTTGGTCTTGTGTTAATACTCTGAGTTTTTGTAGCTTGGTAGTGGTTATTGAAAGGCGCAAGAGGGGGCTGACTTGTTGTGTAGAGTTGAAAGGATATAAATGGCTAGAGGGGGTGAATAGCCTAGTTAAAATTTCTACAAAGACACTAGAGCCAATGTGTTAGACAATAAGATGACGGTATTAGCAAATTGCTCTAGCTCTACAACACTCAAGGCAAGCCACGTATCAAGGCTAGTTGCTAAGATCTCTAAGGTTGATTTTTACACAATCAAACAAGCTAGCAACTACTTTTACACTAGAGAGCCAGCTAAGCAAGTTATTATAACTAATTACCACTACAAGCTACTCTACTAGCTAGACAAGCAAGCAAGCTCTACACAAGTATACTAGGAATTGAAATGCACAAGCGAGAGAGCTTTTATCGAACCGAGCAAGTGTTGGTCAAGAAAACCAAAGAGAATGTGACACAAGATTTATCCCCGTGGTTTGGGTGATTGGCGGCAACCTACGTCCACGTTATGGCGAGACACTAACTAGGTGGCTCACACGCTAATAGCCATCACACGTCTAGCCCACCACTTGGGTGAGTAAGAACCACACGAGCTAGGCTCCACAAGCCACAATTCCACTAGAGTTGCCTTTTACGATCTCTCATGGGGAATAGGTACAAGAACCCCTCATAAATCACTGAACAGAAATGGAAACAATCACCACCTTCCTCTCAACGATCCATCGCTATTCCATGCCATCTAGGTGACGGCAACCACCAAGAGTAACAAGAAATCCCATAGTAACACGATCACTAGTGTGACTAGATGCCTCAACTCTAAGCAAATACACTAGTGGGCGGTGTTAGGATAGGCTCACAAGGTTGCATCACTGATGAAAATGGCTAAGAGAGCCTCCAAGAGCCGGCCAACATCTATTATGGAGCCCCCAAAGCTCAAGTAGTCGTTGGCCACTCATTGCAATTTCTGCGGAGGCATCGGATGCTAAACAGCCTACATCAAACAAAACCTTAATCGTCTAATGCCATAGGAATGTGACATGTGTCACTAGCTGTTTGAAAAGAGTCATTGCATGCCTAATGTTCAACTCTGCATCTTCTTGTCCAATGCACTGTTGGTATATTTTAGACGCACACAGATGAATCCGCAAGTGCACGGATACCGCTGTAGCTTTTACCCAGAGTATTCCAATATCGTATCCATAGGGGAACGTGTGAAATTAACTATAGTCTAACTTAACTAGGGATAGCAACAAGGTTAAGGATAAATAGGAGCGTAGGGAGGACTACTAAGGTTCTCTAGTTCTAACTTGGGTAAGCTATGTCTTCTACTGTTCAACTAAGGACATTACTAAGGAAAGACACCAACATAGGATGCTTTCCATAGCAATCGGGTCCTACTTGGCCTACAGATGGGAGGTGGACTACAAAGGACTCAACGAGACTATATAGTCACCCTCGTGATCTACCACCAGTCCAGAATGTAGGGTGCATCCGTGAGTAACTGAAGTTTAAGCACCACACTTACACTAATGATTACTACTTTAACTTAGGGCCTATAGATTAAAGCACTCAAAAGAGTCACAAACCTTATCAACAATATAAATAAAATACTTACTTGAATCAGAAGTTGATTACCAGAGAAACCTCAAAAGCAAACTCAAGTAGAACTTGACTTTGCCAAGGTACAAGTCATAGAGAGAGCACCGACAGGCCAACACTTCCTCCAAACTCTTTCCTCACTCTCTATCTCACTATTTTATTTACAAGACTAGATCCTAACTTGGAGGACTAATCTTCTCTTGATTGTTGGCTCTGATCCTGATGATGAGGATGTGAATTAGGGTTTCAGGATGGCTCTCCTAGATGAGGTATAGGGGCGTATATATAGGGGGCAACATCAAATCTGGACCCTCAGATCAAGCCAACCTTGAGCAATGGTGTAGATTTGATCTTTAAGGTGGTGGAGAACTGATGTAGCGAGGGGAGGCTAACATGGGGCCCCACAAGCTGGCTAGCCTATAGGTGGGGTCAGCTGGCTCCACATGGCAGTGGCTTGAGCTAGGTGAAACGTCCTAATGGCTAGTGGGGGGTGAATAGCCTATAAAAAATCTACAACAACACTAAACCAAGTGGTTAGATAAATATGAGGCGAAGCAAGTGTTGTGGTAGCCTACTAAAAATACAAGCCACCTACCAACAATTCTAGTCAATTATGATCACTAGGCACTCAAGGGCTATGTCGCTGCTCTCTAAACTAGTTGAGCTAGCTAGAAACTAATTACAACTAAGAAACTAAGCTACTCAACTAGCTACAACTACCACAAGCTCTACACAAGGTAAAAATGCAAAGTAATACAAGAGAGTGGTAGAGGAGATATATCGTCATGGCAAGTGATCAATCAATGAATACCAAAGAATACCAAGGAGACTGATGACACAATGATTTTTCCTCTAAGGTTCACTTGCTTGCCGGGAAGCTAGTCCCTGTTGTGGCGATTCACTCACTTGGAGGTTCACGCGCTAATAGGCATCACACGCCTAACCCGCAACCGGGTGCCGCACAACCAACACAAGATGAGGATCCAAGAGCCACGTGCAATCCACTAGAGTTGCTTTTGGTGCTCCATCGAGGAAAGGCACAAGAACCCCTAACAATCACAACGATCAGAGCCGGAGACAATCTTCTTCCTCCACTCGATGATCCACCAATCACTGGGCCATCTAGGTGTCGGCAAACACCAAGAGTAACAAGATCTCCACCAGCCCAAATCGCCCAACTAGTGCCACAAGATGCAACATCACTAAGCAATGCACTAGTGGCTCTCTAATCTCACTCAAGATGATGAAATCAAGTGTAGAAGTGAATGGAGTGTGTTAGCTTGCTCACAATATGAAATCTCAGCACTTTGGGGTTCTAAGAGAGTGGCCATGGCCGGCCAAGGGGGCTATTTATAAGCCCCACCATGAAATAGGGCCATTACCCCTTGGAGCTGGTTTCTATGAGGGCACCGAACATGGCGGTGCCTGGCACCGAACATGGAGGTGCCTCTTCCAACGGTCAAATTCCATCTAGTCATTGGTCACCGGACAGGGGTGGTGGTGGCACCGCCCTAGGGGTGGCGGTGACCACCCAGCCAAACCCCTCGAAACCCTACTCTTTGAATAAATAGGGCAATGCATCGCTCTAGGCATGACAGCGCCCGAGCGGTGACCAACCCTGATTCCCTTGCTCTCGAGTGAAAGCGGCAGTGGCAACGGACAGCTACCGACGGTGCACCGTTGTGCATGTGGAGGTGCACATAGTGGTGTTCGGTGACCACAACCACGCAGCCACTCAGGACAGAGGCTAGGTGGGTACTATAACAGAACTGTCTAATTTATAAGAGTACAAGTACAATAGCAATCACTAATGCAGTCAAACCATCACACTTGAGCCTATATAAATCCGGTAGTCCATTGAGTATCACGAAGGATCTCGAATCAACCAACATACAAGCCAAGATCATACATGATTCAACATACAAGCCACATGTTACAAAAAGTTCACAAATAGTTTGTCATACATCAGAGTTCCAACATAGTTATTACAACATCAGTTTAACAGTAGTGGAAGCAACATAGTTCTAAATGACATCGACAGTAGTTTAGATACATAGCCAGTTTTCACAATCATCTCGAACAAAAGCACAAGGGTGAGATGATATATAGAATGACCATGCCCATGGTCCTATTCCTCATCCACTGTAGGAGCAAAGCAGTGCTTACAGTAGCCGTGGTACATCACGTTATCTGTAACAATAGGGAAATAAACCCTAAGTACGAGAAGGTACTCAGCTAGACTTACCCATCATAAACTAAAATAAGTGACACCACGGATCATGCAAGGCTTATAAGTGGAGCTGGTTGACATCCTTTGCCTACAAGCCAATATTTATTTAGTATCTTTTAACTTTTGAATAACACGTTTATTATTCCTGTTCCATTCTAGATTAGCATCTATCCTATGCCAAACATGTTGTGTACCATTAAGTCATCACAATAGTAACCATATCAAGTTGAGCATTTCCATAATCCACATAACCATTACTTTCATCAATTGCTACGATGAGGGGGCTCATGCCAAGTTTTCACTATCCGGGAGAGACGATAATTCGAATTGATTCCTACCCAGCTGGGGAATTATTTTTAACACACACCTATACTCCCCCCATCAGGGTCACATCAGGTCACCTTTGGTACAACTCAGGTCAAAATCACAGGACTCTAGCAGCACCCTCAAAAATACTACCAATCTACTAGGAGGCTTAGGACTCGAACCAACCCTTAGACTCACACCATTGGCTCTCCACACATCCTTACTGCCTCTAGGGTGTGTACTTTAATTGCTCATGTCCTCGTCCTGAGTTGAGCTACTCGGCTTCATGGTCGAAATGACTTATCCGGCCAACTATGTGAGAGGCATGCGTTCAACATGACAAGAGGGCCTACAATGACCAGTCCTTAAATAACACAGACGAAATCACTATACATCACCACACCTAATATATAAGATTCCATCTCGTCTCCAATTGTTCAACATCACCAGGTTATGTTCCACGATAGCACAATATAACCAACCATGATCAAGTCACCACCTATAGCTAGCAGGTGACAGCAAATCACCCAACTTCTACCGGTCTAAGCATGGCTAAGCATAAAGGTCGATCCTAGACCTACATAGGATTCAAGATAGATATTTTTGGACAAGGAAAGTATATGCAGCAAGTGGTTCCAATCAACTCTTATCATCTAATGCATCAAACATAAATGACTCAAGTAATATTTTGTAAAGCAGGGGATACTTAGAATGCTCCGGGGCTTGCCTTTCACAAACGTGGCCGGCTGGTGGTCAGGGCACTCTAGGAGATGATCAACTTCAGGCTTGCCCTCACCTATAGCTTCTTGGTGCTGAGCTTCCTTGTTCTCCTCTTGTGGATCGGCTTTGAGTTTCACCAACGTGATTTCTTCCGCTGCACCTATTGCATTCATATGCATAAAGTAAGTATCATGGACGCATAAGAAGGATTGTGAATTATATGACATGAGAACATGAATGATTCTATGCTAATGATTATATCAAGTTACTTAGATGATAACCAAGTTGAATTCTTATTTACTAAGTAGGTGCATATCTCTTCTCTAGAATTTTCAAGAATCCACACTAAGTGCATTTCTAGACCACAACACAGCAGCTACAAGTTTAGATCATAACTGGAGTTTTACTCAACCAATTGTTGTGATCTAGGACTTTCTGGAAATCTCATAAAATTATCTACAACTTTAATTTAGTCATAACAAGATGATTTAATAGCTATCTAGGCTAAATAATTCAATCATCTAGATCTGTCCAGTGGACAAGCAAATTCTGATAGCAGACTTCTAACAGCTATAACTCCCAAACCATTTAGCCTATTACCATGAAAATTTGACACAAGTAAGATCAATCAGTTATCTACAACTTTGTTAATGACAAGTTTCACAGGAAATGTAATTATCATCATGAATTTATCAATACAACAGAAACTACTCCTACAACCATCTAGTGGAATTATAAAGCAATAATTAAGTAGCTGCTTATAACCAATCAACTCTAAGCACAACTACCATTATCAGCAGAGCATATGCATCACAAGGTCCACAGAAAACATTATGGTTATGCCAAACTAATGTATTTAGATGCCTTTATTAATTTCTTTAGATAATAAGGTGATTTATGATATAAATATTTCTATTATTCCATAAATTCACATAAAATTACCGTATAAATTTCATGTCAATTGGATAAGTATAGCCCTCTATTAAAAATGACAAGTTGCTAAGGTTTATTTTAGCAAAAATAGTTTAGCTTATTGAAAAGTGTCAAGCAACATATTTCATATTTTTCTTAGCTTCCCTAAAACCCATTAACACTGTACAAAAATTTGCATGGCAATATGTTACTTATTTTTATCCTTATGAATTTCCTCAGAAAACACCATTTATTAAAAGATAAATATAAAGACCCTACTCCAATCAAGTTTATTGCAAGTTTAGTACTTTTACTAGCTAGAGCATGTCAACACAAGATCAGCAAAATTAAAATCACAATTTTATCACTTCCCTTGCTCAAGTTATGTATTTTACAATATTATAAACAATTTAAAAGCACTTATTTAGCTCCATTTAATTCTCCTAGAAAATACTAGAAATAGTACATTTCATATTTTTATCAAATAGTATACTTCATGATGAATCCAACAAAATTTGGTTCACCTAATTTGGACACTCCTAGCTCTAGATATGAATTTTGAAACATGCATTCAAATCTATGAAAACAAATCAAATAATACATAGACTGACATATGGGGCCCGCTGGTAGTAGGACCCACACATTAGTGACTCCAGAGCAGAGGAGGTGCTTTGGCCAGCCCTATCTCACCGGCGACGATAGTGATACCAACGTGTTCCCCGTGATCTCTTGCACCCAGTGGTACCCTTCGATGGACCGGTGGTGCACTAGAGCACCCTCATTGGTGGTGATGGCGGCACAGCGGAGCTGTGTAGTGGTGCGATGGCCATCTCTGACCACGACATGCACCGGTGAGGATGGCTACTCCTTCCTGGTGACCTAGCGTAGCACTACAATAAGGATTAGGCCATGGTGGCATAGTGGAAAAGCTTGGCCGCGTGCATGGCCAAGCGGCGGCGTACGGTGTGCTATGGCGGGGGTCTTTGTTCTGGCTAGCCAGCGGTGAGAGAGGAGTCTCTGTCTAGCCTACTGGATCTAGGTCACAAGGCCGTGCAGAGACAACTAAGAGCGGGGACTAGAGTGACCTCAAGACGGCTAGTCGCAATGAGCTCAAGCTCACGGCCATGGCGGCCATGGTAGGATCGGCGGTGTGTTCCCACACAACCACGCAGTAACATCAAACCTAGTTCCTACCAACGCATATGGACCACAAAGCGGCTATAGACTAGAGAATAGGAGGACAAGATGTGAGGTGGAATGGCGTGGCTATGGTGAGCCGAGCGTGCGGCGGCGCTCCGATGATGGCACGGTGGCGGTGAAGCAAAATGCGCCCTTACCATGGCTCGGTAAGTGGGGCTAGCGGGTCAGGGTAGAAGAGGTGTCGATGGCAGAGCTGCTGGCAAACTAGATTGGGTGGTGGTGCAATGATGGCGGCGAGCGAGCACGGTAGGGTGACGGGGATGGCGTGGTGGTGCGGTGCTCCACTTTGCTCTAGCATGGGCGAGAGAGAGTGGGGTGCGAGGGTGAAATAGTGCGAGCAGCAGAGGCGCGCACCTTATTCCCATGCTGGCCTAACCGACCAGGCTAGCACCAACGTATGACCACCACATGGCGTGCCTGGCCTGCCCCCGATCGGCCATTGACACCAGGGTCAAAACATCATTAGGCCCTGATGAACACGACTAACAGAGCGATTTCACACGATCGTTACTCCTAAACCGTCCGTCCTTTGCAAAAACTTCTTTAACAAGAATTGTAAAGCTACATGAGATCTACAACTTTGATTAAATGAGTTCAATCTATATCGGCCTAGTTTGCAAACTATAATGCGTCAAACACATGTTCATTGAAACGGTAAACCAGCTCAAGACTTCGAAAATTTTTAGTCGAAAATAGTAATTTTATTGCTACTTGTGGACTATTTTTTAGCATGCTAAGCACCAAATTAGGTATTGACCCAAAAATAAAAGTTATTACCCTAGTCAAGTACTACAACTTTTCTTAAGGGTGCACTACCATGAAAAGTCTCTAGAGTATAGTTCAACTTAGGTCAATCATACAACTTGAAAATGAAAGCCTACACTATAACCATGACTTAGAGGCCAAATGGGCCCAAGTCATGAATACCAAAGTTGTTCCATATGACATTATAAACATGTTTAAGGTACTCCTAAGGTCCCACAAACATTTTATACATTGGTCACATGTAAATCCTAGCATATGTAAAGCATTTAGTAACAAACACATGTGATATAAGCAATCATAGAGATAAAATTTGAGATGCTCATGCTCATGAATGATCAATGATGCTTGTGCTCATGCAATGCCAATGTCCAATACATGCTTAACACCTAGGGTGTTATAGCCCTTCCCCCCTTAAAGAAATCTCGTCCCGAGATTTGCATGACTAACCATCTCTTGTAGAAAACCAGATAGACCTCACGAAGATAACCCTCTCGCTCCCACGTAGCGTCTTGCTTACTATGGTTATTCCATACCACCTTGTAGAATTTAATGACTTTGCTACGGGTCACTCTTTCTATTGTCTCAAGCACTCGAATATGTCTTTCTACATAGGTTAAAT
Source organism: Miscanthus floridulus (assembly GCF_019320115.1). Taxonomy (NCBI): domain Eukaryota; kingdom Viridiplantae; phylum Streptophyta; class Magnoliopsida; order Poales; family Poaceae; genus Miscanthus; species Miscanthus floridulus. Next base: position 65,166,601 of record NC_089586.1, on the reverse strand, counting down.
CTGACTAGATCTTGACACTAAAGGGATCAATAGCTTCTTTGGGCACACAAAGATATTTCTTGAGTTGGGAGACATGGAAAACATTGAATATAGCTCTCATTTCCAGAGGTAACTGGAGTTTGTATGCTACTGGTCCCCTTCATCCAATGATCTTGTATGGGCCTACATATCTAGGTGCAAGCTTTTGCTTCACACCAAACCTTTGCACTTTCTTCATGGGAGACACCTTTAGATATACAAAATCTCCAACTTCAAATGTAATGGGACTTCTCCTTTTATCTACATAACTCTCCTATCTTGACTGAGTAGCTTCAATATGTTGTTGAATAATTCAAACTTGTTCTTCAGCTTCTTTAACAAAGTCAAACCCATAATACCTTCTTTCACTAGGATCAATCCAATTCAGAGGAGTCCTACACTTTCGACCATACTAAAAGCTCTAGTTTGGTTTTGGTGAATTGATGAAACCCTAAGTGCTAACCTAGTTTATCAAAGTGATTATGAGATAGGTAGCACTACTCCAAGTAGTGAAGCAAATGAAGATCATGACATGATAATGGTGATGCCATGGTGATGATCAAGTGCTTGGACTTGGAAAAGAAGAGAAAGAAAATAAAAAAGCTCAAGGCAAAGGTGAAATTGAAAATAGCTTTTTGGTTTAGTGATCAAGACACTTAGAGAGTGTGTTCACATTTAGGATCGATAGTCGTACTATTAAGAGCGGTGAAACTCGTATCGAAATACGGTTATCAAAGTGCCACTAGATGCACTAACTCATTGCATATGCATTTAGGATCTAGTGGAGTGCTAACACCCTTGAAACTGTTTGTGAAAATATGCTAACACACATACAGAAAGGTGATACACATTGTGTTTAGCTCTTGGGAGCAACGGTAAGAAACTTCACCAGTGGAGTGTCTGCCCATATAGTGCGGACAGTCCGATAGTGCCACCGATGCTCTGTATAGAAAAGACAGGTTTTCACAGAGTGCACCGGACGCTGGCCTCAACTAAACCGGAGTGTTGGGTCAGTGGAAGCAGTGAAGACACTAGTGTCGGTCTTTGACCGAACACTAGGTCACTTCATGATCGGACACTGACGGGGTGTGTCCGGTCCTGCTGACGTGGCAGCACACAGAGAAGAGGGTGATTGATCGGACACTAGGTGAGTCTGATCAGGGGTAACCGGACGCGTTCGATCTTGAAAATTTTTCTCTTAATGCTTACTAGAAGTGATCGGATGCTGGGGTCCTATGTCCGGTCATTATCGACCGGACATGTCTGATCACGAGTAGAACCTTACTGGAAATGACCGGACGCTGAGGTCCTACGTCCGGTCACTTTGAAGCAGCGCGTCTGGTCACAACTTAAATGTATTGATGACCGTTGAGATTGGGCGATCAGTGTTTGAAGCAGGTGCCACATGGCATGCATCGTGCGACCGGACACTGGGGTCCAGCATTCGGTCGCCCTGATTTTTAGTAGACAGAGGATCTAATGACTCTATTTTGTGGGGGCTTCTATTTAAGCCCCATGGTCGTTGAAGCTCACTCTCTTGGCCATTTGCATTGACATAGCAACCTTGTGAGCTTAGCCAAAGCCCTCCCACTCATCTCTGTGACAGAACCGCCCAATTTATACAAGATCAAGTATGGCTGTCCCCGCTTAACACGTTGACACGCGCATACTCTCACTTATATAAACCCGGTAGTCCGCCGAGTGTCACGCAGGACCTCGGTAAATCAACATCACAACCAAGATCGCGTGATTAAGCAAATACACATCACATACACAGAGTTGCAGCGGAAATAATATTACAAATAGGTTCGTAAATAATAATACAAGTTTGGATTTCAAAACCGATTAGTGAAAACAACATTGCTTTCGAAGGATTTATTAATATGAGTTCCAAATACATTGCTAGCATAAGTGACATCCTCAGATAAAAGCATATAGATGAGAATAAATATAGAGTCACCGAGCCCACCGGCGGTTAGCCACCATCTTCAACAGGCCGAAACCTCACCTGCAACATGGTGGGATAAACCCTGAGTACTCGAATGTACTCAGCTAGACTTACCCGTCATAACCAGAAATAAAATTGACTCCAAGGAGTATGCAAGGCTTTATAAGTGGAGGTAGCTTGACAACATTTTGCATAAAAAGCGATTAACTCAATTATACAATTATAATTCTGTCATCAAGTTAATTAGAACTATCCATCTCTAGATTAGCAACTATCCTGTGCCAAACATGTGGTATATCTTTTTAGAGCATACAATAGTAACCATAGCAGGTATAGTAATTCCATGTTTATCCGAACCATCACATTCCATAATCCAATTACTACGATGTTGGGACTAGCCAAGTTTCTCACTATCCGGGAGAGACGGCGATTCGAATCGATTTCAACCAGCTGGGAATTTATTCCTAACACAAACCCAGGCAGACCAGATCAACGGTCACCTTAGGTCACCTTTGGTACAACTCAGGTACACATTTCGCGGGTCCGTACTGCAGCCGCACAATCTGGAACACCAGATGCCAGGACGTTCAGGCCTAGCCTGCCCTTGGGCTCAGTCTGATCGTCCCCCGGAAGGAGCGCACAACAGAACGGGTCCCGGCCTGAGTTGAATTACTCGGCTTCGCGGTCGGAACGAGTTATCCGGCCAGCTAAGTGAGAGGCATGCGTTCAATCTTGTCAGAAGCGCCAACAACGGTACGGTCCTTAATCGACACAGACGGAATCACATGAGTCAACCTACACATAGACTCCGCCCGGCCTCGATTTACTTTTACCCCATGGTTCTTTTCCATGATAGCAAATATAGCCAACCGTGCTCCGGTATCCACCTATATCTCGCAGGTGATAGGATATCACCCGACTTCTACCGGTCTAAGCATGGCTAAGCATATATTCGATCCTGGACCTATACCGGTTAAAGGTGTAATATCTGGACAAGGAATTTATATGCATCAAGTGGTTCCATTCAACTCTTATAACCTAATGCATCAATCATAAGTACTTAAGTAATCATTTGTAAAATACTGGGAGACTTAAAATGCTCCGGGGCTTGCCTGGGATCCGACACAAGTCAGTTCAGTTAGCTTGTACCGACTTGGTGACATCTCCGGTCCTAGCACTTGCTTAGTCCTTCCATCTTCGGGATAGATCCACCAAACACCGTCTTCGGGTTTGACTCCACATCACATCCTTCACGTGGTTCATCTAGCGTACCTAAATGAGATGCAAGATGCATGTGTATGAATACATGGAAGTGCAATAGACAATGCATCGCAGGCAGTAAGTAAGACAAGCACAAGGTTACGTTAACATGCACAAGCACTTCGCATTGCTTACTATAAATATCGCACAATTTATCATGCCACGATAGCAAAGAAGATGACAACACCAAGCATGACACAAGTTTCCCAAGATCTCAGGTACTCTAACTCAACCATCATCAAAGGTATGAGCCACACTTAGCAATATACAAGCAAACAACTATAATTGGAATCTATCAATTTCTGGACATGCAAACAACAGCTACAAGATTTAGCTATAACTGGAGTTACACAAATCCAAATGACTTGCAAGAAGACATTCTGGAAAGCTTATGAAATTATCTACAATTCATATTTAATCATCTTAGCATGATTCTCAAGTTAACTAAGTCAAATATACCCATTTACAGAAACTGGTCTAAACAAGACAGAGAGTAATCAATTCTGTAACCCAACTTTAAACAGGCATAACTCACAAACTACTTGGCCAAATACCACCAAATTTTAACAGAATCTAGATACATGAATTATCTACAACTTTGTTATTATCACCAAAAGCTCATTCAAATCCTAACTAGATCAAACACTAGCATCTTTCAGATCTGCTCAGAATAAAATCAAAACTTGCTAGAAGACTTAAAAGTCATGTAACTCCTACACTATCAGGCCTATGGATCTTACAATTTGAACACAAGCAAGATATGAAATTTGCTACAACTTTTGTATTCACTACAACCATAGCAAACATCATTTACACCACGAAAATAATTGCACAAGCAAAACTGCAAATCCAGCCCAACAGCAGTGGTATAGAAAACGGATAGCATCATCAGAGAAGCATAACTGGAGTTCTAGACCTCCAACAAACATGAACCATAACTTTTTGAAAAGCTTAGGAAGTTACCTACAACTTTCTTATTCTCATATTAAGATGATTCTACAGTTAGAAGGGTCAACTAATCCAATAATTGCATCTCTGTCCAAAACATAGACAGAAACTGACATGCCACTTTAAACAGCTATAAATGGAGTTATACATGTCCAATAAATGTGGTTCTAGACTCTTTAGAAAGCTTAGCAAATTCTAAACAACTTTGTTGTAAACACCTAAAGCTAATTCTACTACTAAGAAGGCCCCACAGTAAGAACAAGGAAACCCTATCTGGGTTTGGGCAGAAACAGCCACAGAGATTTAAGCAAGTATAACTCAAGATCTACTTAGCCAAAAATCATGATATTTAACTTTTTGGAAAGCTTAAGAAAAGTACTAAAACTCATGTATTGTCATCAAATCATGATTCATAACTTAACTGAGCCAATTAATTCAAACATGCAGAACTGTTCAGAATAGGAGCAAATCAAAACAGGGCATTTGTTATTTTTATAACTCTTAAACTATAAATCCTAAACTCATGAAATTTTTACCAGACAACAACAATCACCTTAGTAGCACTCCACAAAAATTTCACATTTATTTGAGCACATCAACTGCAGTTATAAAAAAAACAAGTAAGACTAGCATTCAAACCCTGACTGCACAATTCCATTTTTACAGCTAAAACTTTAAACTAAAACCTGACATATTATAGATCTAGTGCATAGAGAATTTCACAAGGATTCCAAAAAGTCCTTATTTACTATTTTACGAATTTTCTATGATTTACTATGAATTTCCAAAGTTTCACCCGATTTACAACAAATAGGTCCCTCGAGGCACTATTCACTTGAGTCAATGACATTGCATTTAGAACCTTCACTTTCGTCGAATTTTAAGACGAGGTCCCTGACGCGAATCAAAGCAGGGAGGTCATCGGGGAGCTCGCGATTTCGGCCGGAGGCTGCTCGTCGTCGGCGGTGGAGTGGCGATGGAGCACCGGGGAACCCGTGCTGGCGCTTGGCGACGTCGGGCCTCACTCGTGCCAGGTCTCGGCCCGGCCAGCAGCGGACCACAGCCTCCTGGCCATGTGCGCCAGCGGCGGCCGTGGCGACCTTGCTGGTGGCAGTGTTGCCGGCTGCACCGGCAGCCCTGGGAGACGGCGCTACGGCCATGAGGCAGAGGGGATGAGGCGGAGATGGTGGCTGTAGCTGGAGGAAGGAGGAGGAGAGGGAGAGAAACATCAGCAGCAGCAGGGTCTTGCCCACTCGGCCATGGCGCTAGCAGGGAGAGGCAGAGAAGAGAGGGAGAGGGAGAATGGAGAGGGAGTGAGTGGAGAGGAGGTGCCGGTCCTTTACATAAGCACGGCAAGGTGGCAGCGAAGGCAGCACAAACGAGCCACGCGGCGCGAGCAGGGGCGCATGGCGGCCACGCGAGCTGCAGCGCCAGTCGGCCACTGTTCATCATTTTCAAAATTCTAATACCACCGCAAAAATACAAGCTGAAATCCCATTTTCCTCCCATCATATCTCCTAAACCGATCGATTATTTGCTCCACTGATTACACCGTTGTGTAGGGCTACAAGAGTACTCTAACTTTCCTTAAAGGAGTTTTCCCAAATTCGAAATGGTTTGCAAACTAAAATTCGCCAAATATGGGTACATTGAAACTGAAAACGGGAAGTTCGTCATCTACACTTAGCCAAATTTCAGGGTTCCAAAAACAGCAGTTCATTGAATCTTGTGAGCTCTGTTTGACTAGGTTATGGACCAAACTAGTTCTTGAGCATCAAACAATTTGGTTCTATTCGACTTAAACTTCAACTTTTATTTAAGGTGTAACTCCATGCAAGCACTATAAGCAAATGGTCAACGTCGGTCGAAAGTAGCATCGCGGTAAAGCTTAAATCCAAGTTTTAGACCGATGGAGGTATTTTCTTGTCCTCCGCTCAACACGAACCCTTCATGACTTTTGTTGTAGATTTCAATTTGAGTCGTTTGGGCAAGGTAGCAAGGTTTGGTTGACGATCTATAATTCCATTCACTTAATAAAGCAATCCAAGAAAGATTATAACTTATCATTTCATGTAACTTTTTGATTCCAAACTTCACGAAACTTTTCCAATCATCCATGTGGGTGGGAATTGATGTGAGGCACATGAAAGAAGTAGATCCAACATTACTCAAGCATACTTTTTGGAAAGGGCAACATGTAAGCAATGGTGCATGGTCCAAGTTTAAGTGGTCGCTCATTTTGTAGATTTGATCTTGAAACTTTCATCACCACTTAACATGTCATGTTTGAGTTTAAACCCATTGCTTAATTGGTGACAAACACCTAGGGGTGTTACAGCCCTCCCCCCGTTAAAGGAATCGCGTCCCTGAGATTCGGTGCAATAGACTTTTAAGAGAAGAGAAACATGTCAACCAGTTTCCAACATCAGTGATAGCATTAGGCTACTTAACTTTGGAGTATCAGAGAGGCTAATTTGATCACAACACTTTTTGATACTTGCTCTTCGTCGTAAGCTGTTGTCTGAAGAATTTCCTTCGTTGGCTGTCTAGAAAGCATTGTTATATTGGAAGGAATCCAAGATAGCACTGTCCTATGTACTTCGTCTTTGATGTACGAAGAGTGATACCAGCGTAGACTAAATACTTGTAACATCTACTTCCCTAGTGGATATAGCATAGACCTATGGACTTTGCACTAGACCACAGTCGGTTGACGGATATTCCTTACAATGGTGCTATATTTGCTCCCAAGGTTTGAAAAACAGTTCTCTATTAAAGTGGCTTGAGCACAACTTCTCGTAAAGGATGTGATCATAAACGGGTAAACGTCCTTTGAGGGTATGAGAAGCTAGTTAACCAATATCCAAACTGGTTGTAGCGGTGCAATCACTCAAATGTCAACTGATGGAAAGCTACATAATATATTGGTCCATTTATCATCCGACTGATAACTTGTTCAACCTTAAGTGTGGTGCACCTTTCTGATCCAATGAAAATGACATAAGTTGCTCACTAGATGATCGACGTCATTACAGGGACAGTCACGTTGAGTCACTTGCCTACCATCTCTTGCAGTCTGTTTATGTTCCTGTTAGTGACCTATTCTTCAAAGGTTAACCGTTGGACGACTCCAGAAGGAAGTCCTATTGCATCTAGTTCGACATACAGATCTTCTAACACGATAAGGAGAGATAACCAAGGAAGAGCTCCGGTGAAAATAACATATCAGTGCAGTTCGGCAATGGATCATGACTAGGAACCTCGATACCAGCGCGTGCCGAGCAGCACAGCCTTGTGTGTGCACCCACAGGAGGCTCTCAGTTTCGTCGCGGCACCGTAGATCGCTAATCGTGGTACCATTACTGAACATACAACCCACAAGAAATCTCACATGGCACAAATTAGGTTACATAGGAGCAAGCACTATGCGAAGGAGGGATAGCAAACAAAGGTAGTTACAAGGTTAGGAGTCAACAAGTAGGGGATCCAAAGATTTAAAACACAGCGCGAGAGAGCATAGCCTAATTGCCGAAGGCAACTAAGTAGGAGACTCTTGCTGAATTTCCATATACGCCTTGTGTCCACCAAGTGATTACCAAGTCAAGATTGACATGAGATTTGGTATTGTCGAGTAGCAACATGAGGTCAAGACTAATAAATATTCAGAGACTTGAAAGAGTTGGGGACAAACAAATGAGATTCAAGGGACAGAGCCATTGCACTGACTAGGGATTTAGTTGATAAAGCAATGACAGGATCTACGAGGAAAAGGTTCCAAAGCCAGAGTAGATAGTGATTAGTGTTGCACCAGATCATCTGTAGAAGAAGGAGCAATGAAGTCCGACAAGGATTTTGGGGCAAGGTCCTTCCACACAAGAGTGGGACAACCACAAAACATGCGAGCAAAGAAGGGGGCTAAGCTTGGGCCTAAGGTCATGCAAAGGCATGGATAAAGGTCTTCATAGCACAACGTTCAATGGCTAGCAACCACATGTACAGGCTCAGGCTGCTAAGAGAGAACTTAATTGAAAACGACAACTATGAGATTACCAAAACTTGGACGTTGTTCTAGGATAGCGCTCTTCAACACTCATATGCGCTCCGAGGACAAAAGGAGTGACAGCTACGGCACTACCTAGATTACGAGCATCCACACCTACATCATGGTCTTAAGCAAGCATTTCGAAATACTCAATCTAATTAGCTTAAGCGACTATTACTAAGCACAAAGATCACACCTAACAAGTAGTCACCTACAACAACACTGCTACACATATCACGCAAAACATGGTGGTAAAGTATTGTTATCTTTTATTTCCTTTTTACTGAGTAGGTGGATATCTCTACAAAACAAGTTTTACTTACATTTAGCAATTTAGTTTTCAAAGGGGTGAACCTTTTGCTAACTATTAACTTTGTCATCAATTTCCTTTGGAAGCAAACATACAAGGCAAAGCTAATCACCCACTATCTTCAAGCACAGCTATTCAAGCGGCATGGAACAAGGCACTTTGTCTAGCTTCACACAAGGAAGATAGTAGCATCACATTGATCACAAGTTACTTAGTATTAGGACAAGGTGAGGGAAGCATATTTATGCACAAGCACAATCATGATGCATGCTCGTCCTATTCGTCCTCACAAAATTGCCAGCCTAAGGCGGCAATCACGTTCTATGTCGGTGGCATAACACGTACTCTCTCGATATATAGCTAGTCGTTAGCTACATTCAATCTACACATTCGTGGTTAGCATACCTGTAGGCAAACTCATTGCAGCCCATCCCCACAAGAGATAAATAAGCACACAATGAAAGCGGTAATCTAAGATACTCTCCATATACACATCCCCAGATGTATATACTTTGATATCCATAGCTACCCGATAAATATACCCGCAATTAAGTACCTTCATATATACATGTGTGTAACATGTAAATATTCCAGTAACCATAGCTAACTCTCCCCTAGACCGATAGTTGGACGGTCATGCTCTCACAACTCACACTTACCTGGGCGTAGAGGCAATTGATCCATACATTACCATTCAAGTGAATGGCATCCATACAATAGCACGCCGTATGGACGACTGAAAGAAAAATTGCAATAAAGTACATCCCCCAAAGTTAGTACTTAGATGGCCACCTAATAGTCCTTAACTAGGCATAAAGGAGGATGTCGCTAGCATAGTTTTGCAATTAAGTTTTGACAAATTTGCCTATCGCTAAAGTTTTAGTCAAACTAGGCTTTTTAAAACCAAAACTTTGTTTTTAAAACGACGTACATGACAGTATTATGCTTAATCTCGCTCTGATACCAGCTGTGACAGAACCGCCCAATTTATACAAGATCAAGTATGGCTGTCCCCGCTTAACACGTTGACACGCGCATACTCTCACTTATATAAACCCGGTAGTCCACCGAGTGTCACGCAGGACCTCGGTAAATCAACATCACAACCAAGATCGCGTGATTAAGCAAATACACATCACATACACAGAGTTGCAGCGGAAATAATATTACAAATAGGTTCGTAAATAATAATACAAGTTTGGATTTCAAAACCGATTAGTGAAAACAACATTGCTTTCGAAGGATTTTATTAATATGAGTTCCAAATACATTGCTAGCATAAGTGACATCCTCAGATAAAAGCATATAGATGAGAATAAATATAGAGTCACCGAGCCCACCGGCGGTTAGCCACCATCTTCAACAGGCCGAAACCTCACCTGCAACATGGTGGGATAAACCCTGAGTACTCGAATGTACTCAGCTAGACTTACCCGTCATAACCAGAAATAAAATTGACTCCAAGGAGTATGCAAGGCTTTATAAGTGGAGGTAGCTTGACAACATTTTGCATAAAAAGCGATTAACTCAATTATACAATTATAATTCTGTCATCAAGTTAATTAGAACTATCCATCTCTAGATTAGCAACTATCCTGTGCCAAACATGTGGTATATCTTTTTAGAGCATACAATAGTAACCATAGCAGGTATAGTAATTCCATGTTTATCCGAACCATCACATTCCATAATCCAATTACTACGATGTTGGGACTAGCCAAGTTTCTCACTATCCGGGAGAGACGGCGATTCGAATCGATTTCAACCAGCTGGGAATTTATTCCTAACACAAACCCAGGCAGACCAGATCAACGGTCACCTTAGGTCACCTTTGGTACAACTCAGGTACACATTTCGCGGGTCCGTACTGCACCGCACAATCTGAGATACCAGATGCCAGGACGTTCAGGCCTAGCCTGCCCTTGGGCTCAGTCTGATTGTCCCCCGGAAGGAGCGCACAACAGAACGGGTCCCGGCCTGAGTTGAATTACTCGGCTTCGCGGTCGGAACGAGTTATCCAGCCAGCTAAGTGAGAGGCATGCGTTCAATCTTGTCAGAAGCGCCAACAACGGTACGGTCCTTAATCGACACAGACGGAATCACATGAGTCAACCTACACATAGACTCCGCCCGGCCTCGATTTACTTTTACCCCATGGTTCTTTTCCACGATAGCAAATATAGCCAACCGTGCTCCGGTATCCACCTATATCTCGCAGGTGACAGGATATCACCCGACTTCTACCGGTCTAAGCATGGCTAAGCATATATTCGATCCTGGACCTATACCGGTTAAAGGTGTAATATCTGGACAAGAAATTTATATGCATCAAGTGGTTCCATTCAACTCTTATAACCTAATGCATCAATCATAAGTACTTAAGTAATCATTTGTAAAATACTGGGAGACTTAAAATGCTCCGGGGCTTGCCTGGGATCCGACACAAGTCAGTTCAGTTAGCTTGTACTGACTTGGTGACATCTCCGGCCCTAGCACTTGCTTAGTCCTTCCATCTTCGGGATAGATCCACCAAACACCGTCTTCGGGTTTGACTCCACATCACATCCTTCACGTGGTTCATCTAGCGTACCTAAATGAGATGCAAGATGCATGTGTATGAATACATGGAAGTGAAATAGACAATGCATCGCAGGCAGTAAGTAAGACAAGCACAAGGTTACGTTAACATGCACAAGCACTTCGCATTGCTTACTATAAATATCGCACAATTTATCATGCCACGATAGCAAAGAAGATGACAACACCAAGCATGACACAAGTTTCCCAAGATCTCAGGTACTCTAACTCAACCATCATCAAAGGTATGAGCCACACTTAGCAATATACAAGCAAACAACTATAATTGGAATCTATCAATTTCTGGACATGAAAACAACAGCTACAAGATTTAGCTATAACTGGAGTTACACAAATCCAAATGACTTGCAAGAAGACATTCTGGAAAGCTTATGAAATTATTACAATTCATATTTAATCATCTTAGCACTGATTCTCAAGTTAACTAAGTCAAATATACCCATTTACAGAAACTGGTCTAAACAAGACAGAGAGTAATCAATTCTGTAACCCAAATTTAAACAGGCATAACTCACAAACTACTTGGCCAAATACCACCAAATTTTAACAGAATATAGATACATGAATTATCTACAACTTTGTTATTATCACCAAAAGCTCATTCAAATCCTAACTAGATCAAACACTAGCATCTTTCAGATCTGCTCAGAATAAAATCAAAACTTGATAGAAGACTTAAAAGTCATGTAACTCCTAAACTATCAGGCCTATGGTCTTACAATTTGAACACAAGCAAGATTATGAAATTTGCTACAACTTTTGTATTCACTACAACCATAGCAAACATCATTTACACCACGAAAATAATTGCACAAGCAAAACTGCAAATCCAGCCCAACAGCAGTGGTATAGAAAACGGATAGCATCATTCAGAGAAGCATAACTGGAGTTCTAGACCTCCAACAAACATGAACCATAACTTTTTGAAAAGCTTAGGAAGTTACCTACAACTTTCTTATTCTCATATTAAGATGATTCTACAGTTAGAAGGGTCAACTAATCCAATAATTGCACCTCTGTCCAAAACATAGACAGAAACTGACATGCCACTTTAAACAGCTATAAATGGAGTTATACATGTCCAATAAATGTGGTTCTAGACTCTTTAGAAAGCTTAGCAAATTCTAAACAACTTTGTTAGTAAACTACCTAAAGCTAATTCTACTACTAAGAAGGCCCCACAGTAAGAACAAGGAAACCCTAGTCTGGGTTTGGGCAGAAACAGCCACAGAGATTTAAGCAAGTATAACTCAAGATCTACTTAGCCAAAAATCATGATATTTAACTTTTTGGAAAGCTTAAGAAAAGTACTAAAACTCATGTATTGTCATCAAATCATGATTCATAACTTAACTGAGCCAATTAATTCAAACATGCAGAACTGTTCAGAATAGGAGCAAATCAAAACAGGGCATTTGTTATTTTTATAACTCTTAAACTATAAATCCTAAACTCATGAAATTTTTACCAGACAACAACAATCACCTTAGTAGCACTCCACAAAAATTTCACATTTATTTGAGCACATCAACTGCAGTTATAAAAAAAACAAGTAAGACTAGCATTCAAACCCTGACTGCACTAATTCCATTTTTACAGCTAAAACTTTAAACTAAAACCTGACATATTATAGATCTAGTGCATAGAGAATTTCACAAGGATTCCAAAAAGTCCTTATTTACTATTTTACGAATTTTCTACGATTTACTATGAATTTCCAAATTTTCACCCGATTTACAACAAATAGGTCCCTCGAGGCACTATTCACTTGAGTCAATGACATTGCATTTAGAACCTTCCCTTTTCTCGAATTTTAAGACGAGGTCCCTGACGCGAATCAAAGCAGGGAGGTCGTCGGGGAGCTCGCGATTTCGGCCGGAGGCTGCTCGTCGTCGGCGGTGGAGTGGCGATGGAGCACCGAGGAACCCGTGCTGGCGCTTGGCGACGTCGGGCCTCACTCGTGCCAGGTCTCGGTCCGGCCAGCAGCGGACCACAGCCTCCTGGCCATGTGCGCCAGCGGCGGCCGCGGCGACCTTGCTGGTGGCAGTGTTGCCGGCTGCACCGGTAGCCCTGGGAGACGGCGCTATGGCCATGAGGCAGAGGGGATGAGGCGGAGATGGTGGCTGCAGCTGGAGGAAGGAGGAGGAGAGGGAGAGAAACATCAACAGCAGCGGCGTCTTGCCCACTCGGCCATGGCGCTGGCAGGGAGAGGCAGAGAAGAGAGGGAGAGGGAGAATGGAGAGGGAGTGAGTGGAGAGGAGGTGCCGGTCCTTTACATAAGCACGGCAAGGTGGCAGCGAAGGCAGCACAAACGAGCCACGCGGCGCGAGCAGGGGCGCATGGCGGCCACGCGAGCTGCAGCGCCAGTCGGCCACTGTTCATCATTTTCAAAATTCTAATACCACCGCGAAAATACAAGCTGAAATCCCATTTTCCTCCCATCATATCTCCTAAACCGATCGATTATTTGCTCCACCGATTACACCGTTGTGTAGGGCTACAAGAGTACTCTAACTTTCCTTAAAGGAGTTTTCCCAAATTCGAAATGATTTGCAAACTAAAATTCGCCAAATATAGGTACATTGAAACTGAAAACGGGAAGTTCATCATCTACACTTAGCCAAATTTAGGGTTCCAAAAACAGCAGTTCATTGAATCTTGTGAGCTCTGTTTGACTAGGTTATGGACCAAACTAGTTCTTGAGCATCAAACAATTTTGGTTCTATTCGACTTAAACTTCAACTTTTATTTAAGGTGTAACTCCATGCAAGCACTATAAGCAAATGGTCAACGTCGGTCGAAGTAGCATCGCGGTAAAGCTTAAATCCAAGTTTTAGACCGATGGAGGTATTTTCTTGTCCTCCGCTCAACACGAACCCTTCATGACTTTTGTTGTAGATTTCAATTTGAGTCGTTTGGGCAAGGTAGCAAGGTTTGGTTGACGATCTATAATTCCATTCACTTAATAAAGCAATCCAAGAAAGATTATAACTTATCATTTCATGTAACTTTTTGATTCCAAACTTCATGAAACTTTTCCAATCATCCATGTGGGTGGAAATTGATGTGAGGCACATGAAAGAAGTAGATCCAACATTACTCAAGCATACTTTTTGGAAAGGGCAACATGTAAGCAATGGTGCATGGTCCAAGTTTAAGTGGTCGCTCATTTTGTAGATTTGATCTTGAAACTTTCATCACCACTTAACATGTCATGTTTGAGTTTAAACCCATTGCTTAATTGGTGACAAACACCTGGGGTGTTACAATCTCCATCATTGATTCAACATCTTTGTGAGATTGGGAGAGAATCCAAGTGCATTCCTTCAGTGATTGCATCTAGAGGCACTTGGTGTTCATGTTTCGCTGTGGGATTCGCTTGTTGCTCTTGGTGGTTGCCACCACCTAGATGGCTTGGTGTAGCGAAGGAGGATTGGCATGAGTTGATGATTGTTCATGGCCATCTCCGATGATTGTGAGGGGACTTGTGCCTTCCCTGGTGGAGCGCCAAAAGGTAACCCTAGTGGATTGCTCATGTCATTGAGTTACCTCACTTATGGGTAGGTTCTTGCAGTGTCCAATTATGTGAATGAGGTTCATGCAACACCTCTTAGCCGCTGAACCACCAAGTGTTGGTCGACACAATGGGAACATAGCGTGTTGGCAAGCACGTGAACCTTGGGAGAAAATTGGTTGTCTCTTGCCCTTTTTGGTATTCTCCTAGTGATTGATTTAGTGTTCATCTTGTGATTGGTTCACTCCTCTACATGGCAGTAGAATCACCATACTCACTCATTTATATTCTTGCAAACTAGATGTAGAAAGCTCTTTAGTGTAGTTAGAATTGAGAGCTTGCTTTGTTGTTTTGAGTCCATCTAGTGGAGCTCTTTAGTGTAGCAAGTGTGAGAGCTCTTAGTGAGTAGTGACTTAAAAAATTGAGTGTAGTGATCATAGTAACTAGAATTGTTGGATTGGTGGCTTGCAACCCTTGTAGAGCTAGAGCAAGTTTGCATTTAGCTATTTGTTATACTAATCAAATTACTCTAGTTGGTTTGTAGATTTTTAAATAGGCTATTCACCCCCTCTAGCCATATTAGGACCTTTCATATACAATGCTTCAAAAGGAGCCATCTTGATGCTTTCTTGATAGCTATTGTTGTAGGAGAATTTGACCAAAGGTAGCCATTTCTCTCATGAACCCATAGAAGAAATCACAGAAGCTCTCCACATATCCTCTAGAATCTGATTCACTCGCTCAGTGTAACCAGCTATTTGAGGGTGGTAAGTAGAGCTACGAATCAATTGGGTGCCTAGCTACTTATGCAGATGTTCCCAAAAATAATTAACAAACTACGGTCCTCGATCTGACATAATGCTTTTAGGCACACCATGCAATCGTACGATTTGGGCAATGTACAACTCTACATACTGATGGGGTTGATATCTTTCCTTAACAGGGATGAAATGTGTAGATTTAGTCAAGCGGTCAACAATTACCCATATGGAATCATGACCGTTTTCAGTGGTTGGAAGCCTAACTATAAAATCCATACTGATGTCATCCCATTTCCAACTTGGGATAGACAATGGCTGAAGTAGTCCAGCTGGCTTCAAATGGATGGCCTTGACCCGACCGCAATTATCGCATCTAGCAACAAATGCTACAATTTCTTTCTTCATTTTTGTCCACCAGAAGCGTGTTTTTAGATCTTGGTACACTTTACTGCTACCTGGGTGATTGGACAAATTGGAAGAGTGTGCTTCCTGTAGAATTTGGTTTCTCAATTCTCTATCTTTTGGCACTACAAGCCGATCCTTAAACCACAGCACACCCCTCACAACTAGCCGAAAATGTTTGGTTTCTTCATCTTTCATTTTTCTTTTGATATGGAATATGCACTCATCGGTCTTTTGGAGCTCAATGATTTTAGACTCAAGAGAGCAACTAACAGTGATATTGTGTAAGATTGCTAGATGCAATAAGTTGAAACCATCTTCCAACAAGGGATTACACTGATACTTTTGACTTAAGGCGTCTGCAACCACATTGGCTTTTCTCGGATGATAATGTACTTCTAGTTTGTAATCCTTGATCAATTCCAACCATCTTCTCTGCCTCATGTTCAATTCAGGTTGGGTGAAAATGTACTTGAGGCTCTTGTGATCAGTGTAGATATGGCAAAAATTACCAAGCAGGTAATGTCTCCAAATTATAAGAGCATGGACAACTGCTGCTAATTCCAAATCATGGGTTGGATAGTTGACTTTATGCTTTCTCAGTTGCCGCAAGGCATAAGCAATGACTCAGCCTTCCTTCATTAGAACACACCCCAAACCGGTACCCGATGTGTCGCAAAACACATCAAAAGGTTTCTCAATGTCAGGCTGTGCTAAAACAAGAGCAGTAGTTAGCAATGTTTGTAAAGTGTGAAAAGCTACCTCACACTCCGGTGTCCATACAAATTTTCATCCTTCTAAAACAACCTAGTCATGGGCTTGCCAATTTTGGAGAAATCCAGAATAAACCGACGATAATATCCTACTAAGCCAAGAAAACTCCAAACCTCATGAACAGAGGTTGGGGCTTTCCAATCAAGAACCTCCTACACCTTGGATGGGTCCACCGAGATTCCATCTTCAAATAAAACATGGCCTACGAAAGGTACTTTCCTCAACCAGAATTCACATTTACTAAATTTAGCATATAACTTATGCTCTCTCAGCCTAGACAACACCACTCTCAAGTGCTCTGTGTGATTTTCTGCATTCTCGGAATAGATCAAGATATCATCGATAAACACAACCACAAACTTATCAAGCTCAGGCATAAATACCGAGTTCATTAAATACAAGAAATAGGTAGGAGCATTGGTCAACCCAAAGGACATGACTAAATACTCATAGAGGCCATACCTAGTGGAAAAAGCCATCTTAGGTATGTCCTCAGGCCTGATCTTGATTTGGTGATAACCTAACCTCAAATCAATCTTAGAGAACACTTTTGCTTTTGCCAATTGATCAAATAAGATATCAATACAAGGCAAAGGATATTTGTTCTTGATAGTAACAGCATTGAGTGGTCGATAGTCCACACACATTCACAAAGACTTGTCCTTCTTTTTCACAAATATGGCTGGACAACCCCATGGTGACAAACTAGGGTGAATGAGACCCTTTTCTAAGAGCTCTTGCAATTGGGTCTTCAATTCTGCTAATTCATTTGATGGCATTCTATAAGGTCTTCAGGAGATGGGCACTGTACCTAGTATTAACTCAATCTTGAACTCTATATCCCTGTTGGGTGGTAACCCGAGCAATTCATCTGGAAAGACATCCGGAAACTCATATACTATAGGAATATCAGCAAGGGCCATAGGCTAGATAGCATTGGCCACATTTTGGAGATCAAACTCCCTAGAAAGGGGTACTAGAAAAGCATCATTATTCCTAGGGTCTCTCAACATATTTGTAGTATACTCTCGTTCACTTATTTGGATAAGTACATCTTTAACTATATGATTGGTAGAAATGTTATTCACGGTTGCACTTATACAGTAACCACCTTTGTCTACTACAAATATTTTCTGATCATACTTGGATGCAAATGTTGGACTCATGAATGAATGTGAAGCCCCAGAATCAAACAAAACAACTATAGGGTAATGGTTCACAAGAAACATATCAGCTATGATAACCTCGCTAGAGGGAATCTCTTCCATGGTGGTGTAATGCACATACCCTAGGGCGTGCATTTGTAGATGCTGGCTTCTGATTATTCTTCTTGGGGTAAGGGCACTCCTCGCCCAATGACCAGTCTTGTTGTAATTGAAACATGGTTGATTGTTAGGCGGTGCCTTTGAGTTACCTTGTCCTGCACCACCCTTAGGCAGTAGAGTAATAGAGTATGCCCAATGATACCCTTTAGTTGCTTGGCTTGGCTGGGCCTTCTTCTGAGGTGGTCGGTATTTTGGAGCAGGTGGGTGGTATTGGGTTCTTGCCACCACTGGAGCTCTCTGCTGAGATGCACCGGCTTCAAAGGCCCTCTTGCGGCTCTTGGATGTAGCATAAATATTATTATGATTCTCTTGTGTTAGTGTATCACTCACTAATTCATTGTAGGTCTCACTCTTGTTATTTGCTAGAGTCTTCATCAACTTTGGACCTAGCCCTCTCTTGAAGCTTGCAATCTTCTTAGCATCGGTATTCACAAACTTAGGCGCATACCTAGAGAGGTTATTGAAGGCATGCAAGTACTCAGTGAGACTTTTGGTGCCCTAAGTAAGCCTCATAAACTCTGTATGTTTCATGCTCATAAGATTTGGGGGAATATGATGCCCCCTAAAAGCAGCTTTGAACTCATTCCATGTAACCTGAGCATTAGCAAGGAGGGTAGATAGGTAATGAGTCCACCAAATGCCTACTGGACCATGCAACTGATGTGAGGCATATTTAGCCTTCATATGCTCTGTAACTCTCATGAGACAAAACTTCTGCTCAATGGTATTGAGCCATTCATTGGCTTGCAATGGATCCTCTGCCTCCTTAAAGATAGGAGGTTTAGTGTCCAAAAGGTCCTTGAATTCACTATACTAATTTGGTTTAGGTCCCTGGTGTTGGTCCCGTCCCCATTGAAAGCTCTAGTTTGGTTTTGGTGAATTGATGAAACCCTAAGTGCTAACCTAGTTTATCAAAGTGATTATGAGATAGGTGGCACATTCCAAGTGGTGGAGCAAATGAAGATCATTACATGATGATGGTGATGCCATGGTGATGATAAAATGCTTGGACTTGGAAAAGAGGAAAGAAAAACAAAAAGCTCAAGGCAAAGGTGAAATTGATAGGAGCTTTTCGGTTTAGTGATCGAGACACTTAGAGTGTGTGATCACATTTAGGATTGATAGTTGTACTATTAAGAGGGATGAAACTCATATCAAAATGCGGTTATCAAAGTGTCACTAGATGTTCTAATTCATTGCATATGCATTTAGGATCTAGTGGAGTGCTAACACCCTTGAAAACATTTGTGAAAATATGCTAACACACATCCACAAAGGTGATACACATTGTGTTTTGCACTTGGGAGCAAGGGTTCAGAACTTCACCGGCGGAGTGTCCGCCCATACAGAAAATTTAGGGTTTCACAGAGTGCACCAGACGTTGGTCACGTGGTGACCAGACGCTGGGGAGCAGCGTTCGGTCAATTAAAAAAGAAGATGGTACTCTCAGTCTCTTGACTGGATGCAAGTGACCGGACATAGGCTAAACACTATTTAATGGCCGGTCTTGCTGATGTGGCAGCGCACAGAGGAGACAGTGAGTGATCGGATGTCGGGTGAGTCCGGTCGGTGGTGACCGGACATGTTCGGTCATGAATGGAACCTTAATGGAAATGACTGGATGTTGTGGACCTGCGTCCGATCACTTTGAGCAGCATGTCCGATCACAACTTCAGTGTACTGATGACCATTGAGATCGGGCAATCAGCATTTGAAGTAGGGGACACATGGTGAAGATCTGATGTCTAGACGCTGGGGTCCTGCATCTGGTCGATCAAACCGGCGCGTCCGGTCACCCCAATTTTTTAGGGAATAGAGAGCCAACGGATCTATTCATGGGGGACTCTCTATTTAAGCCCCATGGCTAGCTCAAGCTCACCCTCTTGGCCATTTGCATTGACATAGCAACCTTGTGAGCTTAGCTAAAGCCCTCCCACTCATCTCCATCATTGATTCATCATCTTTATGAGATTAGGGAGAGAATCCAAGTGCATTGCGTGAGTGATTGCATCTAGAGGCACTTGGTGTTTGTGTTTCGCTATGGGATTCACTTGTTGCTCTTGGTGGTTGCCACCAGTCTAGATGACTTGGTGCAGCGAAGGAGGATTGGCATGAGTTGGTGATTGTTCGTGGCCATCTCCGGTGATTGTGAGGGGACTTGTACCTTCCCCTGACGAAGCACTGAAAGGTAACCCTAGTGGATTGCTCATGTCATTGAGTTACCTCACTTGTTGGTAGGTTCTTGTGGTGTCCAATTGTGTGGATGAGGTTTGTGCAACTCCTCTTAGCCGCCGAACCACCCAGTGTTGGTCGACACAATGGGGACGTAGCGTGTTGGCAAGTACATGAACCTCAGGGACAAAATTGGTTGTCTTTTGCCCTTTGGTATTCTCTCGGTGATTGATTTAGTGTTCATCTTGTGATTGGTTCTCTCCTCTACACGACGGTATAATCACCCTACTCACTCATTTATATTCTCGCAAACTAGTTGTAGCAAACTCTTTAGTGTAGTTAGAATTGAGAGCTTGCTTTGTTGTTTTGAGTTCATCTAGTGGAGCTCTTTAGTGTAGCAAGTGTGAGAGCTCTTAGTGAGTAGTGACTTAGCAAATTGAGTGTCTAGTGATCATAGTAACTTGAATTGTTGGATAGGTGGCTTACAACCCTTGTAAAGCTAGAGCAAGTTTGCTTTTTCGCTATTTGTTATACTAATCAAATTGCTCTAGTTGGTTTTTAGATTTTTAAATAGGCTATTCACCCCCCTGTAGCCATATTAGGACCTTTCACCCATCCACAACCGATGTTCTGCGCAATCCCACTGCAGTACTTCCCCCATAGACCGTTCAGTTCTAGGAGCTTGGGCCATCATTTCCACTGGCATGGGGTATGGTGGTGGTGGGAGATCATCATCACCCTCATGACTGGTACTGGCCCCTCCACGAGTGCGAGTCATCTACAAAATTGCAACAACAAGTGATTGTTGGATGATGTCAAGAGATTGTAGAAGAATTGTATAACCATGCCATACTATAATTACTAGAGAGAATCTCAAATTCATACAATAACACAGAGGCACTATAATTCATTTCCACAACATAATATCACCAATAGGACCACTTATCGTACTCACAACACGTTCCTGTATATGCCAAATTTTTTTCTTACCAAAAATAACTAGGAATTCATTAAAAGGTGCAATCACCACATGTATTACATGTAGGGTTCCAATAACCTGCATTACGAGTTCATTACACAAGGATCAAAGATAAAGAGCTAACGCATCTAGCTAGATACTATAGCTAAGCTACTCCTCGAGGTGGTTACTATCGATGTTGGATACACCATCACCATGGTCATCCTCAAAAGGCTCAATCTCCTCCTCTTCAGGCTAATCCTCGACATCCACCTCCATACCATCATCCTCAACAATCAACACATTGGGATCTTCTTCCACCGCTGGAGCTAGAGGAAGAATTGGGTTCACCATGTTATTAAGACGACTGAACATCTAGCTGAAGCTCCTCAATCTGGCGTATGAGCTCCTGCTCTCTACGATCAAACTCTGTTGCCTACCTAGCAACCTAGAACACACTCTAGATTCTAGCTACCTCCCTAGTCTTAGCAAGGCAAATGACCTTATCCCTCTCAGCACAGACATCCTATAACTCAGCCCTAGCTACATCTCTTTCGGCAACAACATGGACAAACTACCCTCGATGAGCTTCCAAGGCTGTCATATAATTACCTATCTCATTCTGAGCTGCTCTAATTACCATTTGGTGCCTGTGCACATGTCCTCGCATCCTACGCTGTGTAGCCTATGCTCTTTGGAGCTCTTGCATGCAACTGATGTAACTATCCTGGTGAGAGTAAAACATCTTCATAACTGCATACATGATACTCATGGCAGCATTACTACTTCCTGCTCTTTCATCCCTGGTATCTTACCAAAGCATTACCATCTGGCTAGGTCCAAGCAGTCTGTGATGCATCCACTCGAGGGAAGAGATCCAATGGGCCCATTGACAAGCTCATCACTGAATTCCTGATAGCTTTCGCTGAGAACTTCAAAAGCGACCACTTGGGCACCCTCCTAAGGGGTCTGTCCATCTGACTTGATACTCCATCCTTGCCACTAAGGGGTGTCCCATGGGCAGCGATAGTGACCCTGCACATCGTACCACCATTGTCCCTCAGTTACCACTTTGCTCCAAAAATAGTGTGGCAGAACCTCCTAAATTATAGGGCCCACATGCACCTATTCAATGTCCAATGACCTCTGACGACTATGCATATGTTCTGGTAACTTAAGAAGACTAGTCGGGTGTCCACGAGGAACCCCGAATCATCCACAATTTCTGAAGCAGGATCCCATTACAGAGTCATTGCAGTATTACAACATTTATTCAAATATCTACATCAGAGTAAAATAGCGGAAGTCTTATAATAACTTAGTTTACAAACCAGTTGTTTCAAACCTTACAAACTAAGTTCGATAATTATTACAAACCATAGTAGTGGAGTGGCATTAGTAACATAATACAAACACACAATATAAGTACCCTACCCAAGGGTCACACATTTACTTATCATCATCGATCTGAACAACAGTCATGCTAGCACGGTCCAAAGCAGACCTGCTCATGAAGCTCACCTACAACAAGGGTCAACGAACCTGAGTACAAAAGTACTCAGCAAGACTTAACCAAAATAACAATAGATAAGACTCAGGAATACAGGCTCAGGGATTCAAGGTAAGGCTTTAGCAATAAACAAGATTCTTTTGCGTAAAAGCTCTTTAAAAATATTCTTTCAACATTTAATTCTTCATAAAGACCATATATGAATCTACCATGATCCGTAATGAGATCATGAACTTCACATCAAACTCTTTCTCACAACTTCCTCAAGTTTCATTTATTAACTACGATGATGAACAGTGAGTTGAGTCTCCATAACCGAGGAGCAATGACTGATTCAAACCGATTATAACCCTAGCTGGGGATTCCCAACCACACGACATATGCAGGTTACCAACCTACCCTCAGATCCTCCAAAACAAGAATGGGTCCATGCCACCCGAGAATACTAGTACTCCACCAATCTAGCCCATTGCCACTGTGGGTACACGCTACTCTCGCCATCTCTCCACTCCTAGTGCGCTGAGTAGCCATTCTCATAATAGAATAGCTAAGTTAAGGCTTACCAGAGTATGTGATCAGTACTACAAAGTCTCACCTCATGCAATTCAACTAATGGATGTGTCTTAATCGATACAGGCGGAAAGAACCCGCTCACAAGACCTCCATGTCTTGTGGCTCCCATACACCGAGTCTGCTCGGTCTCGATTTATTACTCCACATGCTCATATCTCATGATAACATAAGTAACCAATCAGTAACCGAGAAACCATTTTATATCTCGCAGGTGACCAGGTGATCACCCGACTTTTATCGTTCTAAGCATGGCTAAGCATGAAATAAGCATACTCAGATTGAAACTGGTTAACAATGGTTGGTATTGAAAAACAAGGTTGGTAATGCACCAATTAGGTTTTCACTCAACTCCTAATCACTTAATGCAGTATTGAAAAGCAAAAGCGATATAAATTTGTAAAACACAAGGTAGGCTTAAATGCATCTGGGGCTTGCCTTGGTTAACGGAAAAGTCTGGTTCCGGAGACGTTCCACAATTATCAAATCCGACCTCAACAGATGGATTAACCTCCTCCTCAACTTGATTGACTACCATGTGCTCACTTTCGTTCACTACATGTAGTAACAATGCCATGTTTAATATGATGCGAGATATAAAACATGATGCTTGATGATGGATACAAAAAATTAATAACTCGAATACAACTTTCCTTCGCGGTACAGTTGCAAACCAACAACTAACTAAACCTTTTTCATAAACCCAAACACTTA
The DNA here is from genome assembly GCF_019320115.1 of Miscanthus floridulus. Classification (NCBI taxonomy): domain Eukaryota; kingdom Viridiplantae; phylum Streptophyta; class Magnoliopsida; order Poales; family Poaceae; genus Miscanthus; species Miscanthus floridulus. The sequence goes on along the minus strand of NC_089586.1, from coordinate 65,142,777 downwards.
CTTTAAGTACCAAGGATGATCTTATACTAATGACCCAAGGTCATCACTCAATCCAAAATTCAAACAAAAACCTAAATTATTAAGGTTTACTATTTGCTTTTATGAATTAATTATTTAATTAAAAGATATGAAATAAATCAACTTTCTCCAAATGAGCTCAAAATTTTTATGAAGGCTTATCACATGATAACTAAGTGTCAAAATAATTTTCATAATTTTTGGATAAATAATACAACCTAGAAAAATCATGGAAGCTCATTTATTAATTAATTAGAGTCAATTTTTATCACATTCAAAATGTACTAAAAATCAACATTTAATATTTTTCCTAAATAGTTTACATCACAGAGAGGTCACACAAAAATTTACATAATTTTTGGAGCTCTAATTAATTCTATACAAAAATAACAAATCACAGCACTATTCATTCAATTTTGCAAAATAGAAAAATCCATTTTCAAATAACGGTCACTGACAACGGGGTCCCACATGTCAGCGTCGTCCTCGCGCTGCTCAACAGTGACGACCGCGCTTTGACCGGCGATTTCTCGCCACCGGTGAGATCAACGGCGACGGCGAAGGGTACCAACGTGATCACCACAACAAGGCGCACCTATTGGTGGCACTAATTGCACCAATTATAGCTCAAACCGAGCTCGACGCCGGCCATGGCGAACACAGCGGATGCGGCTGTGCTACGCTGGCGAAGGGAGACTGGTAGAGGTTAAATAAAAGGCCCAGGAAAGCATCAGGAGCTCACCTCAAACACGAGCAGAAAGATGGACTAGAGGAGCAACGGAGAAGCTCGTCGTCGGTCACAGCAATCACGGATGGCGCAAACAACGTCGACGACGGTGCTTCGGTGGCTACGGTGGACAAAATGGTCAAGCAACAAGGCACAAAGCATCACTGGCAACATGGAGAAGATGGAGCAACACTTCGCAAGGACAGAGGCTAACCATAGAACTCTGGCCACTGGTGAAGCGGGATCACCGGTGACGTTGTCGGCCACAAGGAAGAAAGGCAACGAGCTGACGCTTCTCGACAAAGTCAAGCTACAAGGGACGGTTTCGGCCGGGTTCGCAACTAATAGGTGGAGCTAAGACAGGCTTTGTCGAGGCTGGTATGCGCTATGGCGACGATGCGAGCTCGGCGGAGTAGCACGGTGGCGATGGGAAAAGCAGAGGAGAAGAAAAGAGAAGAACGGCAACGGTGCAAGCTTTAAAGAGCGGCCAGGAAGCAAGAGGAAGCCACGCCACGGCCTTCTCCACTGCCAGCGCAAAGCCGAACGTGAACACGAGCGCGCCTGGAAGGCCAGAGGAAGGTTGCCGGCGGTGACAGCTGCCCGCTGGTACTGTTCCAACTAATTACCGAATTGCCACTCATCTAATTTCTCAAATTACTCCCAAATTTATATAGTAGCTCAAAAATCTCCAAAAATAAAAGTTGTTTCAAATTCAAAGTTCTACAACTTTTCTTTAATAACCATACTCTAATTCAGTCTACATTTTGAAATGCAATGTTTGAAATCAAATGGGGACACTAAAAGTACATTTCGCCTTTTCAAATTACTTCAAATTTTATATAACAACTTTGAAAACTCCAAAAACCAACTTTGTACACCTTGACAAGCTCTACACTTTTGCTTTTAGGCTCAACCCCAAAATGTGCTTAGATTTTGAATTAGGTTTTTAGGGTAGAATTTAAATGCTGGAAATTAGGGTTTTCGGAAATTCAATTCAATACAAAGATTTTGAACTCAATTCAAACCATACAAGTCAACAAATATAACATAAAGGTAAACTTGTTTTAGTGTATGCATATAAAATTTTTCACTAACCCAAAATGATTTGCAATGCATATGATGACATGGCATGTTTTCAGTATTTAAACACCCGAGGTGTTACAAATAGCGAGGCGGTTCAGCACACACGACAGAGTGCAGTACCCTGCACAGTAAAGTGAGAGTCCCAAATAGTGCCAAAAATGTTTCGCTTGCAACAGGGGCTCCTGGGGCTGCCATATGTAGCAAATGTTACAATTTAATGAGACACGATTATAGAAAAGAGTTACTTAATAATAAGATCTTGCAAGGGGGAGGAACAATGCAATGACATGAATGAATGATGTATGCTTGTTCCATACATCCTCACAAACTTAGAGAAACAAATCCTAATGACATATGTGGTGGCATACATATGTTCTCTCAATATAATTGTAACTAAAGGAGCTACACGTTTCGTTGTTAGTGTACCTACAGAAGATTCATTTGAGCCTAACCCAACAGTTATATGTATAGAAAGGTAAATCTAGGCTCTAAGTTGCATATCAAGGATAGCTAGAATCTATATGAAAGCATATATATACTTCTGTATCAAAGCTACCCGATGATCAATTACACTACCCACAATTAAATACGCACCATACACACATTCAAGCATGCATATACAACCATATCAAAGCTAGCTCTCCCCGACCACACGCTCACTTCTTGTGGTCATGACACTCATCAACTTACCTTCTTACCTAGCATAGAGGCATTTGATCCATACATTACCACTCAAGTGAGTGGCATCCATACAATAGCATGCCATATGGACTGATGAAAGTAAAACCCCTCGTGTTAGTACTTAAATAGCCACCTAATAGTCCTTAACTGGGCATAAAGGAGATGACCACTAACACACTATAGTTTTAAGTTCAATCTTCAACACTCTAAACTTATTACTACAGTTGTAGAAATTAAGTTTATAAAACAAAAACCTTTGTTTTAATTACACATGTGACAAGTTTAGTGTTGAATCCTGCTCCTGATGCTAGCTGTAATAGTAACCGTCCAATTTATAAGAGCACAAGTACAATAGCAACCACTGAGCTAGTCAAACCATCACACTTGAGCCCATATAAATCCTAGTAGTTCCGTCGAGTATCGCGAAGGATCTCGAATCAACCAAAATACAAGCCAAGATCGTACATGATTCAACATACAAGCCACATGTTACAACAAGTTCACAAATAGTTTGTCATACATCAAAGTTCTAACATAGTTATTACAACATCAGTTTAACAGTAGCGGAAGTAACATAGTTCTGAACAACATCAACAGTAGTTTAGATACATAGCCAATTTTCATAGTCATCTCCAACAAAAGCACATAGTTGAGATGATATATAGAATGCCCATGCCCATGGTCCTATTCCTCATCCACTATAGGAGCAAAGCAGTGCTTACAGTAGCCGTGGTACATCACATTATCTGCAACAATAGGGAAATAAACCCTAAGTATGAGAAGGTACTCAGCTAGACTTACCCATCATAAACCAAAATAAGAGACACCACGAATCATGCAAGGCTTATAAGTGGAGCTAGTTGACATCCTTTGCCTACAGGCCAATATTTATCTAGTATCTTTTAACTTTTGAATAACAAGTTTATTATTCACTGTTTCATTCTAGATTAGCATCTATCCTATGCCAAACATGTTGTGTACCATTAAGTCATCACAATAGTAACCATATCAAGTTGAGCATTTCCATAATCCACATAACCATTACTTTCATCAATTGCTACGATGAAGGGGGCTCATGTCTAGTTCTCACTATCTGGGAGAGATGGTGATTCGAATTGATTCTTACCCAGCTGGGCAATTATTCCTAGCACACACCCATACTCCCCCCATCAGGGTCGCATCGGGTCACCTTTGGTACAACTCGGGTCCAAATCGTGGGTAAGACCAGCACCACACCCTCAAAGATACTACCAATCTACCAAGAGGCTCGAGACTCAAACCCACCCTTGGACTCATGCCATTGGCTCTCCACACGTCCTTACTACCTCCAGGGTGTGCACTTTAACTACTCGTGTCCCTGGCCTAAGTTGAGCTACTCGGCTTTGCGGTCAGAATGACTTATCTGGCCAACTATGTGAGAGGCATGCGTTCAACATGACAAGAGGGCCTCCAACGGCTGGTCCTTAAACGACATAGATGGAATCACTATACGTCACCACATCTAACATATAAGATTCCATCTGGTCTCCAATTGTTCAACATCACCAAGTTATGTTCCACGATAGCACAATATAGCCAACCAGTGATCAAGTCACCACCTATAGCTCACAAGTGATAGGAAATCACCCGACTACTATGGTCTAAGCATGGCTAAGCATAAAGGTCGATCCTAGACCTACATAGGATTCAAGATAGATATTTCTGGACAAGGAAAGTATATGCAGCAAGTAGGTTCCAATCAAGTCTTATCACCTAATGCATCAAACATAAAGGACTCAAGTAATATTTTGTAAAGTAGGGGATACTTAGAATGCTCCTGAGGCTTGCCTTTCACAAATGTGGTCGACTGGTGGTCAAGGCTCTCTAGGAGATGATCAACTTCAGGCTCGCCCTCGCCTAGAGCTTCTTGGTACTGAGCTTCTTGGTTCTCCTCTTGTGGATGAGCTTCGAGTTTCACCAACGTGATTTCTTTCCGCTGCACCTATTGCATGCATATGCATAAAGTAACTATCATGTATGCATAAGAAGGATTGTGAATGATATGACATGAGAACATGAATGATTCTATGCTAATGATTATTTCAAGTTACTTAGATGATAACCAAGTTGAATTCTTATTTACTGAGTAGGTGCATATCTCTTCTCTAGAATTTTCAAGAATCCACACCAAGTCTATTTCTGGACCACAACACAACAGCTACAAGTTTAGATCATAACTGGAGTTTTACTCAATCAATTGTTGTGATCTAGGACTTTATGGAAATCTCAAAAAATTGCCTACAACTTTCATTTAGTCATCACAAGATTATTTAATAGCTATCTAGGTTAAACAATTCAATCATCTAGATCTGTCTAGTAGACAAGCAAATTCTTACAGCAGATATCCAACAGCTATAACTCCCAAACCATTTAGCCTATTACCATAAAAATTGACACAAATAAGATCAGTAAGTTATCTACAACTTTTTTAATGACAAGTTTCATAGGAAATGTAATTATCATCATGAATTTATCAATACAACTGTAGCCATCTAGCGGAATTATAAAGCAATAATTAAGTTGCTGCTTATAACCAATCAACTTCAAGCACAACTACCATTATCAGCATAGCATATGCATCACAAGGGCCATAGAAAATATTATGTTTGTGCCAAACTAATGTATTTAGATGCCTTTATTAATTTCTTTAGATAATAAGGTGATTTATGAGATAAATATTTCCAATGTTCCATAAATTCAAAGAAAATACAGTAGCATACATATGACCCCAAAAGTCTAATGTACAAATTTCATGCAAATTGGATAAGTATAGCCCTCTATTAAAAATGACAAGTTGCTAAGGTTTATTTTAACAAAAATAGTTTAGCCTATTGAAAAGTGTCAAGTAATAGATTTCATATTTTTCTTAGATTCCCTAAAAACCCATTAACATTATATAAAAATTTGCATGTCCATTTGTTACTTATTTTTATCCTTATGAATTTCCTTAGAAAACACCATTTATTAAAAGATAAATAGAAAGACCCTACTCCAATCAAGTTTAGTGCAAGTTTAGTATTTTTCCTAGCTAGATCATGTCAACCCAAGATCAGCAAAATTGGAATCACAATTTTATCACTTACCTAGCTCAGGTAATGTATTTTACAAGATTGCAAACAATTTAAAAGCACTTATTTAGCTCCATTTAATTCTCCTAGTTAAATACTAGAAATAGTGCATTTCATATTTTATCAAATACTACACTTCATGGTGAATCCAACAAAATTTATTTCACCCCATTTGGACACTCCTAGCTCCTAGATATGAAATTTTGAAACATGCATTCAAATATGTGAAAACAAATCAAAAAATGAAATAATACACAGACTGACAGGTGGGGCCCGCTGGTTAGTAGGACCCACACGTCAGTGACTCTAGAGCAGAGGAGGTGCTCTGGCCAGCCCTATCTCACCGACGGTGAGATCACCGGTGACTACAGTGACACCAACGTGTTCCTCGTGATCTCCCACACCCAGTGGTACCCTTCGATGGATCGGTGGTGCACTGGAGCACCCTAACCTACGGCGATGGTGGCACGACTAGAGCTGTGTAGTGGCGCGCTGGCCACCTCCGACCATGGCATGTGCTGGTGATGACGGCTACTCCTTCCTGGTGACCTAGCGCAGCACTACGACGAGGATTAGCACATGGTGGTGCAGTGGAAAAGCTTGGCCACATGCATGGCCAAGCAGCGGCACATGGTGCGCTATGGTGGGGCTCTCTATTTTGGCTAGCCAGTGGTGAGAGAGGAGTCTCCATCTAGGTCACAAGACAGTGCAGAGACGACTAAGAGTAGGGACTAGAGTGACCTCGAGACGGATGGCTGCGGTGAGCTCAAGCTCACGGCCATGGCGGCCACGGCAGGAGCAGCGGTGTGTTCCCGCACGACCACGTGAAGTAACTGTCAAACCTAGTTCCTACCAATGCATATGGACCACATAGCAGCTATAGACTAGAGAATAGGATGATAGGAGGTGCGGTGGAATGGCGTGGCTATAGTGAGCCGAGCGCGCGGCGGCGCTTCGGTGATGGCATGGTGGCGGCAAAGCGAAATGTGCCCTTACCCTGGCTCGACAAGTGGAGCTACCTATAACACCCTAAAATTTGCCTCTTTGAAATAGAGTTAAAATGATTTAAGTTGGAATTTTTGAGCACATGAAATATAGGAAATAAAATTTTCATTAAATTAAAATACATCATAAGGTAGCAACATGTTTGAGCATACATGCCATTGCATTTGATTTTGTTGGTTGAGTGGTTGAAAAGTCAAAATAGTTAAAATGCTTTTGAAATGAAATTAAAAATGGCTTTGAAATAAAAGAAAAGAAGGAAAAGAAAATTAGAAAAATAAAAGTATTATTAAAGTTGTAAAGTTTATCTTGGGAAGCCTAACAAAATTTTTCAATTTTATTTGAATAGGAAAGTGTATTTGAAACTATACTCGAATTTGATTTGAATTGGTCTTGGATTTGAAAACTAGAAATTGGAAAAGAAATTGAATTTGAAAAACTCTCCTTCTTCCATTTTCAGCCGAACCTCAGGAGTTGGCCCTGGTCCTCTTCATTTTCCCCTTCCTGGCTTGGCCTACCTGGTAGCCCAGCCACACTCCCCCGTCCCTTCTCATTTTCTAGCACGCCAGGCCTGCTCCCCGCGGCCCAGCTCCCCCGCGGCCCGCCTCGGCTTCATCTCAACGCGCACCCGCACGCGCTTGGCCTTCAACGCCCATGGCCGCACATGCCCGTCCGCTCTCCCTCACTGCCCGTGGGTCCCTCCCCATTAGCCAGGCCCCGCTCCCTTCTTCTTCCCCTCCCTTCTTTCCCCTGCCTCCCTTTCCTTTCTTGCTCCCGACAATGGCGCAGCCGTGCATGGCAAGCCGCCGCGCCCACGACCATATGGCAGGTAATCAATCCACCCTCATCTCGCTCCCTTTCCATCTACGCAGTGGTGACCCACCAATAAAGCCTGAGCTAGACCCCCTCCCTCTCTCCTTTATTCGACCATGCTTGAGCTCGCCCCCGCCGCTGGTGAATCCCTCGTTCCCAAGCATAATCCCCGTCACCGACGTGTCCTAGAGCTCTGCCAGTGACCCACCGGTGCTGTAGGTACCTTGACTTCCTCGATTTGACCTTCAATTCCTCAGATTCAACCTCACACACTGCATTCTTCCTCTCTCTAGCTGCCACCAGTCGATGAACCACCAGCTTTGGAGCCTCCCTAGGACTGCCGCGCTTCGTTCCAATCGAATCGTGGTGAGCTTAGCCGTCTTCCTAGTGCCTTTTGTTTCATCGCTTTGTGCCCTAGAGCACCGTAGTAGCGAAGCACTTGAGCCGCCGATCATGGCACCACCATGGGATCCATGCTCCGACAGTGTTCCCCACCAGTCGATTTGTGTCCCATTGAGTCCGCAAGCACAGTGTACTTCATTTTCAGTGTAGTTTGTTTCGATCGGGACTGGACCGAAATGCCTGTCCCGGCGTTCACCGTGGAGCACCAGTCACCGTCGGCCATGGAGGGCTCAGCCAGAGGTGCCATGCAGCCACTGAAGGTCAACCCGTACATGCCTGCACCATCGGATTCATCTGGACGATCGAGATTAAAACGTAACGATTTGGATGTGTAACCGGTCCACTTCGGCTGTGGACTCGGTCCACCGCGCCACATCAGCGCATGCCCACACCCACGTGGTGCACCACGCCAACCAGTGACTGTCGTGTGGTGCCCAGTTAGCAGCCATGGGTCAACCCACGGTCAGCCACGTATGTTTTGTGAAAAAGCCCCTCGATTTCTAGTTAATTAACCCACAGTCCGATTCAGTTCAAAATGATTTCCTTTAGGTCCTGTTTTCTTCTGTTTTAGCCCCTGTATTTTCTAGAAATAGTACACGTAGTCCAGCAGCCATGTAATTTCATATTTTAATTGTTTTAATTCAAAAATGAGTTCAAATATTTACAGAAATGCCACTGAATCTTATTTCATGCGTAACTTTTGCGTTTTAAGTCCGATTTGACCCGTTCGAATTGCGTTAGGACCGTATTTATGTTTTCTACATGTTTATACAACTGTTAGGCATGTTTTCAACACTTGAAATTCATGGGTAGATTTAATTTATTATTTAACTATAGGAAAATTTGTTTAAATCATAACTTATTCATTTTTACTCCAAAATAGTCCGTTCAAGTTGCGTTAGATTCATAGAGACAGGATCTACGCGTTAGTAATAGTGTTTACTATATTGTTATTTCTAAAATAACATGGTTTAAATCATATCTTGATTAATGATTATGCAACTAGATTTTATACATAAAATATGATTTGTTTTACTTTAGTTTTATAATCCAAAATCTAAAATTAACTTAATTTAATCTATATTATTTATAAAATATATTTTATATATGAATTCATATGGTTAACATAAATGAAGCCTGTAGTTTTCTTTTCCACGTATAAGCCAAATCCCTCGGTAGTTGTATCGTTTCAACCATAGCTCCGATTAGAGTGCCTCTCGCGACTGTGTTCGTAGCAATGCGTAGAATTGTGTTTCAATCTCTTTTACTTATTTTTCTATGATTGGTGTACTATTCTGATATAGATGTAATTGTATGCTATGCATATATGTGTATGGATGTTTGTGTGGTGTTCTACGATTACGTCCTAGACGGTGAGATAGACGTGATGATCCAGAAGAAGAAGGACGTTGAAGATTAAAAGATTACCGAAGGATCAGTGTGTAAGGCAAGTATAGCATGGGACCATCCTTGTTACCTATTCACATTTAATCACTTAATTCATACTGCATGTGTCTACCTTGTTGCCAATAAGGATATCCTAGATATTTGATATCTTGTACCTTGAAACCTTTGGGATATTGCATTGGGTAGTTTTTGCTAGTGCTTAATCAAAACTATGATCTTGTAACTTGACTAATGGTATATGCAATAAACATTAAAACATGACTTTTTTAGGAACATGAAAACAGGGGGTTGGAGTGTTTAGCTACTTTCTAAATACTTCAGATTGCTCTCCCTAAGGACTTATCTGTAAGCGATCATCCAGGGACTTACAGTACAGCTGTGAGGGCTATATGGCTCTAGCTTTAGCTCAATACGAGGACCTTTTCTAGCTTATTAGTGGTTACCTTTATGGTGCAAGAGGGTATGTTTCCTTTCCTGCTGGGATGTGTGTACCGTGCTACGATGCCCATGCATGCCACTCCTAGAGAGGGGCCACATACGCCTAGCGGCCCTAACTTGTTAGACAAACCTTTGAAAGGCTTCATAGTGAACCCTGCCGACCTTCCTTAGAAGTGAGTCAAGAGATTAGCTACCTCAGGCAAAAGGGTAAATTATGACTCACAGTGAAAGTGTACAACCTCTGTAGAGTGTAAAACTGTTATAACAGCCGTGCTCATGGACATGAGCGGCCTTGGACCCTTATGGAATAGAGATGATCACTAATGGATAATGATGATACTAATAATTGATTATTTATGCTATACATTATTCATGTTTACCTGATCATGTGTTTATGGGAATGATAAATTCTTTGCCACTCAATTGCTTAAAAAGATGACCCATTAAAGCCAATCACAGTAAACAAGTGTCAGCCTTTTGAGCCTCATGAACCCCATGATATAATTGTTAAGTATGACATGTACTTATGCTTGCTTTACTTTTCTATACATTGGAATAAAAATCCTGGATGGGTACCAGATTGCTGGTTTGGAGGAGTTAGCCTTGTGGTCAACCAGTCAGTCAGTCCCTATGGATTCGGAGTCTTTGCTAGAAGATCAGAGTCAACTTTCCGCTATCTTTACTCTGAGGTTATTTTCCTTTTACTAATACGTTATGTAATAAGTATTGTCTCTTGATGTTACCTTGATTTGTGGCTATATGTGAGATTTGACTTCCTGGGCTCACATATAGTGTGTATCTGGTTTTATCTGTAAAACTAGGGTGCTACACTAGCGGGTCGGGGTGGAAGAGGTGATGATGGCAGAGCTACTAGCGAACTGGATTGGGCAGGTGGTGCAATGATGGCAGCGAGCGAGCATGATAGAGTGATGGCAATGGTGCGGTGCTTCGCTTTGCTTTGGTGTGGGCGAGGGAGAGCGGGGTGTGAGGGTGAAATGGAGCGAGTAGCAGAGGCGCGTGCCTTATCCTCGTGCTGGCCTGACTGGCTAGGCTGGCACTGATGTATGGCCACCACACGACATGCTAGGCCTGCCCCTGGTTGGCCACTGACACCGGTGTCAAAACAACATCAGGCCTTGATGAACACAACTGACAAAGCGATTTCACGCGATCGTTACTCCTAAATCATTCGTCTTTTGCAAAAACTTCTTTAACTAGAATTGTAAAACTACATGAGATCTACAACTTTGATTAAATAAGTTCAATCTAGATTGGCTTAGTTTGCAAACTACAACATGTCAAACATAGGTTCATTGAAATGGTAAGCCCGCTCAAGAATTAGAAAATTTTCAGTCAAAAACAGTAATTTTTTTGCTACTTGTGGACTATTTTTGAGCATGCTAAGCACCGAATTATGTCTTGACCAAAAAATAAAAGTTATTACCCTAGTTAAGTACTACAACTTTTCTTAAGGGTGCACTGCCATGAAAAGTCTCTAGAGTATAGTTCAACTTAGGTCAATCATACAACTTAAAAATGAAAGCCTACACTATAACCATGACTTAGAGGCAAATGGGTCCAAGTCACTGCATACCAAAGTTGTTCCATGTGACATTCTAAACATGTTTAAGGTACTCCTAAGGTCCCACAAACATTTTATACATTGGTCACATGTAAATCCTAGCATATGTAAAGCATTTAGTAACAAACACATGTGATATAAGCAATCATAGAGATAAAATTTGAGATGCTCATGCTCATGAATGATCAATGATGCTTGTGCTCATGCAATGCCAATGCCTAATATATGCTTAACACCTAGGGTGTTACAGGCACCACCCTAGGGGTGGCAGGTGCCACAGGATAGGCTAGTGATAGTGCCTCCTAGGGCAGCACTCAACTCCTCCCTCTCGGCCTAGGTCACCCGGTCGTCGTCCTAGGGTTGGTGGTGCACCGGACAGGGGGTGATGGTGCCCCCAAAGGCAGCACCTCATCCCTTCTTTGCCTCCTTTGATTCCTTTGCAAATGTGCTAACACCACAAGTGTTTCACCATCACGTGCAAGTGTGTTAGCATTTTCACAATCATTTTTCAAAGGTTAATCACTTCTCACTGATTGTGCACTAGGCCTAAGATGCAATGCACATATTCCAACACCTAGTGGCACTAGATGATTGAGTTGTCCGATAAGAGCTCCCTTCTTATTAGTATGACCATCTAACCTAAATGTGATCACACTCTCTATAGTGTCTTGATTACTAAAACAAAATGGCCCTATCATATATACCTTTGCCTTGAGCCCATTTTGTTTTTCTCTTTCTTCTTTTCCAAATCCGGAGCTTGATCTTCATCACATGTCCAAACCATCACCATGATCTTCATTTTATGTGGCCATCTCCATCCATGAGTGCCACTTAGATCCATCACTTGGGTTGGACCAACCTATCTCAAATCCACACTTAGAGCATATGGTTAGTCCAAATAGGTTTCATCAATTATCAAAAATCAAACTAGGGCTTTCACTGGGTCACACTGGTTTGCCTTCTGGATTATTCTAGAGTCTTCTTAAGTCAGTTTCATTGTGGATAAATGTGATTTGCTTTGATGAATATGTCCTCTTTGACAGTTTTTTGATTAAATCCTCCTATAGTCATGAAATCACCAAAACTCATAGAACTCATTAGTTTTAAACATTATAACTATGTTTGGTGATTTAATTATGTATATATGTAGGATATGATGATGGTTTTATGATTGATGTTAATGACCATTGACAAGCTCCTCCAAGCTTAACCTTTGCTCGTCCCTGAGCAAAGCTAAACTCAGCAATAGATCAGGAGTTGCTACAATGCTTTCACACCTCAAAAGTACATAGGCATTCAATCAAAAATTCTCCTTTGGAATTAGAATAAACTGATCTAACTTTCAAACTTACCCATACTACCTTCAACCATGGGGCTTCTTAGCCTTCAAGCACTTGTCGCTGTTTTATAAACTAGACTAGTAAATTTATACGATTGCCATGCTGCTCTAGAAAGATGATGGTAGCATCCAAAAGACATGAGAATTTATACTAGTTTCAGGTTGGAGCCCTATGTCTAGTGTTAGAGATGATTGAGTGCAGTGTTCCTTACTTGAATGCTCTGAAGTTCTTATAATGGGGGGTGCAAGAATGGAGGAAGAGGTAGGAGACTTAGAGCTAGGAGATGGGCTACCCGAAGGAAAGCTTCAGGAGCCCTTCTATGGTGTAACACCCTGGTGTTAAGCATACAATTGGCACTTCCATTTCATGAGCACAAGCATCATCCAAGCATTCATGAGCATGAGCATATGAAGTTTCATCTCATTCACTCTATCTTTATCACATGTGATGTTGCTTATATACATGCATATGCTTGTGATCATGTGTGACCAGTGTAAGAGATGGTTGTGGGGTCACAAAAACACCTTAGACATATCTAGGATGGTAAATGTAACAATGTTTATATTCATGACATGAACCAACTTTGCTTCAAAGTCCTAGTTTACTCAAGATGTCATTTTTCATGATCCTACTTTGACTAAAGTTGAACTATAGCATAGATTGTTTGCATGGAAGTGCATGCTTAATAAAAGTTGTAGTTCTTAACATGGGTAACAAACTTTGTTTAAGGGCCATGAGCTAATTCAATGCCTAACATGGTCAAATAGGGCCACAAATAGCAAAGAAATGCTGTTTTTAGACGAAAAAATTGCTAAGTCACAAGCTGATTTCGGTTTCAATGTGCACCACTTTGGAGCATTGTAACTTGTAAACCAGCTCGAATTAGGCCAAACTCATTTAAGCAAAGTTGTAGATCTCTGATAGCTTTACAATTTATATTAGTGAAGTTTTTGCTGAATCGAGCTCGTTTGGGAGTTACATGTACACAAACTTGCTCTGTCTATCATCTATTGCAGGCCTAAAACCGGCCTGGGCAGCGCGATGTCGTGGCCGACCGGCCACAGACCATGTCCGCCGTGTGGATGACATACGCTGGTGTCGGGCCCATGAATTAGTCTAGGGTGGATAGCAAAGGGAGTCGCATCCCCGCTTGCTCTCCACATGCGCTCACTCTCTCTGTGTCACCTTGCCTCGCTCTCTCGCTCTCTCGCTCGAGGCCGAGCGGAGCAAGCCGCCGTCATCGCCGTGCACCTCGTCCATGCTCGCATGTCACCACCATCACACCTCCAACCAATCCATCTCGTCCACAGCTTTGCCACCACCTCCTCTACCTCATCAACCCACTAGCACCATCGTCTGTGCAAAGGTAAAGCCACATTTCATGTCGCAGTCGCCTCCATGGCCATGGAGCACCGTCGAGCTCCAAGCTCATCGTGGCCAGCCTTATCCACTGCTACTCCTACATCTTTCTCCCCTAGTCCATCATTGTAAGTCATAGTAGCTCACATCGTAGCCGGTTTAACCGCTACCGCTACCGCTGTGTGGGAACACGCGATCGCACCGCGTGCGCTCGCCATGGCCATGAGCTCAAGCTCACCACGACCGGCACCGACTAGGTCCCATCATTCTCCCTCTAGCACGTGTTTCCACATCTCCAATAACCCTAGCACCATCACCAAAGATGGAGATCCATCAGGGACCGCCGTCTCATTAGAACGGTGACCTCACCGTCACCGCCGTGCCACCAAGCACGCGGCCGTGCTCCTTCGGGGCCGCCACTAACCCTAACTTTCACCTTTTAGCCTCGCTAGGTCACTGCAAAGCTATAGCAGAGCTCGCCTGAGTCCCTCGCGGCCCGTGCACCACCGCACATCACTGCCGAGCCACCATGGCCGCCGTCGAGCTTGCTCTGGCGATCCTTTGAGTCAACCGAGGGTACCCCTCGATGTGGCTTAACGAGACGAGTGTAGTGGTGGTGATGCCATCGCCAGAGACCTCACCATTGGCGAGTTCTCACCAGTCAAAGCTGGTGCTCTACTCTGCCTCGCTAACATGTGGGTCCTGCTGACCCGTGGGGCCTAGCTATCAGTCTGAGTTTTAAATGTTTTCTTTATTTGTTTTCATAGATTTAAATGCAAACTTCAAAAATCCATATCTTGTGCTAGGAGTGTCCAAATGGGGTGATCCAAATTTTGCTGGATTCATCATGAAGTGTACTATTTGATAAAAAATGAAACCTACTATTTGGGGTATTTTTTGCGGGGAATTAAATTATGCTAGCAAAGTGCTTTTAAATTTGTTTCTATCTTGTAAATTGCATAACTTGAGCTTGGGAAGTGCTAAAATTGTGACTCTAATTTTGTAGGTCTTGTGTTGGCATGATCTAGCTAGAAAAATACTAAATCTATAGTGGGCATACTTGGAATATGGTCTTTCTATTTCACCTTAATTAAGTGCTAGTTTTTGGTGAAATTAATTGGGGTAAAAATACATAACTTATGATCATGCAAATTTCTACACAATGTTTTTATGCCAAGATGAAAGTAATGAAAAAATATGAAATCTATTGTTTGACACTTTTCACTTGGCGAAACTATTTTTGCTAAAACAAGCCTATGCAACTTGTCATTTTTGTAGAGGTTGCTATACTTATCCAAATGGAATGAAATTTGTACAATAGACTATTGGGGTCATGTTTAAGCTACTGTATGTTTTAGAGATTATTGAGCAATGGAAATAATTATCCTTTAAATCACCCTATTATATAAGGAAATTCATAAATGAATATACATAAATTACTTGGGCTTAACCATGATGTTTTCTATGGTGCTTGTGATGCATATGATGTGTTGCTATTAGTAGTTGTGCTTGGAATTAATTGGTTATAGGTAGCTGTCAGATTTGCTTGTTGTCCTCTAGACAGATCTGAAAGATTGAATTATTTGACCTCGATAGCTACTAAATCACCTTAAGATGATTAAAAGAAAGTTATAGACAATTTTATAAGCTTTCCAGAAAGTCTAAGATCATATTGTTTTGATGTGTATAACTCTAGTTATGGTCAAAACAATTGACTACTATTAAGAACACTTATGATTATGCATTTCATCATATCATATCATCCATGTCATTACCTATGCATCCATGATATCTTATTCATGCTCATGCATATAGGATTGCCCAAAGGAATCACCCACTTGGAGTTCGAAGCAGAGGAGGAGAATCAGGAGATAACCCATCCCGCAGCTCCCGAAGGCAAGGAGCAGGCTCCAGAAGAACTACTAGAGTGCCCTGATCACCAGCCTACTTCTTTCCTAAAAGGCAAGTATCGGGGACCAATACTAGGGTACCCGAAGAGGAGAAGCTAATAACTATCAACATTGATTCATCAGAGCAGTCAAGAGCGCAACTACAGCTCCAACCACCCCCTAGGTGCGCAAGCTCCATCTCGCCCCGCCTTTGGGGGCGGGCTCTGCCTCGCCCAACACTGAGGTCATGGGCTCCACATCACTCAACCTTTGAGGGCTGGCTCCGCCTCACCCGACCTTTGGGGATGGGCTATGCCTCACCTGACCCTTGGGTTTGCACTCCGACTCGTCTGAGCTCTGAGGCGGGCTCTGCCTTGCCTGACACCGAGGCCACGGGCACCTCCTCGCTCGACACCAAGGCCATGGCTCTACCTCGCCCAACACTAAGGACGTGGGCTCTACCTCACCCGACCTCTAAGGGTGGGCTTTGCCTCGCCCAAGGCCACGGGCTCTGCCTCGCTTGACCTCTAAGGGTAGGCTCTGCCTCGCCCGACCTCGAAGGGCTAGCTCTGCCTCACCTGACACCGAGTCCATGGGCTCCACCTTGCCTAACCTCTGAGGGCTAGCTTTGCCTCACCCACCCTCTAAGGGCGGACTGTGCCTCACTGGCACCGAGGCTGCAAGATCCACCTCACCCAGCCTATGGGGGGACTCCGCCTTGACCAACCCCAAGGTCGGGGGATCTATCTCGCCCGACGAAGACCCATACCACCGCCAACCACTCCAGGTCCAAGCGAATGGGCCTGGGTCAAAGCTCTAACACTAGGGAGGTGACCGGCATGCCCTGATATAACCCATGGCCATGATGGGCCATACCTAGGGATTCACATCAGGAACAACATTGGGTGTACCGATGCTGTTCTGCTTAACCCTCATACGAGCACTGATAGGCGCATCAGTTCACCATGATGTTCGCCAAGATAGAGTGGAGCGCCATGACCGGGAGATGACGCCTATGCATGGTGCCAATGACAGATAGGGCCATGATGTGGGGCTATCCCTATTAATGTCTATAGGGTTGGTGGGACCCACATGAAGGAAAAGAAGGACCTGGCGATCCTAGAGGACTTCTTCTCCTTCTCATCCTCCTCTATCCCCTCCACTATAACCCATGCTTTCCCTTGGACTATAAAAGGGAAAGCAGGGCATCCCATAAAGGGTATCACAACACATCACATCAATTGGGACTCAAATCCATCAAACCCTGAACCGACCAGAACACACAAGCACACAGCTAGGAAGCGACCGAGCTCTTAGCACCTATTCGCTCCTCTCACTAGAGACTTGGGACCTATCCCTCTCTCGATAGTTTGTAACCCCTACTATGAACTTTCAGTGCGAGTAACATGAGCAGCAGCAATGAACAGGATGTAGGGATATTCTGCCTGGACTAGTGTAAACCTCGTGTCCTATTAGCACACCATCCGAGCTAGACACACGATATTAGAAATTTACTAGTCAGTGGCAACTTGAAACACCGACCGTTGGCATGCTAGGTAGGGGCCTTTTGCGTGTCTCGACATCCACATCAGGCCTTGGATGGCTAGTCACAACCTTAGCTGGGTCCTAGGCACGCGCGTGCGCTTCAGGGACCTGGACTTCATCGTCATGACAGAGGGAGAGTTGGCAATGGCTCCCGCCACCGTCTAACCTCTCCACTCCATCGGCCTCAACGTGATTGTCGAGGCACTTGAGGAGCTATAGCTGCACGCACTGGAGGCCTATGCCCCCAAAAGTGACCAGCTCCTTGACTTTGACTATGGGAGGTTAGAGCGCCTGCTCGGCACCTTCCTAGGACCCTAACCATCCAGAGAGGACCTGAACCACCTCACCTTCTCATTCGCCAACGTCATGGCACAACTTACTAGAGGGGAGCCACTCTCTCTAGAATACCCCATTTGGAGCACGCCAACAGCACTACCATTCGGTCTCCACAACACCGCAGAGACTATTGGCCACCTTGCGGCGCAACGCGTGCCTCCTTTCCCCATGAACGACGAGTTTGTAGGGATGACCGAATATGTCATGGAGTCTTTCAATGACCTCCTTGTGGAAGAAACAGAGTCGCCCTCCGCTTCTGACTCTAGCAGGGGGAGCCATCACCCCTCTTGTGAATGTTTTATGGTAGGTACCCCTAAGGGACATGTCAAAAGCATCCACGAGGAGGAGGCTACCCTAACAAATGACCTTGAAGATGAGGTCGAGGGGGATACAGGGGCTCCACCTCACTTGCATATGGAGCAGCTAAAGGCCTAACACCAAGAGCTCAAGGAAGCATGACTCTAGCTTGAGCAGGAACGCACGGAGCTCGATCGAGAGATCGAGCGCCATGGACATGGTGGGCATGCTCATGCCATGGCCCATGATTTGAACTAGAGGATCATTAAGGACAATGAAGCCCTCCCATAGTTTGCCTGGGCAGCCTAGAATATCACTGCTACAGTGCCTTGCTCCATGGGCTTCCGGGGCCTGCAATGCTTGAGGATCATCGGGCCCATCATGAGATTCTCATGCTACTCGAGCGTGCAGTGGTCCAGCAAGCCAAAAGCTCATTGTCCCAATGACGTGAGCTTGACGCCAGCTAGCGCATGCCCTCAGAGTGACCTAATAAGGATGCATCAGTCCACCAGGCACTGCAAGGCCACAGGCTTCGCACGTGGTCCCGGTGCATGAGCGTCTCGGCTGCAACCGTGACGCACATGACACCCTTGACTCTCATAGATGTACCCATGGTGGATGCTATGATAGTGGTGAGGACTGAAGCCTGAGCCCCAGCCTATCAGGACCTCAGGCCTTCAGCCGACACATCCTCAACGCCGCCTTCCGACCATGGTACCAACCACCAGCCAACATCCCAAAATACTATAGGGAAACGAACCCTAGACTATGGCTCAAGGATTATCGGCTTGCTTGCCAAGCTGGTGGAGCAGATAATGATGATTTCATTATCCGCAACCTTCCATTGTTCCTAGCCAATTTGGCATAAACATGGTTGGAACACCTTCAGCCCAACAAAATCCAAAGTTGGGCAGACCTGAAAGAGATCTTCATGGGCAACTTCCAAGGCACGTACAAGCGTCTCGAGAACCAGTGGGATCTCAAAAACTGCTAACAGAAGGCCGGAGAAAACCTCCATGGGTTCATCTGGCGCTTCTCCAAGCAGTGCAATGAGCTACCTAACATCGACGACGCCAATGTTACAGGAGCTTTCCTATCTAGGACCACCTATGAGTCCTTGGTTCACAAGTTGGGACGTAAGGGCTCACGAACCACCAAGGAGCTCCTCGACATCACCACCAGCCATGCCTCGGGCGAGGAGGTGGTCAGAGCGATCTTCGACTACCTCAAAGGCAAGGTGAAGCGGGACGAGGATGCCGATGAAGGCACCTCCAACCATCTTGTAAAGAAGAAGAATAAGCAGCGGCACTAATCAAACCCGCAAAATGTGTACCTGAGTTGTACCAAAGGTGACATAAGGCTACCATGGCTGGTAGACCTAGGTTTGTGTTAGGAATACTGCATAGTTGGTTGCAATCGATTCGAATCGTCGTCTCTCCCAGAGAGTGAGAAACTTAACTAAGCTTCCTTCTATCGTAGTGATAATGGCAAGTGGAATGGTTCTAAGAATGATATAATAAATTGCTATGGTTGCTATTGTTCTATCACTACTAATATACCACATGTTTGGCATAGGTTAGTTGCTAATCTATAGATGAATAGCTATAATTAACTAACTTGTTGACCGAATTATAAAATGTATAGCTCAACTAGTAGCTTTTATGCAAAATGTTGTCAAGCTAGCTCCACTTATGAAGCCTTGCATGATCCTTGGAGTCACTTTATTTTTGGTTTATGATGGGTAAGTCTAGCGGAGTACCTTCTTGTACTCAGGGTTTATTTCCCACTTGTTGCAGATAACACAGTCTTTCATGGCTATTGTAAGAATTGCTTCTGTCCCGCTGTGGACAAGGAGTAGGCCCTAGGCAAGGCACTTCTACTTATATATCTTATTTGTGATGCTTTTGTGGGTGGTAATCAGGAACTAGTTTGTATTAAATAATGGTGTGAGATGTTGGTTTTAAAACTACTTTGCTTCCGCTGTTATTACTTTATTTGGAACTTGGGTTGTACTAACTTTAATCATACTCTGATGTAAGGCAATGTATTCATGAACTCTATGTAATATGTGGCATGTATGTTGAATCATGTACGATCTTGGTTGTATGTTGGCGATGAATCGAGACCCTTCGTGGTACTCGGCGGACTACCGGGTTTATATGGGCTCAACTATGATAGTGTGACTGCTTGTAAGCTGCCATTGTACTTGTGCTCTTATAAATTAGATGGTTCTATTACAGCTGGTATCAGAGCAAGATTCAACATTATTGCCATATGTGATTTTAAAACAAAAGCCTTTGTTTTACAAAAACCAGTTTTAGCAACTTATAGCTATATATATAGGTGTTCAAATCTGAAATTTTAATCTAAGGTGTGCCAGTGATCATTTCCCTTATGCCTAGTTAAGGATTTCAGGTGGCTAAATAAGTACTAACATGTGGGTTTTATTTTCATCGTCCATACAACGTGCTATTGTATGGATGCCATTCACTTGAGTGGTAATGTATGGATTAGATGTCTCTACACCCAAGGTAAGATGATGAGTGGCATGACAACAAGTTATGAGCGTGTGGTCTAAGGGGAGAGGTAGCTTTGATACTAAAGTATATATGTCTCATATATATACTAAGGAATTTAATTGTGGGTTAGCTTTAATACGGCTGTATATGCATATTTATATGTATATATGGGACGTATTTACTTTAAAGTAGCTTTGATATAGAAGTATATATATGGGTATATAAATATTGAAGTGTTTAGTATTCAACCTAGAGACCAGATTTTCATTTCTATATTTATATAATTGTGGGGTTGGCCTGAAATGAAACTCTTGTGTAGGTACGCTAACAACAAAATGTGTAGCCCAACTAGTTACGTTATTTATGCGAGAACGTATGTATGCCACCGTGTATGTCGCTAGAGGTTTCAATTTTCCTAAGTTTGTGAGGACATATGGAACATGCATGCATCATGATAAATCATTCATCACATACTTGCATTGTTCCTCCCCTTACAAGTTTCTTATTTGGTTAAGTAACTCTTTTCTATTATAACGTTGTTATCACGAGAGCTGCACCATTTTTGCTATAGATGGTAGCCTATTATCCACAGGAAGGGAACGAGGCATTCTTGGGTATATTTGACACACCTGCCTTGCTCTGGAGAGTGTTGCATTTTGTGGGATACATAGAGCCGCCCCAATACTTTTGGACACAGAGGCATGTGTAGGAGGAACCATGGTATGAGGTGCAAGTGTTCATCCTAGCTTGTACATGGGCACCGCAGTACCAGGGCTAGAAAGCGGAGTCTAAGGGAAGAACCCCTTGGGAAGGTGCTCAAGTGGTAGACTTTGAGATCTTGAGCACACTTTTGTCATTAGCATGGTGATTCACTCACCAACAATGCAGCGAGATCTATTCCTAAGGTGGATCTAGCTATGACAGTTTGGAGATAACATGACCGCATTTTTGTTATGCAGGACCATGATGAGCGGGCACAGAGCTCAAGTCCTGCTATGAGTGCTATGTTTGCTGTCATGCAGATGTTTTATGCCCGAGAAGATGCCTGCTATTTCTGGCAAGAGTCTTATAACATCTGTGTGAACAAGCTCATGGAAGCTAGGGAAGTATAGCAAAGGCTAAAGAAGCGCTTGCGTAAGCACAAGAAGATAGCTAGGGAGGCTCTTTGGGACACTACTGACGCTCATACAGTGTTGGGAGCCCTCTAGACTCAGATGGAGAATGTTGTTGCAGATAGGAACGTAGCACATGCAGAGACATGGGCCGCCCATGCTCAGAGGATTTAGACCATCTAGCAGAGGGATGAGGCCTTCTATCTTGTAGAGGCTAGAGAGGAGGTTAGGACTAGGACTATGGTTCTAGCTAGGCGGCTGGAGAATGACTACTGTCGGAGGGAGGCGGAGTATCGGTGTCAGATTTAGGAGCACTAGAACACCATTGTGGAGCTTCAGCATGATGTTCATCACCTCAACAACATCATTAATCCTATTCCTCCCCTAGTAGCCACAGAAGAAGAAGAGGAAGATTCAGAAATATTCATGGAAGATGGCGGTTCAGAAGAGGAAGAGGAAGAACAACTTGTGCCTATGGACAATGACAAGGCAAATGCTATGTCCGATATTGACAGTGACCACTCCGAGGCATAACTCAGCTATAGTGGTTAGCTAGATGCGCTAGCTCCTTATCTTTTTCAATCTTTTATGTAATGGACATGTGATTCAAGTTTCGATCTTCAGATGTATCGTTAATGTAACATTGGAACCTTGCATGTTGGTCCATGATGGTTGGAATTTTAATTAAACCCTAGTTTCGTTTTGCTGGTGAAATATGACATGCGTGTTAACGCATTGCGAGTACGATAAGTGATCAAATGGGTGATGTTATGTTGTGAGAAAGAATTATTATGCCTCTATTTTATTATATGAATTTAAGATTCACTCTAGTAATATCAGTTTGGCATGATTATACAATTCTTCTACAATCTCTTGACATCATCTAATAATCACTTATTGTTGCAATTTTGCATATGCCTCACACACACGCTGGGGCTAGCACTAGCCAAAATGGTGGCAATGATGGTGACCTCCCACCACCACCACCTTCTGTGAACGAATTTTTCATGCAATTCTTGGGGAATCAAAGAGCGATGGAAGAAACACTGTGCCTCATTATGTAGAATACCGCTCGTGTCTACTAGCAAAACCAAGGGCCTAAACCAAATCAGTATAGCTCCTTCAAGGATTCTTAGGACACTAAGCCCCCTATCTTCAAAGAGACAGAAGAACCGCTCGAAGCAGACGAGTGATTGAATACCATTGAGCAAAAGTTTCGCTTGCTGAGAGTCACTAAACCCATGAAGGTAGAGTATGCATCCCATTAGTTTCAGGGGCCAGCAAGAATCTGGTGGACCCATTATCTGTCTTCCCTACCTGCAAATGCGAATGTCACCTAGGATCAATTCAAGGCAGCATTTAG
Organism: Miscanthus floridulus; assembly: GCF_019320115.1. Lineage (NCBI taxonomy): Eukaryota > Viridiplantae > Streptophyta > Magnoliopsida > Poales > Poaceae > Miscanthus > Miscanthus floridulus. The sequence continues at coordinate 65,119,757 of NC_089586.1, read as the reverse complement.
GGGCATCATATTCCCTTAGGGCTAATGCGCATGAAGGCTGCTGAGTTTATGAAGCTCACCTAAGGGACAAAAACATTGACTAAATACATGCATGCATTCAACAACATGTCCCGATATGCCCCAGAATTTGTTGATATAGAAGTGAAGAAGATAGAAAGCTTCAAGAGAGGCCTTGGCACCAAGTTGATGAAAACTATGGCCAACTTTAGATGTGATACATATAATGAGTTTGTCTATGACACCCTAACTCAAGAGAACTAGAACAACCTACATGCGGCAACAAAAGGTCGCAAGTGGGCAGCTGAGGTGGGTGCCTCAGGTTCCTCTCACTCTAGGGCTCTAGTGGCGGCAAAGCCACAGTTCCATCCCCCAGCGCCTAAGTTTAGGCCTCCTTAGCAGAAAGCCTAGGCCAGTCACCCTCAAAAGGTGTTTCATAGAGCCTTCACTATTGCCATGCCCAAGGGTAATATAGGCCAAGGAAGCTCCACAAGACCAAAAAGTAATCCGTCGTGCTTCAATTGCAACCAAACTGGCCATTGGTCAAGGGAATGCCCTTATCACGAGAAGGGTGCAAATCAGAATTAGGTCAACCAAAAAATAAGCCAATCCTAAGGCATGTCTTGGGTACATGCACTATATAGCCGTGGAGGAGATTCTCATAGGGGAAGTTGTGACAGCTGGTATGTTTCTTGTTAACAAACACCACACAATTGTTTTATTTGATTCTAGAGCATCGCATTCATTTATGAGTAAGACATTTGCATCTAAGCATGATTAGAAGATAATTGAGGTAGAGAAGGGTGGTTATAGTATAAGTTTAGTCAGGACTACTATCTCTACAAACCAAATAGTCAAAGATGTGCTCATCTCCATACAAGAGAGGGAGTATACCTTGGATCTTATAGTATTGCCAGGACTAGCCATAGATGCAATTTTGGGCATGAGTTGGATGAGTGGTCATGGAGTTCTAATTGACATTAGCACTAGAACAATTATGTTGAGGGAACCCAAGAGGGGGTAATGCTTTTCTAGTACCACTTCCCCGAAGTTTTGATCTTCGAAACTTATCATGTGCCATCCAAGCCACTACTCTCTGTGATATTCCCATAGTTTATGAATTTCTAGATGTGTTCTCAGATGAGTTGCCTGGTTTGCCGCCTGATAGGGATGTGGAATTTAGAATTGAGTTAGTGCTAGGTACAACACCTATCTCAAGAAGACCCTATAGAATGCCACCAAATGAGTTAGCCAAACTTAAAATTTAGCTACAAGAGCTATTGGACAAAGGTCTCATTCGATCTAGTTCATCTCCCTAGGGTTGTCTAGCCTTGTTTGTGAAGAAAAAGGACAAATTGTTATGGATGTGTGTGAACTATAAGCCGCTTAATGTCGTAACCATTAAGAACAAGTACCCTTTGCCTCGTATTGATATTTTGTTTGATCAATTGGCAAGAGAAAAGGTATTCTCTAAGATCAATTTGAGATTAAGCTACCACCAGATTAAGATCAGGCCAGAGGATATACCTAAGATAGTTTTCTCCACTAGATATGACTTGTATGAGTATTTGGTCATGTCTTTTGGACTGACAAATGCTCCTGCCTATTTCATGTACCTGATGAATTTAGTGTTCATGCCCGAGTTTGACAAGTTCGTGGTCATGTTTATCGATGATATCTTGATTTAATCTGAGAATGAGGCAGATCATGCAGAGCATCTAAGAGTTGTCTTGTCTAGGCTGAGAGAGCATAAATTGTATGCAAAGTTTAGCAATTGTGAATTCTGGCTAAAGAGTGTACCTTTCTTGGGTCATATATTATCTGAAGATGGAATCTCTATAGACCCATCTAAAGTACAAGAGGTCATGGATTGGAAGGCCTCGACTTTAATTCATGAAGTTTGAAGTTTTCTAGGGCTAGTAGGCTATTATCGTCGTTTCATTCCTGACTTTTCCAAAATAGCTAAGCCCATGACTAGATTACTTTAGAAGGATGAAAAGTTTAATTGGACTCTAGAGTGTGAGGTTGCTTTTCATACTCTGTGAACCTTGCTAACCACTGCTCCTATTCTGGCACAACCCGACATTGAAAAGCCTTTTGATGTGTTATGTGATGCATCAGGTACAGGTTTAGGGTGTGTGCTTATGCAAGAAGGTCGAGTTATTGCATATTCTTCTCAGTAGTTGAGAAGGCATGAAGTCAACTATCCTACCCATGATTTAGAGCTTGTCGCAGTTGTCCATTTATTGAAGATATGGAGACATTATTTGTTGGGGAATGTATGCCACATATACACTGATCACAAAAGTCTCAAATACATGTTCACTCAACCTAAACTGAACATGAGATAATGTAGATGGTTAGAGCTGATTAAGTACTATAATTTGGAAGTGCACTATCATCCGGGAAAAACCAATGTTGTAGCAGATGCACTTAGTCAGAAATCTCATTGTAACACCTTAGAAGCCTTGTTGGAAGATGGGTTTAATCTATTGCATCCTGTTGTGCTACACAACATCACTGTTAGTTGTTCATTTGAGAGCAAAATCATAGAACTACAGAAGATAGATGTAGGTGTGTTTCACATAAAGAGAAAGATGAAGAAACAGGAAACCAAGCATTTCAGGTTGGATGAATGAGGTGTGCTATGGTTCAAAAACTGACTAGTGGTACCGAAAGACCATGAATTTAGAAATCAAATCCTAGATGAAGCTCATTCATCCAAGTTGTCCATCCATCTGGGTAGTAGCAAAATGTATCAAGATTTGAAAACCCATTTTTGGTGGACCAAGATGAAGAAAGAGATCGCCGCCTATGTCGCTAGATGTGATAACTGCAATAGAGTCAAAGCTAATCATTTGAAGCCTACCGGATTGCTCCAACCTTTGTTTGTTCTAGGATGGAAGTGGGAGATCAGCAAGGATTTCATTGTTGCACTCCCACCCACTCAAAAGGGTTTTGACTCAATATGGGTAATTGTAGACCGTCTGACTAAGTCCACGCACTTCATTCCCGTAAGAACCAACTATCGACCGCATCAGTATGCAGAAATATACATAGCTTAGATAGTACACTTGCATGGGGTACCAAGAACAATTGTGTGTCAGATAGGGGATCTCAATTCACTGCTCGATTTTGGGAGCACTTGCACAAGCAGTTAGGTACCAACCTCGTTTGAAGCTCAGCATATCACCCTCAGACCTCTAGGTAGACTAAGAGAGTAAATCAAATCTTAGAAGATATGTTGAGAGCATGTGTGATCTCTTCCAAGGGTTCATGGGAAAAATGGCTACCTTTAGCTGAGTTTTCCTACAACAATAGTTATCAAGAGAGCATCAAGATGGCTCCTTTTGAGGCTTTGTACGGTCGAAAATGTAGAACTCCTTTGAATTGGGTTGAGCCCGAACAGAGGAGATACTATGGCATTGATTTTGTCACAGAAGCTAAAGAGCAAGTGTGTATAATCCAACAACATATGAAAATTGCTCAGTCTAGGCAAAAGAGTTATGCTGACAAGAGAAGAGGACCTATCCCATTTGAGGTGGGTGACGGTTTGGGGTGAAAAGAAAACTAGCACCTAGGCATGTAGGCCCTTACAAGATCATTGAGCGAAGTGAGAGTGGCCTACAAGCTATAGTTACCTCCAAAAATGTGACCCATATTCAATGTCTTTCATGTTTCTCAGCTAAGAAGATGTCTTCGCGTACCTAATGAAGCTATCGAACCCACCACTAGTAAGCTCCAATCAGATTTGACTTATGAAGAGAAACCAATCCAAGTTTTGGAAGAAATGGGAAGAGTGACATAGAGCAAGGTCATTAAATTCAATATAGTGGTGTGGAATAACCACAGTGAATAAGATGCCATATGGGAACGAGAGGATTATCTATGTGAGGTTTATCTCACCTTTTATGAAAAATGGTAGGTCATCCAAATCTCGGGGCAAGATTTCTATAAGGGTGGAGGGGCTATAACACCCTGGTGTTAAGCATACAATTGGCACTTGCATTTCATGAGCACAAGCATCATCCAAGCATTTATGAGCATGAGCATATGAAGTTTCATCTCATTCAGTCTATATTTATCACATGTGATGTTGCTTATATACATGCATATGCTTGTGATCATGTGTGACCAGTGTAAGAGATGGTTGTGGGGTCACAAAAACACCTTAGACATATCTAGTATGGTAAATGGAATAATGTTTGTATTCATGACATGAACCAACTTTGCTTCAAAGTCCTAGTTTACTCAAGATGACATTTTTCATGATCCTACTTTGACTAAGGTTGAACTATAGCATAGAGTGTTTGCATGGAAGTGCACCCTTAATAAAAGTTATAGTTCTTGATATGGGTAAGCCATGAGCTAAATTAGTGCCTAACATGGTCAAATAGGGCCCACAAGTAGCAAAGAAATGTTGTTTTTAGACAGAAAATTTGCTAAGCCACAAGCTAATTTTGGTTTCAATGTGCACCACTTTGGAGCATTGTAACATGTAAACCAGCTCTAATTAGGCCAAACTCATTTAAGTAAAGTTGTAGATCTCCGATAGCTCTACAATTTGTATTAGGGAAGTTTTCGCTGAATCAAGCTCATTTGGGAGTTAAATGTACACGAACTTGCTCTGTCAGTCGTCTGTTGTAGGCTTGAAATCAACCAAGGCAGCGCGACGTCGTGGTTGACCAACCACAGGCCGCTGTCCGCCATGTGGACATCATACACCAGCATCGAGCCCGCATGTCAGGTCGGGGTGGACGGCAAAGGGAGCGGCGTCCCCACTCACTCTCCACTGTGCGCTCACTCTGTCTACCTCACCTTGCCTCGTACTCTCGCTTGAGGCCAAGCAGGAGCATGCCACCGTCGTCGCCACACTGACTTAGTCATGCTCGTGCGCCACCACTACCACACCTCCAACCAATCCATCTCACCCACAACTTCACCACTACCTCCTCTACTTCATTGACCTGCTAGCACCATCGTTCCAGTGCAAAGGTAAAGCCACATTTCACGTCATCGTCGTCGTCGCCGCCATGCCCACGGAGCGCCACCGAGCTTTGAGCTCACCCTAGCTAGCCTTATCCACCACTCCTCCTACCTCTTTCTCCCCTAGTCTATCATCATCTTAAGTCATAGTAGCTCACGCCATAGCTAGTTTAACCACTACTACCACTGCCATGTGGGAATACACGCCCGCACCGCGTGCGCCCACCAGTGGTCGCGAGCTCAAGCATCGCCGCTGGCTGCCACTAACTAGGTGCCATCATTCCCCCTCTAGCGCATGTTTATGCATCTCCATTAACCCTAGCACCATCACCAAAGATGGAGATCCATCACTTACCAGCCAGTCTCATCAGAACAGTGACCTCATCGTTGTCGCGCTCACACCGCCATGCCACCATGCACGAGGCTGTGCTCCTCCGACGCCGCCACTAACCTTAACCTTCACCCTTTAGCCTCGCTAGGTCACCGCAAAGCTATAGCGGAGCTCGCTTGAGTCTCTTGCGGCCGAATGATGGCTGGTGCACCGCCACACATCGCCACCGAGCCACCATGGTCACCTGTCGAGCTTGCTCCAGCGAGCCATCTAAGTCAACCGAGGGTACCCCTCGATGCGGCTTTAATGAGACGAGTGTAGTGGTGGTGATGACCTCACCATCGACGAGTTCTTGCCGATCAAAGCCAGGCACTCTGCTCGACCTCACTAACATGTGGGTCCCGTTGACCCATGGGGCCCAGCTGCTAGTCAGAGTTTTAAATATTTTCTTTATTTGTTTTCACAGATTTAAATGCAAACTTCAAAAATCCATATCCTGTGCTAGGAGTGTCCAAATGGGGTGATCCAAATTTTGCTAGATTTATCATGAAGTGTAATATTTGATGAAAATACGAAACTTGCTGTTTGGGGTATTTTTCTAGGGGAATTAAATTAAGCTAGTAAAGTGCTTTTAAATTTGTTTCAATATAGTAAAATGCATAACTTGAGCTAGGGAAGTGCTAAAATTGTGATTCCAATTTTATGGGTCTTGTGTTGTCATGCTCTAGCTAGAAAAAATACTAAACCTATAGTGGGCATATTTGGAATATGGTCTTTCTATTTCACCTTAATTAAATGCTAGTTTCTGGTGAAATTAATTAGGGGTAAAAATACATAACATATGATCATGCAAATTTCTACATAGTGTTCTTATGCTAGGATGAAAGTAAGGAAAATATGAAATCTATTGTTTGACACTTTTCACTAGGCTAAACTATTTTTTGCCTAAAATAAGCCTATGCAACTTGTCATTTTTGTAGAGGTTGCTATACTTATCCAAATGGAATGAAATTTGTATAGTAGACTTATCCAAATGGAATGAAATTTGTATAGTAGACTATTAGGGTCATGTTTAAGCTACTTGTAATTTTTTTAGAGATTATTGAGCACTGGAAATAATTATCCTTTAAATCACCCTATTATATAAAGAAATTCATAAATGAATATACATAAATTACTTGGGCTTAACCATGATCTTTTCTATGGTGCTTGTGATGCATATGATGTGTTGCTATTAGTAGTTGTGCTTGGAATTAATTGGTTATAGGCAGCTAGTTAATTATTGCTTTATAATTCAACTAAATGGCTGCATGAGTAGTTTTTGTTGTGTTGACAAATTCAAGATGATAGTGACCTTTCCTATGAAACATGTTATTAACAAAGTTGTAGATAACTCACTCATCTTCCTTGTCCTAAAATGTCATGGTCATAGGCCTAATGGTTTAAGAGTTATAGCTGTTAGAAGTTTGCTGTTAGATTTGCTTATCCTCTGGACAGATCTGAAAGATTGAATTGTTGGACCTAGATAGCTACTTAACCACCTTAAGATGATTAAAAGCAAGTTGTAGAAAATTTTATAAGCTTTCCAGAAAGTCCAAGATCATATTGTTTTCGATGTGTATAACTCTAGTCATGGTCAAAACAAGTGACTGCTATCTTGCAGCCTAGAAAATGTATAAATAGGTGTTTGTCTAATTACTAGATAGGAGATATGCACCTACTCAGTAAAAGAAAGATAATCTTGTTATCACACTAATACCTTGCTATTAAGAACACTTATGATTATGCATTTCATTATATCATATCATCCATGTCATTACCTATGCATCCATGATATCTTATTTGTGCTCATGCATATAGGATCGCCTGAAGGAATCACCCTCTTGGAGTTCGAAGCAGAGAATGAGGAGAATCAGGTGACACCCCTAGCCCATAGCTCCCAAAGGTGAGGAGCAAGCTCTAGAGGAACTACCAGAGTGCCCTGATCATCGACCTACTTCTTTCCTGAAAGGCAAGCCCCGGAGCATTATAAGCCTCCTATGTTTTATAAAATATCACTTGAGTCCTTTATGTTTGATGCATTAGGTTATAAGAGTTGATTGGAAATACTTGATGCATAGAACTACCTTGTCCTAGAAATATACCTTGAATTCTATGTAGGTCCAGGTTTGAATAACTGGTTAGCAATGCTTAGCTCGGTAGAAGTCGGGTGATTTCCTGTCACCTACGAGATATAGGTGGACACTGAACCACAGTTGGCTATATTTGCTATCATGTATAAAGAACCATGGGATGTTGTAAATCGAGGTCAAACTGAAGTCTATATTGTAGGTTGACTCATGTGATTCTATCTGCACCGATTATGGACCACATCATTGTTGGTCCTCGGTTATTTTGAATGCATGCCTCTCACTTAGCTAGACGGATAACTCGTTCTGACCATGAAGCCGAGTAGCTCAACTCAGGCCAGGACCTCATTCAATTAGAGTGTGCACACTAGAGGTAGTAAGGATGTGTGGGGAGCTGGTGTGAGGCCAAGGGCAGGTTAGAGTCCTGATCGACTTGGCATTCGGTAGTGTCCCTAAGGGTGCAGGCACTAATCGAACCCGCGAAATGTGTACCTGAGTTGTACCAAAGGTGACCTAAGGCTACCATGGCTGGTAGACCTAGGTTTGTGTTAGGAATACTGCATAGTTGGTTGCAATCGATTTGAATCATGTCGTCTCTCCCGGAGAGTGAGAAACTTAACTAAGCTTCCTTCTATCATAGTGATAATGGCAAGTGGAATGGTTCTGAGAATGATATAATAAATTGCTATGGTTACTATTGTTCTATCACTACTAATATACCATATGTTTGTCATAGGTTAGTTGCTAATATATAGATGAATAGCTATAATTAACTAACTTGATGACCGAATTATAAAATGTATAGCTCAACTAGTAGCTTTTATGCAAAATGTTGTTGCATGATCCTTGGAGTCACTTTATTTTTTGTTTATGACGGGTAAGTCTAGCTGAGTACCTTCTTGTACTCAGGGTTTATTTCCCACTTGTTGCAGATAACACAGTCTTTCATGCCTATTGTAAGAATTGCTTCTGTCTCGCTGTGGACAAGGAGTAGGCCTCAGGCAAGGTGCTTCTACTTATATATCTTATTTGTGATGCTTTTGTGGGTGGTAATCATGAACTGGCTTGTATTAAACAATGGTGTGAGATGTTGGTTTTAAAACTACTTTCCTTCCGCTATTATTACTTTATTTGGAACTTGGTTTGTAATAACTTTAATCGTACTCTGATATAAGGTAATGTATTTGTGAACTCTATGTAATATGCGGCATGTATGTTGAATCATATACGATCTTGGTTGTATGTTGGTGATGAATCAAGACCCTTCGTGGTACTCGGTGGACTACCGGGTTTATATGGGCTCAACTATGATAGTGCGACTGCTTGTTGGCTTGTCATTGTACTTGTGCTCTTATAAATTGGATGGTTCTATTATAGCTGGTATCAGAGCAAGATTCAACATTATTGCCATGTGTGTATTTAAAACAAAAGCCTTTGTTTTACAAAAACTAGTTTTTAGCAACTTATAGATATATATATATAGGTGTTCAAATCTGAAATTTTAATCTAAGGTGTGCCAGTGATCATTTCCCTTATGCCTAGTTAAGGATTTCAGGTGGCTAAATAAGTACTAACATGGGGGTTTTTATTTTCATCGTCTATACGATGTGCTATTGTATGGATGTCATTCACTTGAGTGGTAATGTATGGATTAAATGTCTCTACACCCAAGGTAAGATGATGAGTGGCATGACAACAAGTTATGAGCATGTGGTCTAAGGGGAGAGGTAGCTTTGATACTAAAGCATATATATGTCTCATATATATACTAAGGAATTTAATTGTGGGTTAGCTTTAATACGGCTGTATATGCATATTTATATGTATATATGGGACTGTATTTACTTTCGAGTAGCTTTGATATGGAAGTATATATATGGGTATATATATATTGATGTGTTTAGTATTCAACCTAGAGACCATATTTTCATTTCTGTATTTATATAATTGTGGGGTTGGGCTAAATGAAACTCTTGTGCAGGTACGCTAACAACTGAAACTGTGTAGCCCTGACTAGTTACTGTTATTTATGCGAGAACATATGTATGCCACCAGTGTATATCGCTAGAAGTTTCAATTTTCCTAAGTTTGTGAGGACATATGGAACATGCATGCATCATGATAAATCATTCATTACATACTTGCATTGTTTCTCCCCTACAAGTTTCTTATTCAGGCTAAGTAACTCTTTTCTATTATAACGTTGTTGTCACGAGTGTTGCACCATTTTTGCTATAGATGGCAGCCTATTACCCATAGGAAGGGAACAAGGCATTCTTGGGTATATTTGGCGCACCTGCCTTGCTCTGGAGAGTGTTGCATTTTGTGGGATACATAGAGCCGCCCCAATACTTTTGGACACAGAGGCATGTGTAGGAGGAACCATGGTATGAGGTGCAAGTGTTCATCCAAGCTTGTACATGGGCACCACAGTACTAGGGCTAGAAAGCAGAGTCTGAGGGAAGAACCCCTTAGGAAGGCAGCTCAAGTGGCAGACTTTGAGATCTTGAGCACACTTTTGTTAGTAGCATTGTGATTCACTCACCAACAGTGCAGCGAGATCTATTCCTTAGGTGGGATCTAGCTATGACTAGTTTGGAGATAACATGACCTCGTTTTTGTGGTGCAGGACCAGTGACGAGCGGGCACAGAGCTCAAGTCCTGCTATGAGTGCTATGTTCGCTGTCATGCAGATGTTTTATGCCTGAGAAGACGCCCGCTATTTCTGGCAAGAGTCTTATAACATCTGTGTGAACAAGCTCATGGAAGCTAGGGAAGTATAGCAAAGGCTGAAGAAGCGCTTGCGTAAGCACAAGAAGACAACTAGGGAGGCTCTTTGGGACACTGCTGATGCTCATACAGTGTTGGGAGCCCTCCAGACTCAGATAGGAGAATGTTGTTGCAGATAGGAACGTAGCACATGTAGAGACATGGGCTGCCCATGCTCAGAGGGTGTAGGCCATCCAGCAGAGGGATGAGGCCTTCTATCTTGTAGAGGCTAGAGAGGAGGTTAGGACTAGGACTATGGTTCTAGCTAGGCGGCTGGAGAATGACTACTGTCAGAGGGAGGCAGAGTATCGGTGTCAGATTCAGGAGCACCAGAACACCATTGTGGAGCTTCAGCATGATGTTCATCGCCTCAACAACATCATTAATCCTATTCCTCCCCTAGTAGCCGCAGAAGAAGAGGAAGATTCAAAAATGTTCTTGGAAGATGATGGTTCAGAAGAGGAAGAGGAAGAACAACTTGTGCCTAGTGGACAATGACTAAGGCAAATGCTATGTCCTGGTGTTGACAGTGACCACTCCAAGGCATAACTCAGCTATAGTGGTTAGCTAGATGCGCTAGCTCCTTATCTTTTTCAATCTTTTATGTAATGGACATGTGATTCAAGTTTCGATCTTCAGATGTATCATTAATGTAACATTGGAACCTTGCATGTTGGTCCATGATGGTTGGAATTTTAATTAAATCCTAGTTTCGTTTTGCTGGTGAAATGTGACATGCATGTTAACGCGTTGCGAGTACGATAAGTGATCAAATGGGTGATGTTATGTTGTGAGAATGAATTATTGTACCTCTATTTTATTATATGAATTTAAGATTCTCTCTAGTAATATCAGTTTGGCATGATTATACAATTCTTCTGCAATCTCTTGACATCATCCAATAATCACTTATTGTTGCAATTTTGCATATGCCTCGCACACGCGCTAGGGCCAGCACCAGCCAAAATGGTGGCAATGATGGTGACCTCCCACCACCACCACCTTCTGTGAATGAATTTTTCATGCAATTCTTGGGGAATCAAAGAGCAATGGTAGAAACACTGTGCCTCATTACGTAGAATATCACTCATGCCTGCTAGCAAAACCAAGGGCCTGAACCAAACCAGTATAGCTCCTTCAAGGATTTTCAGGACACTAAGCCCTCAGTCTTCAAAGAGGCAGAAGAACCACTCTAAGCAGACGAGTGATTGAATACCATTGAGCTAAAAGTTTTGCTTGCTGTGAGTCACTAAACCCATGAAGGCAGAGTACTCATCCCATTAGTTGCAAGGGCCAGCAGGAATCTGGTGGACCCATTATCTGTCTTCCCTACCTGCAAATGCGAAGGTCACCTAGGATTAATTCAAGGCAGCATTTAGGGGCATCATATTCCTCTAGGGCTGATGCGCATGAAGGCTGCTGAGTTTATGAAGCTCACCTAAGGGACAAAAACGCTGACTAAATATATGCATGCATTCAACAACTTGTCCCGATATGCCCCAGAATTTGTTGATATAGAAGCGAACAAGATAGAAAGCTTCAAGAGAGGCCTTGGCACCAAGTTGATGAAAACTATGGCCAACTTTAGATGTGATGCATATAATGAGTTTGTCAGCGATGCCCTAACTCAAGAGAACTAGAACAACCTACATGCAGCAACAAAAGGTCGTAAGTGGGTAGCTGAGGTGGGTGCCTTAGGTTCCTCTCACTCCAGGGCTCTAGTGGCGGTAAAGCCATAGTTCCGTCCCCCAGTGCCTAAGTTTAGGCCTCCTCAGCAAAAAGCCCAGGCTAGTCACCCTCAAAAGGTGTTTCATAGAGCCTTCACTATTGCCATGCCCAAGGGTAATATAGGCTAAGGAAGCTCCACACTACCAAAAAGCAATCTATTGTGTTTCAATTGCAACCAAACCGGCCATTGGTCAAGGGAATGCCCTTATCATGAGAATAGTGCAAATAAAAATTAGGGCAACCAAAAAACAAGCCAATCCTAAGGCATGTCCTGGGTACATGCACTATATAGCCATGGAGGAGATTCTCACAGGGGAAGTTGTGACCGCTGGTATGTTTCTTATTAACAAACACCCCGCAATTGTTTTATTTCATTCTAGAGCATCGCATTCATTTATGAGTAAGATATTTGCATCTAAGCATGATTAGAAGATAATTGAGGAAGAGAAGGGTGGTTATAGTATAAGTTCAGTCAGGGCTACTATCTCTACAAACCAAATAGTCAGAGATGTGCTCATCTCCATACAAGAGAGGGAGTATACCTTGGATCTTATAGTATTGCCAGGACTAGCCATAGATGCAATTTTGGGCATGAGTTGGATGAGTGGTCATGGAGTTCTCATTGACACTACCACTCGAACAATTATGTTGAGGGAACCCAAGGAGGGGTAATGCTTTTCTAGTACCACTTCCCCAAAGTTTTGATCTTTGAAACTTATCATGTGCCATCCAAGCCACTACTCTCTGTGATATTCCCATAGTTTATGAATTTCTAGATGTGTTCTGAGATGAGTTGCTTGGTTTGCTGCCTGATAGGGATGTGGAATTTAGAATTGAGTTAGTGCTAGGTACAACACCTATCTCAAGAAGACCCTATAGAATGCCACCAAATGAGTTAGCCGAACTTAAAATTTAGCTACAAGAGCTATTGAACAAAGGTCTCATTCGATCTAGTTCAACTCCCTAGGGTTGTCTAGCCTTGTTTGTGAAGAAAAAGGACAAATTGTTATGGATGTGCGTGAACTATAAGCTGCTTAATGCCATAACCATTAAGAACAAGTACCCTTTGCCTCGTATTGATATTTTGTTTGATCAATTGGCAAGAGAAAAGGTATTCTCTAAGATCAATTTGAGATTAAGCTACCACTAGATTAAGATCAGGCCAGAGGATATACCTAAGATAGTTTTCTCCACTAGATACGACTTGTATGAGTATTTGGTCATGTCTTTTGGACTGACAAATGCTCCTACCTATTTCATGTACCTGATGACTTCAGTGTTCATGCCCGAGCTTAACAAGTTCATGGTCATGTTTATCGATGATATCCTGATTTACTCTGAGAATGAGGCAGATCATGTAGAGCATCTAAGAGTTGTCTTGTCTAGGCTAAGAGAGCATAAATTGTATGCAAAGTTTAGCAAGTGTGAATTCTGGCTAAAGAAAGTACCTTTCTTGGGTCATATATTATTTGAAGATGGAATCTTTGTAGACCCATCTAAAGTACAAGAGGTCATGAATTGGAAGGCCCTGACTTTGGTTCATGAAGTTTGGAGTTTTCTAGGGCTAGTAGACTATTATCGTTGTTTCATTCCTGACTTCCAAAATAGTTAAGCCCATGACCAGATTACTTTAGAAGGATGAAAACTTTGATTGGACTCTAGAGTGTGAGTTCACTTTTCACACTCTATGAACCTTGCTAACCACTGCTCCTATTCTGGTACAACCCGACATTGAAAAGCCTTTCGGTGTGTTATGTGATGCATCAGATACAGGTTTAGGGTGTGTGATTATGCAAGAAGGTCGAGTTATTGCATATGCTTCTCAGCAGTTGAGAAGGCATGAAGTCAACTATCCTACCCATGATTTAGAGCTTGCCGTAGTTGTCCATGCATTGAAGATATGGAGACATTATTTGTTGGGGAATGTATGTCACATATACACTGATCACAAAAGTCTCAAATACATCTTCACTCAACCTAAACTGAACATGAGATAATGTAGATGGTTAGAGCTGATTAAGTACTATAATTTGGAAGTGCACTATCATCCAGGAAAAACCAATGTTGTAGCAGATGCACTTAGTCAGAAATCTCATTGTAACACCTTAGAAGCCTTGTTGGAAGATGGGTTTAATCTATTGCATCCTGTTGTGCTACACAACATCACTGTTAGTTGTTCATTTGAGAGCAAAATCATAGAACTACAAAAGATAGATGTAGGTGTGTTTCACATAAAGAGAAAGATGAAGGAATAGGAAGCCAAGCATTTCAGGTTAGATGAATGAGGTGTGCTATGGTTCAAAAACTGACTAGTGGTACCGGAAGACCGCAAATTTAGAAATCAAATCCTAGATGAAGCTCATTCATCCAAGTTGTCCATCCATCTGGGTAGTAGCAAAATATATCAAGATTTGAAAACCCATTTTTAGGTGGACCAAGATGAAGAAAGAGATCGCCGCCTATGTCGCTAGATGTGATAACTGTAGTAGAGTCAAAGCTTGATCATTTGAAGCCTACCTAAATTGCTCCAACCTTTGTTTGTTCTAGGATGGAAGTGGGAGATCAACAAGGATTTCATTGTTGGACTCCCTACCCACTCAAAAGGGTTTTGACTCAGTATGGGTAATTGTAGACCGTCTGACCAAGTCCGCGCACTTCATTCCCATAAGAACCAACTATCGACCACATTAGTATGCAGAAATATACATAGCTCAGATAGTACACTTGCATGGGGTACCTAAGAACAATTATGTGTCAGATAGGGGATCTCAATTCACTGCTCGGTTTTGGGAGCACTTGCACAAGCAGTTAGGTACCAACCTCGTTCAAAGCTCAGCATATCACCTTCAGACCTCTGGGTAGACTGAGAGAGTAAATCAAATCTTAGAAGATATATTGAGTGCATGTGTGATATCTTCCAAGGGTTCATGGGGAAAATGGCCACCTTTAGCTAAGTTTTCCTACAATAATAGTTATCAAGAGAGCATCAAGATGGCTCCTTTTGAGGCTTTGTACGGTCGAAAATGTAGAACTCCTTTGAATTGGGTTGAGACCGAACAGAGGAGATACTATGGCATTGATTTTGTCACAGAACCTAAAGAGCAAGTGTGTATTATCCAACAACATATGAAAATCGCTCAGTCTAGGCAAAAGAGTTATGCTAACAAGAAAGAGGACCTATCAAATTTGAGGTGGGTGACGGTTTGGGGTGAAAAGAAAACTAGCACCTAGGTATGTAGGCCCTTACAAGATCATTGAACGAAGTGAAAGAGTGGCCTACAAGCTATAGTTACCTCTAGAAATGTGACCCATATTCAATATCTTTCATGTTTCTCAGCTAAGAAGATGTCTTCGCGTACCTGATGAAGCTATCGAACCCACCACTGGTAAGCTCCAATCAGATTTGACTTATGAAGAGAAACCGATCTAAGTTTTGGAAGAAATGGGAAGTGTGACCTGGAGCAAGGTCATTAAATTCTACAAAGTGGTGTGGAATAACCACAGTGAACAAGATGCCATATGGGAATGAGAGGATTATCTATGTGAGGTTTATCCCGCCTTTTATGAAAAATGGTAGGTCATCCAAATCTTGGGGTAATATTTCTATAAGGGTGGAGGGGCTGTAACACCCTGGTGTTAAGCATACAATTGGCACTTGTATTTCATGAGCACAAGCATCATCCAAGCATTCATGAGCATGAGCATATGAAGTTTCATCTCATTCACTCTATCTTTATCACATGTGATGTTGCTTATATACATGCATATGCTTGTGATCATGTGTGACCAGTGTAAGAGATGGTTGTGGGGTCACAAAAACACCTTAGACATATCTAGGATGGTAAATGTAATAATGTTTATATTCATGACATGAACCAACTTTGCTTCAAAGTCCTAGTTTACTCAAGATGTCATTTTTCATGATCCTAACTTTGACTAAAGTTGAACTATAGCATAGAGTGTTTGCATGGAAGTGCATACTTAATAAAAGTTGTAGTTCTTAACATAGGTAACAAACTTTGTTTAAGGGCCATGAGCTAATTCAATGCCTAACATGGTCAAATAGGGCCCACAAATAGCAAAGAAATGTTGTTTTTAGACGGAAAATTTGCTAAGTCACAAGCTGATTTCAGTTTCCATGTGCACCACTTTGGAGCATTGTAACTTGTAAACCAGCTCGAATTAGGCCAAACTCATTTAAGCAAAGTTGTAGATCTCTGATAGCTCTACAATTTGTATTAGTGAAGTTTTCGCTGAATCGAGCTCGTTTGGGAGTTACATGTACACAAACTTTCTCTGTCTGTCATCTATTGCAGGCCTGAAACTGGCCTAGGCAGCGCGACGTCGTGGCCGATCGGCCACAGGCCATGTTCGCCGTGTGGATGCCGTACACCAGTGTTGGGCCCAGGAATTAGTCTAGGGTGGATAGCATAGGGAGCCGCGTCCCTACTCTAAAAGGTCCTAATATGGCTAGAGGGGGGTGAATAGCCTATTTAAAAATATACAAATCAACTAGAGCAATTTGATTAGTATGATAAATAGCGAAAAGCAAACTTGCTCTAGCTCTACAAGGGTTGCAAGACACCTATCCAATAATTCTAGTTGCAATGATTCCTAGGCACACAACTTGCAAAGTTACTACTCACTAAGAGCTCTCAAACTTGCTACTCTAAAGAGCTCCACTAGATGAACTTATAATAACAAAGCAAGCTCTCAATTCTAATTACACTAAAGAGCTTGCCACAATTAGTTTGCAAGAATATAAATGAGTGAGTAGGGTGATTATACCGCCGTGTAGAGGAGTGAACCAATCACAAGGTAAATATTAAATCAATCACCGAGAGAATACCAAATGGCAAGAGACAACCGATTTTCTCCCGAGGTTCACGTGCTTGCCAACATGCTACATCCCCGTTGTGTCGACCAACACTTGGTGGTTTGGTGGCTAAGAGGTGTTGCACAAACCTCGTCCACACGATTGGACACCGCAAGAACCTACCCACAAGTGAGGTAACTCAATGACATGAGCAATCCACTAGAGTTACCTTTCGACGCTTTGCCAGGGAAGGTATAAATCCCCTCACAATCACCGGAGATGGCCACGAACAATCACCAACTTGTGACAATCCTCCACCGCTGCACCAAGCCATCTAGGTGGTGGCAACCACCAAGAGCAACAAGTGAAATCCATAGCAAAACATGAATACCAAGTGCCTCTAGATGCAATCACTCAAGCAATGCACTTGGATCCTCTCCCAATCTCACAAAGATGAAGAATCAATGATGAAGATGTGTGGGAGGGCATTGGCTAAGCTCACAAGGTTGCTATGTCAATGCAAATGGCCAAGAGAGTGAGCTTGAGCCGGCCATGGGGCTTAAATAGAAGCCCCCATGAAATAGAGCCATTGGGCTCCTTACTGTACTAAACACGGGCCGACCAGACACTCTGGTCATACTGACCGGATGCTGGACCTCAGCGTCTAGTCGTGCGATGTGCGCCGCGTGTCATCAGCTTCAAACATCGATCGCCCAAATTCAACGGTCAAGTGATGATTGGACGCGTCAGTTAGAAAGTGACCAGACGCTGGACCTCAGCGTCCGGTCATTTCCAGTAAGGTTCCAAATGCGAATTTTCACGGCCGGACACGTCCGGTCATGCTCGACCGGACTCACCCAGCATTCGGTCACTCAATGTCTCTTCTGTACGCCCCACGTTAGCGTACGTCAGCACTGACCGAACACACCCTGCCAGTGTCTGGTCGTAGAGCGACCCAGTGTCTGGTCATTTGACCGACGCCAGCGTCTTCGCTATTACACCTGACCAAGCGCGCTGGTCCAACCAAGGCTAGCGTATGGTCACTCTCAGTGACCTCCATCTTTTCTGTCTAGGGCGCCAGTGGTACCGTCGGACTGTCCGCGCTCTATGGGCGGACACTCCGCCGATGGAGTTTCTTTACCCTTGCTCCTAAACTTCACCACCCTTGATCAAATGTGCCAACCACCAAGTGTATCACCTTGTGCACATGTGTTAGCATATTTTCACAAACATTTTCAAGGGTGTTAGCACTCCACTAGATCCTAAATGCATATGCAATGAGTTAGAGCATCTAGTGGCACTTTGATAACTGTATTCCGATACGAGTTTAACCCCTCTTAATAGTACAACTATTAAACCTAAATGTGATCACACTCTCTAAGTGTCTTGATCACCAAAACAAAATAGCTCCTATGGTTTATACCTTTGCCTTGAGCTTTTTGTTTTTCTCTTTCTTCTTTCCAAGTCCAAGCACTTGATCATCATCATGTTATGATCTTCATTTGCTTCACCAGTTGGAATGTGCTACCTATCTCATGATCACTTGATAAACTAGGTTAGCACTTAGGGTTTCATCAATTCACCAAAACCAAACTAGAGCTTTCAATCTCTCCCTTTTTGGTAATTGATGACAACCCTTTTACAAAGATATGAATTGAAATTCAATTGAATCTATGTTGCTTGCCCAAGCATATTTACCATGTGTAAAAGGATATGGACAAGTTTCATGAACCCCTAAATGGTAGCAATTGCTCCCCCTACATATGTGCTAAGAGTTTGGATTGTAGCTTGCACATATGCTTAGATAGGAAATATAGGAGACAATGTCTACCAAATGATGCTAAGGTATAAAAGATGGACCTTTGAAGCGTGATACCAATCGGAGTGCACCAATGTACCATCCTTAGCACCATGGTTAGCTCAATACCACTTGGAAATAACACTTGGAAATGAAAGTTATCTAGTGATTTCATTTCATCATTCAATCTTACAACTAACATACATCACACAAGCATGGATGTTTAAATTTAATACTTAGTGCCATGCAAGCAAACATATGAAATGCACATTCAAATGCATCATCCAAGTTCCCCAAAATTTTAGTTGATCCCTTTCCTTTGCCATGTCTCTCCCCCTATGTCATATATCAAGATATCTTTATGCTTTCTCTCCCTTTATGATATTTTCTCCCCCTTTTTCACTATTTTTACTACTATCTTTGTTTCTCTCCCCCTTTGTCATCAATGACCACAAAGGTTCAAAATATAGATAGTATTACTTGTAGGGTCGAGACTATCAATAGTCAATCAATGGGGTGAGGATCATTTTTCCAAATTTGGTCTAGTCTAGATCATTTATCAAAGATATTTAACTCGGTTTGATCAAAGGACAAGCTTCTTCATACCTCCAAATAAGGGTTATCTTATACCATGTTGAGTTAAATACTTAGAGCTCATTTTCTAGATTAAACACTAGGTTTACAAGCCCACAAACATGTCATATGCCATCACTAGATCAAGTCAAGCATAGAAGCAATAGTGATACCATATAGACATCAAAATCATTTGATTTTCATGAATGAGCCTAATAAAATAGAACCACTTGATAGGTCCTAATAAAATTGAAAATGTGACTAGATGCACTAATCCTTGCTCAAATGTGCCAACCACCAAGTGTATCACCTTGTGCACATGTGTTAGCATATTTTCACAAACATTTTCAAGGGTGTTAGCACTCCACTAGATCCTAAATGCATATGCAATGAGTTAGAGCATCTAGTGGCACTTTGATAACCGCATTTCAATACGAGTTTCACCCCTCTTAATAGTACGACTATCTAACCTAAATGTGATCACACTCGCTAAGTGTCTTGATCACCGAAACAAAATGGCTCCTACTATTTATACCTTTGCCTTGAGCCTTTTGTTTTTCTCTTTCTTCTTTTCTAAGTTCAAGCATTTGATCATCACCATGGCATCACTATCGTCATGATCTTCGCCATTGCTTCATCACTTGGAGTAGTGCTACCTATATCATAATCACTTTGATAAACTAGGTTAGCACTTAGGGTTTCATCAATTAACCAAAACCAAACTAGAGCTTTCACTGCTTGCTCTCCACGTGCGCTCACTCTCTCTGCGTAACCTTGCCTCGCTCACTCGCTCGAGGCCGAGCGGAGTAAGCTGCCATCATCGCTGTGCGCCTCACCCATGCTCGCGTGCCACCACCGCCACACCTCCAACCAATACATCTCATCCACAGCTTTGCCACCACCTCCTCTACCTCATCAACCCGCTAGGACCATCGTCTGTGCAAAGGTAAAGCCACATTTCAGGTCGTCGTTGCTTCCATGGCCATGGAGCACTGTCGAGCTTCGAGCTCACCATGGCCAGCCTTATCCACTGCTACTCCTACATCTTTCTCCCCTAATCTATCGTTGTAAGTCACAGTAGCTCACGTCATAGCTAGTTTAACCACTACCGCTACCACCGCATGGGAACGCGCGACCGCACTACGCGCGCTCGCCATGGCCATGAGCTTAATCTCACCACGACCGACACCGACTAGGTCCCGTCATTCCCCCTCTAGCACGTGTTTCCGCATCTCCATTAAACCTAGCACCATCATCGAAGATGGAGATCCATCATGGACTGTCGTTTCATTAGAACAGGTGACCTCACCGTCGCCGCCGTGCCACCATGGACACGGCCATGCTCCTCCTGGGGCCGCCACTAACCCTAACTTTCACCTTTTAGCCTCGCTAAGGTAACTACGAAACTATAGCAGAGCTCACCTGAGTCTCTCATGGCCCGTGCGCCATCGCGCATCACCTGCTGAGCCTGCCATGGCTACCGTCGAGCTTGCTCTGGTGATCCTCTGAGTCAACCAAGGGTACCCCTCGATGTGGCTTAACTGAGACTGAGTGTAGTGGTGGTGATGCCGTCGCCAGAGACCTTGCCATCGGCGAGCTCTCGCCAGTCAAAGGTGGTGCTCTACTCTGCCTCACTGAACATGTGGGTCCTGTTGACCCATGGGGCCTAGCTATCAGTCTGAGTTTTCAATGTTTTCTTTATTTGTTTTCATAGATTTAAATGCAAACTTCAAAAATCCATATCTTGTGCTAGAAGTGTCCAAATGGGGTGATCCAAATTTTGCTGGATTCATCATGAAGTGTACTATTTGATAAAAAATGAAACCTACTATTTGGGGTATTTTTTGGGAGGAATTAAATTAAGCTAGCAAAGTGCTTTTAAATTTGTTTCTATCTTGTAAAATGCATAACTTGAGCTCGGGAAGTGCTAAAATTGTGACTCTAATTTTGTAGGTCTTAGTGTTAGGCAAGATCTAGCTAGGAAAATACTAAACCTACAGTGGGCATACTTGGAATATGGTCTTTCTATTTCACCTTAATTAAATGCTAGTTTCTAGGTGAAATTAATTGGGGTAAAAATACATAACTTATAATCATGCAAATTTCTACACAATGTTCTTATGCTAGGATGAAAGTATGAAAAATATGAAATATATTGTTTGACACTTTTCACTTGGCTAAACTATTTTTGCTAAAATAAGCCTATGCAACTTTACATTTTTTAGAGGTTGCTATACTTATCCAAATGGAATGAAATTTGTACAATAGACTATTGGGGTCATGTTTAAGCTACTGTAATTTTTTAGAGATTATTGAGCAATGGAAATAATTATCCTTTAAATCACCCTATTATATAAGGAAATTCACAAATGAATATACATAAATTAGTTGGGCTTAACCATGATGTTTTCTCTAGAGCTTGTGATGCATATGATGTGTTGCTATTAGTAGTTGTGCTTGGAATTAATTGGTTATAGGCAGCTATCAGATTTGTTGGCCCTCTGGACTAGATCTAAAATATTGAATTGTTTGACCTTGATAGCTACTAAATCACCTTAAGATGATTAAAAGAAAGTTATAGATAATTTTGTAAGCTTTCCAGAAAGTCTAAGATCATATTGTTTTGATGTGTATAACTCTAGTTACGGTCAAAACAATTGACTACTATTAAGAACACTTATGATTATGCATTTCATCATATCATATCATCCATGTCATTACCTATGCATCCATGATATCTTATTCGTGCTTATGCATATAGGATTGCCTGAAGGAATCACCCACTTGGAGTTCAAAGCAGAGGAGGAGGAGAATCAGGAGATAACCCATCCCATAGCTCCCGAAGGCAAGGAGCAGGCTCTAAGAACTACTAGAGTGCCCTGATCACCGGCCTACTTCTTTCCTAAAAGGCAAGTGTTGGGGACCAATACTAGGGTACCTGAAGAGGAGCTAATAACCATCAACATTGATTCATCCGAGCAGTCAAGAGCGCAACTACAGCTCCACCCACCCCCTAGGTGCACAAGCTCCACCTCGCCCGGCCTTTGGGGGTGGGCTCCGCCTTGCCCGACACCGAGGTCATGGGCTCCACATCGCTCGACCTATGAGGGCTGGCTCCAGCCTCGCTCGGCCTCTAGGGGTGGGCTCTGCCTCGCCTGACCCTTGGGTTTGTGCTCTGACTCACCCGAGCTTTGAGGGTGGGCTCTGCCTTGCCTAACACCGAGGCCACAGGGCACCTCCTCGCTTGACACCGAGGCCACTACTCCGCCTCGCCCAACACCAAGGACGCGGGCTCTACCTCGCCCGACCTCTGAGGCTGGGGCATCCATCTCGCCCAACAAAGACCCATATGACCGCCAACCACTCTAGGTCTAAGCAAATGGGCCTGGGTCAAAGCTCTAACACCAGGGAGGTGACCGGCATGCCCCGATATAACCCATGGCCATGATGGGCCATACTTGGGGATTCACATTAGGAACAACATTGGGCGTATCGGTGTTGTTCTGCTTAACCCTCATATGAGCTCTGATAGGCGTGTTAGTTCACCATGGTGTTCGCCAGGACAGAGTGGAGCGCCATGACCGAGAGATGACGCCTATGCATGGTGCCAATGATAGATAGGGCCATGATGTGGGGCTGTCCCTGTTGATGTCTATAGGGTCAGTGGGACCCACATGAAGGAAAAGAAGGACCCGGCGATCCTAGAGGACTTCTTCTCCTTCTCAAGTTCCTCTATCCCCTCCACTATAACACGTGCTTTCCCTTGGACTATAAAAGGGAAAGCAGGGCATCCCATAAAGGGCATCGTAACACATCGCATCAATTGGGACTCAAATCCATCGAACCCTGAACTGACCAGAACACACAAGCACACAGCCAGGAAGCGATCGAGCTCTTGGCACCTATTCGCTCCTCTCACCAGAGACTTGGGACCTATCCCTCTCTCGATAGTTTGTAACCCCTACTATGAACTTTTAGTGCGAGTAACATGAGCAGTAGCAACGAACAAGATGTAGGGACATTCTACCTAGACCAGTGTAAACCCCGTGTCCTATTAGCACACCATCTGAGCCAGACATGCGATATTAGAAATTTACTAGTCAGTGGCAACTTGAAACACCAATAGTTGGCATGCTAGGTAGGGGCCTTTTGCGTGTCTCGACATCCACACCAGGCCTTGGATGGCTAGTCACAACCTTAGCTAGGTCCTAGGCGCGCACATGCGCTTTAGGGACCTAGGACTTCATCGTCACAATGGAGGGAGAGTTAGCGATGGCTACCGCCACCGTCTGACCCCTCCACTCCATTGGCCTCAATGTGATTGTTGAGGCACTTGAGGAGCTACAGCTGCACGCACTAGAGGCCTATGCCCCTAGAAGCGACCAGCTCCTTGACTTTGATTATGGGAGGTTAGAGCGCCTGCTCGGCACCTTCCTAGGACCCCGACCGTCCTAAGAGGACATGTGCCATCTCACCTTCTCATTCGCCAACGTCATGGCACAACTTACTGGAGGGGAGCCGCTCTCTCTAGAATACCCCATCTAGAGCACGCCAACAATGCTACCATTCGGTCTCCACAACACCGTAGAGACTGTTGGCCACCTTGCGGCGCAATGCGTGCCTCCTTCCCCACAAACAACGAGTTCGTAGGGATGACCGAATACGTCGCAGAGTCTTTCAATGACCTCGTTGTAGAAGAAACAGAGTTGCCCTCAACTTCTGACTCCAGTAGGGGGAGCCATCACCCCTCTCATGAATGTTTTATGGTAGGTACCCCTAAGGGACATGTCCAAAGCATGCATGAGGAGGAGGCTACCCTGACAAATGACCTTGAAGATGAGGTCGAGGGGGATACAGGGGCTCCACCCTACTTGCATATGGAGCAGCTGAAGGCCTGACACCAAGAGCTCAAGGAAGCATGACTCCAGCTCGAGCAGGAACACGCGGAGCTCGATCGAGAGTTCGAGCGCCATGGACATGGTGGGCGTGATCATGCCATGGCCCATGATTTGAACTAGAGGATCATCGAGGACAATGAAGCCCTCCCATACTTTGCCTGGGCAAGCTAGAATATCACTGCTATAGTGGCCTTGCTCCATGGGCTTCCGGGGCCAACAACGCTTGAGGATCATCGAGCCCATCACGAGATTCTCACGCTACTCGAGCATGCAGTGGTCCAACAAGCCAAAAGCTCGTTGTCCCAACAATGCGAGCTCGATGCTAGCTAGCGCATGCCCTCGGAGTGACCTGATAAGGATGCATTAGTCCACGAGGCACTGCAAGGCCGTAGGATTCACACATGGTCCTGGTGCATGAATGTCTCGGCCACAACCGTGATGCACATGACACCCTCGACTCCCATAGACGTACCCATGGCGGACGCTATGATAGCAGTGAGGACTGAAGCCTGAGCCCTGGCCTGTCGAGACCTCAGGCCTTCAACCGACACATCCTCAACATCGCCTTCCCGCCACGGTACCAACCAACAACCAACATCCCAAAATACTATAGGGAAACAAACCCTAGACTATGGCTCAAGGATTATCAGCTTGCTTGACAATCTGGTGGAGTAGATAATGATGACTTCATTATTCGCAACCTTCCATTGTTCCTGGCCGATTTGGCATAAACATAGTTGGAACACTTTTAGCCCAACAGAATCCAAAGTTGGGTAGACCTGAAAGAGATCTTCGTGGGGAACTTCTAAGGCATGTACAAGCATCTTGGGAACCTATGGGATCTCAAAAACTGCTAACAGAAGGCCAGAGAAAACCTCCATGGGTTCATCTAGCGCTACTCTCGATAGTGCAACAAGCTGCCTAACATCGCTGATGCACCAATGTTATAGGAGCTTTCCTATCTAGGACCACCTATGAGTCCTTGGTTCACAAGTTGGGACATAAGGGCTCACGGAACCACCAAGGAGCTCCTCAACATCGCCACCAGCCATGCCTCAGGTGAGGAGGCGGTCGAAGCAATCTTCGACTACCTCAAAGGCAAGGCAAAGTGGGACGAGGATGCCAATGAAGGTGCCTCCAACCATCTTGTAAAGAAGAAGAATAAGCAGTGGCGTGGGGGCTCACTTGTGGCCATCCGCCGACTGCAAGGGGGGCTAGAAGCCCATAAAGGGTACCCCAGACCACTTTGAGAAGCTGCTCGAGGGGCCATGCCTAAACCATTCCTTCCCCGTCAAGCATCTATATAAGGACTATGGCCTCATGAAGTGGTTCTTGTCTGGAGGCTTCAACAAGGGAGGGCATGCAAAGGACCATGAGCCAACTGCGGATGACGCTGAGGGAAGGGACGGTGGCTTTTTTATGCTGGATGGCTACCTCATGATCTTTGGAGGGTTGGTGGCTTATGACTCCAAGCGCCGCCAGAAGCTCATGGACTATGAGGTCTATACAGCCAAACCAGCCACACCTATCTTCCTCTAGTGGTTGGAGCCCACCATAACCTTTGATCAGACCGACCACCCGGAGAGTGTCCCACAACTAGGGAGATATCCGCTCATGGTCGACCCAATCATTGACATGAAGCGGCTCACCAAGGTACTGATGGACGGAGGCAGCAGCCTCAACATCCTGTATGCTGAAATGCTTGACACCATTGGCATCGACTGATTGTGTGTCCGATCGACCAGAGTGCCTTTTCATGGCATCATGCTTGGAAAGTAGGTCGTGCCACTTGGGCAAATCGATCTACCCATCACCTTTGGGGATCCATCCAATTATAGGACGGAGACTTTCACCTTTGAGGTGGTCAAGTTCCATGGAACCTACCATGCCATCCTTTGACGTCCATGCTATGCAAAGTTCATAGTCATCCCCAACTACACCTATCTAAAGCTTGCAGGATCATCACCATCGGCACGTCCTTCCAGTGCACCTATGAATGCGAGGTCGAGTGCTATGATCACGCCGTGGCAATTGTCACCTCCAAAGAGCTTGCGGCCATCGGGAAGGAGGTCATCGAGGAAGCACCAGACCCCAAGTGGTCGGCTAGGTCTTTTGAGCCAGTGGAGGGCACCAAGGAGGTCCATATAGACCCCAGTGGCTCCAATGGCAAAATGGTCCGCATTGGCACCACGCTTTCCTCCGAATAGGAAAGCACGCTCATTGGCTTCCTCCATGCCAACAGAGAAATCTTTGTGTGGAAAACCTCCAACATGCTGAGCATTCTAAGAGAAGTTGCCAAGCATGCCTTAAAGATAAGACCAGGCTCCAAGCCAGTGAAACAGCGCCTACATCACTTCGACAAGGAGAAACATAGGGCCATCGGTGAGGAGATCTCAAAGCTGTTGGCGGCAGGGTTCATCAGAGAAGTATACCACCCAGAGTGGTTACCTGATCCCATCCTTGTATGAAAGAAGAGCAAGAAATGGAGAATATGTGTTGAGTACATGGGTCTCAACAAAGCATGTCCACAGGATCTGTTTCCTTTGCCACGCATAGACCAAGTAGTCGACTCTACCTCAGGGTGCAAAATCCTTGCTTCCTTGATGCATACCCCGGGTACCATCAAATCATGATGAAAGAGTCTGACTAGCTCGTGACATCTTTCATCACCCTGTTCGGATCAGTTCTGCTATGTCACAATGCCATTCAGTCTAAAGAATGTAGGGGCTACGTACTAGCGTTTCATGCTCAAGTGTTTTGGAGACCTCAGCGGGCGAACCATTGAGGCCTACGTGGATGACATTATGGTCAAGTCCAAATGGACTGACCAGGTCATAGCCGACCTTGAGCACACATTCAGAAAACTCAGAGCAAATGACATTAAGCTCAACCCCGAGAAGTGTGTTTTTGGGGTCTCGAGGGGTATGCTGCTTGGTTTCATCGTATCTAAGCGTGGCATCGAAGCCAACCCAGAGAAAATCTCAGCCATCATGAGGATGGGCCCGATTCAGAACATGAAGGTGGTACAACGAGTTACAGGGTGCCTCGCCATGCTCAGCCGCTTCATCTCGTGCCTTAGCAAATGAGGTCTCCCTCTCTATCGGCTTCTGAAGAAGGCTGACCATTTTGAATGGACGCCTGAGGCCCAGGAGGCTCTTGACACGGTGAAATAGGTCCTAATAAAGACTCTGATCTTGGTTCCTCAGACCAATGGAGAACTGTTTCTACTCTACATTGCGGCCACCACGCAAGTGGTCAGCGTCGCCCTAGTGGTGGAGCAAGAAGAAGAGGGACACACCCTCAAAGTACAGTGCCCCATGTACTTCATTAGCAAGGTCCTATCTGATTCCAGGACCCGCTACCCTCAAATCTAGAAGCTCCTATACGCTGTCCTCATCGCTAAGAGGAAGCTATGTCACTACTTCGAGTCACATACAGTGATGATCATGACGTCCTTCCCCTCAGCGAGGTCACCCAAAACTAGGATGCCATGGGAAGAATCACGAAGTGGGCACTTGAGCTGATGGGACAAGACATCGTGTATGCCTCTTGAATGGCCATCAAGTCCCAAGTGCTGGCTAATTTCATTACAGAGTGGACCGAGGTCCAAATGCCTCCGGCAATCATCGACCAGGAGTACTGGACGATGTACTTCAATGGATCGCTGATAAAGAAAGGCACTAGCATAGGGCTAGTCTTTATTTCACCCCTTAGGGTACGCATGAGGTACATGGTTCGCATCTATTTCCCCTCCTCCAACAATATGGCTGAATATGAGGTGCTCATCAATGGCCTGTGCATCGCCATCGAGTTGGGTATCAGATGCCTTGACGTCCGGGGTGACTCCTAGCTAGTCATCAACCAAGTCATGAAGGAGTCGAGCTGCCACGATGCCAAGATGGCTGCATACTGTCGAGAAGTCCGCCAGCTGGAGGACAAGTTTGATGGCCTCGAGCTCAATCACATCCCAAGGCATCTCAACGAGGCGACCGACGTGCTAGTGAAGACAGCATCTGGCTGAGAGCTGGTGCCAATAGGCGTCTTCGCCAGCGATCAGCACAAACCCTTGGTCCGCTATGATGAGCCAAAACAAGCCGGTGATGGGCCGCCTACCCTAGGCTTTGGGGCAAACCAGTCGTTAGCTCCATCTGACCCTGAGGTCATGGAGCTTGACAAGGATCCAGCGATAGATCCTGACCCTCTGACCGACTGGAGGAAGCCTTACCTCAACTACCTTCTCCATGAGGCACTGCCGATGGACAAGACGGAGGCACGGTGGCTCGCGCGTCGTGCTAAGTCTTTTGTCCTTGTTGAGGGTGAACTCTACAAGTGAAGCCACACTGGGATCCTACAGTGCTACATCCCCATTTAACAAGGGAAGCGGTTGCTGAGCAATATCCATGGTGGGATCTACGATCACCAGTGCCGCTGCCTAGAATCCTAGTCCAAAATGCATTCCGTCAAGGCTTCTACTGACCGACCAGCAATAGCCGATGTCTGAACAGATTGTGCGCACCTACGAAGGGTGTTAGTACTATGCTTAGCAGACCCACCTACTAGGCCCAAGCACTCTAGATGATCCCCATCACATGGCCGTTTGTGGTCTAGGGGTTTGATCTGGCGAACCTCTCTAAAGAGTGCCCAGGGGCTATACCCACTTGCTTGTCACCATAGACAGGTTTACAAAGTGGATAGAGGCCCGACCGATCTCCACGATCAAGTCTGAGCAAGCTATGTTGTTCTTCCTTGATATCAGTCCATCACTTTAGAGTACCAAACTCCATTATCATGGACAATGACACATAGTTCACCAGGAAGAAGTTCCTCCAATTCTACGATGAATATCACATCCTGCGTTGATTGGCGCTAGCGCACCCCACACGAATGGGCAGGTCGAGTGCGCAAACGACATGGTCCTATAGGGCCTCAAGCTTAGGATCTTCAACCAGTTGAACAAGTTTGGTGGATGATGGGTCGTAGAGCTTCCCGCGGTGCTCTAGAGCTTGAGGACGACTCCTAGTCGGGCCACTAACTACACACCATTCTTCATGGTCTACGGTTCCAAGGCTATCCTCTCGACCAACCTCGACTATGGAGCACCAAGGGTTAGGGCGTATGATGAACAGGGAGCCACGGCATCCCTCGAGGATGCCATGGACTAGCTGGATGAAGCATGTGACATGGCCTCCTCCGCTCAGCCAAGTACGAGCAAGTGTAACACCGGTACCACAGCCATCGAGTGCGGGGTTGGGCCTTTAATGTCGGATACCTAGACCTCCACCTTGTCCAGAGCAGCAAGGACCGCCACAAGCTCTCTCCACTGTGGGAGGGACCGTATGTCATTGTGGAGGTGCTCCGACTAGGTGCCTACAAGCTCAAGGCCATCGACGGCAGAGTCTTCATCAATGCCTGGAACATCAAGCAGCTACATCACTTTTACCCTTAATAAACGCACACTTTCTTTTATCAGTTTTGCTATCTAACTCCCTGACCTTTAGTGACACCCGACCCTAGCAACGGCGGGGGTCAGGCCTCACTCGGGGCTAATAAGAGCATACCTACCTGGTAGACATTCTCTATGCCTGACCTTCTCTCATGTTAAGGCCTAGAAGCGAGGTTTGCAGAAATGAACGCTGAGTAAAACTGGTCGGACTATGAGAGACCTACGATTCAGTGGCTATGACGCCTTTGCTCACCAGCGTGATCAAAATTTTCTCACCCGCCCCCAAGCTTTACGACCTTAATGACAGAAAGGGTCAGAATGCACTAACGTTTTTATACAAAAAAGAGAGAAGGGCTAAAAAGCTATTTGGCTATAATGAAATTTAAGAGCTTGTCCATTTATTATAAGTTCATCGCCTGGCTTATCTGCCTACCTAAATTTTTGCATGAGATGTTCTCATCCTCTATCTTCGTAGGTAAGTCCTATCCTAGTAGGGCAATATAAGTGACCGGATGGCTTAGCCACTACCGAGGGATGGGTAGGGAGCAGCCAGATGCCCCACGTGGGTTATGCCGACCCCGTTACAAACGATGGACCTAGATTCAGCTCGAACATATCCGGTAAGAGCTCCTTGGACCTATCACTCATGCCATCGAGGTAAGTCCTATGCCAGTGGGCCACCCAAGTCGATTGAATGATTTGGGCCACTACCAAGAGACGGGTTGCCCTTACTTTACGCGCATTAATTTTGCTATCGAGCCCCCGACCCCAGCAATGGTAAGGGGTCAGGTCTCGCTCGGGGGCTAGCAAGAGTGTCTATTCAGTAGACATTCTCGATGCCCAACCCCTTTCTCATGCTAAAACCTAGAGGCAAGGTGTGTGGAAACAAACTCTGAGTAAAACTGGTCGAACCACTAGAAACCTATGCCCTAGTGGATATGGTGTTTCTACCCACCAGTGTGATCAGAGTTTTTGTCCCCGCACCCTGAGCTATAGCCTCCGCCTTCCCTAGAAGGATTTGGAGGGACCCACCGGCAGAATCTCCATTGAGGAGAGCCCAGCAGATCTCCTAGGTTGGTCAACGGCTTGAGCTGCTGCTGAGAGATGGGTATGGAGAAGTGGGATGCCCCATGCAAGTTACACCGGCTCCATCATGAATGTCGGACCCAGACCCCACATGGACATATCTAGTAAGAGCTCCCCGAACCCGTCACTCGAGCCATCAATGTAACTTTACCGACCCCTACTTTTCTTTTCCATCGCATGATCATTCATTCATCCATTCTCATGCATGCATTCATACATTCATTCATTCATTTATCCATTCATCCATATATTCATCCCATACATCCAAGCATTGCATATGCAACTACTGCATCACAACGCTCCGCGTCGCTTCACGAAGTGGTAGTCATCTCATTCGATATGAGCGGCGACCGACCAAGGTTCGAAGGCTGGCCTATGAAGGGCTCGAGGCCGCCTCATGTCAAACAAAGCTAGGGGAGAAAAATGTAGATGAGACCCAGCGGCCTTGCCCGACCCCGCTCAGAAGCAGACAGGGACATCTAGACCTTTCTCGTTTGATCCTAACCTCAAGCCAAGCCCACAGAATCTCCATCGAGGATAGGCCAGTGGGCCACCTGAGTCACTCTTCGGAGTGACATGGGCATTTGCTAGGAGGTGGGTTAAGGAGTAGTGGAATGCCACATGAGGGCTATGCCAACCCCGTCAGCGAATGACAGAACCGGATTCCACTTGGACATGCTCGTTAGCGAGTTCACCGAGCATGACACTCGAGCCATTGAGGCAAGTGTCATTAGCTCAGCCCCTCCGGATGTGAAAACCATGGATAGGGTGATGCATGAAAAACAGCTGACCCCCACCGAGTCCCACGGGGCTTGGGGGCTCAAGTCGCCTGACCCAAACTCAGGAATCCACCTGACCGAGGTTCAAAGGCTGGCCCATGAAGGGCTCAAGGCCGCCTTGCGTCGAATAGAGCTAGGGGAGAAAATGCAGATGAGCCCTAGTGGCCTTTGCCCAACCAGCTCAGAAGCGGATAGGGTCATCTCAACCTTCTCATTTGATCCTAAGCTCGAGCCGAGCCCACAGAATCTCCATCGAGCAGAGGCTAGTGGGCCACCCGAGTCGCTCTTTGGAGCGATACAGGCATCTACCAAGAGGCGAGTTAAGGAGCAGCAGAATGCCACATGAGGGCTATGCTGACCCCATCACAAACAATGGACCCAAATTCCACTCAAACATGGCCGATAGCGAGCTCACTGAGCGTGCCACTCAAGCCATCGAGGCAAGCGATGTTAGCTCAACCCCTCTAGTCACGAAAACCGTGGATCATCAACTGACCCTCGGCCAGACCCCTACTATGCATGGGGGCTCGAGGAAAGTTGGACTCGCAAGGAGACCAAATGTGTGGTCGTAGAATGATGGCTTAGATCCTAGGGAGGGGATAAGCATGAAAACAAGAGATGCTTTCTCCTAATAGTTTTGCTATCCTCTCCTCGATCTTTAGGGACACCCAACCCCAGCAACAGCAAGGGGTCGGGTCTCACTTGGGGGCTAATAAGGGTACATATACACCCTTTCTAAAATAGTCACCATGCCTGACACCCTTCCTCACATTAAACCTAGTAGCAAGGTCTATGGAAATGAATGACTGAATAAGGCTAGTCGGACTACGAGAAACCTATGCCTAGCGGCTATGGCACTATTGCTTACCAGCGTGATTAGAGTTTCCCCCCTACACCTCAAGCTCTAGGTCTTAACAAACAGAAGGGTCAGAACGCATGAACCCCTTTTCACACAAGAAAGGGAGGAAAAACAAATCCGTTCTCATAAAAAATAAAATAACAAGTATGTTTAAATGATACACAAGGGTCAGCACTTGTCCGTTGATTACAAGAATGATCGACCGACCTATTGAACTAACTAACCCCTCTAGGGGAGAACTATGCCTTCAATCCTATCCGTCAGGTCCTGCGAAAGGGGAGCCACCGCCGCTTCCATCTCCTCTAGCTCATGGACTTCATAGTTAGGTGTGAAGCCATAGCTCATCGTCTCCGGATCGATGATGTCCCCATAGTGAAAATGAGCAATCATGAAGGATTGATTGACCCTAGTGCAAAGGGTGTTCCTCTTGAGCTGGTGCACCCATGTTGTGATCTTGATAGCAAGGGCCACGAGCGAACTAGTTCCCTCCGACCGCACCACCTCAAGGTCATCGCAAACCACTCTGAGGGCGGCGCTCAGGATATCGAGCTCGTCACTCTTCGCTTGACAATTCCTCCTCGCCTCTATGACGTCCACAGCAAGCTTAGTAGAAATGCTTTCAGCCTTTAGCTTCTAGGCCATCGTGTTTCCAACCTTGGCCTAGAGCGAGCGAACCTTCTGCTATGCGTCATCGTGCTCTAGGTAGGCCTAGTCACGCCCTCGGAAGGCCTAGTCATGCTCCTCACGAGTCATGCCGCATTTCGAGCGGAGCCTCTCTGTGGTTTGGAGCAGCTCATCCAGCTCCTTGCGCAACCGAGCGATAGCCATGGCATCTAGGCTCGCCCTCTTCTCCAGGGCTGCGAGCTTCTTCTTAGCCCCTAGCTTTAGCTCCCTTTTCTTCTCAACCTCGACCAGAAGATCAAGGATCTACTGGCGGGTCTTGGTGTCCTTCTGGAGCAGCTCATCCCGCTCCTTCCTGACCCAGGCGACCTCCTCCTCATCCCTCTACGACGTTACTAACAGGGCCTCAAATGCCTTCTCGGCCTCATCAGCGTCCCGACAGGCCTTGGCCACCCACAACCGAAGACTGTCTACTTCCTCAGCGAGGGGAGTCAGCTTGGCCACCCTCTGCTAGGCGGCAACAAGCCGAGCGGTCACCTCCCCACGTAGCCACGCCTCCTCGATGAGGTGGTCCTAGGTTTCCTTCTGTTCATGAAGGAACCGAGACTTCCCCTAGCTATGAGCGATAAGGGACTAAAGGGAGACGATGGTCAGGATACAAAAAATATATAGAGAAAGAAAAGGGCGAGAGGCAGGATCAAGCAAATACCTAGCCGGAGGAAACAACAACATCACATAAGGCACCCCTAGCATGGTCTAGAGCTTCCAGCATGGATGCGATCCCCACATCGAGGCTCTCCCGCTCGATGCTCTTGGTGGCATTGTCGAGGGTGAAGAGCGTCGACGCCAGATCCTATGGATTCATCCATTGGAGCAGGGGCTCGCCCCATGCGGGCGAGTCACTGCCTACCAACATCAGCGCCAGGGATGGCTCCCTATCGGCTCCAAGCATCGCTGACCCTTCTTGCCATAACATCCCAGCCAGGACACTCCCTTCGATGATGGAAGGGGTCAATGGTATGGACATTGACCCCTATCCTAGCACCATGACATCTAGGGACCTCTCGTTTGCATCCCCCTTTGTCCAGCCCATGCCAGGCACCATCACTTGGGTAGCCAATGGCATAGGTCGTGCTAGTGCCTCAAGCGCCACCATGGTTGCATCCAGCTGTGGCCCACCTATCACGGTTGCCACCACCTCCACAATCGATGCCATGAGCGCGGTTGGTAGCCCCATCCTCCCTATTGTTAGTAGTGGTTCACCGCCATCTTCGGCTGCTCTACGACCTCCGAAGGCACCCCTTGAGCCCCCGTGTCTGCCTGTCCCACCGAGGGCATAGGCGCCACCAAGGGCAGTGCCTGTTTGGCTAGAGATGCAGTCGCACTGGCACTGCTCCTACCCAAAATGGGTGCAATACCAGCCGATGGTTGCCACCTTGCCTAAAGGGCGATGTTTTTCTTTAGCACCAGCGCTAAAGGATTTCACTGCCTGCTGATGCTGCAAGGGACCAAAAACATAAGTCATAATGAAATCTGACCAAAATAGGGGACAATAGAGGAGCTGATAACTCACCTCCATGCCATCAGGCGACAGATATGTTTTGGGGGTGAACCCCCCGACCTCTGCTCTGCCTCGTTAGGGCAAGGTCGTTTCGAGCCTGCCCCCTACTCCTAGGCAGAGGGGCTCACTCCTCTTGACTCTTGGGGCGCGATGGCAGAGCCGACTGCCTCCACCGACATCTCAGGTGCGGTAGCAGAGCTGCCCACCCCCGTTGACTCCTAAGGGAGGCTGACTGTATGTCCTGCCTCTGCCGGCTCCTCTGGATGTACCCTCCCCTCTATGGAATGGGAAGGGTCCCAACTCCTGCAAGGACGAACCAATATCTATCAGCACATCCTCATTCTCCAAGATGTCCCACCCAACATAGTCGGCTACCTCATTGTCATCACCATTGTCATCATCATCGTTGCTATTGCTGTCCTCCCCCTTTTCCTGTGCCTATAGCTTCTGCTGCCTCATCCTCTTCTTGTCCTCCTTCGCCTTCCTTAGCCGCTCACCCTCGGCATGATTTGCCACCCTCACAGATGAATCCCTTAGCAATAGTGCCGGGTGATCCATGAAGATGAGGTCCCTTGGCTGATCCTGCCTGTCACAGAACCGACCAATTTATAAGAGCACAAGTACAAAAACAATCGCCGGAACGATCAAATTCTCGAACTTGAGCCCATATAAACCCGATAGTCAACCGAAATCTCGAAGGATTTCAAACCAACTTGCATACAACCAAGATCACAGTAATTCAACATAACATATCGTACGTTACAACATTTCGCAGACATTCGCAAATAGATTACACCATCACAGAGTCATCGTTATTACAAAACAAGTCTTGTAAAACATGCGGAAGCAAATAGTTTAACTCACACACCGAGTTCAAATACACATACTGGTTTGCTGATCATAGACCGCAAAAGCATTCAGATAAGAGAAAAGAGATCATGCCCATGATCTAGTCTTCATCACCCGTCGGGTGGAGACAATACTTGCAGAATCCATGATATAGAAGGTCATCTGCAACAAGAGGGAATAAACCCTAAGTACGGGAATGTACTCAGCTAGACTTACCCGTCGAAAACCAACAAATGACACCAAGGATTATGCATAGCTTAATGTAGTGGAGCTGGCTGACACTTTCTTTTTGTAGAAAAGCATAAGTAGTATGATCAACTCTTATCCTAACTAGCAGTGACTTTTTAGCCATTATCCTGTCATCTATATTAGCACCTATACTAAGCAATCATTTTTATTAAGGTGCAAACATTAATAACCATATCAGGTATTCATTGTGGCAACCTTATCATCATCATCCATTTAACCATATCGTTAAATTAATTGAATCTACGTTGCCGCTGCTCAGTCAAGTTCTCACTATCCGAGAGAGACGGCGATTCGAATCGATTCCTATCCAGCTGGAGGGGTATTCCTAAACACAAACCCTGCTTCCCCCGTCAGGGTCGCAACAAGTCACCTTTGGTACAATTCAGGAGTCGCGGGTCTGAACAGATCGGCATTCTCAGAGAACCACTCTGCCAAGGTTGTTCGGGACTCTAACCCGCCTTGGACTTATGCCAATGGCTCTCCGCACATCCTTACTACCTCTAGAGTGCCGCCACTGCTCGTGTTCCCGGCCTGAATCGAGCTACTAGGCTTCGCGGTCGGAATGACTTATCCGGCCAGCTAAGTGTTAGGTTGCGTTCAACATGACATGAGGACGTACAACGTATCAGTCCTTAAACGACTCAGACGGAGTCACTATGTTCAAACCTACACAAGACCTCGCCCGGTCTTAATTCATTATTCACATGGTTCTTTTCCACGATAGCAAATATAGCCAACCATGATCCACCTCATCCTAAAGCTCGTAGGTGACAGGAAATCACCTGACTTCTACCGCACTAAGCATGGCTAAGCATTTAACCCATTCCTGAACTTAAATAGGATTCCAGTGCGATATCTGGACAAGGAAGGATATAATGCAGCAATTGGTTCCAACCAATTCCTATACTTAATGCATCATCAACAATAAAAGATACTCAATGTATTTGTAAAAACATGGGAGGCTTAATATGCTCCGGGGCTTGCCTTTTAGGAACGAGGAAGGCTGGTGGTCAGGGCACTCGGGCAATTCCTCCACGGCGACTGCTTTGTCGGTTTCCTGCACCTCGGGTTCCTCCTCCTGGTTGGCTCCCTCGAACTCCAGCAACGTCACTCCCTCCGGCACACCTATTGCATGAATGCGCAAGATAAATATCATGGATGCACATGAACGAATGTCAGGGATGCTCGGGGAATGCACATGTTCGCTGTAGTTTGCATATTCCAACTTAAGCCCTATTCAAATCACTTTACTTACCAAGTTTATACAACCTAATGTATAATTGCTCATCTTTAGTTAATGACCCAGCACCTGCACCTAAGCATATTCTCAAGTTAGGCTAACCCCTAAACAATCAACGAGAACATTGCAACCACATACACTCAAGCAATTGTATTTCAGCAAAATGAATACTATGTAGTGGTGCAGTAAACTAGCCATAACTGGAGATTTATAATTCCAAATGACATGCAACAAGACAATATGGAAAGCTTATGAAATTGTATGCAATTCATTTTCAGACCTCGAAGCATGATTCAAACCTTTACCAGTTCGAATTCATAAATCAACAGAACTCTGTCCTCACAACGCAGAGAGTAAGCAAAACTGGAACCTAACTTTAAACAGCTGTAGTTTCTAAACTACTAGGCCAAATGCCCTCAAATTTTGACAGGAGGTAGCTACCTAATTTATCTACCACTCTTGTATTCATCTCATTCACAGAAAACCAAAATATCATGGGGAACTTTCCAAAGTCCCCAGATCTGTCCCGAGGGACATAATGCAAACAATTAATTATTAACTTATGATATAAACACTTAATTGGACAAAACCAACTTTACTGCCATATCACACATATCACAAGAACACCAGAAAGTAGGGTGTTCAACCCCAAAACATTTCTTTTAATACTTTTCTCAATTTATTTAATTAATTAGTGGAAATAGTAAACATATATGAAAACTACACCATTAAATCTACAAAAATTACAGTAGACACTACATGTCCTAAGTAGACTATCATAAAAATTTCACACCATTTGAGTAAGTATAACAACCTACACAAAAATGGTAAGGCAGAATGGCTTAAAATGGCATAATTGGGAAACCTTAGTGAAAAGTGTCAAGCAACAGATTTCATATTTTTCCTAGCATCCTTAGGGTACTAGGATACTCTACAACAAATTTCATGATCAATGGATTCATAAATAATTTACTAAAATTCACCCAAGTATCTACCAATGATAAAAGGAAAATCTATAACTCAAAAACTACACATGCAATGACTCTCAAATTTTAACTAGAGCTTCTACTATACAAGACTAGCTTACCCACAAAATTTCATAATTTTTGGATCACAGAAACTCAAGATATGATTTAAACAAATTTGCATGCATTCAAAAACACTTTTCAAGTTCCTATTTAATTCATCCAAAATTTCTACATAATGTGCTCAAGACATATTTTTCTTAAATACTAGACCTAACTGTGAGTCTAACAAAATTGGAACCATCCAATTTGGATCTACAAAATAGGAGATACAAAAATATCAAATCAGCATTCAAAACTGCATTTTTGAACTAGCCCTATGAACTACAGCCACTGACAAGCGGGACCCGGGTGTCAGCTGACCCCACCGGTCAGTGACCGTGAAAACAGAGGAGGCGCTACGACAGAGCGACACACGGCGAAGCTCGTCGGCGGCGGCTCCTCCGGCAAAATCAAGGACACCGGCGTGACCTCCGTGCTGAGGGGGTTCGATTGGTGCCACTAGCTAGCGCTACGACCTAGCGTAAGGAGCTTGCCGCCGGTGATGGCGGCACGACAAGGCTCCGGCGTGAGCTGCCGGTGACGGCAAGCCACGGCTGGCTCCACAGAGCTCGGTACGAGCTCCACGGACACGCGGGGAAACTCAAGGAAGCAAATATCGAGAATGAAATGGCTCCTAGCTAGCCTGACCACGGCGGCCTCAGCTCCGGCGAGGACGCTGTCATGGCGGCGGTGGTGGAAAACGACACTGTGCCCTTACCGAGACCCAAACGGCGCGGCTAATAGGT
The DNA here is from genome assembly GCF_019320115.1 of Miscanthus floridulus. Classification (NCBI taxonomy): domain Eukaryota; kingdom Viridiplantae; phylum Streptophyta; class Magnoliopsida; order Poales; family Poaceae; genus Miscanthus; species Miscanthus floridulus. Next base: position 65,081,232 of record NC_089586.1, on the reverse strand, counting down.
GGAGGAGGTAGAGTATGCTACGGCGGAGTCGTTGTCGAGCTGGCAGTCGCGCTTTTGCGGCGGTGAGCGAGCGAGGCGACGACAGAGCTCGCTTGGCCACGGCGGAGCTGTGCTGCTCTTTGGCTGCTGCTGCTGCGAGCTGGAGAAGCGAAAGAGGGCGAGGAGGAGTGAATGGAGAGGCAGGCGGACGTGGCTGCTTTGATGTCGACCACGGCCAGCGACGCCAGGCCGATCACGGCGCGTGGCGGCCACACGGCGGCCAACTTCTGTTGCCGATCGGCACTGTGCCGAATCTGAACTTCGCGTTTCAGCGTTCATCGAGTCCGACTGACAGGCGAAGTTTGACACAGATTTACTCCAAAACCGAGACGAGTTAGTGGAAGAAATGTTCATGAAAGTTGTAGCCCATACTTCCATCTTCAATTTCTATTTAAGTACCAAGGACTAATTCCCAACGGATACAGAGTAAAATTGAGCCAAAGTCAGCTCCTTCAAACTGTAATTGCAATCAATACTTAGAAAAATTCATAAGTGAAGAATCAGCCCTGATTTCTGGCTTGTGGGCCCAAATTGAACATGTTGTGCACATTTTCATGACTTGGCTTCTAAACAAAGTTTGTTCCTTATTAAATTTGCTATAACTTTGCTTTAGGTTGGTCAGACATGCAAACATCCTAAGCTACACTTTTTAAACAGTCAAACACAAGAGCTCTAGGGGTCCAAATTGGTCAACCATGACTTGGAAACCGAATTAGGCAAAATGATCCACATGAACATTGTTCCTAATGACATTCTAGGTGTAACTAAGTTACTTAGGATGATTATTAACCACACCACACATTGGTCACACAAGAATCAAGCATCACAGGTATTGAAACAATGAAAAACACAAGAAATGTTGCAAATGTTTCATAGTCATGTTTCACATGTTTCATGATCTTGTTGCATAGTATTAACTAATCTTGTTTCGCTAAGTGAGTGGAACATGTTGTACTCAAGTGTTGCATACTTTACATTTCATAAAAGAGACAATACACATGAAATATACAACATGTTGCAATGTTTCGAAATCATGTTTCATGTGATATAAGTTCACGAAGGGATGCATGATGCTCATGTTCATGAAATGCAGTGCAAATGTGGAAGCTAAACACCAGGGGTGTTACACTGCCCCTCTCAAGGTTAGTATCAAGAGGTTAGGAAATCTATTGAAGAGAACGCATGAGAAAGGTAAACTTATGAAGATGACATGGCCTGGTTCAAGCCACATCGGAGGATGTCCTGGCACCAGGTAGACGAAATCGAGGGAGGCACCCACGCCATCCTATGAGAGCTTCATTGCCTCCTTGATGTGTTGCGCGATCTCAGAGTTGGGGAGTGCCCCCTCGGTGAGCATTGTTCCATCAAACGATGCCTTTGGCGCCATCGCGTACAGCGGGAGCACGCGCATCATCAATGGTGCTACCCTCCTTGCATGGTAGGTCCTAATGATGCCTGACCCCTTCAAGCTGTTCTCCTTGAGGATGTGGATGGCGGTGATGTGGTCCCAAATCTTCTTCTTGTCCTTCTCTGGGATGCCCCACTTTCTCCATGACTCCAGATCCCCTTCGATTAGGTGCCCGGTGAACTCTGACAGAGGGGTGGCAGCGTTGTTCTTGAGGTAGAACTACTATAAGTGCCACCCCTTGTTGGACATTGATAGCCGCATCAATGGGTACTCGCCGACCCAATTGTTCTAGAGCTAGATGCCGACGCACCCCATCGGCATGTGTAGCTCCTGCCTGCCACTCTTCTCCCTCTTCTTCTAGAGGGTGGTGGTGAAGAAGTACCTCCACAAATTGAAGTGGGGGCTGATCCCTAGGAACCCCTCGCATAGGGTGACAAAAGCCAATGTTTTGGATCCCATTGGGATTGAGATGTTCTACTTCAATCTTGTAGTAGTACAGTAGCCCTTGAAGAAATCTATGGGTAGGGGTCGCAAACCCATGCTTGTGGAAGTGGGCGATCGACACCATGTTGCCATCAGGCGGTAATGGCACATCCTCAAGGAGAACATAACTCCTCGACCACGGTGCACGCACGGAGAAGACCACGATAGATGAGACCCTCCATGCATTGGAAGGTGATGTCAGAGCGGCACCACAGATCCATTGGAGATGGGGGTGGGTGGAAGCGAGCTTGATGGTGGTGGGGATGCAGAGATAGGAAACCTGAGCGATTGGCGGTGGCGGTCATGGATGCGGATGTAAGGATGCAAGGTATGGAATCTAGAGGCGAACCCTTTGGTTTTATAGGGGCGATGGATGCAAGGAAACCAACTGCCCGCCTAGATCTCCAAGCCTACCATGTTCTGCCACAACGTCCCACCATAGGACATGCGCACCCAATCTCTGACCATTCCCTTAGAAAACTCATCGAACTTTTCACCTCTCTGGATGAGCCATGACTCGTCATGAGTAAGAGGAATACTGTAGCACCTGGTTTTAAAGACAAAACCAGATACACACTATATGTGAGCCTAAGAAGTCAAATCCCACATATAGCCACAAATAAGGGTAATATCAAGAGACAATACTTATTACATAACGTATTAGTAAAAGGAAAATAACCTCAGAGTATAGACAGCGGAAAGTTGACTTCAATCTTCTGACAAAGATTCCAAATCCACAAGGACGACTGACTGGTTGACCACAAGCCTAACTCCTCCAAACCAGCAATCTGGTACCCATCCGGGATTTTTATCCAATGTATAGAAAAGTAAAACAAGCATAAGTACATGTCGTACTTAACAATTATATCACGGGGTTCATGAGGCTCAAAAGGCTGACACTGGTTTAACTGTGATTAGCTTTAATAGATCATCTTTTTAAGCAATTGAGTGGTAAAGAATTTATCATTCCCATAAACACATGATCAGGTAAACATGAATAATATATAACATAAACAATTAATCATTAGTACCATTATCCATTAGTGATCATCTCTATTCCATAAGGGTCCAAGGCCACTCGTGACCGTGAGCATGGCTGTTATAATAGTTTTACACTCTACAGAGGTTGTACACTTTCACTATGAGTCATGATTTACCCTTTCGCCCGAGGTGATCAGCCTCTTGACCCACTACCAAGGAAGGTCGGTAGGTCTCACTATGAAGCCTTTCAAAGGTTTGTCTAACAAGTTAGGGCCGCTAGGCGTATGTGGCCCATCTCTAGAAGTGGCACGTGTGGGCATCGCAGCACGGTACACACAACCTAGCAGAAAAGGAAACATACCCTCGTGCACCATTAAGGTAACCACTAACAAGCTAGAAAAGGTCCTCATACTGAGCTAAAGCCAGAGCCATATGGCCCTCATAGTTGTACTGTAAGTCTTGGATGATCGCTTATAGATAAGTCCTTAGGGAGAGGAATCTGAAGCATTTAGAAAGTAGCTAAATACTCCAGCCCCCTATTTCCATATTGCTAAAAAGTCATATTTTAATGTTTATTTCATATACCATTATTCAAGTTACAAGATCATGGTTTTGATTAAGCACTAGCAAAAACTACCCAATGCAATATCCCAAAGGTTTCAAGGTACAATATATCAAATATCTAGGATATCCTTATTGGCATCAAGGTAGACACATGCAACATGAATTAAGTGATTAAATGTGAATAGGTAACAAGGATGATCCCATGCTATACTTGCCCTACACACTGATCCTTCGGTAAGCTTTACTCTTCACGTCCTTCTTCTTCTTCTAGATCGCCATGTGTATCTCACCGACTGGACGTAATTCGTAGAACACCACACAAACATCCATATACATACATGCATAGCATACATTTGCATCTATATTCAGAATAGTACACCAATCATAGAAAAATAAGTAAAAGAGATTGAAATACGATTCTACGCATCGCTACGTACACACAGTCGCGAGAAACACTCTAATCGGAGCTATGGTTGAAAAGTTACAACTACCGAGAGATTTGCTTTATACATGGAAAAGAAAACTATAGGCTTCATTTATGTTAACCATATGAATTCATATATAAGAGATATTTATAAATAATATAGACTAAATTAAGTCAATTTTAGATTTAAATTATAAAACAAAAGTAAAAAAAATCATATTTTATGTATAAAACCCAGTTGCATAATCATTAATTAAGATATGATTTAAACCTTGTTATTTTAGAAATAACAATATAGTAAACACTATTACTAACACGTAGATCTCAGTCCTTATGAATCTAACGCAACTTGAATGGACTATTTCGGAGTTAAAATGAATAAGTTATGATTTAAATAAGTTTTCCTATAGTTAAATAATAAATTAAATCTACCCATGAATTTTAAATATTGAAAACATGCCTAACAGTTGTATAAACATGTAGAAAATGTAAATACGATCCTAACGCAATTCGAACGGGTCAAATCAGACTTAAAACACAAAAGTTACGCATGAAATAAGGTTCAGTGGCATTTCTGTAAATAACTCGAAATCATTTTTGAATGAAAACAATTAAAAACTGAATTTAAACTGGATTTTGGACTAGGCGCACTAATTTTGGAAACTACAGGGTCCTAAACGAATAAAAACAGGACTAATTTGTATTTATTTTGAACTACTACGGACTGCGGGTTGATTACTTGAAAACGCGGGGGCTAAACTACAAAACGGTGCGGCTTGACTGCTGGGTTGACCCGTGGCTGCTGACTAGGGCGACATGTGGGACGCGCTGGACTGGTGCGGTGCACCACGTGGCATGGTGGACTCGCTGACGCGGCACCAGTGGGCCAAGTCCATGGGTCCACGGTGGATCGGTCATGTACCGAACAGGTACGTTTTAATCTCAACCGTTCACCCAAGATCTAACGGCGCTAGTTCGTAGGCATAGAGGGATCAGCCGAGGGAAGACGACCCCCGTGGCCAACGCCATGGCCGATGGCAATTCAACTCGACGGCGGACGCCGGGATGGGTATTCCGGCCATCCCAACCCATCTCGAACCCACGGACGTGATGTGTAGGACCTCATGAACTCAACGGAGCACAAAAACGAGGGCCGAGAACACGCCGAAGCGGCTTCCCATGGTAGCACCATTGTTGGTGGCTTGGAAGCTCATCGATATGATGCTCTAGCGCACTAACCGAGACAAGAAGGGGACGAGGAGGTTCGGAAGCTCACCGCGAGTCGTTAGGAGGGGAGCACGGTGTCCGAGGAGTCTCTGAGGTGGGTCATCGACGGCGGCGGCGGCGGCTGGAGAGAGAGGGAGGTGCGTGGGTGAGTGGAATCTGAGCAAACTGTGACCAAAACTGAGAGATGGCGGTACCTACGGTTGTGGGGGAGTACGGCGAAGCTCCAGGACACGTCGACGTCGTCGAATCAGCATCGGAGCCGTGGGGCTACGACGGTAGTGGCGAGCTCGAGCGGTAGTCGAAGAAAAGAGAGAAGAAGGGGGGTCAAGCTCAGGTTTTATAGGCTAGACGAGCGTGGAGTAGAAGGAAGGGGAGCAGGGTGGATTGGACGCTTACCATGTAGGAGCGCCGGCGTGGTGGTTTTCCATTCGGGGCGTGCGCCATCATCAGCGGTGAAGGAAGGAAAGAAGCAGGGGAATGAAAAGGAAAGGGAGGGAGACGGTGCTGACGTGCGGGGCCTGCAGGACAGTGAGGGAGAAGGGCGAAGCGCGTGCGGGTGGGCGTTGAAGGCCGAGCGCATGCAGGTGCAGGCAAAGGCACGCGGGGTAGGCCGACGGGCGACGCGGCGAAAGCCGAGGAAGGCCGAGCGCTGAGCTGGGCCGCGCAGTGCAGGCCAATGCGGGATGGGCCACACGCAGGAGGAAGGAGGGAAGGGGAGAAGGCTGCTAGGCTGGCCAGTAGGCCAAGTGGAGGAGGAAAAGAGTGGGCCGGTTCTGAGGCTAGGCTGAAAAGGAAGAGAAGAAGGTTTTCAAATAAAAATCCTTTTCTATTTTCTTAATTCAAAACAATTTCAAATACGAACCAAATCAAGTATAAATACGATTCAAAATACACTTTTTAGTTCAAACATAAATGAACCAATTTTGGGTAAGTTTTCCGAGAATAACTTTTTAAATTCTTTTATTTTTCTAATTTTCTTTTCTTTCTTTTTCTTTTATTTCAAAGCCATTTTTAATTTCATTTCAAAAGCATATTAACTATTTTGACTTTTCAACCACTCAACCAATAAAATCCAAATGCAATGGCATGTATGCTCAAACATGTTGCTACCTTATGATGAATTTTAATTAAATGAAAAAAAATTATTTTCCTATATTTTATGAGCACAAAAAAATTCCAACTTAAATCATTTAAACTCTATTTCAAAAGAGGCAACTTTTAGGGTGTTACAATTCTACCCCCCTTAAGATGAATCTCATCCTCGAGATTCAGAAGACGTCGACTAAGAGATGGGAACACTCCGTCCTTGGATTCTTCTTTACTTTCTCATGTAGTTCCATCGTCTTGATAAAGATCCACTTTACTTTGCATACCTGTTGCCCTTACTCCAAGTAATTTGCCTAACTAATTCTAAAATTTTGACAGGTACCTTGAACAACTCTCAGGTAACCCTAATCACTAGGCCATAATTCTCTTTCCTCATCTGTTCACCATCCAACAGAGCTTCCTTATGTTCTTGGTCCGAAAAAGAATCTACCACCAATCTTCAAAACATTAATGATCCTGGTTAAGTTGCTCGAACTAGGAATACAACTCTTAATCCTTAGGTGTTACTCGAACATTCTTAGCATAATTCTCCTGTTGTTAAGGGCATCAGCCATGACTTCGCTTCTCAAAGTGATAGCACTTTTCCAAGTCATAATCAATCTCATTCCAACAAGGTTATCACAAGCTCAAGACTAACTTGGTGAAGATGTCCTATATACTCTTGTGATCCTCCTAGATGTCACTTTTACTTTCAAGAAGATGGTACTTCCATGCTCTACAATGGATAGCTCTAGATAACATGTTAGTTCAACTCACGCATATAAGGACACATCCCACACCTTCACAAGATGCATTATTGTAGATACAAAGCTCTTATCATGATCTGACAAAGCTAATACTTAGGTTTTACTTTGACCTCTTGGACATCCTTCAAACACTTGGCTGAAGTCTCTTGATCCAAACTAACTTAAAAGCTTCTCTAGTAGCTCTACCAAAATCTTGATGATCTTAGATAAACCTTTCTTGAACTTCTAACCAAACCTCATTGAAACTCTGAGTTTCTCTTGCATCTTTGGGTACCACCATGCTTCTGTTGCGCAAACTAGAACGTATGATACTTCATCTTTCAAATTCTTCCACTTGGCTACCCCCTTAAGAAAAGATAATACTAGGGGACACCAACGTATAGCTTGCATAGTCTTGTGATTGAAGTCTACTGTTGTTCAGAATTTTCTCAGGGTTTTTGATCGTCCAAAATCAGAGATATGAACCGATAAAGACAGGCAGCTCCAAAGACAGGATATGGAGAACAGAAGAAAACCATAACCCAACTATTTATTTCATTAATCCTTATACCTTAAACCTATGAACTAAATGAAATTGCTGGGAACACCCAACAAGATCATTGCAATCATTACAAAGATTCAAAGCAATCATAAGCATAATGACAATTCAACAAGACAGTAAAGATGCATAACTCAATCATCAACTCAACTTGCGATACTATCGTTTTTATTACATAAGGGGCACAACACCTATCCTTAACTAAGGATCTTGGATAGTCTAGCATAACTTCTTCATTCATCAATTTCACCAAATGCTTCTTTCAAGTTGGTTATCACTGACACTTTCCGGTAATAGTCTAGTAGTGATCTGACTCTAGCTACTTCCTTGGTGTACTTGTTGATTCTTCTATGGGCAAGATTTAACATAATGGCCTTCCTGCTGGTAATGATAACACTTTCTCTTAGCCGGATCTTTTATGATGTCATACTCCACAGAGTTGTTGCTTAGAGTATTGTTAGCTTGCTAACTCTGTAAGTTCATCTTTGTTTGACTAGACCGCTTTTTAGCTCGCTTGATCCTTTGGGGTTGAAACTCCGTGTAGGTGATTGTCCACCCATCTATGCATACCTCATGTGGAAAGAGTGGAGTAACCTTAGCTTGAGAAACTTCTAATTCTTTAGAGTCTGAGTTTGTCTGACTAGGGATTGGAGCTGGATGTGATGATGTAATAGAACTCGAATGTAGATTGCTTCCTGATTCTAACTCTGGTGAGACCTCCTTTCTCTTCTTATCCACATTGTCCTCAGGTACAGGCTAAATACCTTCATACTCAATTCTTTCTCCTGACGGTGTGGTTAGAAGCACCGAACGCTGGGCATACTTGATCACTCCTTTACATGCTGACATCCATCCCATTCCAAGAATAACAACAATGTCCACTAACTCTAATATAATAAGGTTTGCTTTAAATTTTACCCCCTTTATGTCAAGACTAACTCTTGGGCATTTGCGGTTTGCCTTCATTTCTCCTCTTGGGGAATTAACTATCACTGGTTTCCTCATTGGTAGCATAGTTATCTTATGTTCTTTTACGTATGCACTAGAGATAAATGAATGTGAAGCTCTGGGGTCAAACAGCACTGTGGCAGAATCTGAGTTTACTGGAATGAAACCATACACAACCTCCTTAGCCCATGAGTGGTAGTCATATCCACATTATTCAATCTTCCTTGGATGTAGTTTCTCTTTGCTTTACTTCCTTGCTCCTGTTTCTTCTAGACCTTCTGTTCTTGCTTCGGCTGTGGTTGATCCTAGCATTCATGTGTCGTCCTTCCAACATCTTCATTGGACTTCATATTCTTCCAAGCTTCTATTGCTTGTCTCTTCACTGGTTCCTTTGGTATGTTGGTTTGACCTTGTGGCAAGCACTGTTGAAAACTCCTAGGTTGAGTCATACCTTCTGGTGCTTGTTGTTGCACAGCTACAAGCTTCTCCTTATCGAATGCAGTTAAGGACAACCTAGCATGGTCCCCCTGACCTTTGATACCGGTGGTCTCCTCATTACGATCCATATATATAGACAAAGATAGAGGATTGAGAATAGATACAAAGTTTTCATAACAGATAGAGGCTGAAGTGAGCATAACTTTTACCAAATAACAAGGTTGGAGAGAAAACAAGAACTAAGCAAGATAAAAGCATGCTAAAACATCCAGTTCTATCTTAGGCTTGCGTCCTATAGTCAGCATTGCTCCGATACCACTTTGTAGCACCCGGTTTTAAAAATAAAACCAGATACACACTATATGTGAGCCTAGGAAGTCAAATCTCATATATAGCTACAAATAAGGGTAATATCAAGAAACAATACTTATTACATAATGTATTAGTAAAAGGAAAATAACCTTAGAGTATAGACAGTGGAAAGTTGACTCTGATCTTCTGACGAAGACTCCAAATCCACAGGGACGACTGACTGGTTGACCACAAGCCTAACTCCTCCAAACCAGCAATCTGGTACCCATCCGGGATTTTTATCCAATGTATAGAAAAGTAAAACAAGCGTAAGTACATGTTGTACTTAACAATTATATCATGGGGCTCATGAGGCTTAAAAGGCTGACACTGGTTTAACTGTGATTAGCTTTAATAGATCATCTTTTTAAGCAATTGAGTGGCAAATAATTTATCATTCCCATAAATACATGATCAGGTAAACATGAATAATGTATAGCATAAATAATTAATCATTAGTACCATTATCCATTAGTGATCATCTCTATTCCATAAGGGGCCAAGGCCGCTCATGACCATGAGCACGGCTGTTATAACAGTTTTACACTCTGCAGAGGTTGTACACTTTCACTGTGAGTCGTGATTTACCCTTTCACCCAAGGTGATCAGCCTCTTGACCCACTACCAAGGAAGGTCGGCAGGGTTCACTATGAAGCCTTTCAAAGGTCCGTCTAACAAGTTAGGGCCGCGTATGTGGCCTATCTCTAGAAGTGGCACGCATGGGTATCGCAGCACGGTACACACAACCTAGCAGAAAAGGAAACATACCCTCATGCAAGATAACCACTAACAAGCTAGAAAAGGTCCTCATACTAAGCTAAAGCCAGAGCCATATGGCCCTCATAGCTGTACTATAAGTCTTGGATGATCGCTTATAGATAAGTCCTTAGGGAGAGGAATCTGAAGCATTTAGAAAGTAGCTAAATACTCCAGCCCCCTGTTTCCATGTTGCTAAAAAGTCATATTTTAATTTTTATTGCATATACCATTAGTCAAGTTACAAGATCATGGTTTTGATTAAGCACTAGCAAAAACTACCCAATGCAATATCCCAAAGGTTTCAAGGTACAATATATCAAATATCTAGGATATCATTATTGGCATCAAGGTAGACACATGCAATATGAATTAAGTGATTAAATGTGAATAGGTAATAAGGATGATCCCATACTATACTTGCCTTACACACTAATCCTTTGGTAAGCTTTACTCTTCATGTCCTTCTTCTTCTGGATCACCATGTGTATCTCACCGACTGGATGTAATTCATAGAACACCACACAAACATCCATATACATACATGCATAGCATATATTTGCATCTATATCAAAACAGTACACCAATCATAGAAAAATAAGTAAAAGAGATTGAAATACGATTCTACGCATCACTACGTACACATAGTCGTGAGAAACACTCTAATAGGAGCTACGATTGAAAAGTTACAACTACCGAGAGAGTTGCTTTATACGTGGAAAAGAAAACTATAGGCTTCATTTATGTTAACCATATGAATTCATATATAAGAGATATTTATAAATAATATAGACTAAATTAAGTCAATTTTAGATTTAAATTATAAAACAAAAGTAAAATAAATCATATTTTATGTATAAAACCCAGTTGCATAATCATTAATCAAGATATGATTTAAACCATATTATTTTAGAAATAACAATATAGTAAACACTATTACTAACACGTAGATCTCGTCGTTATGAATCTAACGCAACTTGAACGTCTATTTCGGAGTTAAAATGAATAAGGTATGATTTAAACAAGTTTTCCTATAGTTAAATAATAAATTAAATCTACCTATGAATTTTAAATATTGAAAACAAGCCTAATAGTTGTATAAACATGTAGAAAACATAAATACGATCCTAACACAATTTGAACAGGTCAAATCGGACTTAAAACGCAAAAGTTACGCATGAAATAAGGTTCAGTGGCATTTCTGTAAATAACTCGAACTCATTTTTGAATTAAAACAATTAAAAACAAAATTTAAACGGATTTTGGACTGGGTGCACTAATTCTAGAAACTACAGGGTCCTAAATAAATAAAAATAGGACTAATTTGTATTTATTTTGAACTGCTACGGACTACGGGTTGATTACTTGAAAACGTGGGGGCTAAACTACAAAACGGCGCGGCTTGACTACTGGGTTAAGCCGTGGCTGCTGACTGGGCGACATATGGCATGCGCGGACTGGTGTGGTGCACCACACGGCGTGGTGGACTCGCTGACGCGACACCATGGGCCAGGTCCATGGGTCCACGGTGGACCGGTAATGTACCAAACAGGTGAAAGGTCCTAATGGCTAGAGGGGGGGTGAATAGCCTAATAAAAATTTCTACAACAACACTTAACAAAATAGTTAGACAATTATGAGGCGAAGTAAGAGTTGCGCTAGCCTACTCAAAATGCAAGCCACCTACCAAATTCTAGTTTATATAGTGTCGATTCACACAAGGGGTATGACACTACCCTATGTTAGTGTGCTCTCAAAGGCTAATTAAAGAGCCACACCAACCAAGCAAGCAAGCTCTCATAATTAGTTATACTAAAGAGCTTGTCAACTAGTTTGCGATAATGTAAAGAGAGTGATCAAGGTAGTTATACCGCCGTGTAGAGGAGTGAACCAATCAATCACAAAGATGAATAACAATGAAGACCAATCACCTCGGAATCAAAGGATGAACACAATGATTTTTACCAAGGTTCACTTGCTTGCCGGCAAGCTACTCCTTGTTGTGGCGATTCACTCACTTGGAGGTTCACGCGCTAATTGGCTTCACATGCCAAACCCTCAATAGGGTGCCGCACAACCAACACAAGATGAGGATCACACAAGCCACGAGCAATTCACTAGAGTACCTTTTGGCGCTCCGTCGGGGAAAGGTCAAGAACCCCTCACAATCACCACGATCAGAGCCGGAGATAATCACCACCCTCCGCTCAATGATCCTCGCTGCTCTAAGCCATCTAGGTGGCAGCAACCACTAAGAATAATAAGCTAAATCTACAGCGAAACACGAACACCAAGTGCCTCTAGATGCAAACACTCAAGCAATGCACTTGGATCACTCCCAATCTCACTATGATGATGAATCAATGATGGAGATGAGTGGGAGGACTTTGGCTAGGCTCACAAGGTTGCTATGTCAATGAAAATAGCCAAAGATATGAGCCACAGCCGGCCATGGGGCTTAAATAGAAGCCCCCATGAAATAGAGCCGTTGTACCCCATCACTGGACACACTGCGCTCTGACCGGACGCACCGGTCCAATTGATCGGACCCTAGACTCAGCGTCCGGTCCATTAATGGACGCAACGTGTCACCAGCTTCAAATGATGTTCGTCAGTTTTCAATGGCTATGAAGCTGATCGGACGCTCTGGCAAAACTGACCGGACGCTAGAGCCTCAGCGTCCGGTTGAGTATAGTAAGGGTCAAAAACCGGTTTACCTCGACCGGACGCGTCCGGTCCACCTTGACCGGACATAGCCTAGAGTCCGGTGGTAAACCCTAGCCTCTGTACCGCCAGTCAACGTGACCGAACGTAGGCAGTCAGCGTCCGGTGCTTTTGGATCCAGCGTCCGGTCACTTGACCGACGCTGGCATCTCCTTTGTTTTAACTTCTAACTTCTTCACCCTTGCTCTAATGTGCCAACCACCAAGTGTATCACCTTGTGCACATGTGTTAGCATATTTTCATAAATATTATCAAGGGTGTTAGCATTCCACTAGATCCTAAATGCACATGCAATGAGTTAGAGCATCTAGTGGCACTTTGATAACCGCATTCCGATATGAGTTCCACTCCTCTTAATAGTATAGTTATCAAACCTAAATGTGATCACACTCTCTAAGTGTCTTGATCACCAAAACAAAATAGCTCCTATGAATTATACCTTTGTCTTGAGCTTTTTGTTTTTCTCTTTCTTCTTTTCAAGTTTAAGCCCTTGATCATCGACATGCCATCACCATTGTCATGTTATGATCTTTATTAGCTTCTCCACTTGAGGTGTGCTACCTATCTCATGATCACTTGATAAACTAGGTTAGCACTTAGGGTTTCATCAATTCACCAAAACCAAACTAGAGCTTTCAACAAGTACGTTTTAATCTCAACCGTTCACCCAAGGTCTAACGGCGCTGGTTCGTAGGCACAGAGGGATCGTCAGGGAAGATGACCCCCGTGGCCAACGCCCTGGCTGACGGCGATTCAACTCAGCGGCAGACACCGAGATGGGTATTCTGGCCATCCCAACCCATCTCGAACCCATGGACAAGATGTGCAGGACCTCGTGAACTCAACGGAGCGCAAAAACAAGGGCCGAGAACATGCCGATGCGGCTTCCTATGGTAGCGCCATTGTTGGCAGCTCGGAAGCTCGTTGATACGATGCTCTAGCGCACTAACCGAGACAAGAAGGGGACGAGGAGGTTCAAAAGCTCACCGCGAGTCGTTAGGAGGGGAGCATAGTGTCTGGGGAGTCTCTGAGGTGGGTCATTGATGGCAGGAGAGAGAGGGAGGTGCACAGGTGAGTGGAATCTGAGCAAACCATGACCAAAACCGAGAGATGGTGGTACCTACAGTCGCGGGGGAGTACGACAGAGCTCTAGGACACGTCGGCGTCGTCGAATCGGCACCGGAGCCACGGGGCTACGGCGGCAGTGGCGAGCTGAAGCGGCAGTCGGAGAAAAGAGAGAAGAAAGGGGGCCAAGCTCAGGTTTTATAGGCTAGACAGGCGCGGAGTAGAAGGAAGGGGAGTGGGGTGGATTGGCCACTTACCATGAAGGAGCGCCGGCGTGGTGGCTTTACATTCGGGGCGTGCACCATCATCGGCGATGAAGGAAGGAAAGAAGCAGGGGAATGAAAAGGAAAGGGAGGGAGGCGGTGCTGACGTGCGGGGCCCATAGGACAGTGAGGGAGAAGGGCGAAGCACATGTGGGCGGGCGCTGAAGGCCGAGCGCGTGTAGGTGTGGGTGAAGGCATGCAGGGTAGGCCAATGGGCGACGCGGCGAAAGCCGAGGCAGGCCGGGCGCTGAGCTGGGCCGCGCAGTGCAGGACAATGCGGGATGGGCCACGCGTGGGAGGAAGGAGGGAAGGCAAGGAGGCTGCTGGGCCGGCCAGCAGGCCAGTAGGCCAAGTGGAGGAGGAAAAGAGTGGGCCGGTTCCGAGGCTGGGCTGAAAAAGGAAGAGAAGAAGGTTTTCAAATAAAAATCCTTTTCTATTTTCTTAATTCAAAACAATTTCAAATACGAACCAAATCGAGTATAAATATGATTCAAAATACACTTTTCAGTTCAAACATAAATGAGCCAATTTTGGGTAAGTTTTTTGAGAATAACTTTTTAAATTCTTTTATTTTTCTAATTTTCTGTTCTTTCTCTTTCTTTTATTTCAAAGCCATTTTTTATTTTATTTCAAAAGCATTTTAACTATTTTGACTTTTCAACAACTCAACCAATAAAATCCAATGCAATGGCATGTATGCTCAAACATGTTGCTACCTTATGATGAATTTTAATTTAATGAAAAAATTTTATTTTCCTATATTTTATGAGCATAAAAAAATTTCAACTTAAATCATTTAAACTCTATTTCGAAAGAGGCAATTTTTAGGGTGTTACAGGGAGCGGAGCGCTCTAGCGGGATTGGTCTCCTGCCTTGCATGAGCGCTGGTTGCTGCTTGCCATACTTGGCCGCGCCATCGCCGGGCGTCGAAGAAAGGAAAGAGTGTCGGGGAGAAGAAAGGAAAGGGAAGGGAAGGACGCTAACGGGCGGGGCCAACGACGCAGCGAGAGAGAGAAGAGAGAAGGGAGCAGACGGGCATAGGCATTGTAGGCCATGGTGCCAAGTTAGGCCACGCGGTAGTGGGATACCGAGCGTGCGCGTGCAGGCGAAGCCAAAATGTGAGTAGGCCGTGAGCAGTGGGCCTGTGCGTTGCAGGAAGGCGGGAAGGAAGGGAAGGAGTGGCTAGGCCGCTAAGTAGGCCAAGCTAGGAAGAGAAAGAGGAGAAAGGTCAGGCCAGATCCTAGGGCTGGGCTAAAAAGGAAGAAAGGAAGATTTTTCAAAAACAAATCCTTTTCTATTTCAAATTTTCAAAACTAAGCCAAATTCAATTTAACTTCAAACCATCTAGCCCTACACTCAATCAAAAATAATATGTTTCAGCATGATTGCAACATACATGTTTCTAAACCCTATAGTTAATTTTATTTAACCAAAATTTATTATTTAACCTATGTTAAAAATACATAGAAATTAAATAAATGCTCAAAATTAATTACTAATTTACAATTGAAATTTTTGGGTGTTACAACTTTTCAGTGCTAATAACACGAGCTGCAGCCATGAACTGGACGTAGGGACATTCTGTCTAAACCAGTATAAACCTTGTGTCTTTTTAGCACACCATCCAGGCCAGATGGGTAATAATACAAATTTACTCGTCGATGTTTACTCGAAACACCGACAACAAGAATCTTCGGCTTCAGAACAAACCAAGATACTTGATAAATGAACTTCATAAGGAGAAGTCTGGATCGAAGGACTTACAACACCAAACCCTCACCGAAAGAGCTAGCTTAGGGGAGAAGCACTCATGTGTATCCAGGTAAGTATTTTTTCCCCTTTTTGTCTTAATTTTAGTTTCTTTTCAATAGTAAAAAATGATAAATGAAACAAAATAAAAAATTATCTTTATAATAAATATATATAGCTATAGTAATAATATGTGATCTAGTAAAATTAAAAACAAAATAAAAGGTGTGTTTAATTTATTTTTAAGAGTTAAATAAAATAAAGAGGACTCAGATTAATCTCTTAAATAGAAATAATGAATAGTTGCTCTATTACCTAGTTTTCAGCCTTGAATTCTCTTGAGTTTTGGATATGACTGATTTGATATAAGGATTTACTCTAAATTTGAAATTCGTGGGTAGCATATGCTTGATTTAAGTCTAGGTAATTGATGGATATGATATGAGAAGGTCTAAGCTATTGTTTATCTTGTTCCAAGTGACACTAAAGTTCTAAAGTTTTATCTTTAGAAAAACACAAAAATTCTACATGATGAGTTTCTGTATGACCAAGCTTAAATTTCTACTAGAGCCATACATGTTATTTAGGCTATGAAAACTTTCACATATAAGTTGCTTGCTTTTGCATTGAGTTTTGTCAAGCTTTGTTGACCCTTATGAGAGGTTTGCCATGCTCTTAAAATCAAGATCACGTAGACACCACCTAAATATGCACTACTCCTACAATAGGGGTAGGTGCAAGAATAAGCTTTCCATTTAGATCTACCTAAAAATGTTCTACTCCTACACTAGGAGTGAACACAAAAACATGCTTGTTAGATTCTCATCCACCAAATAAATGCTTCAAGTTTTTGTTCCTATCTTTCAAAAATTTTGTTGCAGAAAAGAGATATGGGGCTATGCAAAAGTTATTCATAAAAAAGACAGAAGAAAAAAAAAGATGAGAAAAAAATGGACAAGTGTCCGAAATATTTAAAACATAGGTACTTAAATGCCCTCCTAAAAAAGAAGAGAAGAGAAAGAGAAATGAATAAGATAGCCCCTGCTCTCTAGCAAATGTTTCCAAGTTTCAAAGGAGAGATATGTTTTCAAGGAGTATAGTAGAATTAGGTTAGTCACCATATATATCCATCATATATCTACACACATGCACATCTTGATTTGATTGTATGACTCAACTCTCTTTGAATCCGTTGTTTGACTTTACAATATATGCATTGCAAGTATGCTCTAGTTTTCTCCCTACCTATGAACTCCACATCAGCCTTAGTAGTAGGAAGAAAAAAGGGGCATAACATCTTTTTTGCCTTTGGTGAGAATCCACAAATACCACATATATTAAGAGACTTGTGAGTGTCATACAATGGAATCTCTGAGTTTTATTTTCAAAAACTTATAAAAACTCTAGAACAATGGTGGAATAAAGAACTTGAGACATAGTGCTTGACTTGATCATTCTATCTTTCAATTGCTCAAGACCCAAGTGAAGGCTAATAAGCCCCATGGTTGAAGGTAATATGGGTAACTTTAAAAGTCAGATCAGTTTATTCTAATCCAAAGGAGAATTTTTCATTGAACGCATGTGTACTTTTGAGGAGTGAAAACATTGTAGCAACTACTGATCCATTGCTGAGTTTAGCTTTGCTCAGGGACTAGCAAAGGTTAAGCTTAGGGGAAATTGTTGATGGTCACTAACATCAATAATAAATCGTTAACATAACCTGTATTTATACTTAATTCTATCACCAAACATAGGTATAGGGGTTTAAACTAATAAATTCCATGGCTTTTGGTGAATCTGTGTTTTCAGAAGGGTTTATCCAGAAAACCATCAAGGGGGACCTATTCATCAAAGAAAATTATCGAATTCCACTGCATAAACAGCGTGGGAAGATTTTAGAAGACTTCAGGAGGCTCTCCACCAAAGCAGACCCCGAGGGCTGCCATGTGGGGCCGGTCGGCCCCACCTGTAGGCTGCCCAGCCCCTGGGCCCACTTGTTAGCCTCTAATTGTTATGTTGGTTCCCCACCACCTCCTAGGTTGCATCTACACCATCCTTTAAGTCAGTTTGATCCAAGGGCTTATGTTGGACGCTCTGGCCTAGCCCCTGCCCCCCACCTTGGGCAGATCCTAAAACCCTAATTCATATCAAGAGGACCAGAGCCAGCTATCAAGAGAAGATTAGTCTATCATGGGATCTAATCTTATAAATAATAGTGAGATAGAGAGTGAGGGAAGAGTTTGGAGGAGGTGCTGGCCTATCGATGCTCTCTCTATGACTTATACCTTGGCAAATCCAAGTTCTACTTAAGCTTGTCTTCAAGATTTCTCTGGTAATCAACTTCTAATTCAAGTAAGTAATTGTTTATACTGTTCATCAGGATCACAACTCTTTTGAGTGCTTTATTCCCGTTCTAGAGGGAGTAGAGTATTAATCGTAAGTGTAAGCATGGTGCTTAGACTTAGGTTAATCGTGGATGCACCCTGCATTCCGAAAGGTGGTAGATAGCTTTGTTGATCCTTTGTAGTCCACCTCCTGTATGTAGGCGCATGTAGGACATGGTTGTGAAGGAAAGCATCCTCTGCTGGTGTCTTTCCCTAGTAATGTCTTCAGTTGAATAGTAAAAGACAAAAGCTTACCCAAGTCAGAACTAGAGAACTTTAGTTATCCTCTCTATGCTCCTATTTATCTTAACCATGTTGCTACCCTTAGTTAATTTAGACTGTAGTTACTCTCACACGTTTCCCTACGGATAAGATACTTGGAATACCTCCGGATGAAAGCTACAACGGTATCCGTGCGCTTACGGATTTATCTGTGTGCGTTAAATATACCAACACTCTTCCGCTAATAAAATGGAAGGACCTCGGTGACCCACGTCGCTAGGATCCTCCCATTTTCTAGGGGAGGACAGCGGAATGGGGACTCAGTGGGCCTCTACGTAGCAAAGGCATTGACACTAGCAGCACATGAGGGGAGGATCCGTGGTCACCCGAGCCACTGGCTGCGCTGGAGGCGCCAGACTCCCACCCAACGCTGTAGTTCTGCATCCCCATCCACATGCGCCATCGGCTTCCCTTCACTGGGATCCTTCCACCCTCGTGGAGCGATCGCCCGTTGGAGAAAGCTAGGCTCACTCGGAGGGAGGCATCGCACTACATCGCATCAAGTTCAGTGAAGCTATTATAGCTATATTTGCACCTATTCTATAGCAATCACTTGATTAATAAGCATCACATTAGTAACCATATCTAGTTTATCATATAATCATCATAACCATCATGTTCCATCAAGTGTTACTATGAATGAAGGAAGCCCGATCAAGTTTCTCTCTATCCAGGAGAGACGGCGATTCAAATCGATTGCAACCAGCTCGGCAGAAATCCTAACACAAACCCACACCTCCCCCGTCGGGCTCACGTCGGGTCACCTTTGGTATAATTCAGGTCTCATTTCATGGGTTCGTACAGCGTCGCACACTCAGTGACCAACCGGTTGCTAGGACAATTAGGCCCAGCCTCTCCTTGGTCATATCCGTGTCCCCGCATATCCTTACTTCCTCCAGTGTGCGCCCCAACAGCTCGACTTCTTGGCCTAAGTTGAGCTACTCAGCTTCATGGTCGAAATGAGTTATCTGGCTAGCTTAGTGAGAGGTTATGTTCAAAATGACCGAGGGCCAACAATGATGCGATCCTTAACTGACACAGATGGGATAAAACATGCACACAAGACCACCATGTCTTGCTGCCTCTCAATCACCAGATCCTGCCCGGCCTCAATTTATTCATCATCACATGGTTATTTTCCACGATAGCAAATGTAGCCAACCATGCCAGAGAAGAAGCAACCACCCTATCGATCTAAGCATAGCTAACCATAGATCGACCTACTCATACTAGTAAGGGTACAAGTATTTATATATAGTGGACAAGATAGGGAATATGCACCAACGGTTTCATCCAACTCCTATCACCTAATGCATCATACAAAGTTATACTCATGTGCATTTATAAAAAAGAGAGGGTAGGACACTTAGAATGCTCCAGGGCTTGCCTAGGATCCAACACTAGGTTAGTGTTTGTTAAATGGCACTCGCTTGGCAAGCATCTCTTGTCCTAGCACTTGCTTAGTCCTTCCATCTTCGGAATATGTCCACCAGACACCATCTTCGAGTTCGACTCCAACATCCCATCCATCAGCTCCTTGTGTCAGGCATCTAGCGTACCTAGATGAGGTGCAGCAATACAAGTGCAGCATGCATGCGATGAATGGCAACATGAGATGCGTCACATAAAACATTTAAGATAAGCACAAGGTTACACCAAAAGACATAAGCACCTTGAGTGGTTAAACTAAACATCACACAATCTATTATAGAGAGATTGCAAGCACATCAAGCATGGCACACAAGTTAACATAAGTTTAACTATTAGAAGCATTTATCAATCAAGAATTAGCTAAACATGTTTAACCAACACAAGAGCAAGTTAAAGCACTCAACTCAAGCACATGCACAGAATCTGGATAACAGCACAAAAGGCACTTGTTTTAACCATAACTAGAGTTATAGGCATCCAATAAAGGTGATACTAGACTTTATGGAAAGCTAATGAAATTACCTACAACTTTTTATTATCACCCAGAGTTGATTCATTAGTTAACAAGGTTGAAAACCACAAGGAAGCAGAACTATACAAGCAAGGACAGAAAACTGATAGGATCTTCATATATGCATATCTGGAGTTCTATCCATCTAACAAATATGATTCTTAATTTTCTAGAAATCTTATTATGGTATATATAGCTTTATTATTATCACCTTAAGATGATTCAACAGCTATCAAGACCAAACATTACAAAGTAGCATTACTGTCTAGATTTGGGCAGATTCTGACATCCAAATTTAAACATCTATATCTAGAGTTCTAGACAACCAAAAGCCGTGTTCTTTAACATTTTGGAAAGATTATGAAAAGCACTACAACTCTTTAATTATCACCAAGAGGTGATTCTACAGCTATCCTAGTCAAAAAGCATGACATTGCAAATCAGTCCAGAACACAAACAAAACCTGATAGAGACTTTGTAAAATCTATAACTCTCAAACCTGTTGTCCTAAACTCATGAAATTTTAGGAATAGCAATACAGGCAAGTTACCTACAACTTTTGTATTCACCGCATCCACATAAAATACAAGTATCACCACAAAATCATCATTACAACTGTAACTGCACGTGCAGCCATTTTCAGCACACATAGATATCTATATCTATCACTTGCTTTGTTAGCAACCAAGCACATCCAAGCCATACATATAGCTGCTACCTTATCTTAACATATATTGGCAACATCATACTTGGTCGCAAACCAAAAGAGAAACAAGGACCATACATGCTCAACAAGAGTAGCAATTATTAAAAGCTCGCATGGACAACATAAGAGAACAAGCATATATATAAGAGAACTTAACCAAGATAGGCTCTTGCATTCAAGTACCACTAATAGCACTAAGAGTACACTCTAAACATGTTATAAGAGCTAAGCATCAACTTAAGTCATTTTAGGTTACTCGAACAATCATGAGAAGAGCTTTATTATAAAGACAACATATACATTGCTTGTTTTATTAAAAGAGAGCATACACGTGAGTCATTTGAAAGTTCAACTAAACATTACATAGCTCAGCCACATCCATTCAAGTTAGTGTAAACAAAAGAACATCACATGACCAAATTATATGTATCTACTAGCAAACCTTCACTATCTAATTATATAATTCAACTATATATTAATTATAGGTTATACCACAAACAATTAGTTAGGACTTGTAATTTTTACAGGTGAAAGGTAGTATAAAAACTTATCTACTGTACAAAGATTACATGCTCAGGTTTTATAAATTAATTATTACAATAAAAACAAAGTTTAATTATGATTAAGTGTGTGAGAGCAAGATAAACCTATAGATCCACATTTTCTGCAAACACATGGCCATGTAAAGGTTGCATAGGTCACAAAAACATCATACAAAGGTAGTGGAACCACACTTTACATTTTTATGCATTTCTATTATTTATAAACCATTTAACAAGCACCAAATAAGTTAAATCAATAACTCAGTCATATAGGATGCAATGAGGTTGAAATTTTTATCACTGATCAAGCACATCATGAATAGTCTACCATAAAAATTTCACATCAATTGGAGCACCACAATAGCATATATAAATTCAACACTGAAAACCCTAAACAAGCATTGATATAAATCTATAGCAAAACTTTGTACTAACACTTGATATATTATGCTTCTACTGCATAGATCTATTCACAAGGATTCCAAAACATATTCATTTCCCTTTTTATGATTTTTGTACAATTTACTACACGTTTTCAAAGTTTCAACCAGACTATACATAACGGAAAAAGATTAATAGGAAAAGGAAAAACACTTTATCAGTTAGCCCCTGAACGTTTTCGGATTTGAGCAGCACTATTCATATGAGTCTATAGCTTTGCATTAGGAACCCTACAACTTGTGTCTAATTCATTTTCTTCCCTTTCATCTTCCTCATCGACGCAGGAGCAGGGGAGGTCGGGCTCCATTTGTTAGAGCTACATGAGTACTTCAACTTTCATTAAAGAATCTTGGTCCAATTCTAACTAGTTTGCGAGATATAAATCCCCAAAGTTGGCTACATGAAAACTGGAGACTAAAAAAGTTCAGTCCCAGACTTAGCCAAATTTTTGGGATCCTAAAAACAGCAACAGATTCAGTTTGAGAGCTTTGTTAAGCGAGGTTAGGCAACAATCTGGGTCAAGATCATTAAATAAAGTTTGCACTACTCAACCAAAACTACAACTTTTATTTAATGTTCAACAACATGCAAGAACTCTAAGACACGGATCAACTTAGGTCAAACTAGCATCTTGAAATAAAATTACTTCTGGGCAGCTAGCATATAAAGGCATTTTTAGCCTAAAAGATGAATATAAACTCTAACTCATTTTTTATCCTGAGTGTGTCTAGGTTGGTTTGGTGAACAAACAACACTCACTTGCATTAACAACATGATCATCAAGGATACATATGGCTAACCTAAGAATTTTATGGAAATAAACATAACAAGAAAATACATCACCACATGCTCATGATTATGAATGGATGGATGATGCTTATGCTCATGCAAAGTAAGTGTGATATGCAAGCATAACACCTAGGGTGTTACACGCCAAGAGTGGCTTTGGGCCCTCTGATCAGCCATCGACTGCTAAAGAGGCCTTGGGGAACCAGTTAGGCGCCCTTTTAGTCCTTGCAGTATGCCTCAAAGCGGTTGCGTGATGGTGGCTGCACAGTAAAGGCAGAACCAGGAAGGTATTGACAATGAGTCAAATCCCTGCTCCACTTTCCACCAAGCACGTCGCCCGCTCCACGCATGCCTCCTCACAGGACTCAAGGGGATTCAACTCCCCTCGGGCCCACCGGCCACCATCAATGTCATGGATCTGTGTGCACCAAGTGCCACGACTTCTCCTCTGCTAGATCTGCTCCACATGGCCTGATGTCCCATCTCCTAGATGAAGTAGGATGGTGTGGGAGCACACACCATAACTCCTCCGTCAGGCACGGCGGTCCAGGCACCATCAAACTACCTGCACAGAGCATCAGCGAAAGCGATGTGCCTAGAAGCCACCATGCCCGCTGACAAGAAGGCCCCATGATGGCCTCGAAGGTTGCGCCGACTCCCAAAGTTGTTTCGGGAGCCACTGGGCAGTGGACCTAACAAGGGTCCCCCGCTTGAGCTTAGCGTGCTCCCCATGCCTCGATCTATGGGCATAGAAGGTTGGCCCAAGAAGGTCGGCCCAATAGGATTGGTACCTGCTACCGAAGCCCCAGAAGGGCATGACGCGCCAGATGATCAGGTGGCCTTGAGCTAGTGCCCAGACGCTCTCAATCACCTGACCCATGGTAGACTCCGACCTAAAGGAAGGGTGCCCCCGAGCCTAGAATCGGTAACTCCTAGATGAGTTCACCAAACCCTCGCTCGGGCCATAGACCTATGCGACATAGGATCAAAGAAGGGGTCAACACCTCTACCGCTCAGCCTTGATAGCCAGGCACCCCCATCACACTGAAGAAAGGGCCCCACATAGAGCATCACACTCTTGTCAGCAGAAGTCATCCCTGCCATGGCAAGTTCAGTCACCAGAAGACTGAATTCAGCCCTTCGTCGCCATCATGAGTTAGAACAAGTGAGGCCACAAAGGGCTCACGGGCTCCTAATGAGATCCTAACATATGGGTATGTTAACCATCGGGATCAATGGTTCCTGATCGGAGGGACCCCTTGACTGACCCCTCTAGGATCATCTAGGGGCTCAGGGGCTTTACCCATTGGGTACGCTCACGCGCACCCTCCAATGAGGAAACCTGCCCAAGCCTGAGTACGCCGCAGCCCTCGCTTAGGGCTTGGGGGCTCACCCGAGCCTTAGGCTCCCGATCGACGATATGCCCGAGCCTAGCCTTGGCTCCTGCTCGACCTATGATGCCAGCTAAGGCTCAGGCGTAGGAAGACATGCCCCCGAGCCACCAATGCTTAGGGCTCCTAGATACCACACTTTGGGCATGGCCTTGTCGGCTGCTCCCATGACAAGGTCATGCACGAGGCATGACACAAGATGACAAGTTTCCCTCAGCCTCTAGGGGCTTGGTGGCCCCTAGGGCCCATGCGTCAGCCCCTAGAGCCAACCTCCTCTGCCACCAAGAAGACTCTAGAAGGTCCATCAAGGGGAGGTCGGTCCAAGCCAACACAGCCTGACACGCAAAGTGTCAAAACAGAGCAGCCAGACGACGCCCAAGGCTTCTTTGGCTCCATAACACCACCATGGTCCATAGAGCACCGCTGTAAGACCCTCATAGACTCCGACGCATGTAGACCATAGACACATCTCCCCAAACCGCCATGTACCTAACCTATCTCAGTATATATGGGATAAGGTCAGACCTTAGAGGACGGGGGAGGAGAATCCCAAACATATCATTCCACTCCTCCTCGATTCGCTCCTACTTGTGAAACGATCCATGATTTCCTTGAAGGGAAATCCATAGATTACATCATAATGTGATAGTCTAGGAAGACAAAGCTATCATATTATCATTATTCAGTTGATACCACAGTTCATACATCGTGGAATTACGAGTTTACAAGGTATTACAACACTTGGTAACCCACCTAAGTACATTGTTATACTAGTGGGAACGCACAAAACGACATTAGAGTAGACGTAGAGCATCAGCGGGTGAAGGCTCCTCCTTCATGGGCAATCATCAGAGTCGGTATAGCGCGTCAGCGAGCATAGACTTCATCTCCTCAACCAAAACTTGAGCGTAGGACCAAGACCATATAATCCTTCTAATCTTCATTGTTGTTGTTGTAGCTGGCATCCAATCATGCTGAACAATTATCAGTACGATTTGTACTAGCCACTGGCTCCCATCCTATGCTTTGCGTTTGCTTCATGGTAAGTGGAATGCAAGGGTAGAGCAAAAGACCT
Source organism: Miscanthus floridulus (assembly GCF_019320115.1). Taxonomy (NCBI): domain Eukaryota; kingdom Viridiplantae; phylum Streptophyta; class Magnoliopsida; order Poales; family Poaceae; genus Miscanthus; species Miscanthus floridulus. The sequence goes on along the minus strand of NC_089586.1, from coordinate 65,055,869 downwards.
ATTTATGGTTGTAGTTTTCCTATGCAAGTTCATCAACATTTTATAAAAGTTCATCAAGTTTTAACCCATCTCATCCACACGTTCACCCATCCCATCACACACATCTCACCGCACTCTCACACTCTAGTCAGCAAGGACAACTCCCTCTCATGCCTTGCCTCAACGGCCAACGTCGGAAACCAACAACCTAGGGGGAAGAAGAAGGGACTCCTCTCACTAATCAAGGGAAGCGTAGGTCATAGGAATGTCCATATCTATGGACACAGCTATACGTGTAGATCGATCAACTCTATAGAGCATGTACACATGGAACCACAAGATCACCATCATCGACGGTGGCCACTGTCTAGGCTGATATCGGGCTACCTCCCAACTAGTACGATGCCACCCTATCACTCAGCCCTGAGTCACCCCAGAGTCCACCGCCATGCTAAGACTGTGAGACATAGTATCAGGCCCTCAAGGTCACTATAATGTCTTAGGAGGGTGTGAGCCATATGCTCATACCTCCTTACACTATCACCTACATCCTAGGTAGTAGTGGCACCACCCTTGCTAGTCAACATCTATCCCCCACCCATTCAGGAACGAGTGGTGTGTACGTAGGGTCCTAAGATCCAGTTCTCTCTACATACCAATCCTTAGGGGGACTAGATAGGACATCTTCTCAAGTGGGATTAACCGACATCCCATGCCTCGACGGCACCTCCTTCTCGGGGGCTCACCCCTATGAGGCAACCTAGGGTCTACTCCACTCAAATGTACCTACCATATGTACCTCTCATCATAGAGGATGCTCAGGTCACACCCTCCTGGCAAGACTTGTCCAAAAAACTCATCGTAGAATTCTATCTAGTCGACTCAACCCTCACCACACACCCAAGACATACGCCAAGATCTCCCCAAGTTATTACCACATTACCAGCATTGAGTGCCATAGCCACTCACAAACAATCCTCCACCAAGCATCACATCATAGATATAATGCGTAGTAGAAGTAAGTAGTAAGTAGTAACTGAGCATCTATCCTAACAGTGGGTGTCCAAGGGTAAAGGTTGCATCAAGGTAATGGCTTCAAGCCATTCTACCATGCAACCTATCATAGATCATTTGCATGAAAGTAAAGCACTAGCAGCTACATTATTGCATGCCAAATAGGATTCTACAAGGTTGGGTGGGATGTGGCACCTGTTGACTGATTGACTCTGAGATCCTCAGTGACTTGTAGTCGTTCTCCTCTAAGTCATGCTATCATTCACGTGTCCTCCTTCTAATGGGTTCCGATCTGGTCATTGTTATCCTCAATGCAACTATACCGCAATAGAGCAACAAATAAGACAAAAGAGCAATCAATCCCTAAACCAAGAAAGACTATGAATAAAGAGGCAACAACGCATGGGGAGATTGGAATAACACCAAATGAACATTGAAGGAAAAAGGACTTAGCCCTCGCGGAGGATGTCCGATCCTTGGGCTAGAGAGAAACAAAAGTGGTTTGCTATGCACAAGCTTAAGTCACATCCTAGCCAGTACTTCCTGGGCTGATCGTGTCCACCTATATGGCTTCAAGTATAATGGCCTTGACCCTAGCTCTCTTAAGCAAACACCACTAAAAACAAGGCTAGCCCTCATGAAGTGGGTCCATTTTCTTCGGGCTTAAAAAGGGGTGAGGGAGAAGGTTACCTAGGCAAGTCCATGTCACATCCTCAGTATAGATGGCACTCTAATGGTTGATCAGGTCGACTCTCATGGTTCCGAGAATACAACATGGACCTAAGCTTCACCAACTAGAAATGATAGTCCGGTCTTTGATCCAATCGTCATGGCTAAAGATGAGATCGAATAGAGTAGGCTAAAGGGGAAGGGAGCAGTTTTGGTCTCTCTCAATCCGTACACCATTGTAGTTGATGAGAATCGAAGACAGGGTGGAGCAGGAGGAGAAAAGAGAGGAGCAGTGGTCTACTTCTTCTAATCCACACGCCATGGCAAAAGACGGAGCATCGAAAGGAACCAACACACAAAAGAACACAAACACTCGAGTCCACTCGTAGGGTACCTCGACCTAATTGCAATAAATGGCACCAAGACACCCCTAGGGGATTACCAGTGCAGTTGTCACCATGAGAACCTAGAGAGTGCAAAGGTCTATAATAGGTACAGCATACAAGGGGCTCGAGCATGAAGGGGCTAAAAGAGATATAGGGTTCACCTTCCTTTGATCCACTCGCCATAGCAATCGACAGGAATTGAAGGAACAAAAATAATGGAGCATTAAATGAACACGCAAGCAAGTAAAAAGGGATTTTGGTCCCACAGAACTTCGACCCTCATGTCATTGCAATAGACATGCACTGAAGAAATTGGAACAAGAAGCTCAATCCACATCTTACTAGATCGACGAGGATTGATAAGAGAGAAAGAGAAGATAGAGGAATGGTCATGCATTCTTTCAACCTACTAGCCATGGCAACCGATGGAGGTTAAAAGAATCAGACCAACAAAAAAAGAGGCACGAGTAGCAAGACCTACCACTCTTTGATTTACTCACCATGGCAAAAGGCGGAAATCGAAGAAACACAACAATGCACAGCAATCCACTACCTCCTGGTCCACTCATCATGGTAATCGATGGGAACCAAAAGGAGCAATGCACAAGAGGGTTGCCTTAGCAAACACTCACAAACGACACTCCACACCAACCCATAGGGCACCTCGACCTCCATGCAACTAAATCGGCACAATGCAATTCCTAGGGTTTGTGGTGGTGCGGTTGTCACTGCTAGATCCAAAGGAACGCTATGGTCTAGGTGGCACAAGCATACGAGATGGTTGGGAAGAACAAGGAGCAAAAGAGAACAAAAGAGCAAAAGAGGTAGAGCCCAATGGTCATGGTGAGGCAACTCACGGCCATGAGCTTCACCTGCATGAGTTGGCTTCTATAAATCCCACGATGGTCGTCCCCTAGTCCATCTCCTATAGACTAGGTCACTATAAGCTCATTGTGTGCGGGTAGGAAGCGCACCGATGTCAACCCATGGTGGCCATGCCCTAGAGTCGTAGGAGGGGCCAATGACCATGGCACTACAGAGTCAACTAAGATGAGGGGTCAAGTTACGCTTGGCATCATGGCCATGGAGGGATGAACCCACGACCAAAACGTTCAAACGAGGTATGATCCCTCAACCGGCTCGAAGTCTCGGTCCATAGACAAACAACATGATTACACATAGAACCGACAACTCAACAACACGACACAGAGTAGCACATAACCATAGCACGAGAGGTAGACACCATAGCATTAGAGATAGGCTAGCATGAAGGCACAACACAGGCATAGATAGGGATAGATCATGTATATGAACAAGTATGAAATAAAAAGCAAGAGCTTTGCCGACATCAAGGATGGCGCTGGTGAGGGTTTAGGGGTTTGACCTTGGAGGCAGAGGGCTGTTGCGGCATGGCACGGTGAGGTACGGCTAGTTGTAGCTAGCTGTGGCTAGTTACGGCTTGCTACTAGCTTGCTGTGGTTGGCCGACGGCTTGCTGGATGTGGCAGCGGATGGCCAGGACACGGTTGTTGCTGCTGGACATAGCTCCGGTGGCGAGGAAGGTGACCAGCAGGGTGGCGTCCACGTCCAGCTTCTAAGCAATGGTGTAGCAGGGCCGTGGTCTCCCTATGGCAATGAAGAATAATGGCACGAAGGCCGGTTTTAGACAAGAACACCGGTGAGGTAGGAAAAGGCGAAAGCTTTGGGTGTTGTAGGCTCATCAATGGCAAGGCGAAGGCTTGGTGGTGAGGATGCACTGGAGAAGGGGTGGAGCAGGTTGCTGCTCGATGAGGACAGTGGCTGTGACATGGTGAGGACGACATCGCTCCCGACCATGGTCTAGTGCGGCGAGGATGGCTCCCTACTCGATGAGGTGGAGCATGATGGTGCTGACGAGGAACACCGATGGTAGAGCATGGCATGATGGTAGGGACATCATGGGGTGGAAGGAGCGAGCAGATGTAGTGGCAGGACTCCAGCTTGTCATGGCCTTGGAGGACAATGTCGTGGTGCTGAGGCACGGTACGACATCGAGGTGGTGGCATGGTCGGTAGAGCATGGCCATGGTAGGACATCGAGCAGTGGCGTGGTGAGATGGTGGCCACATCACGGATGGTGGGCGTAGGTCAAGGAAGGCCCAACCTTGGTCAACATTGTGGTCGCGGCACAGTGAGGGCATGGACATGATGAGAAAGAAAGCGGCGGACGTGGCTCGGCTACGACGGTGAGGCACGACACAACGTTGGGGTCAGTGAGGTAGAGGAGAGCTCCTGACGTAACGAGGTGGACATGGAGGTGCAGGCGTTCAGTGAAGGGAACGTTGGTGTCGTGGGGCCATGGCTCCTAGGATAGCTAGCTAGAGAGAATGACATGTGTGGGTGACATTGTGGCAAACGACGCAGACGACAGTGGTGCCAGCTTGGTGGTGTGGTATGGAGAGGCACCAGCGGCGAGTTGGGCTTGGCTGGTGGCACAGCACCAACAACGAGGCGCTCTATGGCTTCTTCATAGGCGAGAGGAACAGAGGGAGAGGAATGGTGGTGGGGGCTAGGAATGGAGCAGAGGAGTGGTGGCTATGGCTTCTTATATCGTGAGCGGCTAGGGTTCGAAGGGGTGTAGGCCATCCTCGGCATCCATGCCCATAGAGGGACACACGACACAAATCCCACGGGCGGTGTGGGGAGCGCAGGGGCATGGCTCCACTCGGGCGTGCGGTGGTGGCACCAAGGAGCATCGTGCTCCTAGGGTTCAGGTTAGGGGCATGGCTCGCTGTGGTGGCTTGGGCTCGTGGGGCCTAGCGACCGGGCTTGTGGGGGCACACGACTTGGGCCAAACAGGGCTCTACACTGCTGGGCTGAGTGGGGTGAAGAGAGGAGGGTCAGCTGGGCTAGCCCCATAGGAAGGGAAGGAGGGAGAAGTGGGCTGGCTAGGAAGAGAAGGAAAGAGGAAAATGATTCTTTCCTATTTTTGTGAAAAGATAAGACGGGAATTTCAAAGGAGCTGAGTGGTGATTCAAAAGGGATTTGAGATGGATTTGCTATGGATTTGAGATGAATTCAAAGAAGGTATTTTCAGATAAAATGCTACAAATCTGTGCTCTCCAAACTCCGAACAAACTCAAAACCAAAACTAACTTAAAAACAACGTGACACTCTTACCATCAATTCTACATGGATGCATAGATTTATTAGTAAGCTCTCCTTAGTTTGACTAAGGTTTGACCTAGCGACTATATGCTTCACACATAGTAGGAAAATTTTTAAAAAGCTCCTATTTTTGGTTACATGAAACCTTGGGATGTTATAACTCAACACTGAGAGCAGAGCAACCGAGGGACACCGAGAGCTCCTCCACCACATCCGTCTTCTTCCTCCTCTCTGACGAGGGGAAGGATCCACCAACAACGAGGCAACCATAGGATTAGCACCAACCTAACCCCTACCAAATCTCTCTACACTCTATTGTATCCCCCTGATTTTAGGTGCTCTTGAGTATAAGGATCATCAGCTACTGGACGTAGGGCATCGATCGGCCCGATCTAGGATAAACCATTGCGTCCCCTTTGTGATTCTTGTGTCCTTGAGTCCACCCAAGCCATCGGAGACACGTACTCTGATAATGACTCGAACAACAATGCTTGTCGTGGTTTCAACCACGTGATAGAGGGCTCGCGAACTCTATGGAGTTACCCGACTGAGAGCTTGCTCCTTGCGAGGGGCTCCAACGAGAACTATGGGGAAGCATGAGCTTCTTAATACCTTAGGAAAAGTATAGTCGTCAACGAGAATTTGCATCTCTATCACAATTAAGCTTTTGCCTTTACATTGCTTTTATAGGTTATGTGCTTACCTTTCAAGTTTATCTTGCTAGGATTGTTTATAGAATTGAAACCTAGCATTCAAATCTCTTTTGCGGTAGAGCAACACCTAGCAAAATCTTGATGCACTTTTAGACAAAAATCTTGCATAATGTTTGATAAGTAGAATTAGAGGCCACTAGTTTTTTGAAAAACTAATTCATGTTCCTCTTAGGCATCATGGTCCCTTATATGGTGCTCCTACTAGGATGCCACTAGAGTTGTCCGCTCCTCCTGCTTGTTTAACTCCATTTCTTCAATTCTTTTCTTCCGGGATTCATTTCTTCGATGTCTTGGACTTCATGCATATCTTCTATGATCATGCGGTCAGTTAACCACCAAAATTATATAAGGCACACACGGACGAGCTTTGGTGGCTCAACGACATGAGTGCTCGATAAGAGAGCACAAGCCATAGGCGGTAGGGAGTAGAGACGGAAGGTCATGTAGCCCTAGGCTATCTCTGTGGAAGCGTTCGCTTTGACTGTTCCCAAAAGTACAAGGTATATTACATAGACAAGAATAGCTCATAAAAAGTAATATAGTTATCAATAAATATTTAGTAATTATATATCAATTAATGAATTATTATTTATATAATATTTATTATTAAATTATAAATTATATAAAATAATTTACATCAGCAAAATGATAAATTAAAGTATTAAAATAGTTTACAACATGTAACACCCTAGGTGTTAGACTTGCATAATTTGAATTGCATTGCATGAGCATGAGCATCGAGCATTCATATATAAGCTTTTACAATTGAAACATGTGATTGAAACATATGAAACATGCTTGTTATTTTATGTTCCTTGTATATATGCATATGATCATGAGTGAATACATGTAAATGGTTGATGTGAGTCACTAAAACATCTTAGCTACACCTAGGATGACTAGTGGAACAATGTTCATGAAGGTCACTTTTCATGATCAAGTCCTTAAGTGATGCTAAGTATGTTGACCTAGAAAGCTTTATGTGTAACCAATATATGAAATGATTGTATGACCTTAGGAATAGCTTAAACATGTTTAGAATGTCATTATAAACAACTTTGGTATTCATGCCTAGGGCTAGTGTGGTCACTAAGACATTGATATGGTGTATGACATCATTTTTAAGTGCTATGTTTGACCTAGTTTGAACTATGTCATAGAGACCTTGCATGGATGTGGTCACTAAAGCAAAGTTGTAGTATTTAATGAGAGGAACAACTATTATTTTTGGGTCATAGACTAGTTTAGCCCCTAACATGCTTGAAATCAGCTCACAAAAATTAGCTTTGCAATGTTTTCAACACTTAGAATTTTCGCTAAGTCATGCTTCACTGACAGTTTGACAAGCTCAACTTTGGGTTGACTTTACTCGGTATTGGTTGAGAATTAGCACATGATCTTTTAATAAGAATTGTAGCTGGTACTTAGGACTACAAGTTTTGTTTAGTTGGTTTGCACGAAGGAGCTATGGATTAAGAGTTTGATCGCTGGCAAATCGCGTCGTCAGGCTCGGTTTCGGGGCTCTAATGGTGACCAGCAGTGGCCGACCGGCGCCAGAGCATGAACACTGCATGGAGGGGATGAGGCCGTGCATCGTCGGTGTCCTGCCCAGCGTGGACACGTTGGGCCAGAGCATGCTATATTGCGCCCCGCACTCGCCCGCTCCCTCCCAGCGCTCTCATTTCGCTCTCTGCCTCCTCCTCCTTCGTTTTCACGCAGCAGCACAGTAGCTTAGCACAGCGCAGCTCGCCGTCATTGCCTTGCAGCCCGCAGCTTGCACCTCATCGCTTCTCCACCACCGCAGCCACTCCACCATGATCTCACCGTCTCACTGCACTCACATTGTTCACTATCCGCGCATGGTAAGGCTTCCATGTCGTGTTAGCCCTCGTCGTTGCTTCGCTGCCATACTCCGTCGTCGTGGCCGCACCGCCTCCGACAGCCATTCACCGTAATAGTTGGTGCGATAGCTTCGCCATAGCTTGTAGACGCTTGGTCGAGCCCCAGATCAAGTAGTTGCGGTCACCACTGGCGTATCGCCGTCGTTCTGCTCCACCATGCCGCCATTGACGCTGCCGCCGTGCTTAGCTCCAGCAATAGGTCTAGCTTGTTAGCTCAATAGGTGCGGGAGGTCATGGGGATCACGGTTGTGTCGGTGCCATCGCCGGAGAGGGTCATCGTCGGCGAACTCTGGTTGTCCCATGCCACGCTCTGTTTTTGCCGTCGCTGACGTGTGGGGTCGACTGACCCGAGGGCCCTAGCTGTCAGTGACTCGGTTGAGAAGGATAGTTCATTTGTTTTCAGATTTGATGCAAACTTTGAAAAATAATAAGTGGAGTTGTAGAGATCCAAATCTTGTGAACCAAATTTTGTAGCGTTCCTTAGGAAGTGTGGAATTTTATAAAAATATGATAGGTACAGTTTCTGATGTTTTTATTAAGGATTAAAATGCATTTAGATAAAGGCTTTTTGTTTGTTTATAATTTTGTAAATTAGATATCTTGAGCTAGAAAACTCCTAAAATTGTGATTCCAATTTTATGGGTTTTGTATTGACATGCTCTAGCTAGGAAAAATAATAAGCTTGCTATAAACTTGATTTAAAAATGGTCTTTCTATTTATTTATTAATAAATGGCATTTTCTAAGGCAATTTATAGGAATAAAAATATGAAAGATATTGCTATGAAAATTTTTGTACAGTAGTATGGCATTAAGGTGAAGCTAGGAAAATATATAATCTGTTGCTTGACACTTTTCTATAGGGTTTTCTATTTTCACTAAAAATAACCCTTGCTAGCTTATCATTTTTGCATAGGATGTTATACATGTGCAAATGGTATGAAATTTTCACAATAGTCTATTGTCAGCATTAGGAGTCCACTGTAATTTTCTAAGAATTTATTATGCACATTGGTTATATGTTTATTATTTAACCTAATTATCTAGTTAAAGTGATAAAGGCATTTAAATGAATAGTTTGGGAGTGGACATTATGTTTTCTTGAGTTTATTTGATGTCCTTGAATTGTTGGTATGCTTGGTGAGGTCAAATTTGAAATGTTTATATGCAGTAAAAATATCATTGCTTTATAATTCGGGTGAGAATGGTTTTCGGACATATTCTGTGGTTTGGTATGTTGCATGGTGAAAATGATGTTTGCTATACAAATGGTTAATAACAAAGTTATAGGTAACATCTTCATATATCTTGTATTAAAATTTTAGGACAATAGGCCAAAGGGTTTAAGAGTTATAGATGTTTAAAGTTAGTATTCTAAAATGCTCGCTCTCTGGAATTTCTAGACAGCACTGGATTAATTATCTGTTTTGGTTAGGATAGAATGTGAATTAGCTTTTGGTGATTAAATAAGAGTTGTAGACAATTTTATAAGATTTCTAGAAAGTCTAAGATCATGGCATTTAGAGGAGTAGAACCTCAGTTACGAGTAAACAAGTAGCTGCTATTTTGTGGTGTACTAAATGAATTGTTGAAGTGTTTGATTATGTAATCAAGAAGAAATATGCACATACTCAGTAAAATGTGATGCACTTGTTATTACTTTAACACCATGCTATTAAGAATACTTACAAGAATGCATCCATCATGGGTCATCATACTATACTTGTCAGCATATATGTATTTGCAATATCTTATGTCATATTTATGCATCTAGGATCGACAGAGGAGATAACGTTACTGGAGTTCAACGAAAAAGAGAAAGGGGACCAGCAGGTGATTCCTCAAGCCGTAGCTCCCGAAGGCGAGGAGCAGACCCTAGAAGAGCTTCCGGAGTGCCCTGACCACCATCCCACTTCTTTTCTGAAAGGCAAGTCCCGGAGCATTTTAAGTCTCCCAATATTTTACAAAATATTACTCAAGTCCTTTATGATTGATGCATTAGGTTATAAGAGTTGATTAAAACCACTTGATGCATATAATTTCCTTGTCCAAAAATACACCTTTAACCCTATGCAGGTCTCGGATCGAATATATGCTTAGACCGGTAGAAGTTGGTGATTTTCTATCACCTGCGAGATATAGGTGGACACCGAAGCACGATTGGCTATATTTGCTATCGTGAAAAAGAACCATGGGGTAATGTAAATCGAGGTCGGGTAGAGTCTATGGTAGATTGACTCATGTGATTTCGTCTGTGCCGATTAAGGACCGTATTGTTGTTGGCCCTTCTGACAAGATTGAACGCATGCCAATCACTTAGCTGGCCGGATAACTCGTTCCGACTACGAAGCCGAGTAGCTCAACTCAGGACGGGTCTCGCTCTGTAAGAGTGCGCACTCTAGATGGTAGTAAGGATGTGCGGGGAAGCCAGATATGAGCCCAAGGGCAGGATAGTTCTGAACGTCCTGGCAGTTGGTTGTCCCTGATTGTGCAGCGCTGGGCGAACCCACGACATGTGTACTTGAGTTCTACCAAAGGTGACCTAAGGTGACCGTTGATCTGGTCCGCCTGGGTTTGTGTTAGGAATAAATTCTCAGCTTGTTGAAATCGATTCGAATCATCGTCTCTCCCGGATAGTGAGAAACTTGGTTAGCTCCAACATCGTAGTAATGGTATTATGGAATATGATGGTTTGGGTAAATATGGAATTACTATATCTGCTATGGTTACTATTGTATGCTCTTAAAATGATATATCATATGTTTGGAACAGGATAGTTGCTAATTTAGAGATGTATAGTTACAAAAACTCAATAACGAAATTACAATTGTATAACTAAGTTAATCGCTTTTTATGCAAATGTTGTCAAGCTATCTTCACTTATACAGCCTTGCATAATCCTTGGAGTCAATTTATTTTTGGTTTTGATGGATAAGTCTAGCTGAGTACCTTCTTGTACTTAGAGTTTTATTCCCATTATTGCAGATGGCACAATATATCATGGGTATTGCAAGAGTTGCTTCTATCCCATTGTGGATGGGGAGTAAGCCTTGGGCAGGCTTCTTTACTAATTCCTCTATATGCTTTTATGGACTGTGATTGTATATTGGCGCTGTATTAAACTATGTTGGCAAATGCTACTTTTAAACTTAATTTGCTTCCGCTATTATCTATCAAACTTGGTTTGTAATAACTTTGTTTCATACTCTGATGATGGAAATGTATCTGTGAACTTTATGTAATATGTGACATGTATATTGAATCATGTACGATCTTGGTTGTTTATGGATCGTTTATCGAGACCCGTCGTGGTACTCGACAGACTACCGGGTTTATATAGGCTCAAGTATGATAGTGCGCTCACTTACGGGCTGCCATTATACTTGTGTTCTTATAAATTGGTCGGTTCTGAGACACAACAACAAATATATTAGGTTTAAACTAAATTAGAAAAATACTAAAATTAATTTAATATTTATATATCAGTATTAGTATTAAATTAAAATTAATGTTTAGTTATCGATTTACTACTAAATAGTTTCAAAGCATCATTAATAATATTAAAATTACATAATTAGTCACTCCTCATGGAAAGCAAACTTTTGAATAGATTTATTATACCTTATTCTTTGTGGATACAGAGAAATGTCAGATGTTCCATACTTTGTTGAATATATGTGAATCTATAACCGGATAGAGAAAATACTAAAAAACAAATTAAGAAATATCCATTTAGTATTCACATTAGAAACGGATACAAATAAGAATATCCTTATTACATGTTTTAATGAATACGAATGGGCATAATTCAAATTTTCAAACATCCATTTTGGGCACTTTTGGTGCGGATTCGACACCTCCGGCTCCCTCTGTGTTTTCACTGTAGAGAGGAGAGAGGAAATTAGCTCTGGTGAACAATGTCGCACAGTGTTGCTACAGTGAAACACACAGAGGGAGCCGGAGCTACCGAATCTACACCAAACGGGCCCTTCATCGTAGCACCGATTATGCCCTCTGTCCCACTCGCCTTTTCTTATCGGCTCTCCACCTGTTGACCGAGCCTGCTGCGCGTGTGATTTTTTTTATTTTTTGACTCCTTTTTTGAAAGTTTTTCACAAATATGCCCCCTTTTTTTTAAGTTTTTCAAAATCTGGACCCTATGCTCATGCTGTAACAGAACCGACCAATTATACGAAATTAAGTAAGAAAATCATCCGCCAGAGCAGACGATTTAGCAAACTTAAGCCCGTATAACCCGGTAGTCCATGAAATCACGAAGGATTTCAAACCAACTTCCATTCCAGCCAAGATCGTAATAAGTTTAGCGGTCACCATCACATATTACATAAAAGTTTGCATCACGGATACATCAGAGTGTCAACATAGTTATTACAAAACCAGTTCGAATAAAAGTAGCGGAAGTCATTTGTTCAAACCACACACACACACGCGGAGTTCAAATATAGTGCCAGCGAATGATCATCTCCAACAAAAGCATCAGACGAGACGTAAGGAATGACCATGCCCATGGTCCTAAGCATCACCCATCGCAGGATAAAGGCAGTTGATACAGTAGCCGTAATACATCTGCCCATCTGCAACAAGTGGGAATAAAACCCTGAGTACGAGAAGGTACTCAGCTAGACTTACCCGACATAACCAAAAATAAATGACACCAAGGATTATGAAGGGCTTTATAGTAGGGTAGCTGACTCATTTGCAAAAAGAAGCATTTTTAGCATTTCAAGAACCTTTCTAAAAGCATTATTGCCAAGTTAATTATTATTAACCTGTCGACTAGATTTGCACCTATACTAGAGTAAACATGTGATTAAGCAGATAATGATAACCAATGATCATTAAACAACTTCCATACTGTCATATTCATTATAACTGTCCAAGTGTTCCATAAACATTTACTACGATGAAGTAACTCAAGTCAAGTGCTCACTATCTAGGAGCGATGGCGATTCGAATCGATTCCTAACCAGCTGGTGATTTATTCCTTACACAAACCTCACTCACCCGCTAAAGTGAGATATTGATCACCGAGTCAACTTTCCAGGTAATCTCGAGTTTGCCAGGAACCACATGTACCCGGGGGCCGACCGACTACACTTTGGTCTTATCATCCCGCCCCCGTGTCCTACCACACCTGCTTCCGGCACAGTGCGTTGCGGGCAATCTACTCGGCCCGAAAAATCTCCCAGCTTCGCGGTCGGAAGGTACTTTATCCGGCCAGCTAAATGTAAGGCATGCGTTCAACATGACTCGAGGCCCAACAACGGTCGGTCCTTAATCGACACAGACGGAAACACTACAGTCCAAAACTCTACAAGTCTCCGTCCGGTCTCAACTTCATTTAACACTTAGTTATACCATGACTTCATAGTCATCCAAGCAGATCCAGGTAACCACCTATAGCTCGCAGGTGACAGGAAATCACCCGACTTCTACCGGTCTAAGCCAGCTAAGCATTGACTCGACTGCGGGTACCAGGGTAACAAGGATATAGTATAACAAAGGTAAACAAGGTATAATGCAGCAATAGTTGCAAACAACTCCTGAACAGTAATGCATCAATTAAAGTAAAGTATTTAATTAATAATTACAAATCGGGAGAAAATGCTCCGGGGCTTGCCTCTCTCGAAGGAGCTCAGACGGTGATCGGGGCACTCCGGAAGTTCCTCAACGTCCTCCTCGTCGGCTTCTGGCACTTCCTGTGGCTGCACCTCGAACTGCTCCTCGGGCTCCTCAGGTATGATGACTGGGTTCTCGGTTTGCGATCCTGTATGATGCAATGTGTGTAAGTGCTTATGCAATCGGTGCATCGGATGAGATGAATACAATGGATATTTTTGAATGCAAGGTAGTCAACATCATCCAAGAAAATATACTACAAGCACATGTCATCTACTGCATTCTCTTCTACTACTAATATATTAAGTCAACACATCTTATTAAATGCTTCAAAGATACACCAAAGCTTTACTAATTTCTTAAACACACTTAAAGCAACCCTTAATTAAACCCTAATTAATAATAGGTTTGAATAGCAACCTCTATTTTTATTGCTTAGAAAAATCTTAGAAAATTACCATAGCACATTACTACCCTAAGTAGTCTACCATCAGATTTTCATGGTGTTTAAATGAGTGGGTTAGCCTACACAAAAATAACAAGTTATGGCATGATTATGAACATGAAAATACTTTGTACTGTGAAAAGTGTCAAACAACAGAGTTAGTATTTTTTCCTATGTTCTTCATAGCATACAACTACTGTACAAAAATTATCACATGCATATTTTATACAAAGTTTGCTCTCTAGCTAAAATAACAAAAATCAGCCATTAAAGGCACTTAAACTACACCTCAAAATTTTTCTACAGCACAAGCATGACACATATTTTTCCTAGAAATTACATTACATACGAAGATTAACAAAGTTGGAATCATATTTTTCTGAAGCCTATAGATTTTTCTACACATTTTTCAAGTTATCAGCAATATACCTGATTAAATAAAGTTCTACAGAAAAGTATCCCAAAAATGACATGCAAAAATTTTTCCAAGTAGATCTGGTGATAAGGAACCTAGCAAAATTTATTCCAACAGATTTGGAGCTAAAAGGAGTACACAAACATTTTCTAAAGCATTTAAATAGAATTCTGAAAAAATTATTTTTGAAATCCTATTAAACTTCATGCTCAAATCTGCTAGATCCACCCAGTTATCCACCCAAAACCCATGCCAGAGAGACAGACAAGCGGGACCCAGTGGGTCAACTGGCCCCACTGGTCAGCCGACCGGAGGCAGGGGAGACCGGTTGACTGGCCACCGCTCGACGACGGCGAGCAGTCCGGCGAAGGGGAGTGGCACCAACGTGCACAGCACGCTGCCCCACACCGATGGAAGTATAAAATGGACCCCCTAGCTATAGTGGAGGAGGTCGCTGACGGCAATGGCGGTCGCGGCGGCGCTGCACGAGGTACGCCGGCCAACTCCGGCCATAGCGGCCCGATCTGAGCTTAGCGTGAGCATCAAGGTGACGCAGGGAAACTGAGGAAAGGGAGAGGAAGGAGGGATAGAGCTCCGATGGTGGTCGGCCACGGCGAGCACAGCCCTGACTCCGGATGGCAATGGTGATCCGCGGCGGAGAAGAAGAAGAAAATGGCGCCTACCTTGACTCTCTGGCTCGGTGGCGAGGTGGAAGAGCTCCAGACGACAACAATGGAGTCGCAGGACTAGCTAGAGTGAGAAGCGAGGCAATGGCGAGGGTGCACGGGCTCGGCGGAGCAATGGCACGGCGGCGGCTTTTCTCGGTGGCTCCAGCGCGCGTGAGAGAAAGAAATAGAGGGCGAGGACTGAGTGGGATGGCAAGCGGGCGCGGCCTTCAAGCGTTCGCCAGCGAGCAACGGCGTCAGGCCGGCCACGGCGCGTAGGTGGCCATGCGGCGGCCAGGAGCTGTCACCGGTCGGCACTGTGCCGAGTTCAAAATTTCAGCATTCAGTTGAAACACGAGTTGACTGACAGCGTTACTTGTTGGCGCTAGATCTCTCAATTCGTGGCGAATCAGTGCAAATCGTATACATGAAAGTTGTAAAGCTATGTTAGGGCTACAACAATGCTTTAGACTTTATCAGCTAATTCTCAAAGAATAACGAGTTGTATCAAGCCAAAGTCGAGTAGATGAAACTAGGACTTTGATTTCTGACTTAGAAAATTCTAAGTGTTGAGTCAGCACCACAATCCGACTTGTGGGCCCAAATTGAACATGTTGTGTTCATTTTCATGAGTTGGTTATAAAACAACTTTTGTTCCTTATAAAATTTGCTACAACTTTGCTTTAGGTTGCCTAGACATGCAAACATTCTAAGCTGTACTTTTTAAACAGTCAAACCAAAAAGTCCTAGGGTCAAAACAAGTCAAACCATGATTTGGAACCTTAATTAGGCAAAATGATCAACATGAACATTGTTCCTAATGACTTTCTAAGCATAGCTAAGATGTTTAACAATATATTTAGCCATACCACACATTGGTCATACAATAATCAAGCACTGAATGTACTGAAATGATGAAAAACAATTGAAATGATACTTTTGTTTCATAGTCATGTTTCACATGTTTCAAGTGATATATGCTCATGAATGGATGAATGATGCTCATGATCATGAAATGCAAGTGCAATTAGGCAAGACTAACACCAGGGGTGTTACAGCCTTCCCCCCTTATAAAAATCTCGTCCCGAGATTTGGGTTACGAACCATTTGTTATAAAAATCTTCATAAGCTTTTTGTAGATACTCTCCTGTTTCCCAAGTTGCATCTCCCTCATCATGATGATCCCACTGTATCTTGTATGTTTTCACCACACTATTCCGAGTAGCATGTTCCTTAGTGTCTAACACCCGGACTGGTTGCTCACGATACACCAAATCTGATTTGAGTTGGATACCTCGAGGTTCTATTCTTTCCTCTGGAACACGCAAACATTTCTTGAGATGTGATACATGGAAAATTGGGAAAACGGTACTCATTGTCTCAGGTAACTCTAACTTGTAGGCTACCGGACCTCTTCGTTCCAAGATCTTGTACGGTCCTACGAATCTCGTAGCAAGCTTTCTTCGGACTCCGAACCTTTTCTTCTTCATTGGCGTGACTTTCAGAT
The DNA here is from genome assembly GCF_019320115.1 of Miscanthus floridulus. Lineage (NCBI taxonomy): Eukaryota > Viridiplantae > Streptophyta > Magnoliopsida > Poales > Poaceae > Miscanthus > Miscanthus floridulus. The sequence goes on along the minus strand of NC_089586.1, from coordinate 65,039,391 downwards.
AAACATAGTCACCAACTTCAAACATAAGGGGTCTCCTTCTTCTGTCTGCATAGTTTTTCTGACGTGATTGGGCCGCTTTCATATTCTGCTGAATAATATGAACTTTCTTCTTAGCTTCTTCTACAAAGTCAATGCCATAATACCTTCTATCTCCAGGCTCGACCCAATTCAATGGTGTTCTACATTTTCTGCCATATAAAGCTTCGAAGGGAGCCATCTTGATGCTTTCTTGATAACTATTATTATAAGAAAACTCAGCTAACGGTAACCATGACTCCCATGATCCCTTAGAAGACAATACATAGGCTCTTAACATATCCTCCAAAACAGCATTTACTCGTTCAGTCTGACCATCTGTCTGAGGATGATAAGCGGTACTGCGAATCAAACTAGTTCCTAAGCCTTTGTGTAAATGTTCCCAAAAGTGAGCCGTGAACTGTGAGCCTCTATCAGATACTATGGTCTTTGGTATACCATGCAATCCTCACAATTTCTGCGATATACTTCTCGGCATATTGAGGTGGTCGATAAGTTGTCTTGACAGGTAGGAAATGAGCGGTCTTAGTAAGACGGTCCACAATTACCCAAATCGAATCATGTCCTTTTTGAGTAGTGGGCAAACCCGTGATAAAATCCATACTTATATCATCCCACTTCCAACTAGGGACGGACAAGGGTTGCAACATACCGGCAGGTTTCATGTGAATGACTTTCACTCGACAACATGTGTCACATCTGACAACATATGCTGTAATTTCTTTCTTCATTTTGGTCCACCAATAACGAGATCTTAGTTCTTGATACATCTTACTACTTCCGGGATGGATAGATAGCTTAGAAAGGTGAGCTTCATCCATGAGTTCATTCCTAAGCTCTCGATCCTTGGGAACCACAAGACGGTCGTCAAACCACAACACGCCCTGTTCATCCACTTTAAAGTGTTGAGATGGCTTTTCTTTTATTTTCTCTTTGATGTGGAATATCCCCTTGTTGGTTTTCTGGCCTTCTATTATCTTACTCTCCAAAGAGCAACGAATCTGAATACTATGTAATACAGCAGGATGCATTAGATCGAACCCATCTTCAAGTAATGGCTGCACATTCAAGTAATGTGACTTTCTGCTCAAAGCATCTACCACTACATTGGCTTTTCTAGGATGATATTGTACATTCAAGTTGTAATCCTTGATCAATTCCAACCATCTGCGTTGTCTCATGTTTAACTCTGGTTGGGTAAAGATATACTTAAGACTCTTGTGATCCATGAAAATATTGCACACATTACCAAGTAGATAATGTCTCCAAATTTTTAGGGCGTGCACAACTGCAGCAAGTTCAAGATCATGTATTGGATAGTTGACCTCATGCTTTCTCAATTGTCGTGATGCATAAGCAATGACTCTCCTTTCTTGCATAAGAACACAGCCCAATCCAGTCTTCGATGCGTCGCAAAACACATCAAATGGATTTCTCGATATCTGGTTGTGCTAGAACAGGAGCAGTGGTCAACAGTTTCCTGCAAAGTGTGGAAAGCTGCTTCACACTCCTCTGTCCACACAAACTTGTGATCCTTCTATAGGAGGCTTGTCATCGGTTTGGCGATCTTCGAGAAATCTGGTATAAAGCGACGGTAATAACCGGCTAGTCCTAAGAAACTTCTAATCTCAGGAACTGTGGTCAGGTGCTTTCCAATTCATAACTTCTTGCACCTTACTTGGATCGACTGAAACTCCATTCTCTGACAGAATGTGACCAAGGAAAGGAACTTCCTTCAACCAGAATTCGCATTTGCTAAACTTAGCATACAGTTGATGATCCCTAAGTCTGGTCAAGATAGTTCTCAGATGCTCTTCATGATCTTTCTCGTTCTCGGAGTACACCAGAATGTCATCGATGAACACTACCACAAACTTATCCAATTCTGGCATGAAAACTGTATTCATCAAAAACATAAAGTATGCAGGAGCATTTGTCAAGCCAAAAGACATGACAAGATACTCATACAACCCGTATCTGGTGGAAAATGCAGTTTTTGGTATATCCTGTGGCCTAATCTTGATCTGATGATAACCGGATCTCAAATCTATTTTTGAGAACACCTTGGCCTTGGATAATTGGTCAAACAGAACATCAATATGTGGCAAGGGATATTTATTCTTGATGGTCATAGCATTGAGTGGCCTATAATCTACGCACATTCTCAATGTGCCCTCTTTCTTCTTCTTCACAAACAAGGCGGGACATCCCCATTCAGACTTGCTTGGCCGATATAAACCCCTTTTTTGATAAATTCTTCTAATTGCTTCTTCAGCTCAGCTAACTCATCTGGAGGCATCCGATAGGGTCTCCTTGAAATCAGAGCTGTTCCGAGGGACTAGCTCAATTCCAAACTCAATCTCCCTATCTGGCGGAAGACCAGGTAGCTCATCCGGGAATACATCTGGGAATTCACACACTACCGGAATCTGATGAATAGGAATGACTACCGTAGCACATGTAACACTTATCAGGTCTGTTCTCTGAGGCAATGGTACTTGGAAAGTACCCTCACCCAGGGGATCCTTAAGGGTAAGTACTCGACTTCCAGTATCTATGACTGCTCCCCAATCCTTCATCCAATTCATCCCTATAATGACATCCAAGACTAACCCAGGCATAACTATCAAGTTCACTCAGAACTTCCGGCTACCTAATTCAAGGGTTGCCCCTCGAACCATCCGGTTGGTCAAAACATCAGCCCCTGCTGAACTTATATGGTACCCATAACCCAATTCTGTGCATAGTTGTCCATGTTTCTGTGCAAATGCTTGACTCATAAAAGAATGCGATGATCCAGAATCAAATAGAACAACTGCAGGGTTTTCGTTGACAGGAAACTTACCAGCAGTGACGGGCTCTCCCTCTAGGAATTTCATCCACTGTCGTACTATGCACTCTAGCATTATAAGTCTGCTGCTTCTTCTTGGGTGGGTACGGACAAAACCTCGAGAAATGGCCTGGGTTAATCATAGTTATAGCAGGGTCCTCTCACTGTCCCGGCAGATCCCACAGCTCCCTTGGAACTGCCTTGTACCGTAGTTGCGGCTGCTTTGTTGGGCTTGTACTGCCATCTTGTACGGCTTCTGAGGTCCACGGAAATTCTGACTTCTTGGCTGAGGTGGCCAGGAACCTAGCGCCAGGTGCCGATGGGCGATATGGAGGACGACCTCCCATAGGTGCTCTAGCTTGAGACGGACCACCTTCAAAGGCTCTCTTGCGTGTCTTGGCTACGGTGCTGGCGTTGTTATTCTTCTCCTGCTTCAGGACAGTCGCTGATGAAGTCATTGAATCTGACACGGTTGTTGGTACCAACATACTTCATCATTTTTGGATTGAGACCCCTCTTAAAACTGGCTTATTCTTTTAGCATCTGTGTCAACCATGTCGGGAGCATAGCGACACAAGTTGTTGAAGGCATGCAGGTATTGCGTCACGGTCTTGGTGCCCTGGTTCAATGCCAAAAACTCTCCCAACTTCATCTCGGTCAGCCCGGGTGGAATATAGACTCCACAGAAGGCCTCAGCAAACTCTCTCCAAGAAATCTGAGCATTTGGAGGGAAGGTGGTGCGATGGTGCTTCCACCACATTCCCGCCTGGTCCTTGCAACTGAAGTGCAGCATACTCTGTTTTCAGAACCTCAGTCATCCTCAACACACGGAATTTATCTTCCATCGTGTTGATCCATTCCTCAGCATCGAGTGGCTCTGTTGCTTCCTTGAATACTGGCGGCCTGGTGTCCATGAAATCTTTGAAGCTGCTATATTGGTTCACTCCCATGCCACCACCTTGATTGTTACCACGTTGAACGTTGTTGGCGATGGTACGAAGAAAATCCTCCATGTTCTTCTGGGATTGTTCCACGTTGCGCTGACTCCCGAGCAGCTGTGCGAGGAACATCTCGGGGGTAAACGGGGGAGGAGGTGGCAAATGCGGTTCATGGGGAGGTTCATTGTTGTTGCCGTGGTTTCCACCACCACCACCAGTCCCCGCACCGTTAGCACCGGTCTCAGCGGCCTCATACGTGGTTCGGCGAGTGTTTGTCATCTGCATATTTCAGCAACAAGTAATGATTGAGTGAAGCTGTAATAATTGCGAGTGAAGGAAAAATTATGCCGTACTGAACTTTACTGGAGAGAATAAATTCATACAATAAAACAGAGGCACAACAATCGCATCCCAATTAAAACAACAACACTTAATCAAATTACTTCAACGGCAAACATCGCGTCCATACAACCAATTTGCCAGCATACATACACTGGACTTTTATGCGTTCAGATATCGCATTCGAAAATCAAGTTCCAACCACATGCCAAGTCTCATACATTCGAAGCAACATACAATAGGTTACATGCCAACAAAAGAAAGGTCATCGCGACAGGACCTAGATACTAGCGCAAGGCAACTAGCCTACTCCTCGGGGCCATCGTCGGGATCAGGAGACGTCACCATCGCCCCTAGGTGAAACTATAGGCTCGTCCTTGTTGTCGTCGTCGATGTCCATGCCAAGCGGCGTCTGGTGGAGCATATGGGCCAACCCCATTTTAGAGCGCGTGAAACTCCTCGTGCAGGTTGCCGTTGTATTCCTCTAGCTCATCGACCCTCTGCAGCAGAAGGTTTCTTGCGTTCCAGGCTTCATTCCTTTCCTGAACCAACTGTCCAATCATGCGGTCTGCATTGTTGTTGGCTTGAGTCAACGTATGCACCCGCTGCATAGCTCTATCACCTCTCTCAAGCTGCCTGATCTCACTGTAAGTTCATATCAGCCAACTGCTCCTGCAAGCTAGCTATAGCATGTGCCTGTCTCTTCTTCTGCTTTTTCCCTTTTAGCTTATCCTCACTACGCAAGCCAGTCAAAGTCCAGTAGGTACTCTTGAGACCCTCATACGCTCTGATGGCGGCTGAACATAGCACTCATTGCCAGGTTGTCGCTAGCCTGTCCTTCAGCTGGGCCTCTGACCAATGCACTTCCCTGAGGCTGAACCCAAATGGCATCACGAGGATCATCCCTAGGAAAAGTACCAGCTAGAGCTGCTGCAAGCTCACTGGGAAATCTGCTCATAATGTCCCTGATGACACGGAAGGCTGCTCCCTCTACACCCTCAGCTGGAGTGCGACCCTCAAACTCCAAATGCCAACCATCCCAATCTAGAGCATCACCGAGAGCAGGAACCGTGATCTCCACCACTACGAGTCCATCCTCTGCTAACTGGCTCTCATTCCAAGAGTACACCGGCTCTTGACCCTCTGGGTACCCCACATCATGGAGCACTCTCCAAAGCAAAGTCGGCATGCCAAACTCGCTCAAGAAGGTGTCCAGTGGTGCGGTGCTCCCTCAGGGCCAACGGACGTCGAGGTGCTCTTCCTCCGGTGGACTTACGGGCGGTCTGCTTCGTGCGGGCTATCTGTAGCAAAAGTTCTTTTATTACCTCGGGGAAACATATTTTAGGTGATACAACTTTTATCAAAATGAGATAATCAATTTATAAGGGGAGGAATGCATGACATGAATGAAATGCACAAGTAACATGATGTATGTACGTGTCCGTACGTTCTCACAAACTTAGGAAATAAATAATTTCTAACGACTAATTCGGTGGCATACAACGATCTCTCAATACGTAGCTAATACGTTCTACACGATAGCGTTGTTATGTACCTGCAGAAGATTCATTTCAGCCCAATTCCCAATGAATGCATAAAAGCAGTAAATTTTATCTACACGCTCTACACGAATCCCCAGATACGTGTACAACGGTAGTAACTACCTCGAACCATCGTCCTATTGACGGCATCGCCTCCACAGACGGAAGACCCATACATGAGATACCTTTGTAAAACATGCATAGAACATGTAATTACTCCAGCATCATATAAGCATTCACCCTAGATCGGCGGTGTATCCGATCATGCTCTCACAACTCACACTTACCGAGGCGTAGAGGCAATTGATCCATACATTACCACTCAAACAAGTGGCACTTCATACAATAGCACGCCGTATGAGCGACGAAAAGAGAAATATGATGCAAGAACCCCAAGTCAGTACTTAATTAAGCCACCTAAAGTCCTTAACTGGGCATAAAGGATATGATCACTGGCACACTTTATATTTTGAAAATCACATTTTCCAAATGCCTTTTTGTTTTAAATACACTTGTGAACAGTAACACGCTAAACCATGCTCTGATACCAGCTGTAACAGAACCGACCAATTATACGAAATTAAGTAAGAAAATCATCCGCCAGAGCAGACGATTTAGCAAACTTAAGCCCGTATAACCCGGTAGTCCGTGAAATCACGAAGGATTTCAAACCAACTTCCATTCCAGCCAAGATCGTAATAAGTTTAGCTGGTCACCATCACATATTACATAAAAGTTTGCATCACGGATACATCAGAGTTTCAACATAGTTATTACAAAACCAGTTCGAATAAAAGTAGCGGAAGTCATTTGTTCAAACCACACACACACACGCGGAGTTCAAATATAGTGCCAGCGAATGATCATCTCCAACAAAAGCATCAGACGAGACGTAAGGTAATGACCATGCCCATGGTCCTAAGCATCACCCATCGCAGGATAAAGGCAGTTGATACAGTAGCCGTAATACATCTGCCCATCTGCAACAAGTGGGAATAAAACCCTGAGTACGAGAAGGTACTCAGCTAGACTTACCCGACATAACCAAAAATAAATGACACCAAGGATTATGAAGGGCTTTATAGTAGGGTAGCTGACTCATTTGCAAAAAGAAGCATTTTTAGCATTTCAAGAACCTTTCTAAAAGCATTATTGCCAAGTTAATTATTATTAACCTGTCGACTAGATTTGCACCTATACTAGAGTAACCATGTGATTAAGCAGATAATGATAACCAATGATCATTAAACAACTTCCATACTGTCATATTCATTATAACTGTCCAAGTGTTCCATAAACATTTACTACGATGAAGTCACTCAAGTCAAGTGCTCACTATCCAGGAGCGATGGCGATTCGAATCGATTCCTAACCAGCTGGTGATTTATTCCTTACACAAACCTCACTCACCCGCTAAAGTGAGATATTGATCACCGAGTCAACTTTCCAGGTATCTCGAGTTTGCTAGGAACCACATGTACCCGGGGGCCGACCGACTGCACTTTGGTCTTATCATCCCGTCCCCGTGTCCTACCACACCTGCTCCGGTCACAGTGCGTTGCGGGCAATCTACTCGGCCCGAAAAATCTCCCAGCTTCGCGGTCGGAAGGTACTTTATCCGGCCAGCTAAATGTAAGGCATGCGTTCAACATGACTCGAGGCCCAACAACGGTCGGTCCTTAATCGACACAGACGGAAACACTTACAGTCCAAACTTCTGCAAGTCTCCGTTCGGTCTCAACTTCATTTAACACTTAGTTATACCATGACTTCATAGTCATCCAAGCAGATCTAGGTAACCACCTATAGCTCGTAGGTGATAGGAAATCACTCGACTTCTATCGGTCTAAGCCAGCTAAGCATTGACTCGATTGCGGGTACCAGGGTAACAAGGATATAGTATAACAAAGGTAAACAAGGTATAATGCAGCAACGGTTGCTAACAACTCCTGAACAGTAATGCATCAATTAAAGTAAAGCATTTAATTAATAATTGCAAACCAGGAGAAAATACTCTGGGGCTTGCCTCTCTCGAAGGAGCTCGGACGGTGATCGAGGCACTCCGGAAGTTCCTCAACGTCCTCCTCAGTCGGCTTCTGGCACTTCCTGTGGCTGCACCTCGAACTACTCCTCGGGCTCCTCGGGTATGACTGACGGGGTTCTCGGTTTACGATCCTGTATGATGCAATGTGCGTAAGTGCTTATGCAATCGGTGCATCAGATGAGATGAATACAATGGATATTTTTGAATGCAAGGTAGTCAACATCATCCAAGAAAATATACTAGAAGCACATGTCATCTACTGCATTCTCTTCTACTACTAATATATTAAAGTCAACACATCTTATTAAATGCTTCAAAGATACACCAGAGCTTTACTAATTTCTTAAACACACTTAAAGCAACCCTTAATTAAACCCTAATTCATAATAGGTTTGAATAGCAACCTCTATTTTTATTGCTTAGAAAAATCTTAGAAAATTACCATAGCACATTACTACCCTAAGTAGTCTACCATTAGATTTTCATGGTGTTTGAATGAGTGGGTTAGCCTACACAAAAATAACAAGTTATGGCATGATTATGAACATGAAAATACTTTGTACTGTGAAAAGTGTCAAACAACAGAGTTAGTATTTTTCCTATGTTCTTCATAGCATACAACTACTGTACAAAAATTATCACATGCATGTTTTATACAAAGTTTGCTCTCTAGCTTAAAATAACAAAAATCAGCCATTAAAGGCACTTGAACTACACCTCAAAATTTTTCTACAGCACAAGCATGACACATATTTTTCCTAGAAAGTACATTACATAAGAAGATTAACAAAGTTGAAATCATATTTTTCTAAAGCCTAAAGATTTTTCTACACATTTTTCAAGTTATTAGCAATATACCTGATTAAATAAAGTTCTACAGCAAAGTATCCCAAAAATGACATGCAATAATTTTCCCAAGTAGATCTGGTGATAAGGAACCTAGCAAAATTTATTCCAACAGATTTGGAGCTATAAGGAGTACACAAATATTTTCTAAAGCATTTAAATAGAATTCTGAAAAATCATTTTTGAAATCCTATTAAACTTCATGCTCAAATCTGCTAGATCCACCCGGTTATCCACCCAAAACCCATGCCAGAGAGACAGACAGGCGGGACCCAGCGGGTCAACCGGCCCCACTGGTCAGCCGACCGGAGGTAGGGGAGACCGGTTGACCGGCCACCGCTCGACGACGGCGAGCAGTCCGGCGAAGGGAGTGGCACCAACATGCACAGCACACTGCCCCGCACCGATGGAAGTATAAAATGGACCCCCTAGCTATAGCGGAGGAGGTCGCCGGCGGCAATGGCGGTCGCGGCGGCGCTGCGTGAGGTACGCCGGCCAACTCCGGCCATAGCGGCCCGATCTGAGCTTGGCGTGAGCATCAAGGTGACGCAGGGAAACTGAGGAAAGGGAGAGGAAGGAGGGATAGAGCTCCGATGGTGGTCGGCCACGGCGAGCACAGCCCTGACTCCGGCGGTAATGGTGATCCGCGGTGGAGAAGAAGAAGAAATGGCGCCTACCTTGACTCTCCCGCTCGGTGGCGAGGTGGAAGAGCTCCAGACGACAACAATGGAGTCGCGGACTAGCTGGAGTGAGAAGCGAGGCAATGGCGAGGGTGCACGGGCTCGGCGGAGCAATGGCACGGCGACGACTTTTCTCGGTGGCTCCAGCGCGCGCGAGAGAAAGAAATAGAGGGCGAGGACGAGTGGGATGGCAAGCGGGCGCGGCCTTCAAGCATTCGCCAGCGAGCAAAGGCGTCAGGCCGGCCACGGTGCGTGGTGGCCACGCGGCGGCCAGGAGCTGTCACCGGTCGGCACTGTGCCGAGTTCAAAATTTCAGCATTCAGTTGAAACACGAGTTGACTGACAGCGTTACTTGTTGGCGCTAGATCTCTCAATTCGTGGCGAATCAGTGCAAATCGTATACATGAAAGTTGTAAAGCTATGTTAGGGCTACAATAATGCTTTAGACTTTATTAGCTAATTCTCAAAGAATAACGAGTTGTATCAAGCCAAAGTCGAGTAGATGAAACTGGACTTTGATTTCTGACTTAGAAAATTCTAAGTGTTGAGTCAGCACCACAATCCGACTTGTGGGCCCAAATTGAACATGTTGTGTTCATTTTTATGAGTTGGTCATAAAACAACTTTTGTTCTTTATAAAATTTGCTACAACTTTGCTTTAGGTTGCTTAGACATGCAAACATTCTAAGCTGTACTTTTTAAACAGTCAAACCAAAAAGTCCTATGGTCAAAACAAGTCAAACCATGATTTGGAACCTTAATTAGGCAAAATGATCAACATGAACATTGTTCCTAATGACTTTCTAAGCATAGCTAAGATGTTTAACAATATATTTAGCCATACCACACACTGGTCATACAATAATCAAGCACTAAGGTACTGAAATGATGAAAAACAATTGAAATGATACTTTTGTTTCATAGTCATGTTTCACATGTTTCAAGTGATATATGTTCATGAATGGATGAATGATGCTCATGATCATGAAATGCAAGTGCAATTAGGCAAGACTAACACCAGGGGTGTTACACATGCCTCGGCGCCAAAAGGGTTTGGCGCCTAGGTCGGGGACCACGTCGGCATCAAAGTAAAGCTGGGGGTGATATGGCAGCCAGCTCTACGTCGTGGATCTTGGCGCCAAGCTTGGCGCCGAGCTTGGCGCCAAAGATCCTAGCGCCGAGCTGGCCTTACAAGTGGATCCGTTTCTTTTCTCTCTTCCTTCCTTCCTTCCTTTTCCTCTCTTCCTTTCTCTCCCACTCTCTCTCTCTCTCTCATGCCTGACACCTCCCACCGCTGGCGCCACTTGTCCTCACCGTCCCCCGCCCCGACCACCGTCACCACTCCCGATCGGTCGTGCGCCCCGCCCCGTCGACCGGTTTGGCACCCTATCCTATGTAGGCTGACGTATACGCACCCTGCTCCCTCATCCCCAGGTGCCCTAGCCGCCCCGCATCCCCGGCTGCCTCGCCACACCCGCCTCGCGCGTCGCCGTGGTGCCCAGCCCACCATGACGTCCCCGTCGCAACCACCACGCCCCGCCCGTGCCGGTCGACCTCCCCGCTATGGTGGCCTAGCTGTCTCGCCCTGATAGGGCGATAGCGGGGTGTCGTTTGCTGTCCTCCTGTGGCTGCCCACCCCCGCCCGATTGGCCACTCCGGTTGTTGGCCGGGTGCACGCGTCGGCGCACGATAGCTTCCCTTGTCAGCCGTCTCTGCCTCTTGTCGACCGGCTACGCCTCCCCTGCACTCAAGGTACATTAGTTTTTAAATTTAGTTATTTAACAGAGGTTATTAGTTGGTTAGTGTGGTAGTGATTTATATAGGTAGAAAGATATTTAGATTGATAGGTAGTTTGATGGATACTTTACATAGTTAGATATATAGTTAGTTACATAGTTATATAGTTAGTAAGATAGTTAGTTAAATAGTTATATACTTAGTTACTTAGTTCATTAGATAGTTACTTAACATAGTTAATTAGTAGTACTTAGTAGTGAATTGATAGTATCTATTTAGTTAGTTATTAGATACTAGAGACCTTGTACTTAGTATGCTTCATTTATATTGGACTAAAGGAATTGTGCGTCCTTATGTGTATGAAATAGATGGACAACCTAGTGAGCATATATCATGAGGTACCGTAGAAAGACATCACTATGGATATGTTGAGTTTGTTGACATGCAAAGCATGCCTATGTTATTCAATGAGAAGCCTTCATTTAGTGATTTGGTTGCAAGGGCTCGAGAGGAGCTACATTGCCATGATGATGATGGCATCGTAGTTGAGGGTGTACTTCACCTAGGTTTCTCTCCCAACATTCTTAGGAAGATGATCCCAATTGGATGTGTAGATCAATGGGAGAACTATGTGAGATCGACTATGAAGTGTCAGTTCCAAAGTTTGGACGTGGTTGTGTGTCGGGTGTTAGTTGATCCCATTCCTCATGGGTTTTCCCCACCAATGGGTCAGCAGGCACACTTCGACCCTATGGTTGCACCTATGGTTTCCGATGCTCAATCTGCCCCTAATGAGCTAGTTGAAGATGCTTGTTAGTCTCATAATATTGTGGCAGATCCTCATCATAAGATGCCTTTGACACAGAATCATCCGAGTAAGTGTCTTATCCGCATAGTTATTGAGAGCTTACCCCCTTCCTTACATCCATTTTTTCATTCTTTCCTTATTTTTCTACCTATGTTGTAGGAGACATTTCTGATAATGTGGATGTGCCCACTGTTGCTGCGTAAGTGTACTGTGGAGTTGGATTCTATGACTCCAATAGTGTTGAAATTATGAATGATTCGGATTCATATGAGCTGGCAAGGGCTCTTCATTCTGATGATGATCGTCCTGTTGGAGAACTGACAGAGAGTGATGTTGAGATGCTGAGGCGTATCTTTTCTGACCGCCGTGATCCCAGAGTTAACGAGTTCAACGATCTTGCTCATTCCGATCAGGTTTGTGCAGAAGGACGTGATGATGAGCTCCTAGAAGCTCCTGAGGCTGACCCTAACATGGTAATTGAGAATGGTAGGGTATTTAAGGATCTCTCTACATTGAAGAGGTGGTTACAGGCGTTTGTAGTGATACTAAAAAGCAAGCCACCTACCACAATTCTAGTTTATATAGTTTCTATCCACACAATAACTATGTCACTACACTAAGTTAGTGTGCTCTCAAAAGGCTAACTAAAGAGTCACACTAACCAAACTAACAAGCTCTCACAACTAGCTACACTAAAGAGCTTGACAACTAGTTTGCGGTAATATAGAGAGTGAGCAAGATAGTTATACCGCCCTATCGAGGAGTGAACCAATCAATCACAAGAATGAATACCAATGGAGATCAATCACCTTGGAATTAAATAATGAACACAATGATTTTTACCGAGGTTCACTTGCTAGCCGGCAAGCTACTCCTCGTTGTGGCGATTCACTCACTTAGAGGTTCACGTGCTAATTGGCTTCACAAGCCAAACCCTCAATAAGGTGCCGCACAACCAACATAAGATGAGGATCACTCAAGCTATGAGCAATCCACTAGAGCACATTTTGTCTCTCCGTCGGAGAAAGGTCAAGAACCCCTCACAATCACCACGATCGGAGTCAGAGACAATCACCCCCCCTCCGTTCGACGATCCTCGCTGCTCCAAGCCGTCTAGGTGGCGGCAACTACCAAGAGTAACAAACGAATCCCGCAGCGAAACACGAACACCAAGTGCCTCTAGATATAATCACTCAAGCAATGCACTTAGATTCTCTCCCAATCTCACAAAGATGATGAATCAATGATGGAGATGAGTGAGAGGGCTTTGGCTAAGCTCATAAGATTGCTATGTCAATGCAAATGGTTAAGAGAGTGAGCTTGAACCGACCATGGGGCTTAAATAGAAGCCCCACGAAATAGAGTCGTTGTGGTCCTTCACTGGGCACAACATGGGGTGACCGGACGCTCCGGTCATATTGACCGGACGCTGGACCACAGCGTCCGGTCACGCGATGTGTGCCGCGTGTTCCCTCTCTTCAAATGTTGATCGTCCGATCTCAACGGTCAAGTGACGACCGGACGCAGCAGCTCAAAGTGACCGGACGCTGGACCACAACGTCCGATTATTTCTAGTAAGCATTGAAAGATGATTTTTTACGACCGGACGTGTCCGGTCATGCTCGATTAGACTCACCCAGCATCCAATCACTTGGCATTTCCCCTGTGTATGACCATGTTAGTGTGACCGGACGCAGTCAGCCAGCGTCCGGTCGTTTCAGCGCCAACGTCCGGTCGACGACCGACGCTGCGCTTCTTCTACTGCTACTGACCGGACGCGTCGATCCTTCAGAGACCAGCGTCCGATCACTTATAGTGACCACATTCACCTGAGTTTAGGGTACCGGTGGCACCGTCGGACTGTCCGCATTCTACGGGTGGGCACTCCACTAGTGAAGTTTCTAACCCTTGCTCAAATGTGCCAACCACTAAGTGTATCACCTTGTGCACATATGTTAGCATATTTTCACAAACATTTTCAAGGGTGTTAGCACTCTACTAGATCCTAAATGCATATGCAATGAGTTAGAGTATCTAGTGGCACTTTGATAGCCGTATTTCGGTATAAGTTTCACCCCCTCTTAATAGTACGGCTATCGATCCTAAATATGATCACACTCACTAAGTGTCTCGATCACCAAAACAAAATGGCTCCTATCATTTATACCTTTGTCTTGAGCTTTTTATTTTTCTCTTTCTTCTTTTCAAGTTCAAGTACTTGATCATCATCATGGCATTACCATCATTAGGTCATGATCTTCATTTGCTTCACCACTTGAAATGTGCTACCTATCTCATAATCACTTGATAAACTAGGTTAGCACTTAGGATTTCATCAATTTACCAAAACTAAACTAGAGCTTTCAAAGGTGCAACATAATTTATTATGTGGCCACACTACTAGGACGACCCTATCTTATTCACATGGCACATCTATGTGTTTGTTGTTTGGTTTAATTACTTAAGGCACATTAGGTTCAAGTGCATTAGATAACAACACAATGAAAAGTCCAACAGTAAACAATATTGTTCATGAATAAACCATAAAACTAGCAAGTAATGGAGACTACTGAGTACAACGAGGCCACTTTCCTTTTCTTAGGGCATTGAGATTCTTCTCCATTGCTGCTTTCGCTCAGCGTGCATGCTCAAGCTTCTTCTCCCTCTCCTCCCTATACGCAGCAACACGCCTTCCTTCCTCCTTTTTCTTGTGCTTCTTTTTTATAGCCTTCTCTTCGTGTCTCTTCTCAATCATCTCCTTATCCTCTGCCTCCCACCGCAACAGTTCTACATCAATTCTTTGTCTTTAGGCTTGATCTTAGTGTCGATCCACTGCTCAAAATCATAGAACACTAATTCCTCACGATCTTGTTAATACGGCGCTGACGAAGTGTAGACTCAAATACAAAATTAGAACACATCCAATATCTCTATCTATACATGTCCTCTTCATCGGACTTGTCTACCTTGCAAGGATCGTCGCAAAAGCACATTGGCACTAGAACAGCACTAGGCAGAGGTAATGGATCGAAGAAATTTTCGGTTATCCGGCTATAACTATAATTTAGCCATTTTCGTTCTAAGAACCGAAAGCAATTAACATTAAACTCTACGCCTAGGGTTTTTTATTTGATCCACAACAATAAATCCATATCATAACAACGTGCGTTGAGGTTATCTTGGTTTGATAGCTTTTCCACGCCTTAGCATCCTACGGTTGTATAATATAAATATTAAAATTGCATAAAACCCTAAGTAATGACGATTCTTAAGTTGAAAAATCCGACAAATATATACCGAATCGACTTAAAAAATTAGGAGGGAGCGATGATACCTTTCTCTCGAAGATCTACAGATCAAATCAAAGTTTTTAAGGTCCAATATGTCGATTTGTGAGGTAGGACGAAGTAGGGAGAGAAAAAATCTAAGAGGAAGGAGAAAGAAGAGGAAGAAGGCTCGGGCAGAAAGATTGAACGCCAGGTTAAAACACTATCTCGCCGCCATAGATTTTGGCGCTGTTCTCGACGCCAATAACCATGGCGCCAAGGTCGGCGCTAAGATCTACGACGTCAAAGTTTCTGATAAGTCACTGCTACGTTTACGCTGAGCCCAAGACCTAGGCGTCAAAATCTATGGTGCTAAGATGTGTAAGTTCGACGCCACCAACGATCATGCAGAGCTAAGGGTCCAGATTTTAAAAGCCTCCGAAGACGTATTTATAAAAAATTTTCAAAAAAAAAGGCTAAAAAAAATCGGCTGCGCGCATCCCTAGCGTGGCGCACGTACGTCGCAGCCGAGCCGCTGGGGAGTTGGGCCCCCCGCTCGAACCGAGCCAAAAAGAACCCCACCACACCAGTGCTACCACCACCGGGAACTCCCCGCGCCGGCCCCATCCCGTCCCGTGCTCCCCTCCCCTCCTCTCTCCTATCGTCCACCTCCTCGTCGTCTTCCTCGCCACCTCCGCACCTTCCGGCCTCCGCCCCCGGCCTCTCCACTCCCACCCCCGTGGAAACTCTAATCCCCTCTTGGCCCAGGGGGCCTATGACGGCGATTCGCCGCGCGCAAGGAGGGAGCGTATTCGCGACCGCGCCACCGCTGCCGCCGTCCTAGGGCACGTCGAGCCCTGCCACCCCATCGACGGGCCCACCCCACAACATCCGCCATGTTCGAGGGCCACGTATGATCTCTCACCCTTCTTCCATGTTTTCCCATTCCTTCAGCACCTTCGGTCGTGACCATTTCTGATGCGCGCGATGGACGACGGGCCGCGTGATCGATTAGTGGACCGATGTGTTGGTTTAGTCGTGGCGCTGTTCGTTCCGGTTTTGTGAATCTGTGTGCTGAGCATGTTTCGTATTTGGGGACGGTTTGGAGGGGTAGAATTCAGTGCGTTGATGATTGACCCTTGGTTGTTTGCGTTATGATCTTCCCTTGAGGAAGAATTGCATGTTGATTTATGGAGGAGCCTCTAAAGGGGCAAGTTGTGGACTTGTGGTGCTTTCGTATATGTTTGTTCACAGTTTTATAGTTTGACTGAATTCCAACTATTGAGGAAGGTGTTGACTTCGGTTGAGCAAAATGTCATTACATTTGGCCTATGATCATGTAAGTAGCTCATGACACTAGAACATTGTCTGTGATAGTTGCATATGGTGATCTGGCAGCAATGTGAAAGTTCATAGCTGCAGTGTGTCTTTTTTTTAATAAAAAAATTGAAATCTCCTAGCCCCTGTTACCTCCAGACAATATGCACTTGCTGCTCTTTAAGTTTGGATGTTCTTCTGTCGTGATCACATCTTATTCTCAATAGTGAATGCAGTTTTGAGCATCCACACTATTATGGTTAGAGCTATGTTCTGTGCCATCCTACTGCACTGCTTGGGATTTCATTGTGTCTTTTCTTTTGCGTCATTATGTAAGAAACAATCATCCTAGTAAATTGTGCAGTCGTGAGTAATTTCTGAGGTTTTATAGTTACTTTGCTCATTCATGGTAACAGACATGTACCGCTTAAATGGTGAATCATGTCATACATTTTTTTCACCATCCTTAATTTCATGTCGAATTTCTAATTTTTTGCTTTTTTTGAGTCACTTCATCATTCATCATTTGTGTTATTTTCTGAGCCATGACATAATTGTAACCTTTTACTATAGGTGCTGTATCTGCTACGCAAATATTTGGGTGAATATGTTGAAGGGCTTTCTGTTGAAGCTCTCAGAATAAG
This sequence comes from Miscanthus floridulus, assembly GCF_019320115.1. Classification (NCBI taxonomy): domain Eukaryota; kingdom Viridiplantae; phylum Streptophyta; class Magnoliopsida; order Poales; family Poaceae; genus Miscanthus; species Miscanthus floridulus. The sequence continues at coordinate 65,022,365 of NC_089586.1, read as the reverse complement.
TGTATGGAAAGGTATATTTCTTTCATATAATAATAATGCCCTTTTTCTATTGCTTAACCATCATCTCTTTGCAATCAGATTCCGATTATTTCATGTTGTTATATATGCTTTCTGTTCTGCTGTGGTTTGATCAAGCACGTTCTATCCTTACTCTAAACAAAAAGATCAAATCTCAGCTTTATTGTATTGTTTATTTGATACTAAATTGAAGTTAGATGAAGTGGAACAAGTAAAACTTGATCTTTGCTGTATGAAGTGGGATCAGTGTTATAAAGCTTGACGGTTCCGTGTATACACAGGAACAATCTTAGGGTGTGTTTGGTTGAGCTGTGGCTGTGGGAAAAAGCTGCTGTGGGCTGTGAGCTGTGGGAAAGCTGCTGTGGGCTGTGAGCTGTAGAAAAGCCGAAAGCTGTTTGGTTAAACAAGTATAAAATATACCTTCTATCTTTATCTCTCTTGAAACAACTATGGAAGAGCTTTTTATTCCACCAATTTCAAAAAGCAGAAAGCCAAAAGCCAAAAGCAGGGTCAAACCAGCTTTCAAAAATGTACTACGAAAAAGCAGCTGCTTCTGAAAAAGCAGCCTCCAAAAGTAGCCCCTTTGGTTGGGCTTTTGGCTTTTGGGGCCAAAAGCCAAAGCCAAAAGCCCAACCAAACACAAAAGCCAAAGCCAAAAGCCCAACCAAACACACCCTTATTCTTGTCCTCGAGGATTGCCTCCTACCTTTTGCTCATGTACATCCCTTGCTTGGCTCTAAGCCGAGTCATATAATGGATGCTTAGGCCTGATCTGGCCATTCAGTGTCCCTGTCACTCTTGCATGTACGCTCATGGATCCTGTTTCTAAAGATGAAATACCCAATGATGTTCTATCTCCATCTTGCTTTTTTTAACCATAATTTTGAGCAATCAGCCAATCACCAACATGTTCCCCCCCTAACATTTAGGGTAAATTTGCTGTAGGACATCTTTCAATGTTGGTATTTGCTGATAAACACTACTCAATGTTGTCCTAGGGCACTCTTCAATTGTGGCAATTAGCTCTTGGACACTGGCCATTAAAATAGTATTTTCAAGAAGTGGATGAGAGAGAGAAGTTGAAAGTGACCATTATGCCCCTAACTATTATATCACAACCCTTAATAGATATGTAAAAAAGTTCATAACTTTTGTATATGAAGTCGGATGAAGACAAACTTTGTATCAAAATTGTAGAGCTCACTCAGATCTACAACTTTGTAGTTGGCAAGTTTTTTGTATTTAGTGCCAAAAATTCTTTTTAAATTCTTGATTTTGAAATTCAAAATTTAGAATTTTCAAACGACCACGAATGATGATATGGTCCATACAAAGTTGCAGTTATCAACGATCTATAACTTTCTAGTTGATAAATTTTTTATCTGAAAGTCATTTAGAGTCCTAAATAATCGTTTTGTTTTCTTAGATTTCGAAATTCAAAATTTAGAAATTTCAAATGGCTTAGATCGTGTCAACGTTCGAAGTCGTAAAAATTCTAAATTCTAAATTATGAATTTTGAAATCTAAGAAAACAAAACGAAGATTTAGAATCAAAATCTAAGAAAACAAAATGAATATTTAGAACTCTATAAATGACTTCAGATAAAAAAATTATCAACTGCATAATTATACTACAACTTTGTATAGACCACATCTGAGGTTGTTCGAAAATTCTAAATTTTGAATCTCAAAATCTAGGAATTTTAAATTTAAAAGAATTTTTTTTAGTTTTAGCACTGTAAATAATTTCAAATAAAAACCTAACTACAAAGTTGTAGATCATATTGAGCTCTACAATTTTGATATAAAGTTTATCTTTATCCGACTTCATGTAAAAGTTATGAATCTTGTTAGATAATAACAATTGAGGGTTGTGGTATAATAGTCATGCACATAATGGTCAACTTTATTTTCTCACTCTCATCCACTCCTAGAAATTATCATTTTAACAGCCATAGTGTCGAAGAGTCAATTGTTATGATTGAAGAGTGTCCTCTAGCAAAGACAACATTGTGCATGGTTGATTTGGAAGCACAGGAATGCCTGCGTCTTTGAGGGTGCCAGTCCCAACATGAATGACCTGTTGCGTGCCTTTAGCGATGAACACCACTTGTGGTGTCTTGCAGGTGCACGGAAGCTTGATGCCTTGGGTCCAGCTCTAGCGACAGGGTAGGTAGGCGGTTAGAGTGTTGGTTAGGTCTCAACCAGAGTGTGTTTTTATTGGTTAGAAAAACTTTGTTTCAGGACCCTCCTACGGCTCGGTCCGGAGTAGGGGGTATAATTGTACGGGACCGTTTTTTCCTCTCTAAATACAATGATACGCAGCTCTCCTACGCATTCGAGAAAAAAAAAGTAATGTCCATCAGCAAACATAGTTTTTAAGGCGGTAAGGCGAGGCATGGCGACCCACCCCCTTCCAGACGCCTAGGCGAGTAAGGCGCGCGGCGAGGCGACGCCATACACATACTATAACCTACTATGGAGCAGCACTAACATACCTTGTTGCTGTCAATCCTAGAGCCCATGTACCAGCAATCCTAAAGGCAGAGCATATCCAAGGAGAAGAGCATAGGCCTACAGTGGAGAGCGGGAGCGGAAGAGTTACCTGTGTGCCGCGAGCTTGCGATGTCGGGCCAGACGGGGACACAGATCGATGGAGCGGAGGGAGGAAGAATCAATTGAAGGCACGAATCGACAGAGAACCGTACGGAAGCACCAATCGGAGCCACAAATCGATGGAGAATCGGAAGGAGGAACGAATCGGTGGGGTGAATCGGCGGCGGCGGCGGAGGAAGCGCAAATCGATGGAGCAGGAGCAGCTGGACAGAGGCAGCGCGCCACCACTGTGTATTCCAGGTGCTGCGCCGGCCACCCTCTTCCCATTTCCCTCTTTCCCTACCACCCTCGCCCTTTCCCCTCTCTCAATTGACGTGCTGGCCTGGGGTCATGGCCCCGCAGGGGGTGTAGGCTCGCGATTTCCCTGCGCGCGGAACTCCCCTCGACTTCCCGCGCGCTGAAACCCTGCTCCTTTTCCCGCCTGCGCGCTGCTCCTGCGCTGCGCCATCCAAGATTCCGCGCCTGCGACGCCCGCCCAGCGCAAAAGGGACGCCAAATCGCGCCTAGGCGACGACTGTGGACGCCATATCCCTCAAGGTTGTGGCGACCCCGACGCCTAGGTTTGAAAATCGCCTGGACGCCAAGGCGACGACTTAAAAACTATGCCAGCAAATACCAACATTGAACGATGCCCTGACAATTTCAGCAGTTAACATCACTGCTCATGTAGATGTCCTACAGCAAATTTACCCTAACATTTACCACTTGAAAATTTCAGCAGTTAACAGTACTGCTCATTGTAGATTTTGCATTTTGTAATTTGTGTACTACTTAATTACCTGGTTTTCGGCTTCAGAAAATAATTACCCCGCTTTCATTTTCCTCTGTAAAGGTGATGTTGTTCTAAAAGACTTAAAACTTAAGGCTGAAGCCCTGAATTCTCTCCGACTTCCAGTGACAGTGAAAGCTGGGTTTGTTGGCACCATAACATTAAAGGTACATTTCTTATTGTACCATATATGATTGTTTCTGTTTTCAGTTTTGTTGTTGCATTCCTACGTCACAGTATCTAACATTGTTTAAACAGTTGCTTACTAAAGCTGTTATCATGTAGCTTGTTTCTGAGTTGCATTGTGAAAAGGGTAGTTTACTTCTTTCAGCATGCCAATATATTATCAAGAGGAACACTACTATCATATTCTTCATTAGATGTATGCACAAGGTCAATCTGGATTAGAATCACTTAAATATGCATTCCTCTAATATGCATACCACCAGCAGTCACCATTTATCTTATTTTATCCCATTGTCAGCAGTTCAGCACTTGTTGTTGTTGGCCTTTGTAGTCAAGTTTTGTTTATGGATTTTAAATGCTAATATTTGATCTCTGATAGGTCCCATGGAAGAGCCTTGGTAAAGAACCAGTTATTGTCCTTATTGATCGTCTCTTTGTTCTTGCTCATCCTGCTCCTGATGGACAGACTCTCAAGGTATTTATTTATTATTAGTATTTTAGATCGAAGTGGAAACAATATTTCTATGAATGACACTCTTTCTTCTGGTTGCTGATCATATTTTTGTATCTGACCTTTCCTTTTCAATTTCAGGAAGAAGATAGAGAAAAACTTTTTGAAGCCAAGCTTCAGCAGATTGAGGTTTGCTTTCCTGCTATCTTATCGTTGCTTATTCTTTTCTTTGACAGTCATGAGTCAAGTTTTTGATCCTATTATGATGTGAACAAGCCAATTCAAAATGACTTCGCATTTGGCCTTGTATTACTTTGAGTTGTTTTATGCGTAAGTAGGCACTTGTACTCGACATTTTTCATGTTCCGTGGTATTTTCTTTTTAGCAGTGTGCATTCTATTAAGATTGCTTTGAGTTAGCATAGGGTTGAGATACTCTTAATAAAATAATCTTTTTTTTTGAGGGATACCTTAGCACTATGTGATTGTACTGGATCAATCTACTCCATTTACTCCAGCTTTCCTTCTGTTCCATCTGAACTCGTTGATTCCCTGTTTGCCAGCAAACTAACTTCAGCTCCACTTTTATGGCCTTATCATTGAGCTAGCTTTCTCCTTTGGTTATGACCTGCTGAAGATAATCAGCGATGTGGTGATTCTTTTTCCCAGCAGTTTTATAGTCTCCTGTTGAGTTATGGTTTAATGGGGTGAAGTGGTGGCGTAGCTGCATTTCTGTCTGCTGTTATTTTTTTAGCTTTTCTCAGTTCTGGTTGACCTGTTGTCAGATTATCTATCTTTTTCTGACAAATTGTATGCACACAGCTTTAAGGCCTTTTGCCTTTGTTCTGCAGGCTGCAGAGGCAGCAACTGTTGAAGCAACAAGTAGGAACTCAAGAGGAGGACCTGTATGGTTCTTATCCTATTCTCTGAATGCTTTGTGTTTTTGCGCTTCTTTGTTACTCCCTCTGTTACATCTATAAGTCGTTTTAGTTTTGTCCTAAGTCAAACTTATCTAACATTGGCCAAGTTTATGCAAAAAGTATATATTAACTACAATACCAAATAAATGCACTATCAAGACATATTTCATGGTGGATTTAATGAAACTAATTTGATTTTGTTGATGTTCTTGCTTTTTTCTATAAACTTGGCCAAAGTTGGGGAATTCTGACTTAAAAAATCCTAAAACGACTTACATTGGAATGGAGGCAGTTTTTTTGTCCTAATTTTCTTTTTTGAACCGGAAATACAGCAGGGGGACTTGTCCTAATTTTCTTAGTGAGCCATATTCAATCAATGGGTGCCTATATAAGATAAAAAGAACTTATCAAAGAACATTCTCCTATGAATTTTAGATACCAAAGCTTTACTCTTCTTTCTCTCAACCAAAACATTGCATACAATGCACGGTCATGATCATGGCTTGACAATTATTTATTTGGATCTAGTTTATGAGCGACTAAGCTGGAGCCTGGAGCTCCTTAAGCAGAGAGATACATCAGCATGAATAGATAAACATTTGACACCAATAGCCATTTATAACTTTATGTGGCTATGAAGGTTTGGATTCTCTTGAAGCATGTTGATCCTTGGTGGGACGTGTAATTGTTTGCAAAGTGGTTGGCTTCATAATTTTTTCTAATTAGAAAGTGAGGGTGGTAAACCTCCACACTAAAATATAGTTTCATTTCTAACCACACAACATTATGTTTTGTAAATTGTGAATTTAAAAATCTCAACTGGGTGTATTAGTTTATCATAGATTCTATTCCATATCAACTGTGTTACCCTATATAATTGTTCATGTTATTCCCGGCATGTTTTAGGTACCAGGTGGAAATTCATGGTTATACAATTTGATATCTACAATTATTGGTAATCTTAAAGTCACCATCAGTAATGTACACATCAGATATGATGATTCTGTCAGGTTTGTTAAATCACTCGCATATCTGTTTTAATTTCTCTCTTTTCCTGTATTCATTTTGTAACATTTTCTTTGATTTTTCCCTAGCAATTCTGGGCACCCATTCGCGTCTGGTTTCACATTATCAAAACTTGCAGCCGTTACGGTGGATGAGGATGGTAATGAAACATTTGATGCAGGTGTAGCCCTAGATAAGCTGCGGAAGGTTAGAACATATTCATGTTTTGTTATTATTACCCATTGATGTCAGAAGCATCACTTCTTTTTTGGGTATTGTCTATTGACGGGATTTGACATCGAAATCCATGTCTGTCCCCTAGCTACATAGCATAGAAGTAGTTATGGAACTAGTAATCAGTATCCCATCTGCTCGACATTGGTACGTTTTATAGTATCTACTCCCTACGTTTTATACTGAACATAATGACAATGCAAGTTGATCTCTATGGTGACTGAAATTCTTCTATACATCCTTGTATACTTCTATTCAAATTATGTATCGCTCTGGTGAATGTTGGAACAAGATCTAGTTGGTTTTCACTATCATTTGGTTTTATGCTCCTGAACCATTTGCTTTGTTTTTTCCCTGGATGGTTTGTTACTGCAATACATGAGGCTAACAAGCGGTACTATTATTTTCTTAGGTTGTTTTGACTTTTGACATACTGTATCACAGCATTGATCAATTTTGATTATAAGTTGTAACATTCCTCTTTGATGATCTGCTTTTGTTTTATTATTGTTATAATCCAGATGATTATTCTGTTATGTTAACTATTTTTCATTCTTGTTGTTGTCATTGTTTAGTCTGTTGAACTGCATAGGCTGGCCATCTACCATGACTCGGGCAGTAATCCTTGGAAGCTTGATAAAAAATGGGAAGCTCTCAATCCTACTGAATGGAGTGAGGTTATTCTCCTGTCAGTCACAGCACCTTTGTTTTTGTACCTGTTTGGTACTTATTCTTGGATGATCTGTAACAGATATTTCAAGATGGCATTGATGATCGCTCTGGAAATTCCATCTGGGCAGTAAACCGGAACTACCTGGTCTCGCCTATAAATGGAACCCTTAAATATAAACGACTTGGGAAGAATGAAAGAGGGGATCCAGATACCCCATTGGAGAAAGCCTCACTTGTCCTCAGTGATGTTTCTTTAACTGTAACTGAGGTACCCCATTGCTCTACTTCTTTAGTAGGTTCAGTTATTGTGTTCACACACACTTACTTCTCTTTGCAATTCTATATGCCAGGCACAGTATTATGATGGCATCAAACTGTTGGAAACATTTTCGAGGTTTAGAACACGTGTTGATGTGTCTCATTTACGGCCTGTTGTACCAGTAAAGGAGGATCGTCGTGCTTGGTGGCGTTATGCTGTGCTGGCTGGTCTGCGACAAAAGAAACTATGGTAATACTTACTCCCTCCATTCCAAATTATAAAGTCATTGCAACTTTCTTGCAGAGTCAAAGCATCTCAAGTTTGACAAAATTATAGAGAGAATTACAAAGATTTATGACACCAAATACGTATACTATGAAAATATAATTAATGAAGAATCTAATGATACTTATTTGGTGTCATAAATGTTATTATTTTATTATATAAATTTGGTCAAACTTGAGATGTTTTGACTCTCCAAGAAAGTTGGAATGACTTATAATTTGGGATGGAGGGAGTATCTTTCTTAATTCTGTCTTATTTTTTCATTGTTATGAGGAATGGTTAATCTTGACTTTCGTAACCCTTTGTGGGCCCTCGATCTCCCTGCACAGGTGAGCAGCTTGCTCACCAACACACTCACAAACTCACACGGCTAGAGGTTGAAGAAGGGGTGAGAACAGAGAGCACACAGCACAGCGCGAGCACAACACTGAACTCTGAAACTTTGCTGCTCTGAACTGATTTGGTTCATTGCTATGGTGTAGTATATATACAACTACTAGTACCTCTACCAGGTACACTAAGGTGTGGTGAGTACACTAACTACCTACTCTAAGGTATACTAGTACTACATGGCTGATGTAAGCCCACCTCTAAGTCATGGCTGAAGTAAGCCACTACAAGGTTGGCCTATTGCCATACCTCTACATGTACTAGAGAAGGACAGCAAGAGTTGACCAAAATTGCCAACACCTGCTGCGCAGGAACAGAGAGGGAGAGCAGTAGATTACAATTCACACCCTTTTTAATGATGATTTTCTCCATCTTCATATTGTCTGTTCTATCACAAGAGAATGTACAATGAGCGTATCATGTTTCAAGCAGTATCCTTATCAGCCTCAGCATCTTGTTGCTGCTACCTTGCTAACCCTCTTTGTGTTACGAGTCCCTAGCAGCTTTGCTGAGTCAGCTCTAGACCCAGATGAGCAATCTTTAGACTTATTTGAGTCAGCTGTAGGCATTTTATGTTGGGTGTACTGATTTTGATGCTACACTGAGCCAGTTGTTGTCCTTCTTGGGCCCTTGACTGTAGGGCCTCTTTTCGCATGATGCGTTTCAGCTCGCATTGCTGATGATGCTTTTGTTCATAAGATTATGGATTAAGCTACATGGTTTGCTCATTATGCGACTCCTTCCGCTCCATAGTTTACTGTTGTGGACGTATCTATGTTTCCATGGATCGTTGATATGAATTTATTTTCCTACTTGATGATTGTGTAAGATCGTCAGCCCAGATCTCTCTTTTGTCCTGGTAGAGTTCCTAGTACTCCAATTGTTTGAAATTCCTCCTTCCATTCTATACTACTATATTCTTTCACCTCCCTAGGGTCCTATGCCACCTTCGCACAATACCACCTGGCACCACCATTTCGAGTTAGACCTAGTTAGCAGCCAGAATAGACATGGATTCATGGCTTAAGGTGTGAGCTTCTGTGTTGTATGTGTATTTGCTTTGCGGATAATTCTTTGCTGGACTATGAATGCTCTTCCTAGTTTCTTAAAGCAGAAGCTGAGAGAAAAACTTAAGTAGGCAAAAGAGGAAAACAAACCACATATGAGCAGGTTGAATGGTTGCTCAGTCCCATGTCACGACACTAGAGGTGGCTTGTTTAGTTTTTTCCCATTGGTGTCCGCAGTTCTGGATGACTTCCCGATTAGGATAGGACTACATCAAGGGTCAGCTTTGAGCCCTTATTTGTTTGCTTTAGTGATGGATGAGGTCACAAGGGACATACAAGGGGACATCTCTTGGTGTATGCTTTTCGCGGACGATGTAGTGCTAGTTGATGAAAGCCGGACAGGAGTGAACCAGAAACTGGAGTTATGGCGGGAGACTTTGGAGTTCAAAGGTTTTAGACTCAGTAGAACTAAAACTGAGTATATGAGATGTGACTTCGGCACTACTACTCGGGAGGAGGAAGATGTTAGTTTGGAAGGTCAAGTAGTGCCTAGGAAGGATACCTTTCGATATTTAGGATCAATGCTACAGAGGGACGGGGATATTGATGAAGATGTTAGCCATAGAATCAAAGCAGGGTGGATGAAGTGGCGGCAAGCGTCTGGTGTCCTATGTGACAAAAGGGTACCACAGAAGCTAAAAGGCAAGTTTTATAGGACGGCGATTAGACCTGCTATGTTGTATGATGCAGAATGTTGGCCTACGAAAAGACGACATGTTCAACAGCTAAGTGTCGCGGAAATGCGTATGTTGCGTTGGATTTGCGGTCATACAAGAAGGGATCGAGTTCGGAACGATGATATACGTGAGAGATTAGGGGTAGCGCCAATTGAAGAAAAGCTTGTCCAACACCGGTTGAGATGGTTTGAACATGTGCAACGGAGACCTCCAGATGCACCGGTGCGTAGCGGAATCCTAAGTCAGAATAGTAACGTGAAGAGAGGCAGAGGAAGACCGAAGTTGACTTGGGTAGAGGCAATAAAAGGAGACTTGAAAGGATGGAATATACCCAAAGACTTAGCCTTAGATATGAGTGCTTGGAAGACAGCTATTCACGTGCCTGAACCTTGATTGCTCTGATGGGTTTCAACTTTAGCCTACCCCAACTTGTTTGGGACTTAAAGGCTTTGTTGTTGTTGTTGTTGTTGTTGTGTCCGCAGTTCTGGCAGGTCACCGTCAGTTCCCACCCTCCCCCCAACCGCGGGACAAGCCGTGGCTCTCCATCATCGGTGGTCACCAAGCTGATCGCCTCCCCCTCCACTGCTGTTGGGAAATGAAGGTGTGCTGGGTCATCCCCGCTAGTGGATGACTCCAAGATGCTGGTCACCACCCTCTACCCCACTTGGTTGTCGGCTCGCTGGTTGCCTCCAACTCTGCCACCGCGGGAACTAGTAATAACCCTCCCCCATCGGTTGTTGCCCTCAACACCTTTGCAAGTAAGACTGTGCAGGGAGGTGAGGTGGTCTCCTTGAGCTATGCAGCATGGATACGGATACACATAAGTCTTATCAGATCGTATATTCGAGGCTAGTAGTAAAACCACCTATTAGACGACTAATTGCGATTAGTCGTTGATCAGGGTCGATTAGTCGGTCCTAGTCGGCACGGGAGAGGTCGGTGCAGGTAGAGCTGCCGAGGCCCCAACAGGGGAGAGGCGGGCAGAGGTGGAGGCGCAGGTGGAGCTGTGGACGCTGGTGAGGGAGAGATAGGCAGAACTGCATGCAGCCGGGCATGGGTGGAGGTGGTGCCTGGGTGAAGGCAGGACCACATGAGCTGCAGGTGTCGGTGAGGGAGAGACGGGTGGGCCAGACAGGTGTGGGCGGAGGCGAAGGTGCGTCCGCACGGGCGGAGGTTGAGGCGGTTGAAGCGGGAGACTGAAAAAAAGTAGCACGCTGCGACTGCTGCTCCTCCACTCCTCTTCACTACATGCATATATAATATAAACCAAATGGGCTAGCTAAGGGTCGGGCAAATGCTTCCCACCATACAAATTTGTTGGGCTGGCTCAACTAGTCGTCCAGATGTCCTTATCGGACAACTAATCATGATTACTCATCCATTAGTTGGATGACTAGGTTTCTTGTCGAGGTAATCGTATCGTGGACCCTTATCGAGTCCTGTTGCGATAATGACGACTATTCACGACTAATTGCGATTAATCGTCGGATCTTTAAACACCAACGCGAATATGACAATTCTCCAAAAAAACCTAATATGCAGTCACACGGATACATTTTACTATTTTTTAAAAAATAAATAGATAACAATATACATATTGAAATTGTGAAAGTAGTTTGTAATAGCAATTGCTGGCCAAAGCAGGACCGGAAGCAACTCCAATTTGTCCGTTATCTAAGTCCACAAGACCAGGAACCAAATATGAATGATTGTATTAGTAAGGCTTGAGTAATCATTAATTGGTAGTTCAGTACATACATAATACTATGATGATAGTATGATTATACATTACCTTCTAGTTTTCAGGAGTAAAGGACAACTTAGGTTCTATTACAACACAACAGGTCTCAAATTTTCAAATACAGCAGTCTCAGATTTAGGAAATTAACAGAAGGCATTAAGGCTTGGATCAAGTTTCTTCTTCCTCATTTATTTCATTCTCATCCACAACATCAAGGCACAGATCATCCAAACCAAACGATGGCTTGCAATTCAGGCTCATCAAGAGAGAGGTCAACCACATATTTGGAGATGCCATCTATTGTGTACAGGCAAGGCATGGACAGCACTAATCAGGAAGGGGAAGTGGGGGAACAGGGAAAATCAAGCAACAAGAACTGCAGAAATAGAGTAGATCGAGAATGGGAAAGTCCGGAAGGGGATGAACTCACGTGAGGTCGATGGGTTCACGATGAATCACCAACAAACATTGTTGCTGGGGGCTTGTGGGGGGTGTTGGGAGAAGGATAAGGGGCGCACTCACTTGTTGCTGGGCTAGGCCGTATCCAATAGGCGCGATATGTATCGGCCCACATACTGAATGTTGAAACTGAGCACAAATTGGATACTCGAAGGATACGTATCGGTGGCTAGGTGGCCAGTTGGACCATGTTTTGGAGTACATTAGGTTGGGAGATGGCTTTTCAATTATAGTTGCATGTCTGGTATTACATACCTATGGGTTTATGGGTTCGCTAGAGCATAACCATACCCGTACCCACGAACCCAATGGGTATGGATTTTTGCCCATTAACACACGCATGGGTAAGTAAATTAGCCCTAACGGGGTAGAAACCCATTGGGTATGGATTTTTGCCCATTAACACTCCCATGGGTAAGGAAATTAGCCCTAACGGGGTAGAAACCCATTGGGTTTCGGGTCGCTGTTACCCATTGCCATCCGAGATAATTGGACTTCTGCCATCCCGCAAAAGGGATTCGCCAGATTGCCATTATCAAACTAGGTACCTTTGCTGAAATGCCATTCTTCTCATTTCTTCCAAAATTATGTCATTTTTTATTCCATCAACTTTTTCATTACCGTTTTGCCCCTGCCTCCAAAAACCTTATCCTTTGATCCCTTAGACGGCCAAGTCGTCGCTTGCGCATAGCAAATCCACACGTTTGCTTGCTTTCTCGAGCTGGCGATGTCATGGTGGATTTGTTGCACGAAATGGCGTCCAGACTCGAGAGCGGCAGCGACTGCAGCCCTGTAGGTCTAGTCTGTGGTCCGACTGTGATGCCGTCAGACTTGCTGCGCCCTGCAGACAGAACTCTGAACGGCAATTCAGCACTTAACTCGCTCAGCGCTGTCATCTAGTTGGGACGTTTCGGTGGATAAATCACAAACACGAATTTCAAAATGCAGAAGACGATTGAGTACACAAGAAAACTCGTACCTTTCAAGAATAATTTCTCAATTCTCTCAGCAACAGCATCACAAAGCATTTTGCATAATGTGACCGATGAAACTAAGGGTGTTACAGATAAAGATCAGGCTCTTCTTTCCTCAAGTGGCTGGAAATTCCTCAGTTCTCACACCACATATTGCTGCAAGGCAGGCACATTGAGAGGTAAATTCACAAGAAAAGATGCACCCTGCCGGAACAAAAAAAAATTGCGATAACACCATTTCACTTTGCCGGCGGCCCCGGCTACGTGCTGATCCGCTCCTTCTTGTACTTGACGAACAGCGCGGCGGCCGCGGCGATGTTGTTCGCCTTCAGGAACAGGATGGCCGGTTGCCCCCAATGCCAGCCCGCCGCGCCGCCGTCCCAACGCCAGCCCACCACGCCGCCTGTCCCAACGCTCGCCTGCCGCGCCGCCGCCGCTCACGCCAGCTCGCTGCGCCGCACGCGCACGACAGCCCACCGTCCCAACGGCCGCCCGCCACGCCGCACCCACACGCCAGGCCGCGCCACCGCCAACGCCAGACCGCAGCCACTGCTCCTGCACAGGCGGCCGCATGCCGGCGCCCTACCATCCTGCGCCTGCTGGTGTGCGTGCAGCGTGCGCGTGTGAGTGAGCAGGAAGAGAAGGAAGGGATAAGATTTTGAGTTTGGAGGCAGGGGCAAAACGGGAATGAAAAAGTTGATCGAATAAAACATGATATAATTTTGGAAGAAAATGAGAAGAATGGCATTTCAGCAAGGGTACCTAGTTTGATAATGGCCAATCTGGCGAATCCCTTTTGCGGGATGGCAAATGAGCGAAGCCCAAGTTTGATGATGGCAGTATCTCTTGCCATCCCTACTCGCGCGCCTGGCAATGCTAGCGAGCATGGTGAAGGAGGCAAGGAGCATGGGCCGGCGTGGTCTGGGCTTGGACAAGATTCACTTGTTGTGTTGCGCTTTTGACTCTGATTCAAAGCTCCATTTTTCTTTAAATGTTCACCAGCTCTGGATTCTGATTATCCAAGGCCATATATGTTCATGGAGGCCACTAAATCATAGAGCTAGGGCACCCAAATTCATTTTATTGGTGCTAGATTAAGTTCCTCCTGAATGGGATTGCTGAGCTAGTCTAAAATCGAGCCATGGAGAGATCAAATCTCACTAGAATCATAGCCTAAAATTGCATCAGTTGTTGAAAAATGTCACATGTATAAACGGATTGCTAACAAGAACACAGAAAAGGGATCAATTATTTTTCTCAGATTCTTCATTAATCTCATCTGGGCTCCCTCAACTGGTGAATCCCCAGCTCCTCCATGTCAAACACTCAAACTTCCTATCGGCGACCTTCTGCGAGATGCCATGAAACCTCGCGCACCTTATTCTCCACTCTCTTGTGGCCTTTAGCACTATCATCGCCCACACTTAAATCGTCTCCGCCGCTGCTTTTCTCACCTGGCACAGCTCCAGTCGCTACTAGCCACCGCTAGCCCTGCAAAACGAATCTTACGCCCACTGCCTTAGCTGTGTTTGCGCCAGCGATCGAGTAGTTGCAGCCATGGCCCGTCTCCTCTGCTATGTGTGGCTGACTCAGAATGGGTTACCCAATTACCCACAAGTAGAACCCAAACTGACCCAAAAAATTAATGGGTCGGCTCTAAATGGTACATACACTATTTTCTATTTTTGGGTATTGGGTAGTTGGGTCAAACCAACAAAAACTGCATCTCTAATCTTAATCCTTATTCTGCATGATTTGATCGATATATATGTTGAATATTGCGCAACTACTTAGTCAAACTATGCTTATCATTTCAAATGCTTGTTAGTGATGTTTATTTACCATTTTCTTTTCAGCTATTGGTTCTCATGGGAGAGAACTAGGCGCCTCTGCCAGCTTCGACGCCGTTATGTTCAATTGTATGCCACCCTTTTGCAACAAGCACCAAAAGTTGATATTTCTGAAATTCGAGAGATAGAGAAAATTCTAGACATGAAGGTCATAATACTTTGGAGGTGCGTTACTGCAATATGTCCTAGGGTTGCATTGTTTTCTTTTGTCTTTATTTGGGTGCTCTTCATCTTTTATTGTATTTTTCCATACTTCCAGGTTGCTGGCTCATGCTAAGGTTGAAACAGTGAAATCAAAGGAGACGCTACATAGAAAAGGGGCCCCAAAGAAAAGATGGTGGCCTTTTGGATGGTTCGTAAACTTATTGATCACAATCACAAACGATGCTAATTTTTTTATGAAGTCCTAATTTCTAGGTACTGGATATTATTAAAAACTAGAATCAATATTGCATTTGTTAATTGGTTGGATGATAATTTCACAAGCCAAAAGTTTGTTGATTGGAGGATACTGATATGCTTTAAATTGAATTTACTTTATCAAATGAATGAACTTTTCAGAGTTCCATTTATGCTTCTTTCTATCCTACCTAAGTCCCTTTCTTTCTTTGGTTGAAGGAACACGACTGGTTTACCTTCTGAAGAAGCTACACACCCAGAACCACAGTTAGATGAAGAGGAGCAACTGACTAAAGAAGAGTGGCAGGCTATTAATAAGCTGTTGAGTTACCAACCAGATGAAGATCTGTCTTTCCCCCTCGAGAAGGTTTCCCCAAATGCGATTCGATTTATGATGGATGTATCCATTGGCCAGGCTGGTGCAAGGATCATCAATATTGATGGAACTGAGGTTTTATGTGGTAGATTTGAGCAGCTTCAGGTTGCCACTAAGTTGTATCCCAAGAGCACAAGCTGTGATGTAACTTTGAAATATTGTGGTCTATCTTCTCCAGAAGGTTCTCTTGCTCAGGTAAGTGAATATGATGGATTTATTAATTTATGGATTTGAAGTTGTATGCCACTCTGTTTTGATCTGAAATATGCTGGTCCATATGAGCCATCTTTTTCTGTACTACAATATGAAAACCACAAGTTAGTATGCTCAGGCTAACCTTATCCATGTGATAAGCTGCATTTAACAGACCATGTTGGTCTTGTTTCCTGCCTTCCTCATCCCTCAAACAATTAATAACACTAATACCACCAATGTTTCCCTAATTGCAATCATGTCACCTAATGAAAAATCTTCATTGCTTGTTCATGGATGTAATTTTAAAACATGACTATCAGTTTGTTTGATGGGAAAACCAGAGCTGGTAATACTGTTTCACAATTGGAGCATTGAGTAACTAGACCATTCTAATATGGGAAATTGTAGTTGAACCAGTTAGTTTCTAATAAAGGGCGTACCCAGTGCAGAGAGCTCCCGCTCTGTGCGGGGTCTGGGGGAAGGGTGTCAGTGGCAAGCCTTACCCTCGCTTGTGCAATGCGAGGAGACCGCGACTCGAACCCTGAACCTTCCGGTCACAGGTGGTAAGACTCTACCGCTTGCACCAGGCCCGCCCTTCAGTTAGTTTCTAATAAACCATTTAAAAAGAGCCAGGGCCTGAAACCATCGAAACCAAAATTATTATATTTTTTATGAAAATGAGTTACTATGCCCCCCATATTGAGGTTCCAGGGTCCAAACCAATCCATGTTACCATTCTACTGGTGGTGGTTGTGTTAGATGCAAGGGATCGTTTGATTCATGGCCACCTTTACCACGATTAACCTTAAGCACATGCAGCTTACTAGATCATTTGTGGCAGCCAAAATGGTTGCCATGACTGTATGTCATTTATATGGTGCATGGAAAATGTTAGTTTGCATGCCATTCTATATTTTTCTTTGGGCTTTCATTTTTTTATCAGTAACTCCTTTTTGGTCCTTATTTTGCAGAGTGTCGTCAGTGAGGGGAAGAGTAATGCTCTTGATATTAGTTTTGTGCGAGCACCAATTGGTATGGACCTTGATTGGCAGCTCATGGCAAAGATATCACCATGCCATGTTACGGTACTTATCTAAGCTTGCGTGTTTCTAGTACTTTATTATGTGGAGGCAATTGCATGTTTCTTATTTTTTCAATTCTTTGAGTTGGTTTATTCTTGAAGGTTATTGTTTTAATCTCCCCACCAACGTTTTCTGTTGACAATATCAATTATTTTGTATTCTTTAATCTTTATTCTAGTTTAGTGCCAGTAGTTGCCACCAGAAAATATCTATTGAGAAAAAAATCAAGCATTTTTATTTAAGTTTTATGGAATGCGAGAGAACACAGAGGTATCTCCCAAAAGCATTAGGTAATGGCCCTGCACTACTCCCTCCAGTCACATATAAGTATCATTTTGGACAGCAATGCAGAACACATGACACTGTTTTGTCAGTTAATTAATAGTATAACACATATGCAAAATATAGCAAAGCTATAATATTTTGAAACTGTTTTTGAAGATGATGAATCTAGCCAAGCTATTTTCATTTCTTTTGGGAGTATTCAAACTTTCAAAGAGATAAGAATTATCAAAGTTTAAACTTGTTAACTGAATACATCCTGTAACAACACTTATTGTGACTGGAGATCACTTTGCAAACGAATTAAAGTTTGGTGAATTTATGCCCTAAACTGGGAACACAACTCAAAATTCTCAATTCTAATGTTTACTGGGTTCGAGTCACGGTCTCCCCACATTGCACAGGCGAGGGTAAGGCTTGCCACTAACACCCTTCCCCAGACCCCGCACAGAGCGGGAGCTCTCTGCACTGGGTACACACTAATGTTTACTGGGTTGGATTGCAAGTAGAGGAAGAGATAGGAGCTGGAGAGGGAATTCTGAAACCTGGTCCAGTTCTTAAGCAACTATCTCAGCTTTCACTGCATATAGTCATACATATTTATTGTTGGTTTTTAGAACCGACCTTAGTAGTGGTGTTACTAGCAAAATTCAACTTGACTACTTCCTGTCAGGCTCAGACAGCAAGGAAATAAGACAGCCGACGTTGCCTACTTACTGACAAGAAAGGGAAACTGACCTATATGTCGCCTATTAGAGCATCTCCAAGAGTTCCTAATATTTTCTTCCCAAAACCATAGAGTTTTCTAACTCGCCAAAAAGTATTGGGAGGAATACATAAGATTATCTCCAACAGTTTCCAATAATTCACTCTTAAAATATAGAAGACAATTTTACATCAGGAATCCTATACTATTTCTAAATTATCCTAACCATTTTATACATTGTTTCTCTCTTGTACATTTTCATCAGGAACCCTTTCCTACTCTTTATTCTTTTCCCCGCCCTTCCACCTTTAGATTGGCCGAAGGATACGCACGTTTACGCGTGACCTGGAGTCCGCACATCTTTACGCGCAAAGGGTGATTTTTTCCCAAGTGCCAAAAGATTGGGAGGTGGGATTGGGAGTTGTTGGAGATGATTTTTTTCCTATCCTCCTAAAAATCCTGGATTGGGAGAGTGTTTTGGATACTCTTGGAGATGCTCTTAGTTTAATTACTACTGAGGGCCTGTATGGAATAGATTCTTGGCCGATTCTGGTAAACAAAAGCGGACTGAGGCCTCGAAACGGCCCTCGTACCCGTTTCCTTCCCCCGCTGATTCTCTTCACAACCCATTTACACATGTAAGGAGATTCTCTTCACAGCCCCCTGTCCGCAGCTTTTGCTCGTTGCTAGTCTGCTTTTTCTCCGGCTCCGCTACCTGACTGCTCCTTCCTCTCGTCCTTCGACTGATGCTGCTATACCTTCTTCGCCCTGCCGCTCCTCTTCCTCTCAGCGCTCCTCTATCCCACCGTGCCTCCATGCGCCACCGTCGTCTCGTCCTCCTTCGCTGCCGAGGTCCTCCCCACGGTCCTTCGTTGGCCCCGCCGCCTCCTCGCTCTGGCCCCTCGTCGCCTAAGCAAGGAGGCTGCAATGACCGAGATTTGGCAAGTGCAACTGAGGATCGGGCGAGGGGACACCAGCGGTGGCGGCGGCTGGGAGGCGTGGCTGCCTCGCCGTGCCTGAGCAAGAAGGCAGCAGCGCCTGCTACCGGTGAGGGGACGCCGCGCCTCCACGGTTTTTCTCCCCTAGAATCGGCATAATAGACAGTAAGCTTTTCATTCCCATGATTCTTATGAAACCTAGCTGTGGTAGAAAGCCAGCTTTGATTCGAAGCGAGGTTGAGAGAAGTTGGTCCAAACAGGGCCTAATACCAAATAGCTAAGCACAATACACAACTATTATACTAACGTTGTCCCACTAGTCCTTGTTTTTGAGGCTGATCTTGACCATTCCAATCCTTGCACTAAGCCCATGGAAACAAACTCACCCTAATGCCTTCGTTAGAATGTCTGTGATTGATGCTGACGGAATCAGCAAAGATGCTACCATTCTCTGAGTACTCACGGATGAATTGATACCAAATGTCGATATGCTTGCTTCATTCATGGAAGACCGATTCTTGCTTCATTCATGTATTATAACGAACGTGCGATAGCATCTCAAGATTTCTCATTTTTTTGTGCGCCTAGCAACAATAATGAAGTCTAGAAACAAGAAATCAAGAAAGTATCCAAACAATCCATGTACCTATTTATGTGTAGCTTATTATAACTTAGCCAATATGGAAACTTTCTTTGTTGTCATTTTTGTAAAGCTCACTTATTGGTCTTGTACTCATCATTAGGTTCTGAAGGAGAGTTATGAACGATTTATGGAGTTCATTAAGCGAAGCAACGCCGTTAGTCCAACAGTAACTATGGAAACAGCAACTGCTCTACAGGTACATTTATCTTTTTTTTTGGGGTCATATAACCCAAATATTTGGTATCTAGTTGAATTTATTCACATTCTATTTGTTGTCCATACTGAGCTGGAGCTTTAATAATTTATCTAATCTTCTGAACTGCAGTTGAAGTTGGAGCAGGTCACACGCAGGGCTCAGGAGCAGCTTCAGCTGGTGTTAGAGGAACAAAGCAGGTATATGTGCTTCTGGGTTCGAGTACTTTTACTCTAATCCATGACCTTTTGTTAAAGCAGGAAGTATGTGAATAACATTTGCATTTCATTCTTATCATAAGTGTCAATGTTTCATAGATGAATCTGTGATAAGTGTGGTTTTTGTCCTCCATGCCTGAATTTTTATTTTTTTTTAAATTTTTTTTGACTAGGTTCCTCATATTATTCAAGACTATTTTTCTTGCATCTGATATGTTTTCATGTCAACATTTCCTATTGTATGCTTCAATCCGTTGCCATTATGTGTTTGTTTTGGCTGTCACAGTTTGATGTTCTTTTTCTAGATTTGGACTTGATATTGATCTGGATGCACCAAAAGTTAGGATTCCCTTGACTGCTAATCAACCTTCGCTGGTCAATGAGTACTTTGTTCTTGATTTTGGCCATTTTACATTGCATACAAGAGTAAGTTCTTGGCCCTCGAGTATGTCATACTGTTGAGCTAGTTGTTACTAACTGTTTTTTCAACTACAGGATGGTAGGCATGATGAAGAAAGACAGAGTCTGTATTCAGGCTTTTATATTACTGGGAGGGATATGGCTGCTTTCCTTATTTGTGATTTAGCTCAGGACATATACTCAATACCTGAAAGTTTAGATCAAGATACCCTCCTTGGTCATACCTCTGATGATAATCAGTTCAGTTCTCTTCTTGATCGCTGTGGAATGTCAGTGATAATTGAGCAGGTAATTAAGGCGGCCCTTTTGCATTACATATTTTAACTGTTGAAATATATAAATCTATGAAGTTAGTTTTCTTACCAAATTACCTTTTTGGCTTAATGAAATATGGCAGCTATTATTGACTGATATTTATGAGCTCAACTTGTTAAACAGACTGGGTATTGTATTATTCAGCAATGCTGAACTGTTGTTTAGAACTGCTTGCTGCCTGATTCAACTGTTTTACTGGAATTTGTCAGCCTCTTATATTGTTTAGGCTTTACTAGTGCTCATCATGCTTTTCTTAGGATGGGTGTTTCCAACTTGTTTGCCAGCTTGACAAGAGCTACAAAGCTTATCCTTTTCAAACACAACATCTTTCAAGCCTTTAACTAAGTCATGCTTAATCAATCTATTCAATTGTTTCATTCCAACATGACCAAGCCTTCTATGCCATAACCAACCCATGCTAGACTTAGTGAACAAGCATGTAGACAATCTAGCTTCACTAGCATTGAAATCAACCAAGTATAGATTCTCATATCTAAAGCCTTTGAAGATCAAGTTAGAGCCATCTACACTTATGATCTCTACATCATCTATTCCAAATATGCATTTGAATCCAAGATTACACAATTGAGCTACGGATAGCAAATTGAAGTTCAAGCTCTCTACTAGCAATACATTGGATATACTCATGTCATTAGATATTGCAACCTTACCAAGCCCTTTGACTTTGCCTTTGCCATTGTCACCAAATGTGATACTTTCATAACCATCATTGCCATTGGTGTTGATTGAGTTGAACATTCTAGCATCACCGGTCATGTGTTGAGTGCACCCACTATTAAGAACCCAATGCCTTCCTCTGGCTTTGTAATTTACCTACAAAAGAAGATCAATTCTTTTTAGGTACCCAAACTTGCTTGGGTCCTTGAAGGTTAGTTACTAAGCTCTTTGGAACCCAAATGGCTTTCTTCTTTGAGCCCATCCATGGTTTGCCAATGAACTTAGCCTTTACACTATTTGTACCCTTAGTAAGCATATAGCATGAATCAAGCTTAATGAATGATACATTAGCATTTTTACTCTTGTTTTTGCATTCTTGCTTTTTGTGACCAACTTGCTTGCAACTAGTGTAAAACCGACCATTGTTCTTCACAAAACTAGTCTTGTGAGGAGCAAAGGCCGCCTTACCTTTCTTGGGGGTATAGCCCAATCCCTCTTTGTAGAGATAAGCTCTTTGGCTACTCAAGCACATAAGCACCACCATAAGCCTTAGCTAAGGTGTGAGTGAGCTTAGTGACCTCCTTCTTGAGGTTCTCATTCTCAACTACTAGTGAGGTGTCACAAGTGAGACCATCACTACTAGATGAGGTAGAAGTGGAAGTGCTACAAGAAGGGCTAGTAGGAGCAACAATGATAGGCATAGATAGTGATTCATCTATTATATCACAAGTTAAACCTACATTGCAAGTTTCAACATGCTTCCTTTTATTTTGCTCATCAAGCAAAGTGGAATGAGCCTTTTCAAGCTTTTTGTGAGCTTTGCCAAGCTTCTCATTGGCTTCCTCTAGCCTCTCATGAGATGCATTGAGCTCATCAAAGGCTTGCTTAAGGGCTTTTAGTTCCTTACGCAAGCTTTTGCATTCCCTTCTCTTGATATCAAAGTGTTCTCTAGCATCTTCTAGCATGTCAATTAATTCATCTTTAGTAGGTTTATCATCATCACTATCACTATCATTTTCATTTTCATGTTCATTATCATCAACATGTTCTTCATCACTTTCATCATCACAAGATTGTACCTTAGTGGCCTTAGCCATGAAGCATGATGAAGATTCGAAGAGAGAAGGCTTTTCATTGATGGTAATGCTTGCAAGAACCTTCTTCTTGGTGGTCTTGTGATCATCACTATCATCATCATCATCACTTGAGGAGTCATCACTATCCCAAGTGACTACATATGAACCACCCTTCTTCTTCTTGAAGGCCATCTTGTCCTTCTTCTCTTTCTTTTCCTTCTTGTCCTTCTTCTTGTTCTTCTTGTTGTCATCATCATTGTCATTATTGTATGGGCATTGAGTAACAAGATGATCTTTGCTTCCACACTTGAAGCACCTTCTTGACTCTTCTTTATTCTTGAATGAAGATTTCTTTCTTCTTGCACGATAGCCCTTCTTCACCATGAACTTGCCAAATAGAACCATCTTCTCATCATCATCATCATCCCATGAATCATCTTCTTCACTAGATGTTTCTTGCTTGGCTTTGCCCTTGGATGATGTGGCCTTGAATGACACGCTCTTCTTCTTGTCATCCTTCTTCTCATCTTTCTTCTCTTTCTCTTCTTCCTTCTCATCATCATCTCTATAAGTATCATCGGTCATTATATCTCCCAACACTTGGTTTGGTGTCATGGTGTCCAAACCACTCCTACTAGAATAGTGACCAATGTACCAAATCTTGAAGGTAAGCATCTTAAGAACTTATGGGAGAAGTCCTTGTCCTTCACCTCTTCTCCAAGTGCTTTGAGATCATTGATAAGCACTTGAAGCCTATGAAATATCTCTAGCACACTCTCATCCTCCTTCATCTTGAAGCTTGCAAACTTTTCTTTGAGGATATATGCCTTTGCACCCTTCACAGCTGGAGTACCCTCAAATGATTCTTCCAACTTCTTCCAAGCTTCATGTGCCATCTCAATATTCTTGATTTGCTCAAATGTTCTTTCATCAATTGCATCATGAATGGCACTTAGAGCAATATCATTATTTTGGAGAAGCACTTCTTCGGCGGCGGTGGGATTCTCTGGATCACTAATCTCAATTTTGGTTTCTACCACCTTCCACACCTTTCTATTGATTGACTTAATATGTGTGGTCATCTTTGACTTCCAATAAGGATAATTTGTGCCATCAAATTGGGGTGGCTTCTTGGTGTTGTTGATTTGAGCCATTTTAACATCGAAGGTTGTTAAGCCTTAAATAACGGTGACCTCAGCTCTGATACCACTTGAAAGGTCCTAATGGCTAGAGGGGGTGAATAGCCTAGTAAAAATTTCTACAACAACACTTAACAAAATAGTTAGACAATTATGAGGCGAAGCAAGTGTTGTGCTAGCCTACTCAAAATGCAAGCCACCTACCACAATTCTAGTTTAGATAGTGTCGATTCACACAAGGGGTATGACACTACCCTATGTTAGTGTGCTCTCAAAGGCTAATTAAAGAGCCACACCAACCAAGCAAGCAAGCTCTCACAATTAGTTACACTAAAGAGCTTGTCAACTAGTTTGCGATAATGTAAAGAGAGTGATCAAGATAGTTATACCGCCATGTACAGGAGTGAACCAATCAATCACAAAGATGAATAACAATGAAGACCAATCACCTTGGAATCAAAGGATGAACATAATTATTTTTACCGAGGTTCACTTGCTTGCCAGCAAGCTACTTCTCATTGTGGCGATTCACTCACTTGGAGGTTCACGCGCTAATTAGCTTCACACGCCAAACCCTCAATAGGATGCCACACAACCAACACAAGGTGAGGATCACACAAGCCATGAGCAATTCACTAGAGTACCTTTTGGCACTCCACCGGGGAAAGGTCAACAACCCCCCACAATCACCACGATCGGAGCCGGAGACAATCACCACCCTCCGCTCAACGATCCTTGCTGCTCCAAGCCATCTAGGTGGCGGCAACCACCAAGAGTAACAAGCGAAATCCATAGCGAAACACGAACATCAAGTGCCTCTAGATGCAAACACTCAAGCAATGCATTTAGATCACTCCCAATCTCACTATGATGATGAATCAATGATGGAGATGAGTGGGAGGACTTTGGCTAGGCTCACAAGATTGCTATGTCAATGAAAATGGCCAAAGATATGAGCCACAACAGGCCATGGGGCTTAAATAGAAGCCCCCATAAAATAGAGTCATTGTACTCCTTCACTGGGCACACTGCGCTCTGACCAGATGCACCGGTCCAATTGATCGGACCCTAGACTCAACGTCCGGTCCATTGATGGACGCAACGTGTCACCAGCTTCAAATGATGTTCGTCAGTTTTCAACGGCTATGAAGCTGACCGGATGCTTCGGCAAAACTGACCGGATGCTAGAGCCTCAGCGTCTGGTTGAGTACAGTAAGGGTCAAAAACCGGTTTACCTCGATCGGACGTGTCTGGTCCACCTCGACCGGACACAGCCCAGCGTCTGGTGGTAAACCCTAGCCTCTGTACCGCCAGTCAACATGACCGGACGCAGGTAGTCAGCGTCCGGTGCTTTTGGATCCAGCGTCCGATCACTTGACCGACGCTGGCATCTCCTCTGTTTTCACTTCTAACTTCTTCACCCTTGCTCCAATGTGCCAACCACTAAGTGTATCACTTTGTGCACATGTGTTAGCATAT
Source organism: Miscanthus floridulus (assembly GCF_019320115.1). Classification (NCBI taxonomy): domain Eukaryota; kingdom Viridiplantae; phylum Streptophyta; class Magnoliopsida; order Poales; family Poaceae; genus Miscanthus; species Miscanthus floridulus. The sequence continues at coordinate 64,997,654 of NC_089586.1, read as the reverse complement.
TTTCACAAATATTATCAAGGGTGTTAGCATTCCACTAGATCCTAAATGCACATGCAATGAGTTAGAGCATCTAGTGGCACTTTGATAACCACATTCCGATATGAGTTCCACTCCTCTTAATAGTACAGCTATCAAACCTAAATGTGATCACACTCTCTAAGTGTCTTGATCACCAAAACAAAATAGCTCCTATGAATTATACCTTTGCCTTGAGCTTTTTGTTTTTCGCTTTCTTCTTTTCAAGTCCAAGCACTTGATCATCACCATGGCATCACCATCATCATGTCATGATCTTCATTTGCTTCCCCACTTGGAATGTGCTACCTATCTCATGATCACTTGATAAACTAGGTTAGCACTTAGGGTTTCATCAATTCACCAAAACCAAACTAGAGCTTTCAACAAGTACGTTTTAATCTCAACCGTTCACCCAAGATCTAACGGCGCTAGTTCGTAGGCACAGAGGGATTGTTGGGGAAGATGACCCCCGCGGCCAACGCCCTGGCCGACGGCGATTCAACTCAGTGGCGGACACCAGGATGGGTATTCCGGCCATCCCAACCCATCTTGAACCCATGGATGTGATGTGCAGGACCTCGCGAACTCAACGGAGCGCAAAAACGAGGGCCGAGAACACGTCGACGCGGCTTCCTACGGTAGCGCCATTGTTGGCAGCACGAAAGCTCGTCGATACGATGCTCTAGCGCACTAACCGAGACAAGAAGGGGACGAGGAGGTTCAAAAGCTCACCACGAGTCGTTAGGAGGGGAGCATAGTGTCCGGGGAGTCTCCGAGGTGGGTCATTAATGGCTAGAGAGAGAGGGAGGTGCACGGGTGAGTGGAATCTGAGCAAACCACGACCAAAACCGAGAGATGGCGGTACCTACGGTCGCGGGGGAGTACGACAGAGCTCCAGGACACGTCGGTGTCGTCGAATCGGCACCAGAGCCACAGGGCTACGGCGGCAGTGGCGAGCTGAAGCGGCAGTCGGAGAAAAGAGAGAAGAAAGGGGGCCGAGCTCAGGTTTTATAGGCTAGACAGATGCGTAGTAGAAGGAAGGGGAGTGGGGTGGATTGGCCACTTACCATGAAGGAGCGTCGGCATGGTGGCTTTCCATTCAGGGCGTGCACCATCATCGGCGATGAAGGAAGGAAAGAAGCAGGGGAATGAAAAGGAAAGGGAGAGAGGCGGTGCTGACGTGCGGGACCCACGAGACAGTGAGGGAGAAGGGCGAAGCACGTGTGGGCAGGCGCTAAAGGCCGAGCACATGCAGGTGTGGGTGAAGGCATGTAGGGTAGGCCAATGGGTGACGCGGCGAAAGCTGAGGCAGGCCGGGCGCTGAGCTGGGCCGCGCAGTGCAGGCCAATGCGGGATGGGCCACGCATGGGAGGAAGGAGGGAAGGCAAGGAGGCTGCTAGGCCGGCCAGCAGGCCAGTAGGCCAAGTGGAGGAGGAAAAGAGTGGGCCGGTTCCGAGGCTGGGCTAAAAAAGGAAGAGAAGAAGGTTTTCAAATAAAAATCCTTTTCTATTTTCTTAATTCAAAACAATTTCAAATACGAACCAAATCGAGTATAAATATGATTCAAAATACACTTTTCAGTTCAAACATAAATGAACCAATTTTGGGTAAGTTTTTTGAGAATAACTTTTTAAATTCTTTTATTTTTCTAATTTTCTGTTCTTTCTCTTTCTTTTATTTCAAAGCCATTTTTTATTTTATTTCAAAAGCATTTTAACTATTTTGACTTTTCAACCACTCAACCAATAAAATCCAATGCAATGGCATGTATGCTCAAATATGTTGCTACCTTATGATGAATTTTAATTTAATGAAAAAATTTTATTTTCCTATATTTTATGAGCATAAAAAATTTCAACTTAAATCATTTAAACTCTATTTCAAAAGAGGCAATTTTTAGGGTGTTATAGGGAGCGGAGCGCTCTAGCGGGATTGGTTGCCTGCCTTGCATGAGCGCTGGTTGCTGCTTGCCATACTTGGCCGCGCCATCGCCGGGCGTCGAAGAAAGGAAAGAGTGTCAGGGAGAAGAAAGGAAAGGGAAGGGAAGGACGCTGACGGGTGGGGCCAACGACACAGCGAGAGAGAGAAGAGAGAAGGGAGCAGACGGGCATAGGCATTGTAGGCCATGGTGCCAAGTCAGGCCACGCGGTAGTGGGATACCGAGCGTGCGCGTGCAGGCGAAGCCAAAATGCGAGCAGGCCGTGAGCAATGGGCCGATGCGTTGCAGGAAGGTGGGAAGGAAGGGAAGGAGTGGCTAGGCCGCTAAGCAGGCCAAGCCAGGAAGAGAAAGAGGAGAAAGGTCAGGCCAGATCCTAAGGCTGGGCTAAAAAGGAAGAAAGGAAGATTTTTCAAAAACAAATCCTTTTCTATTTCAAATTTTCAAAACTAAGCCAAATTCAAATTAACTTCAAACCATCTAGCCCTACACTCAATCAAAAATAATGTTTCAGCATGATTGCAACATACATGTTTCTAAACCCTATAGTTAATTTTATTTAACCAAAATTTATTATTTAACCTATGTTAAAAATACATAGAAATTAAATAAATGCTCAAAATTAATTACTAATTTACAGTTGAAATTTTTGGGTGTTATGACTTTTCAGTGCTAATAACACGAGCTGCAGCCACGAACTGGACGTAGGGATATTCTGTCTGAACTAGTATAAACCTTGTGTCTTTTTAGCACACCATCCAGGCCAGATGGGTAATAATATAAATTTACTCGTCGGTGTTTACTCGAAACACCGACAACAAGAATCTTCAGCTTCAGAACAAACCAAGATACTTGATAAATGAACTTCATAAGGAGAAGTCTAGATCGAAGGACTTACAACACCAAACCCTCACCGAAAGAGCTAACTTAGGGGAGAAGCACTCATGTGTATCCAGGTAAGTATTTTTTCCCCTTTTTGTCTTAATTTTAGTTTCTTTTCAATAGTAAAAAATAATAAATGAAACAAAATAAAAAATTATCTTTATAATAAATATATATAGCTATAGTAATAATATGTGATCTAGTAAAATTAAAAACAAAATAAAAGGTGTGTTTAATTTATTTTTAAGAGTTAAATAAAATAAAGAGGACTCAGATTAATCTCTTAAATAGAAATAATGAATAGTTACTCTATTACCTAGTTTTTAGCCTTGAATTCTCCTGAGTTTTGGATATGACTGATTTGATATAAGGATTTACTCTAAATTTGAAATTCGTGAGTAGCATATGCTTGATTTAAGTCTAGGTAATTGATGGATATGATATGAGAAGGTCTAAGCTATTGTTTATCTTATTCCAAGTGACACTAAAGTTCTAAAGTTTTATCTTTAGAAAAACACAAAAATTCTACATGATAAGTTTCTGTATGACCAAGCTTAAATTTCTACTAGAGCCATACATGTTATTTAGGCTACGAAAACTTCCACATATAAGTTGTTTGCTTTTGCATTGAGTTTTGTCAAGCTTTATTGACCCTTATGAGAGGTTTGCCACGCTCTTAAAATCAAAGATCACGTAGACACCACCTAAATATGCACTACTCCTACAATAGGGGTAGGTGCAAGAATAAGCTTTCCATTTAGATCTACCTAAAAATGTTCTACTCCTACACTGGGAGTGAACACAAAAACATGCTTGTTAGATTTCTCATCCACCAAATAAATGCTTCAAGTTTTTGTTCCTATCTTTCAAAAATTTTGTTGCAGAAAAGAGATATGGGGCTATGCAAAAGTTATTCATAAAAAAGAAAGAAGAAAAAAAAAGATGAGAAAAAAATGGACAAGTGTCCGAAATATTTAAAACATAGGTACTTAAATGCCCTCCTAAAAAAGAAGAGAAGAGAAAGAGAGATGAATAAGATAGCCCCTACTCTCTAGCAAATGTTTCCAAGTTTCAAAGGAGAGATATGTTTTCAAGGAGTACTAGTAGAATTAGGTTAGTCACCATATATATCCATCATATATCCACACACATGCACATCTTAATTTGATTGTATGACTCAACTCTCTTTGAATCCGTTGTTTGACTTTACAATATATGCATTGCAAGTATGCTCTAGTTTTCTCCCTACCTATGAACTCCACATAAGCCTTAGTAGTAGGAAGAAAAAAGGGGCATAACATCTTTTCTGCCTTTGGTGAGAATCCACAAATACCACATATATTAAGAGACTTGTGAGTGTCATACAATGGAATCTTTGAGTTTTATTTTCAAAAACTTATAAAAACTCTAGAACAATGGTGGAATAAAGAACTTCAGACATAGTGCTTGACTTGATCATTCTATCTTTCAATTGCTCAAGACCCAAGTGAAGGCTAATAAGCCCCATGGTTGAAGGTAATATGGGTAACTTTAAAAGTCAGATCAGTTTATTCTAATCCAAAGGAGAATTTTTCATTGAACGCATGTGTACTTTTGAGGAGTGAAAACATTGTAGCAACTACTAATCCATTGCTGAGTTTAGCTTTGCTCAGGGACTAGCAAAGGTTAAGCTTAGGGGAAATTGTTGATGGTCACTAACATCAATAATAAATCGTTAACATAACCTGTATTTATACTTAATTCCATTACCAAACATAGGTATAGGGGTTTAAACTAATAAATTCCTATGACTTTTGGTGAATCTATGTTTTCAGCAGGGTTTATCTAGAAAACCGTCAAGGGGGACCTATTCATCAAAGAAAATTATCGAATTCCACTGCATAAACAGCGTGGGAGATTTTAGAAGACTTCAGGAGGCTCTCCACCAAAGCAGACCCCGAGGGCTGCCATGTGGGGCCGGTCGGCCCCACCTGTAGGCTGCCCAGCCCCTAGGCCCACCTGTTAGCCTCTAATTGTTATGTTGGTTCTCCCACCGCCTCCTAGGTTGCATCTACACCATCCTTTAAGTCGGTTTGATCCAAGGGCTTACGTTGGACGCTCTGGCCTAGCCTCTGCCCCCCACCTTGGGTAGATCCTAAAACCCTAATTCATATCATGAGGACCTAGAGCCAGCTATCAAGAGAAGATTAGTCCATCATGGGATCTAATCTTATAAATAATAGTGAGATATAGAGTGAGGGAAGAGTTTGGAGGAGGTGCTGGCCTATCGATGCTCTCTCTATGACTTATACCTTGGCGAATCCAAGTTCTACTTAAGCTTGTCTTCAAGATTTCTCTGGTAATCAACTTCTAATTCAAGTAAGTAATTGTTTATACTATTCATCAAGATCACAACTCTTTTGAGTGCTTTATTCCCTTTCTAGAGGGAGTAGAGTATTAATCGTAAGTGTAAGCATGGTGCTTAGACTTAGGTTAATCGTGGATGCACCCTGCATTCCGAAAGGTGGTAGATAGCTTTGTTGATCCTTTGTAGTCCACCTCCTGTATGTAGGCGCATGTAGGACATGGTTGTGAAGGAAAGCATCCTCTGCTGGTGTCTTTCCCTAGTAATGTCTTCAGTTGAATAGTAAAAGACAAAAGCTTACTCAAGTCAGAACTAGAGAACTTTAGTTATCCTCTCTATGCTCCTATTTATCCTAACCATGTTGCTACCCTTAGTTAATTTAGACTGTAGTTAGCTCTCACACGTTTCCCTATGGATATGATACTTGGAATACCTCCGGATGAAAGCTACAACGGTATCCGTGCGCTTATGGATTTATCTATGTGCGTTAAATATACCAACACTCTTCCGCTAATAAAATGGAAGGACCTCGGTGACCCACGTCGCTAGGATCCTCCCATTTTCTAGGGGAGGACAGCGGAATGGGGACTCAGTGGGCCTCTACGTAGCAAAGGCATTGACACTAGCAGCACATGAGGGGAGGATCCGTGGTCACCCGAGCCACTGGCTGCGCTGGAGGCGCCAGACTCCCACCCAACGCTGTAGTTCTGCATCCCCATCCACATGCGCCATCGGCTTCCCTTCACTGGGATCCTTCCACCCTCGTGGAGCGATCGCCCAGTTGGAGAAAGCTAGGCTCACTCGGAGGGAGGCATCGCACTACATCGCATCAAGTTCAGTGAAGCTATTATAGCTATATTTGCACCTATTCTATAGCAATCACTTGATTAATAAGCATCACATTAGTAACCATATCTAGTTTATCATATAATCATCATAACCATCATGTTCCATCAAGTGTTACTATGAATGAAGGAAGCCCGATCAAGTTTCTCTCTATCCAGGAGAGACGGCGATTCAAATCGATTGCAACCAGCTCGGCTAGAAATCCTAACACAAACCCACACCTCCCCCGTCGGGCTCACGTCGGGTCACCTTTGGTATAACTTCAGGTCTCATTTCATGGGTTCGTACTAGCGTCGCACACTCAGTGACCAACCGGTTGCTAGGACAATTAGGCCCAGCCTCTCCTTGGTCATATCCGTGTCCCCGCATATCCTTACTTCCTCCAGTGTGCGCCCCAACAGCTCGACTTCTTGGCCTAAGTTGAGCTACTCAGCTTCATGGTCGAAATGAGTTATCTGGCTAGCTTAGTGAGAGGTTATGTTCAAAATGACCGAGGGCCAACAATGATGCGATCCTTAACTGACACAGATGGGATAAAACATGCACACAAGACCACCATGTCTTGCTGCCTCTCAATCACCAGATCCTGCCCGGCCTCAATTTATTCATCATCACATGGTTATTTTCCACGATAGCAAATGTAGCCAACCATGCCAGAGAAGAAGCAACCACCCTATCGATCTAAGCATAGCTAACCATAGATCGACCTACTCATACTAGTAAGGGTACAAGTATTTATATATAGTGGACAAGATAGGGAATATGCACCAACGGTTTCATCCAACTCCTATCACCTAATGCATCATACAAAGTTATACTCATGTGCATTTATAAAAAAGAGAGGGTAGGACACTTAGAATGCTCCAGGGCTTGCCTAGGATCCAACACTAGGTTAGTGTTTGTTAAATGGCACTCGCTTGGCAAGCATCTCTTGTCCTAGCACTTGCTTAGTCCTTCCATCTTCGGAATATGTCCACCAGACACCATCTTCGAGTTCGACTCCAACATCCCATCCATCAGCTCCTTGTGTCAGGCATCTAGCGTACCTAGATGAGGTGCAGCAATACAAGTGCAGCATGCATGCGATGAATGGCAACATGAGATGCGTCACATAAAACATTTAAGATAAGCACAAGGTTACACCAAAAGACATAAGCACCTTGAGTGGTTAAACTAAACATCACACAATCTATTATAGAGAGATTGCAAGCACATCAAGCATGGCACACAAGTTAACATAAGTTTAACTATTAGAAGCATTTATCAATCAAGAATTAGCTAAACATGTTTAACCAACACAAGAGCAAGTTAAAGCACTCAACTCAAGCACATGCACAGAATCTGGATAACAGCATAGAAGGCACTTGTTTTAACCATAACTAGAGTTATAGGCATCCAATAAAGGTGATACTAGACTTTATGGAAAGCTAATGAAATTACCTACAACTTTTTATTATCACCCAGAGTTGATTCATTAGTTAACAAGGTTGAAAACCACAAGGAAGCAGAACTATACAAGCAAGGACAGAAAACTGATAGGATCTTCATATATGCATATCTGGAGTTCTATCCATCTAACAAATATGATTCTTAACTTTCTAGAAATCTTATTATGGTATATATAGCTTTATTATTATCACCTTAAGATGATTCAACAGCTATCAAGACCAAACATTACAAAGTAGCATTACTGTCTAGATTTGTGCAGATTCTGACATCCAAATTTAAACATCTATATCTAGAGTTCTAGACAACCAAAAGTCCGTGTTCTTTAACATTCTGGAAAGATTATGAAAAGCACTACAACTCTTTAATTATCACCAAGAGGTGATTCTACAGCTATCCTAGTCAAAAAGCATGACATTGCAAATCAGTCCAGAACACAAACAAAACCTGATAGAGACTTTGTAAAATCTATAACTCTCAAACCTGTTGTCCTAAACTCATGAAATTTTAGGAATAGCAATACAGGCAAGTTACCTACAACTTTTGTATTCACCGCATCCACATAAAATACAAGTATCACCACGAAATCATCATTACAACTGTAACTGCACGTGCAGCCATTTTCAGCACACATAGATATCTATATCTATCACTTGCTTTGTTAGCAACCAAGCACATCCAAGCCATACATATAGCTGCTACCTTATCTTAACATATATTGGCAACATCATACTTGGTCGCAAACCAAAAGAGAAACAAGGACCATACATGCTCAACAAGAGTAGCAATTATTAAAAGCTCGCATGGACAACATAAGAGAACAAGCATATATATAAGAGAACTTAACCAAGATAGGCTCTTGCATTCAAGTACCACTAATAGCACTAAGAGTACACTCTAAACATGTTATAAGAGCTAAGCATCAACTTAAGTCATTTTAGGTTACTCGAACAATCATGAGAAGAGCTTTATTATAAAGACAACATATACATTGCTTGTTTTATTAAAAGAGAGCATACACGTGAGTCATTTGAAAGTTCAACTAAACATTACATAGCTCAGCCACATCCATTCAAGTTACTGTAAACAAAAGAACATCACATGACCAAATTATATGTATCTACTAGCAAACCTTCACTATCTAATTATATAATTCAACTATATATTAATTATAGGTTATACCACAAACAATTAGTTAGGACTTGTAATTTTTACAGGTGAAAGGTAGTATAAAAACTTATCTACTGTACAAAGATTACATGCTCAGGTTTTATAAATTAATTATTACAATAAAAATAAAGTTTAATTATGATTAAGTGTGTGAGAGCAAGATAAACCTATAGATCCACATTTTCTGTAAACACATGGCCATGTAAAGGTTGCATAGGTCACAAAAACATCATACAAAGGTAGTGGAACCACACTTTACATTTTTATGCATTTCTATTATTTATAAACCATTTAACAAGCACCAAATAAGTTAAATCAATAACTCAGTCATATAGGATGCAATGAGGTTGAAATTTTTATCACTGATCAAGCACATCATGAATAGTCTACCATAAAAATTTCACATCAATTGGAGCACCACAACAGCATATATAAATTCAACACTGAAAACCCTAAACAAGCATTGATATAAATCTATAGCAAAACTTTGTACTAACACTTGATATATTATGCTTCTACTGCATAGATCTATTCACAAGGATTCCAAAACATATTCATTTCCCTTTTTATGATTTTTGTACGATTTACTACACGTTTTCAAAGTTTCAACCAGATTATACATAACGGAAAAAGATTAATAGGAAAAGGAAAAACACTTTATCAGCTTAGCCCCTGAACGTTTTCGGATTTGAGTAGCACTATTCATATGAGTCTATAGCTTTGCATTAGGAACCCTACAACTTGTGTCTAATTCATTTTATTCCCTTTCATCTTCCTCATCGACGCAGGAGCAGGGGAGGTCGGGCTCCATTTGTTAGAGCTACATGAGTACTTCAACTTTCATTAAAGAATCTTGGTCAAATTCTAACTAGGTTTGCGAGATATAAATCCCCAAAGTTGGCTACATGAAAACTGGAGACTGAAAAAGTTCAGTCCCAGACTTAGCCGAATTTTTGGGATCCTAAAAACAGCAACAGATTCAGTTTGAGAGCTTTGTTAAGCGAGGTTAGGCACCAATCTGGGTCAAGATCATTAAATAAAGTTTGCACTACTCAACCAAAACTACAACTTTTATTTAATGTTCAACAACATGCAAGAACTCTAAGACACGGATCAACTTAGGTCAAACTAGCATCTCGAAATAAAATTACTTCTGGGCAGCTAGCATATAAAGGCATTTTTAGCCTAAAAGATGAATATAAACTCTAACTCATTTTTTATCCTGAGTGTGTCTAGGTTGGTTTGGTGAACAAACAACACTCACTTGCATTAACAACATGATCATCAAGGATACATATGGCTAACCTAAGAATTTTATGGAAATAAACATAACAAGAAAATACATCACCACATGTTCATGATTATGAATGGATGGATGATGCTTATGCTCATGCAAATTAAGTGTGATATGCAAGCATAACACCTAGGGTGTTACACGCCAAGAGTGGCTTTGGGCCCTCTGATCAGCCATCGACTGCTAAAGAGGCCTTGGGGAACCAGTTAGGCGCCCCTTTAGTCCTCGCAGCACGCCTCAAAGCGGTTGCGTGATGGTGGCTGCATAGTAAAGGCAGAACTAGGAAGGCATTGACAATGAGTCAAATCCCCGCTCCACTTTCCACCAAGCACGTCGCCCGCTCCACGCATGCCTCCTCATAGGACTCAAGGGGATTCAACTCCCCTCAGGCCCACCGGCCACCATCAATGTCATGGATCTGTGTGCACCAAGTGCCACGACTTCTCCTCCTGCTAGATCTGCTCCACATGGCCTGATGTCCCATCTCCTAGATGAAGTAGGATGGTGTGGGAGCACACACCATAACTCCTTCGTTAGGCACGGTGGTCCAGGCACCATCAAACTACCTGCACAGAGCATCAGCAAAAGCGATGTGCCTAGAAGCCACCATGCCCACTAACAAGAAGGCCCCATGATGGCCTTGAAGGTTGCGCCGACTCCCAAAGTTGTTTCGGGAGCCACTGGGCAGTGGACCTAACAAGGGTCCCCCACCTAAGCTCAGCGTGCTCCCCATGCCTCGATCTATGGGCATAGAAGGTTGGCCTAAGAAGGTCGGCCCAACAGGATTGGTACCTGCTACCGAAGCCCTAGAAGGGCATGACGTGCCAGATGATCAGGTGGCCTTGAGCTAGTGCCTAGACGCTCTCAATCACCTGACCCATGGCAGACTCCGACCTAAAGGAAGGGTGCCCCCGAGCCTAGAATCGGTAACTCCTAGACTGAGTTCACCAAACCCTTGCTCGGGCCATAGACCTATGCGACATAGGATCAAAGAAGGGGTCAACACCTCTACCGCTCAGCCTTGATAGCCTGGGCACCCCCATCACACTAAGAAAGGGCCCCACATAGAGCATCACACTCTCGTCAGCAGAAGTCATCCCTGCCATGGCAAGTTCAGTCACCAGAAGACTGAATTCAGCCCTTCGTCGCCATCATGAGTTAGAACAAGTGAGGCCACAAAGGGCTCACGGGCTCCTAATGAGATCCTAATATATGGGTATGTTAACCATCGGGATCAATGGTTCCTGACCAGAGGGACCCCTTGACTGACCCCTCTAGGATCATCTAGGGGCTCAGGGGCTTTACCCATTGGGTATGCTCACGCGCACCCTCCAATGAGGAAACCTGCCCAAGCCTGAGTACGCCGTAGCCCTCGCTTAGGGCTTGGGGGCTCACCCGAGCCTTAGGCTCCCGATCGACGATATGCTCGAGCCCGACCTTGGCTCCTGCTCGACCTATGATGCCAGCTAAGGCTCAGGCGTAGGAAGACATGCCCCTGAGCCACTAATGCTTAGGGCTCCTAGATACCACACTTCGGGCATGGCCTTGTCAGCTGCTCCCATGACAAGGTCATGCACGGGGCATGACACAAGATGACAAGTTTCCCTCAGCCTCTAGGGGCTTGGTGGCCCCTAGGGCCCATGCGTCAGCCCCTAGAGCCGACCTCCTCTGCCACCAAGAAGACTCTAGAAGGTCCATCAAGGGGAGGTTGGTCCAAGCCAACACAGCCTAACACACAAAGTGTCAAAACAGAGCAGCCAGACGACGCCCAAGGCTTCTTTGGCTCCATAACACCACCACGATCCACAGAGCACTGCTGTAAGACCCTCATAGACTCCAACGCATGTAGACCATAGACACATCTCCCCAAACCGCCATGTACCTAACCTATCTCAGTATATAAGGGATAAGGTCAGACCTTAGAGGACGGGGGAGGAGAATCCCAAACATATCATTCCACTCCTCCTCGATTCGCTCCTACTTGTGAAACGATCCATGATTTCCTTGAAGGGAAATCCACAGATTACATCATAATGTGATAGTCTAGGAAGACAAAGCTATCACATTATCATTATTCAGTTGATACCACAGTTCATACATCGTGGAATTATGAGTTTACAAGGTATTACAACACTTGGTAACCCACCTAAGTACATTGTTATACTAGTGGGAACGCACAAAATGACATTAGAGTAGACGTAGAGCATCAGCGGGTGAAGGCTCCTCCTTCACAGGCAATCATCAGAGTCGGTATAGCGCGTCAGCGAGCATAGACTTCATCTCCTCAACCAAAACTTGAGCATAGGACCAAGACCATATAATCCTTCTAATCTTCATTGTTGTTGTTGTAGCTGGCATCCAATCATGCTGAACAATTATCAGTACGATTTGTACTAGCCACTGGCTCCTATCCTATGCTTTACGTTTGCTTCATGGTAAGTGGAATGCAAGGGTAGAGCAAAAGACCTATTTATGGTTGTAGCTTTTCCTATGCAAGTTCATCAACATTTTATAATAGTTCATCAAGTTTTAACCCATCTCATCCACACGTTCACCCATCCCATCACACACATCTCACCGCACTCTCACACTCTAGTCAGCAAGGACAACTCCCTCTCATGCCTTGCCTCAATGGCCAACGTCGGAAACCAACAACCTAGGGGGAAGAAGAAGGGACTCCTCTCACTAATCAAGGGAAGCGTAGGTCATAGGAATGTCCATATCTATGGACACAGCTATACATGTAGATCGATCAACTCTATAGAGCATGTACACCTAGAACCACAAGATCACCATCATCGACGGTGGCCACTGTCTAGGCTGATATCGGGCTACCTCCCAACTAGTACGATGCCACCCTATCACTCAAGCCCTGAGTCACCCCATAGTCCACCTGCCATGCTAAGACTGTGAGACATAGTATCAGGCCCTCAAGGTCACTATAATGTCTTAGGAGGGTGTGAGCCATATGCTCAGTACCTCCTTACACTATCACCTACATCCTAGGTAGTAGTGGCACCACCCTTGCTAGTCAACATCTATCCCCCACCCACTTAGGAATGAGTGGTGTGTACGTAGGGTCCTAAGATCCAGTTCTCTCTACATACCAATCCTTAGGGGGACTAGATAGGACATCTTCTCAAGTGGGATTAACCAACATCCCATGCCTCGACGGCACCTCCTTCTCGGGGGCTCACCCCTACAAGGCAACCTAGGGTCTACTCCACTCAAATGTACCTGCCATATGTACCTCTCATCATAGAGGATGCTCAGGTCACACCCTCCTGGCAAGACTTGTCCAAAAAACTCATCGTAGAATTCTATCTAGTCGACTCAACCCTCACCACACACCCAAGACATATGCCAAGATCTCCCCAAGTTATTACCACATTACCAGCACCTGAGTGCCATAGCCACTCACAAACAATCCTCCACCAAGCATCACATCATAGATATAATGCGTAGTAGAAGTAAGTAGTAAGTAGTAACCTGAGCATCTATCCTAACAGTGGGTGTCCAAGGGTAAAGGTTGCATTAAGGTAATGGCTTCAAGCCATTCTACCATGCAACCTATCATAGATCATTTGCATGAAAGTAAAGCACTAGCAGCTACATTATTGCATGCCAAATAGGATTCTACAAGGTTAGGGTGGGATGTAGGCACATGTTGACTGATTGACTCTGAGATCCTCAGTGACTTGTAGTCATTCTCCTCTAAGTCCTGCTATCATTCATGTGTCCTCCTTCTAATGGGTTCCGATCTGGTCATTGTTATCCTCAATGCAACTATACCGCAATAGAGCAACAAACTAAGACAAAAGAGCAATCAATCCCTAAACCAAGAAAGACTATGAATAAAGAGGCAACAACGCATGGGGAGATTGGAATAACACCAAATGAACATTGAAGGAAAAAGGACTTAGCCCTCGCGGAGGATGTCCGATCCTTAGGCTAGAGAGAAACAAAAGTGGTTTGCTATGCACAAGCTTAAGTCACATCCTAGCCAGTACTTCCTAGGCTAATCGTGTCCACCTATACGGCTTCAAGTATAATGGCCTTGACCCTAGCTCTCTTAAGCAAACACCACTAAAAACAAGGCTAGCCCTCATGAAGTGGGTTCGTTTTCTTTGGGCTTAAAAAGGGGCGAGGGAGAAGGTTACCTAGGCAATGTCCATGTCACATCCTCAGTATAGATGGCACTCTAATGGTTGATTAGGTCGACTCTCATGGTTCCGAGAATACAACATGGACCTAAGCTTCACCAACTAGAAATGATAGTCCTGGTCTTTGATCCAATCGTCATGGCTAAAGACGAGATCGAATAGAGCAGGCTAAAGGGGAAGGGAGTAGTTTTGGTCTCTCTCAATCCGTACACCATTGTAGTTGATGAGAATCGAAGACAGGGTGGAGTAGGAGGAGAAAAGAGAGGAGCAGTGGTCTACTTCTTCTAATCCACACGCCATGGCAAAAGACGGAGCATCGAAAGGAACCAACACACAAAAGAACACAAACACTCGAGTCCACTCGTAGGGTACCTTGACCTAATTGCAATAAATGGCACCAAGACACCCCTAAGGGATTACCAGTGCAGTTGTCACCACTGAGAACCTAGAGAGTGCAAAGGTCTATAATAGGTACAAGCATACAAGGGGCTCAAGCATGAAGGGGCTAAAAGAGATATAGGGTTCACCTTCCTTTGATCCACTTGCCATAGCAATCGACAGGAATTGAAGGAACAAAAATAATGGAGCATTAAACGAACACGCAAGCAAGTAAAAAGGGATTTTGGTCCCACAGAACTTCGACCCTCATGTCATTGCAATAGACATGCACTAAAGAAATTGGAACAAGAAGCTCAATCCACATCTTACTAGATCGACGAGGATTGATAAGAGAGAAAGAGAAGATAGAGGAATGGTCATGCATTCTTTCAACCTACTAGCCATGGCAACCGATGGAGGTTAAAAGAATCAGACCAACAAAAAAAGAGGCACGAGTAGCAAGACCTACCACTCTTCGATTTACTCACCATGGCAAAAGGCGGAAATCGAAGAAACGCAACAATGCACAGCAATCCACTACCTCCTAGTCCACTCATCATGGTAATCGATGGGAACCAAAAGGAGCAATGCACAAGAGGGTTGCCTTAGCAAACACTCACAAACGACACTCCACACCAACCCATAGGGCACCTCGACCTCCAGTGCAACTAAATTAGGCACAATGCAATTCCTAGGGTTTGTGGTGGTTCGGTTGTCACCTGCTAGATCCGAAGGAACGCTATGGTCTAGGTGGCACAAGCATACGAGATGGTTGGGAAGAACAAGGAGCAAAAGAGAACAAAAGAGCAAAAGAGGTAGAGCCCAATGGTCATGGTGAGGCAACTCACAGGCCATGAGCTTCACCTGCATGAGTTGGCTTCTATAAATCCCACGATGGTCGTCCCCTAGTCCAGTCTCCTATAGACTAGGTCACTATAAGCTCATTGTGTGCGGGTAGGAAGCGCACCGATGTCAACCCATGGTGGCCATGCCCTAGAGTCGTAGGAGGGGCCAATGACCATGGCACTACAGAGTCAACTAAGATGAGGGGTCAAGTTACGCTTGGCATCATGGCCATGGAGGGATGAACCCATGACCAAAACGTTCGAACGAGGTATGATCCCTCAACCGGCTCGAAGTCTCGGTCCATAGACAAACAACATGATTACACATAGAACCGACAACTCAACAACACGACAGAGTAGCACATAACCATAGCACTGAGAGGTAGACACCATAGCATTAGAGATAGGCTAGCATGAAGGCACAACACAGGCATAGATAGGGATAGATCATGTATATGAACAAGTATGAAATAAAAAGCAAGAGCTTTGCTGACATCAAGGATGGCGCTGGTGAGGGTTTAGGGGTTTGACCTTGGAGGCAGAGGGCTGTTGCGGCATGGCACTGGTGAGGTACGGCTAGTTGTAGCTAGTTGTGGCTAGTTATGGCTTGCTACTAGCTTGCTATGGTTGGCCGACGGCTTGCTGGATGTGGCAGCGGATGGCCAGGACACGGTTGTTGTTGCCTGGACATAGCTCCAGTGGCGAGGAAGGTGACCAGCAGGGTGGCGTCCATGTCCAAGCTTCTAAGTAATGGTGTAGCAGGGCCATGGTCTCCCTATGGCAATGAAGAATAATGGCACTGAAGGCTGGTTTTAGACAAGAACACCGGTGAGGTAGGAAAAGGCTGAAAGCTTTGGGTGTTGTAGGCTCATCAACTGGCAAGGCGAAGGCTTGGTGGTGAGGATGCATTGGAGAAGGGGTGGAGCAGGTTGCTGCTCGATGAGGACAGAGGCTGTGACATGGTGAGGACGACATCGCTCCCGATCATGGTCTAGTGCGGCGAGGATGGCTCCCTACTCGACGAGGTGGAGCATGATGGTGCTGACGAGGAACACCGATGGCAGAGCATGGCATGATGGTAAGGACATCATGGGGTGGAAGGAGTGGGCAGATGTAGTGGCAGGACTCCAGCTTGTCATGGCCTTGGAGGACAATGTCATGGTGCTGAGGCACGGTACGACATCAAGGTGGTGGCATGGTCGGTAGAGCATGGCCATGGTAGGACGTCGAGCAGTGGTGCGGTGAGATGGTGGCCACATCATGGATGGTGGGCGTAGGTCGAGGAAGGCCCAACCTTGGTCAACATTGTGGTCATGGCACGGTGAGGGCATGGACACGATGAGAAAGAAAGCGGCAGGACGTGGCTCGACTACGACGGTGAGGCATGACACAACGTTGGGGTCAGCGAGGTAGAGGAGAGCTCCCGACGTAACGAGGTGGACATGGAGGTGCAGGCATTTAGTGAAGGGAACATCGGTGTCATGGGGCCATGGCTCCTGGGATAGCTAGCTAGAGAGAATGACATGTGTGGGTGACATCATGGCAAACGACGCAGACGACAGTGGTGCCAGCTTGGTGGTGTGGTATGGAGAGGCACCAGCGGCGAGTTGGGCTTGGCTGGTGGCACAGCACCAACAACGAGGCGCTCTATGGCTTCTTCATAGGCGAGAGGAACAGAGGGAGAGGAATGGTGGTGGTGGCTAGGAATGGAGCAGAGGAGTGGTGGCTATGGCTTCTTATATCGTGAGCGGCTAGGGTTCGAAGGGGTGTAGGCCATCCTCGGCATCCATGCCCATAGAGGGACACACGACACAAATCACATGGGCAGTGTGGGGAGCACAGGGGCATGGCTCCACTCAGGCATGCAGTGGTGGCACCTAGGAGCATCATGCTCCTAGGGTTCAGGTTAGGGGCGTGGCTCGCTGTGGTGGCTTGGGCTCATGGGGCCTAGCGACTAGGCTTGCGGGGGCACACGGCTTGGGCCAAATAGGGCTCTACACTGCTGGGCTGAGTGGGGTGAAGAGAGGAGGGTCAGCTGGGCTAGCCCCATAGGAAGGGAAGGAGGGAGAAGTGGGCTGGCTAGGAAGAGAAGGAAAGAGGAAAATGATTCTTTCCTATTTTTGTGAAAAGATAAGATGGGAATTTCAAAGGAGCTGAGTGGTGATTCAAAAGGGATTTGAGATGGATTTGCTATGGATTTGAGATGAATTCAAAGAAGGTATTTTTAGATAAAATGCTACAAATTTGTGCTCTCCAAACTCTGAACAAACTCAAAACCAAAACTAACTTAAAAACAAAGTGACACTCTTACCATCAATTCTACATGGATGCACTAGATTTATTAGTAAGCTCTCCTTAGTTTGACTAAGGTTTGACCTAGTGACTACATGCTTCACACATAGTAGGAAAATTTTTAAAAAGCTCCTATTTTTGGTTACATGAAACCTTGGGATGTTATAACTCGACACCGAGAGCAGAGCAACCGAGGGACACCGAGAGCTCCTCCACCACATCCGTCTTCTTCCTCCTCTCTGATGAGGGGAAGGATCCACCAACAACGAGGCAACCATTAGGATTAGCACCAACCTAACCCCTACCAAATCTCTCTACACTCTATTGTATCCCCCTGATTTTAGGTGCTCTTGAGTATAAGGATCATCAGCTATTGGACGTAGGGCATCGATCGGCCCGATCTAGGATAAACCATTACGTCCCCTCTTGTGATTCTTGTGTCCTTGAGTCCACCCAAGCCATCGGAGACACGTACTCTGATAATGACTCGAACAACAATGCTTGTCACGTGGTTTCAACCACGCGATAGAGGGCTCGCGAACTCTATGGAGTTACCCGACTAAGAGCTTGCTCCTTGCGAGGGGCTCCAATGAGAACTATGGGGAAGCATGAGCTTCTTAATACCTTAGGAAAAGTACTAGTCGTCAATGAGAATTTGCATCTCTATCACAATTAAGCTTTTGCCTTTACATTGCTTTTATAGGTTATGTGCTTACCTTTCAAGTTTATCTTGCTAGGATTGTTTATAGAATTGAAACCTAGCATTCAAATCTCTTTTGCGGTAGAGCAACACCTAGCAAAATCTTGATGCACTTTTAGACAAAAATCTTGCATAATGTTTGATAAGTAGAATTAGAGGCCACTAGTTTTTTGAAAAACTAATTCATGTTCCTCTTAGGCAGTCATGGTCCCTTATATGGTGCTTCTACTAGGATGCCACTAGAGTTGTCCGCTCCTCCTGCTTGTTTAACTCCATTTCTTCAATTCTTTTCTTCTAGGATTCATTTCTTCGATGTCTTGGACTTCATGCATATCTTCTATGATCATGCGGTCAGTTAACCACCAAAATTATATAAGGCACACACGGACGAGCTTTGGTGGCTCAATGACATGAGTGCTCGATAAGAGAGCACAAGCCATAGGCGGTAGGGAGTAGAGACAGAAGGTCATGTAGCCCTAGGCTATCTCTGTGGAAGCGTTCGCTTTGACTGTTCCCAAAAGTACAAGGTATATTACATAGACAAGAATAGCTCATAAAAAGTAATATAGTTATCAATAAATATTTAGTAATTATATATCAATTAATGAATTATTATTTATATAATATTTATTATTAAATTATAAATTATATAAAATAATTTACATAAGCAAAATGATAAATTAAAGTATTAAAATAGTTTACAACATGTAACACCCTAGGTGTTAGACTTGCATAATTTGAATTGCATTGCATGAGCATGAGCATCGAGCATTCATATATAAGCTTTTACAATTGAAATATGTGATTGAAACATATGAAACATGCTTGTTATTTTATGTTCCTTGTATATATGCATATGATCATGAGTGAATACATGTAAATGGTTGATGTGAGTCACTAAAACATCTTAGCTACACCTAGGATGACTAGTGGAACAATGTTCATGAAGGTCACTTTTCATGATCAAGTCCTTAAGTGATGCTAAGTATGTTGACCTAGAAAGCTTTATGTGTAACCAATATATGAAATGATTGTATGACCTTAGGAATAGCTTAAACATGTTTAGAATGTCATTATGAACAACTTTGGTATTCATGCCTAGGGCTAGTGTGGTCACTAAGACATTGATATGGTGTATGACATCATTTTTAAGTGCTATGTTTGACCTAGTTTGAACTATGTCATAGAGACCTTTCATGGATGTGGTCACTAAAGCAAAGTTGTAGTATTTAATGAGAGGAACAACTATTATTTTTGGGTCATAGACTAGTTTAGCCCCTAACATGCTTGAAATCGGCTCACAAAAATTAGCTTTGCAATGTTTTCAACACTTAGAATTTTCACTAAGTCATGCTTCACTAACAGTTTGACAAGCTCAACTTTGGGTTGACTTTACTTGGTATTGGTTGAGAATTAGCACATGATCTTTTAATAAGAATTGTAGCTGGTACTTAGGACTACAAGTTTTGTTTAGTTGGTTTGCACGAAGGAGCTATGGATTAAGAGTTTGATCGCTGGCAAATCGCGTCGTCAGGCTCGGTTTCGGGGCTCTAATGGTGACCAGCAGTGGCCGACCGGCGCCAGAGCATGAACACCGCATGAAGGGGATGAGGCCATGTGTCGTCGGCATCCTACCCAGCGTGGACACATTGGGCCAGAGCATTCTATATTGCGCCCCGCACTCGCCCGTTCCCTCCCCGCGCTCTCATTTCGCTCTCTGCCTCCTCCTTCGTTTTCACGCAGCAGCATAGTAGCTTAGCGTAGCGCAGCTTGCCATCATTGCCTTGCGGCCCGTAGCTTGCACCTCATCGCTTCTCCACCACCGCAGCCACTCCACCATGATCTCACCGTCTCACTGCGCTCGCATTGCTCACTATCCGCGCATGGTAAGGCTCCCATGTCGTGTTAGCCCTCGTCGTTGCTTCGCTGTCGTACTCCGTCATCGTGGTCGCACCGCCTCCGACAGCCATTCGCCATAATAGTTGGTGCGATAGCTTCGCCGTAGCTTGTAGACGCTTGGTCGAGCCCCAGATCAAGTAGTCGCGGTCACCACCGGCGTATCGCCGTTGTTCTGCTCCGCCGTGCCGCCATTGACGCCGCCGCCGTGCTTAGCTCCAGCAATAGGTCCAGCTTGTTAGCTCAATAGGTGCGGGAGGTCATGGGGATCATGGTTGTGTCGGTGCCATCGCCGGAGAGGGTCACCGTCGGCGAACTCCGGTTGTCCCGCGCCACGCTCTGTTTTTGCCATCGCTGACGTGTGGGGTCGACTGACCCGAGGGCCCCAGCTATCAGTGACTCGGTTGAGAAGGATAGTTCATTTGTTTTTAGATTTGATGCAAACTTTGAAAAATAATAAGTGGAGTTGTAGAGATCCAAATCTTGTGAACCAAATTTTGTAGCGTTTCTTAGGAAGTGTAGAATTTTATAAAAATATGATAGATACAAT
The DNA here is from genome assembly GCF_019320115.1 of Miscanthus floridulus. Lineage (NCBI taxonomy): Eukaryota > Viridiplantae > Streptophyta > Magnoliopsida > Poales > Poaceae > Miscanthus > Miscanthus floridulus. The sequence continues at coordinate 64,976,894 of NC_089586.1, read as the reverse complement.
TTCTGATGTCTTTATTAAGGATTAAAATGCATTTAGATAAAGGCTTTTTGTTTGTTTATAATTTTGTAAATTAGATATCTTGAGCTAGAAAACTCCTAAAATTGTGATTCCAATTTTGTGGGTTTTGTATTGACATGCTCAAGTTAGGAAAAATAATAAGCTTGCTATAAACTTGATTTAAAAATGGTCTTTCTATTTATTTATTAATAAATGGCATTTTCTAAGGCAATTTATAGGGATAAAAATATGAAAGATATTGCTATGCAAATTTTTGTGCAGTAGTATGGCATTAAGGTGAAGCTAGAAAAATATATAATCTGTTGTTTAACACTTTTCTATAGGGTTTTCTATTTTCACTAAAAATAACCCTTGCTAGCTTATCATTTTTGCATAGGATGTTATACATGTGCAAATGGTATGAAATTTTCACAATAGTCTATTGTCGGCATTAGGAGTCCACTGTAATTTTCTGAGAATTTATTAAGCACATTGGGTATATGTTTATTATTTAACCTAATTATCTAGTTAAAGTGATAAAGGCATTTAAATGAATAGTTTGGGAGTGGACATTATGTTTTCTTGAGTTTATTTGATGTCCTTGAATTGTTGGTATGCTTGGTGAGGTCAAATTTGAAATGTTTATATGCAGTAAAAATATCGTTGCTTTATAATTCGGGTGAGAATGGTTTTCGGACAGATTCTGTGGTTTGGTATGTTGCATGGTAAAAATGATGTTTGCTGTACAAATGGTTAATAACAAAGTTGTAGGTAACATCTTCATATATCTTGTATTAAAATTTTAGGACAATAGGCCAAAGGGTTTAAGAGTTATAGCTGTTTAAAGTTAGTATTCTAAAATGCTCGCTCTCTGGAATTTCTAGACAGCACTGGATTGATTGTCTGTTTTGGTTAGGATAGAATGTGAATTAGCTTTTGGTGATTGAATAAGAGTTGTAGACAATTTTATAAGATTTCTAGAAAGTCTAAGATCATGGCATTTAGAGGAGTAGAACCTCAGTTACGAGTAAACAAGTAGCTGCTATTTTGTGGTGTACTAAATGAATTGTTGAAGTGTTTGATTATGTAATCAAGAAGAAATATGCACATACTCAGTAAAATATGATGCACTTGTTATTACTTTAACACCATGCTATTAAGAATACTTACAAGAATGCATCCATCATGGGTCATCATACTATACTTGTCAGCATATATGCATTTGCAATATCTTATGTCATATTTATGCATCTAGGATCGACAGAGGAGATAACATTACTGGAGTTCAACGAAAAAGAGAAAGGGGACCAGCAGGTGATTCCTCAAGCCGCAGCTCCCAAAGGCGAGGAGCAGACCCTAGAAGAGCTTTCGGAGTGCCCTGACCACCGCCCCACTTCTTTTCTGAAAGGCAAGTCCCAGAGCATTCTAAGTCTCCCAATATTTTATAAAATATTACTCAAGTCCTTTATAATTGATGCATTAGGTTATAAGAGTTGATTAAAACCACTTGATGCATATAATTTCCTTGTCCAAAAATACACCTTTAACCCTATGTAGGTCTCGGATCGAATATATGCTTAGCCATGCTTAGACCGGTAGAAGTCGGTGATTTTCTATCACCTGCGAGATATAGGTGGACACCGAAGCACGATTGGCTATATTTGCTATCGTGGAAAAGAACCATGGGGTAATGTAAATCGAGGTCGGGCAGAGTCTATGGTAGATTGACTCATGTGATTCCGTCTGTGCCGATTAAGGACCGTATCGTTGTTGGCCCTTCTGACAAGATTGAACGCATACCTATCACTTAGCTGGCCGGATAACTCGTTCCGACCACGAAGCCGAGTAGCTCAACTCAGGACGGGTCTCGCTCTGTAAGAGTGCGCACTCTAGATGGTAGTAAGGATATGTGGGGAAGCCAGACATGAGCCCAAGGGCAGGATAGTTCTGAACGTCCTGGCAGTTGGTTGTCCCTGATTGTGCAGCGCTGAGCGAACCCGCGACATGTGTACTTGAGTTCTACCAAAGGTGACCTAAGGTGACCGTTGATCTGGTCTACCTGGGTTTGTGTTAGGAATAAATTTCCAGCTTGTTGAAATCGATTTGAATCATCGTCTCTCCTAGATAGTGAGAAACTTGGTTAGCTCCAACATCGTAGTAATGGTATTATGGAATATGATGGTTCGGGTAAATATGGAATTACTATATCTGCTATGGTTACTATTGTATGCTCTTAAAATGATATATCATATGTTTGGAACAGGATAGTTGCTAATTTAGAGATGTATAGTTACAAAAACTCAATAACGGAATTACAATTGTATAACTAAGTTAATCGCTTTTTATGCAAATGTTGTCAAGCTACCTTCACTTATACAGCCTTGCATAATCCTTGGAGTCAATTTATTTCTGGTTTTGACGGATAAGTCTAGCTGAGTACCTTCTTGTACTTAGGGTTTTATTCCCATTATTGTAGATGGCACAGTATATCATGTGTATTGCAAGAGTTGCTTCTATCCCATTGTGGATGGGGAGTAAGCCTTGGGCAGGCTTCTTTACTAATTCCTCTATATGCTTTTATGGACTATGATCGTATGTTGGCGCTGTATTAAACTATGTTGGTAAATGCTACTTTTAAACTTAATTTGCTTCCGCTATTATCTATCAAACTTGGTTTGTAATAACTTTGTTTCATACTCTGATGATGGAAATATATCTGTGAACTTTATATAATATGTGACATGTATGTTGAATCATGTACGATCTTGGTTGTTTATGGATCGTTTATCGAGACCCGTCGTGGTACTCGACAGACTACCGGGTTTATATGGGCTCAAGTATGACAGTGCGCCCACTTACGGGCTGCCATTATACTTGTGTTCTTATAAATTGGTCGGTTCTGAGACACAACAACAAATATATTAGGTTTAAACTAAATTAGAAAAATACTAAAATTAATTTAATATTTATATAAACGTATTAGTATTAAATTAAAATTAATGTTTAGTTATCGATTTACTACTAAATAGTTTCAAAGCATCATTAATAATATTAAAATTACATAATTAGTCACTCCTCATGGAAAGCAAACTTTTGAATAGATTTATTATACCTTATTCTTTGTGGATACAGAGAAATGTCAGATGTTCCATACTTTTGTTGAATATATGTGAATCTATAACCGGATAGAGAAAATACTAAAAAACGAATTAAGAAATATCCATTTAGTATTCACATTAGAAACGGATACAAATAAGAATATCCTTATTACATGTTTTAATGAATACGAATGGGCATAATTCAGATTTTCAAACATCCATTTTGGGCACTTTTGGTGCGGATTCGATAGCTCCAGCTCCCTCTGTGTTTTCACTATATAGAGGAGAGAGGAAATTAGCTCTGGTGAACAATGTCGCACAGTGTTGCTACAGTGAAACACACAGAGGGAGCCGGAGCTACCGAATCTACACCAAACGGGCCCTTCATCGTAGCACCGATTATGCCCTCTGTCCCACTCGCCTTTTCTTATCGGCTCTCCACCTATTGACCGAGCCTGCTGCACGTGTGATTTTTTATTTATTTTTTGACTCCTTTTTTGAAAGTTTTTCACAAATATGCCCCCCCTTTTTTAAGTTTTTCAAAATCTGGACCCTAAGCTCGGTGCCATCGTTGAAAGTAAAGCTGGGGGTGACATGGCAGCCAGCTCTACGTCGTGGATCCTAGCGCCAAGCTTGGCGCCGAGCTTGGCGCTAAAGATCCTAGCGCCGAGCCGGCCTTACAAGTGGATCCGTTTCCTTTCTCTCTTCCTTCCTTCCTTTCTTCCTTTTCCTCTCTTCCTTTCTCTCCCACTCTCTCTCTCTCTCATGCCTGACACCTCCCACCATTGGCGCCGCTCGTCCTCACCGTCCCCCGCCCCGACCACCGTCACCACTCCCGGTCGGTCGTGCGCCCCGCCCCGTCGACCGGTTTGGCACCCTGTTCTACGCAGGCCGACGTATACGCACCCTGCTCCCTCATCCCCAGGTGCCCTAGCCGCCCCGCATCCTCGGCTGCCTCGCCACACCCGCCTCGCATGTCATCGTGGTGCCCAGCCCACCGCGACGTCCCCATCGCAACCACCACGCCTCGCCCGTGCCGGTCGACCTCCCTGCTATGGTGGCCTAGCTGTCTCGCCCCGATAGGGCGATAGCGGGGTGTCGTTTGCTGTCCTCCTGTGGCTGCCCACCCCCGCCCGATTGGCCACTCCGGTTGTTGGCCGGGTGCACGCGTCGATGCACGATAGCTTCCCCTGTCAGCCGTCTTTGCCTCTTGTCGACCGGCTACGCCTCCCCTGCACTCAAGGTACATTAGTTTTTAAATTTAGTTATTTAACAGAGGTTATTAGTTGGTTAGTGTGGTAGTGATTTAGATAGGTAGAAAGATATTTAGATTGATAGGTAGTTTGATGGATACTTTACATAGTTAGATATATAGTTAGTTACATAGTTATATAGTTAGTAAGATAGTTAGTTAAATAGTTATATACTTAGTTACTTAGTTCATTAGATAGTTACTTAACATAGTTAGTTAGTAGTACTTAGTAGTGAATTGATAGTATCTATTTAGTTAGTTATTAGATACTAGAGACCTTGTACTTATTATGCTTCATTTATATTGACTAAAGGAATTGTGCGTCCTTATGTGTATGAAATAGATGGACAACCTAGTGAGCATATATCATGGAGGCACCGTAGAAAGACATCACTATGGATATATTGAGTTTGTTGACATGCAAAGCATGCCTATGTTATTCAATGAAAAGCCTTCATTTAGTGATTTGGTTGCAAGGGCTTGAGAGGAGCTACATTGCCATGATGATGATGTCATCGTAGTTGAGGGTGTACTTCACCTAGGTTTCTCTCCCAACATTCTTAGGAAGATGATCCCAATTGGGTGTGTAGACCAATGGGAGAACTATGTGAGATCGACTATGAAGTGTCAGTTCCAAAGTTTGGACGTGGTTGTGTGTTGGGTGTTAGTTGATCCCACCCCTTATAGGTTTTCCCCACCAATGGGTCAGCAGGCGCACTTCGACCCTATGGTTGCACCTATAGTTTCCGATGCTCAATCTGCCCCTAATGAGCTAGTTGAAGATGCTTGTTAGTCTCATAATATTGTGGCAGATCCTCATCATAAGATTCCTTTGACACAGAATCATCTGAGTAAGTGTCTTATCCGCATGGTTATTGGGAGCTTACCCCCTTCCTTAAATCCATTTTTTCATTCTTTCCTTATTTTTCTACCTATGTTGTAGGAGACATTTCTGATAATGTGGATGTGCCACTGTTGCTGCGTAAGTGTACTATGGAGTTGGATTCTATGACTCCAATAGTATTGAAATTATGAATGATTCGGATTCATATGAGCTGGCAAGGGCTCTTCATTCTAACGATGATCATCCTGTTGGAGAACTGACAGAGAGTGATGTTGAGATGTTGAGGCGTATCTTTCCTGACCACCGTGATCCCAGAGTTAACGAGTTCAACGATCTTGCTCATTCCGATCAGGTTTGTGCAGAAGGACGTGATGATGAGCTCCTAGAAGCTCCTAAGGCTGATCCTAACATGGTAATTGAGAATGGTAGGGTATTTAAGGATCTCTCTACATTGAAGAGGTGGTTACAGGCGTTTGTAGTGATACTAAAAAGCAAGTGTTGCGCTATTCTACTAAAAAGTAAGCCATCTACCACAATTCTAGTTTATGTAGTTTCTATCCACACAATAACTATGTCACTACACTAAGTTAGTGTGCTCTCAAAATGCTAACTAAAGAGTCACACTAACCAAACTAACAAGCTCTCACAACTAGCTACACTAAAGAGCTTAACAACTAGTTTATGGTAATGTAGAGAGTGAGCAAGATAGTTATATCGCCCTATCGAGGAGTGAACTAATCAATCACAAGAATGAATACCAATGGAGACCAATCACCTTGGAATTAAATAATGAACATAATGATTTTTACCGAGGTTCACTTGCTAGCCGGCAAGCTACTCCTCGTTGTGGCGATTCACTCACTTAGAGGTTCACGTGCTAATTGGCTTCATACGCCAAACCCTCAATAGGGTGCCATACAACCAACACAAGATGAGGATCACTCAAGCTATGAGCAATCCACTAGAGCACATTTTACCTCTCCATCGGAGAAAGGTCAAGAACCCCTCACAATCACCACGATCGAAGTCAGAGACAATCACCCCCCTCTGCTCGACGATCCTCGCTGCTCCAAGCCGTCTAGGTGGCGGCAACCACCAAGAGTAACAAACGAATCCCGCAGCGAAACACGAACACCAAGTGTCTCTAGATGTAATCACTCAAGCAATGCACTTAGATTCTCTTCCAATCTCACAAAGATGATGAATCAATGATGGAGATGAGTGAGAGGGCTTTGGCTAAGCTCATAAGATTGCTATGTCAATGCAAATAGCTAAGAGAGTGAGCTTAAACCGACCATGAGGCTTAAATAGAAGCCCCACGAAATAGAGTCGTTGTGGTCCTTCACTGGGCACAACATGGGGTGACCGGACGCTCCGGTCATATTGACCGGACGCTGGACCACAGCGTCCGGTCACGCGATGTGTGCCGCGTGTTCCCTCTCTTCAAATGTTGATCGTCCGATCTCAACGGTCAAGTGACAACCGGACGCAGCAGCTCAAAGTGACCGGACGCTGGACCACAATGTCCGGTTGTTTCCAGTAAGCATCGAGAGATGATTTTTTACGACCAGACGTGTCCGGTCATGCTCGACTGGACTCACCCAGCGTCCAATCACTTGGCATTTCCCCTGTGTATGACCATATCAGTGTGACCGGACGCAATCAGCTAGCGTCCGGTCGTTTCAGCGCCAACGTCCGGTCGACGACCGACGCTGCGCTTCTTCTGCTGCTACTGACCGGACGCATCGATCCTTCAGAGACCAGCATCCGATCACTTATAGTGACCACATTCACCTGAGTTTAGGGTACCGGTGGCACCGTCGGATTGTCCGCACTCTACGGGCGGACACTCCACTAGTGAAGTTTCTAACCCTTGCTCAAATGTGCCAACCACTAAGTGTATCACCTTGTGCACATATGTTAGCATATTTTTATAAACATTTTCAAGGGTGTTAGCACTCTACTAGATCCTAAATGCATATGCAATGAGTTAGAGTATCTAGTGGCACTTTGATAGCCGCATTTCGATATGAGTTTCACCCCTCTTAATAGTACGGCTATCGATCTTAAATATGATCACACTCACTAAGTGTCTCGATCACCAAAATAAAATGGCTCCTATCATTTATACCTTTGTCTTAAGATTTTTGTTTTTCTCTTTCTTCTTTTCAAGTTCAAGTACTTGATCATTATCATGGCATTACCATCATTAGGTCATGATCTTCATTTGCTTCACCACTTGAAATGTGCTACCTATCTCATGATTACTTGATAAACCAGGTTAGCACTTAGGATTTCATCAATTTACCAAAACTAAACTAGAGCTTTCAAAGGTGCAACATAATTTGCTATGTGGCCACACTACTAGAACGACCCTATCTTATTCACATGTCACATCTATGTGTTTGTTGTTTGGTTTAATTACTTAAGGCACATTAGGTTCAAGTGCATTAGATAACAACACAATGAAAAGTCCAACAATAAACAATATTGTTCATGAATAAACCATAAAACTAGCAAGTAATGGAGACTACTGAGTACAACGAGGCCACTTTCCCTTTCTTAGGGCATTGGGATTCTTCTCCATTGCTGCTTTCGCTCAGCGTGTACGCTCAAGCTTCTTCTTCCTCTCCTCCCTATACGCAGCAACATGCCTTCCTTCCTCCTTTTCCTTGTGCTTCTTTTTTACAGCTTTCTCTTTGTGTCTCTTCTCCATCATCTTCTTGTCCTCTGCCTCCCACCATAACAGTTCTGCATCAATTCTTTATCTTCAGGCTTGATCTTAGTATCGATCCACTGCTTAAAATCATAGAACACCAATTCCTCACGATCTTGTTAATACGGCGCTGATGAAGTGTAGGCTCAAATGCAAAATTAGAATACATCCAATATCTCAACCTATACGTGTCCTCTTCATCGGACTTGTCTACCTTGCAAGGATCGCCGCAAAAGCACATTGGCACTGGAACACCACTAGGCAGAGGCAATGGATCGAAGAAATTTTCGGTCATCCGGCCATAACTATAATTTAGCCATTTTTGTTCTAAGAACCGAAAGCAATTAACATTAAACTCTACGCCTAGGGTTTTTTATTTGATCCACAACAATAAATCCATATCATAACAACGTGCGTTGAGGTTATCTTGGTTTGATAGCTTTTTCACGCCTTAGCATCCTACGGTTGTATAATATAAATATTAAAATTGCATAAAACCCTAAGTAATGATGATTCTTAAGTTAAAAAATCCGACGAATATATACCGAATCGACTTAAAAAATTAGGAGGGAGCGATGATACCTTTCTCTCGAAGATCTACAGATCAAATCAAAGTTTTTAAGGTCTAATATGTCGATTTGTGAGGTAGGACGAAGTAGGGAGAGAAAAAATCTGAGAGGAAGGAGAAAGAAGAGGAAGAAGGCTCGGGCAGAAAGATTGAACGCCAGGTTAAAACACTATCTCGCCGCCATAGATTTTGGCGCTGTTCTCGACGCCAATAACATGGCGCCAAGCTCGGCGCTAAAATCTACGACGTCAAAGTTTCTGACAAGTCACTGCTACGTTTACGCTGAGCACGACGTCAAAGTTTCTGACAAGTCACTGCTACGTTTACGCTGAGCCCAAGACCTAGGCGTCAAAATCTATGGTGCTAAGATGTGTAAGTTCGGCGCCACCAATGATCATGCAGAGCTAAGGGTCCAGATTTTGAAGGCCTCCGAAGATGTATTTATAAAAAATTTTCAAAAAAAAAAGGCTAAAAAAAAATCGGCTGCGCGCATCCCTAGCGTGGCGCACGTACGTCGCAGCCGAGCCGCTGGGGAGTTGGGCCCCGCTCGAGCCGAGCCAAAAAGAACCCCACCACACCAGTGCTACCACCACCGGCAACTCCCCGCGCCGGCCCCATCCCGTCCCGTGCTCCCCTCCCCTCCTCTCTCCTATCGTCCACCTCCTCGTCGTCTTCCTCGCCACCTCCGCACCTTCCGGCCTCCGCCCCCGGCCTCTCCACTCCCACCCCCGTGGAAACTCTAATCCCCTCTTGGCCCAGGGGGCCTATGACGGCGATTCGCCGCGCGCAAGGAGGGAGCGTATTCGCGACCGCGCCACCGCTGCCGCCGTCCTAGGGCACGTCGAGCCCTGCCACCCCATCGACGGGCCCACCCCACAACATCCGCCATGTTCGAGGGCCACGTATGATCTCTCACCCTTCTTCCATGTTTTCCCATTCCTTCAGCACCTTCGGTCGTGACCATTTCTGATGCGCGCGATGGACGACGGGCCGCGTGATCGATTAGTGGACCGATGTGTTGGTTTAGTCGTGGCGCTGTTCGTTCCGGTTTTGTGAATCTGTGTGCTGAGCATGTTTCGTATTTGGGGACGGTTTGGAGGGGTAGAATTCAGTGCGTTGATGATTGACCCTTGGTTGTTTGCGTTATGATCTTCCCTTGAGGAAGAATTGCATGTTGATTTATGGAGGAGCCTCTAAAGGGGCAAGTTGTGGACTTGTGGTGCTTTCGTATATGTTTGTTCACAGTTTTATAGTTTGACTGAATTCCAACTATTGAGGAAGGTGTTGACTTCGGTTGAGCAAAATGTCATTACATTTGGCCTATGATCATGTAAGTAGCTCATGACACTAGAACATTGTCTGTGATAGTTGCATATGGTGATCTGGCAGCAATGTGAAAGTTCATAGCTGCAGTGTGTCTTTTTTTTAATAAAAAAATTGAAATCTCCTAGCCCCTGTTACCTCCAGACAATATGCACTTGCTGCTCTTTAAGTTTGGATGTTCTTCTGTCGTGATCACATCTTATTCTCAATAGTGAATGCAGTTTTGAGCATCCACACTATTATGGTTAGAGCTATGTTCTGTGCCATCCTACTGCACTGCTTGGGATTTCATTGTGTCTTTTCTTTTGCGTCATTATGTAAGAAACAATCATCCTAGTAAATTGTGCAGTCGTGAGTAATTTCTGAGGTTTTATAGTTACTTTGCTCATTCATGGTAACAGACATGTACCGCATAAATGGTGAATCATGTCATACATTTTTTTCACCATCCTTAATTTCATGTCGAATTTCTAATTTTTTGCTTTTTTTGAGTCACTTCATCATTCATCATTTGTGTTATTTTCTGAGCCATGACATAATTGTAACCTTTTACTATAGGTGCTGTATCTGCTACGCAAATATTTGGGTGAATATGTTGAAGGGCTTTCTGTTGAAGCTCTCAGAATAAGTGTATGGAAAGGTATATTTCTTTCATATAATAATAATGCCCTTTTTCTATTGCTTAACCATCATCTCTTTGCAATCAGATTCCGATTATTTCATGTTGTTATATATGCTTTCTGTTCTGCTGTGGTTTGATCAAGCACGTTCTATCCTTACTCTAAACAAAAAGATCAAATCTCAGCTTTATTGTATTGTTTATTTGATACTAGATTGAAGTTAGATGAAGTGGAACAAGTTAAAACTTGATCTTTGCTGTATGAAGTGGGATCGTGTTATAAAGCTTGACGGTTCCGTGTATACACAGGAACAATCTTAGGGTGTGTTTGGTTGAGCTATGGCTGTGGGAAAGCTGCTGTGGGCTGTGAGCTGTAGAAAAGCCGAAAGCTGTTTGGTTAAACAAGTATAAAATATACCTTCTATCTTTATCTCTCTTGAAACAACTATGGAAGAGCTTTTTATTCCACCAATTTCAAAAAGCAGAAAGCCAAAAGCCAAAAGCCAAAAGCAGGGTCAAACCAGCTTTCAAAAATGTACTACGAAAAAGCAGCTGCTTCTGAAAAAGCAGCCTCCAAAAGTAGCCCCTTTGGTTGGGCTTTTGGCTTTTGGGGCCAAAAGCCAAAGCTAAAAGCCCAACCAAACACAAAAGCCAAAGCCAAAAGCCCAACCAAACACACCCTTATTCTTGTCCTCGAGGATTGCCTCCTACCTTTTGCTCATGTACATCCCTTGCTTGGCTCTAAGCCGAGTCATATAATGGATGCTTAGGCCTGATCTGGCCATTCAGTGTCCCTGTCACTCTTGCATGTACGCTCATGGATCCTGTTTCTAAAGATGAAATACCCAATGATGTTCTATCTCCATCTTGCTTTTTTTAACCATAATTTTGAGCAATCAGCCAATCACCAACATGTTCCCCCCCTAACATTTAGGGTAAATTTGCTGTAGGACATCTTTCAATGTTGGTATTTGCTGATAAACACTACTCAATGTTGTCCTAGGGCACTCTTCAATTGTGGCAATTAGCTCTTGGACACTGGCCATTAAAATAGTATTTTCAAGAAGTGGATGAGAGAGAGAAGTTGAAAGTGACCATTATGCCCCTAACTATTATATCACAACCCTTAATAGATATGTAAAAAAGTTCATAACTTTTGTATATGAAGTCGGATGAAGACAAACTTTGTATCAAAATTGTAGAGCTCACTCAGATCTACAACTTTGTAGTTGGCAAGTTTTTTGTATTTAGTGCCAAAAATTCTTTTTAAATTCTTGATTTTGAAATTCAAAATTTAGAATTTTCAAACGACCACGAATGATGATATGGTCCATACAAAGTTGCAGTTATCAACGATCTATAACTTTCTAGTTGATAAATTTTTTATCTGAAAGTCATTTAGAGTCCTAAATAATCGTTTTGTTTTCTTAGATTTCGAAATTCAAAATTTAGAAATTTCAAATGGCTTAGATCGTGTCAACGTTCGAAGTTCGTAAAAATTCTAAATTCTAAATTATGAATTTTGAAATCTAAGAAAACAAAACGAAGATTTAGAATCAAAATCTAAGAGAACAAAATGAATATTTAGAACTCTATAAATGACTTCAGATAAAAAAATTATCAACTGCATAATTATACTACAACTTTGTATAGACCACATCTGAGGTTGTTCGAAAATTCTAAATTTTGAATCTCAAAATCTAGGAATTTTAAATTTAAAAGAATTTTTTTTAGTTTTAGCACTGTAAATAATTTCAAATAAAAACCTAACTACAAAGTTGTAGATCATATTGAGCTCTACAATTTTGATATAAAGTTTATCTTTATCCGACTTCATGTAAAAGTTATGAATCTTGTTAGATAATAACAATTGAGGGTTGTGGTATAATAGTCATGCACATAATGGTCAACTTTATTTTCTCACTCTCATCCACTCCTAGAAATTATCATTTTAACAGCCATAGTGTCGAAGAGTCAATTGTTATGATTGAAGAGTGTCCTCTAGCAAAGACAACATTGTGCATGGTTGATTTGGAAGCACAGGAATGCCTGCGTCTTTGAGGGTGCCAGTCCCAACATGAATGACCTGTTGCGTGCCTTTAGCGATGAACACCACTTGTGGTGTCTTGCAGGTGCACGGAAGCTTGATGCCTTGGGTCCAGCTCTAGCGACAGGGTAGGTAGGCGGTTAGAGTGTTGGTTAGGTCTCAACCAGAGTGTGTTTTTATTGGTTAGAAAAACTTTGTTTCAGGACCCTCCTACGGCTCGGTCCGGAGTAGGGGGTATAATTGTACGGGACCGTTTTTTCCTCTCTAAATACAATGATACGCAGCTCTCCTACGCATTCGAGAAAAAAAAAGTAATGTCCATCAGCAAACATAGTTTTTAAGGCGGTAAGGCGAGGCATGGCGACCCACCCCCTTCCAGACGCCTAGGCGAGTAAGGCGCGCGGCGAGGCGACGCCATACACATACTATAACCTACTATGGAGCAGCACTAACATACCTTGTTGCTGTCAATCCTAGAGCCCATGTACCAGCAATCCTAAAGGCAGAGCATATCCAAGGAGAAGAGCATAGGCCTACAGTGGAGAGCGGGAGCGGAAGAGTTACCTGTGTGCCGCGAGCTTGCGATGTCGGGCCAGACGGGGACACAGATCGATGGAGCGGAGGGAGGAAGAATCAATTGAAGGCACGAATCGACAGAGAACCGTACGGAAGCACCAATCGGAGCCACAAATCGATGGAGAATCGGAAGGAGGAACGAATCGGTGGGGTGAATCGGCGGCGGCGGCGGCGGAGGAAGCGCAAATCGATGGAGCAGGAGCAGCTGGACAGAGGCAGCGCGCCACCACTGTGTATTCCAGGTGCTGCGCCGGCCACCCTCTTCCCATTTCCCTCTTTCCCTACCACCCTCGCCCTTTCCCCTCTCTCAATTGACGTGCTGGCCTGGGGTCATGGCCCCGCAGGGGGTGTAGGCTCGCGATTTCCCTGCGCGCGGAACTCCCCTCGACTTCCCGCGCGCTGAAACCCTGCTCCTTTTCCCGCCTGCGCGCTGCTCCTGCGCTGCGCCATCCAAGATTCCGCGCCTGCGACGCCCGCCCAGCGCAAAAGGGACGCCAAATCGCGCCTAGGCGACGACTGTGGACGCCATATCCCTCAAGGTTGTGGCGACCCCGACGCCTAGGTTTGAAAATCGCCTGGACGCCAAGGCGACGACTTAAAAACTATGCTAGCAAATACCAACATTGAACGATGCCCTGACAATTTCAGCAGTTAACATCACTGCTCATGTAGATGTCCTACAGCAAATTTACCCTAACATTTACCACTTGAAAATTTCAGCAGTTAACAGTACTGCTCATTGTAGATTTTGCATTTTGTAATTTGTGTACTACTTAATTACCTGGTTTTCGGCTTCAGAAAATAATTACCCAGCTTTCATTTTCCTCTGTAAAGGTGATGTTGTTCTAAAAGACTTAAAACTTAAGGCTGAAGCCCTGAATTCTCTCCGACTTCCAGTGACAGTGAAAGCTGGGTTTGTTGGCACCATAACATTAAAGGTACATTTCTTATTGTACCATATATGATTGTTTCTGTTTTCAGTTTTCAGTTTTGTTGTTGCATTCCTACGTCACAGTATCTAACATTGTTTAAACAGTTGCTTACTAAAGCTGTTATCATGTAGCTTGTTTCTGAGTTGCATTGTGAAAAGGGTAGTTTACTTCTTTCAGCATGCCAATATATTATCAAGAGGAACACTACTATCATATTCTTCATTAGATGTATGCACAAGGTCAATCTGGATTAGAATCACTTAAATATGCATTCCTCTAATATGCATACCACCAGCAGTCACCATTTATCTTATTTTATCCCATTGTCAGCAGTTCAGCACTTGTTGTTGTTGGCCTTTGTAGTCAAGTTTTGTTTATGGATTTTAAATGCTAATATTTGATCTCTGATAGGTCCCATGGAAGAGCCTTGGTAAAGAACCAGTTATTGTCCTTATTGATCGTCTCTTTGTTCTTGCTCATCCTGCTCCTGATGGACAGACTCTCAAGGTATTTATTTATTATTAGTATTTTAGATCGAAGTGGAAACAATATTTCTATGAATGACACTCTTTCTTCTGGTTGCTGATCATATTTTTGTATCTGACCTTTCCTTTTCAATTTCAGGAAGAAGATAGAGAAAAACTTTTTGAAGCCAAGCTTCAGCAGATTGAGGTTTGCTTTCCTGCTATCTTATCGTTGCTTATTCTTTTCTTTGACAGTCATGAGTCAAGTTTTTGATCCTATTATGATGTGAACAAGCCAATTCAAAATGACTTCGCATTTGGCCTTGTATTACTTTGAGTTGTTTTATGCGTAAGTAGGCACTTGTACTCGACATTTTTCATGTTCCGTGGTATTTTCTTTTTAGCAGTGTGCATTCTATTAAGATTGCTTTGAGTTAGCATAGGGTTGAGATACTCTTAATAAAATAATCTTTTTTTTTGAGGGATACCTTAGCACTATGTGATTGTACTGGATCAATCTACTCCATTTACTCCAGCTTTCCTTCTGTTCCATCTGAACTCGTTGATTCCCTGTTTGCCAGCAAACTAACTTCAGCTCCACTTTTATGGCCTTATCATTGAGCTAGCTTTCTCCTTTGGTTATGACCTGCTGAAGATAATCAGCGATGTGGTGATTCTTTTTCCCAGCAGTTTTATAGTCTCCTGTTGAGTTATGGTTTAATGGGGTGAAGTGGTGGCGTAGCTGCATTTCTGTCTGCTGTTATTTTTTTAGCTTTTCTCAGTTCTGGTTGACCTGTTGTCAGATTATCTATCTTTTTCTGACAAATTGTATGCACACAGCTTTAAGGCCTTTTGCCTTTGTTCTGCAGGCTGCAGAGGCAGCAACTGTTGAAGCAACAAGTAGGAACTCAAGAGGAGGACCTGTATGGTTCTTATCCTATTCTCTGAATGCTTTGTGTTTTTGCGCTTCTTTGTTACTCCCTCTGTTACATCTATAAGTCGTTTTAGTTTTGTCCTAAGTCAAACTTATCTAACATTGGCCAAGTTTATGCAAAAAGTATATATTAACTACAATACCAAATAAATGCACTATCAAGACATATTTCATGGTGGATTTAATGAAACTAATTTGATTTTGTTGATGTTCTTGCTTTTTTCTATAAACTTGGCCAAAGTTGGGGAATTCTGACTTAAAAAATCCTAAAACGACTTACATTGGAATGGAGGCAGTTTTTTTGTCCTAATTTTCTTTTTTGAACCGGAAATACAGCAGGGGGACTTGTCCTAATTTTCTTAGTGAGCCATATTCAATCAATGGGTGCCTATATAAGATAAAAAGAACTTATCAAAGAACATTCTCCTATGAATTTTAGATACCAAAGCTTTACTCTTCTTTCTCTCAACCAAAACATTGCATACAATGCACGGTCATGATCATGGCTTGACAATTATTTATTTGGATCTAGTTTATGAGCGACTAAGCTGGAGCCTGGAGCTCCTTAAGCAGAGAGATACATCAGCATGAATAGATAAACATTTGACACCAATAGCCATTTATAACTTTATGTGGCTATGAAGGTTTGGATTCTCTTGAAGCATGTTGATCCTTGGTGGGACGTGTAATTGTTTGCAAAGTGGTTGGCTTCATAATTTTTTCTAATTAGAAAGTGAGGGTGGTAAACCTCCACACTAAAATATAGTTTCATTTCTAACCACACAACATTATGTTTTGTAAATTGTGAATTTAAAAATCTCAACTGGGTGTATTAGTTTATCATAGATTCTATTCCATATCAACTGTGTTACCCTATATAATTGTTCATGTTATTCCCGGCATGTTTTAGGTACCAGGTGGAAATTCATGGTTATACAATTTGATATCTACAATTATTGGTAATCTTAAAGTCACCATCAGTAATGTACACATCAGATATGATGATTCTGTCAGGTTTGTTAAATCACTCGCATATCTGTTTTAATTTCTCTCTTTTCCTGTATTCATTTTGTAACATTTTCTTTGATTTTTCCCTAGCAATTCTGGGCACCCATTCGCGTCTGGTTTCACATTATCAAAACTTGCAGCCGTTACGGTGGATGAGGATGGTAATGAAACATTTGATGCAGGTGTAGCCCTAGATAAGCTGCGGAAGGTTAGAACATATTCATGTTTTGTTACTATTACCCATTGATGTCAGAAGCATCACTTCTTTTTTGGGTATTGTCTATTGACGGGATTTGACATCGAAATCCATGTCTGTCCCCTAGCTACATAGCATAGAAGTAGTTATGGAACTAGTAATCAGTATCCCATCTGCTCGACATTGGTACGTTTTATAGTATCTACTCCCTACGTTTTATACTGAACATAATGACAATGCAAGTTGATCTCTATGGTGACTGAAATTCTTCTATACATCCTTGTATACTTCTATTCAAATTATGTATCGCTCTGGTGAATGTTGGAACAAGATCTAGTTGGTTTTCACTATCATTTGGTTTTATGCTCCTGAACCATTTGCTTTGTTTTTTCCCTGGATGGTTTGTTACTGCAATACATGAGGCTAACAAGCGGTACTATTATTTTCTTAGGTTGTTTTGACTTTTGACATACTGTATCACAGCATTGATCAATTTTGATTATAAGTTGTAACATTCCTCTTTGATGATCTGCTTTTGTTTTATTATTGTTATAATCCAGATGATTATTCTGTTATGTTAACTATTTTTCATTCTTGTTGTTGTCATTGTTTAGTCTGTTGAACTGCATAGGCTGGCCATCTACCATGACTCGGGCAGTAATCCTTGGAAGCTTGATAAAAAATGGGAAGCTCTCAATCCTACTGAATGGAGTGAGGTTATTCTCCTGTCAGTCACAGCACCTTTGTTTTTGTACCTGTTTGGTACTTATTCTTGGATGATCTGTAACAGATATTTCAAGATGGCATTGATGATCGCTCTGGAAATTCCATCTGGGCAGTAAACCGGAACTACCTGGTCTCGCCTATAAATGGAACCCTTAAATATAAACGACTTGGGAAGAATGAAAGAGGGGATCCAGATACCCCATTGGAGAAAGCCTCACTTGTCCTCAGTGATGTTTCTTTAACTGTAACTGAGGTACCCCATTGCTCTACTTCTTTAGTAGGTTCAGTTATTGTGTTCACACACACTTACTTCTCTTTGCAATTCTATATGCCAGGCACAGTATTATGATGGCATCAAACTGTTGGAAACATTTTCGAGGTTTAGAACACGTGTTGATGTGTCTCATTTACGGCCTGTTGTACCAGTAAAGGAGGATCGTCGTGCTTGGTGGCGTTATGCTGTGCTGGCTGGTCTGCGACAAAAGAAACTATGGTAATACTTACTCCCTCCAGTTCCAAATTATAAAGTCATTGCAACTTTCTTGCAGAGTCAAAGCATCTCAAGTTTGACAAAATTATAGAGAGAATTACAAAGATTTATGACACCAAATACGTATACTATGAAAATATAATTAATGAAGAATCTAATGATACTTATTTGGTGTCATAAATGTTATTATTTTATTATATAAATTTGGTCAAACTTGAGATGTTTTGACTCTCCAAGAAAGTTGGAATGACTTATAATTTGGGATGGAGGGAGTATCTTTCTTAATTCTGTCTTATTTTTTCATTGTTATGAGGAATGGTTAATCTTGACTTTCGTAACCCTTTGTGGGCCCTCGATCTCCCTGCACAGGTGAGCAGCTTGCTCACCAACACACTCACAAACTCACACGGCTAGAGGTTGAAGAAGGGGTGAGAACAGAGAGCACACAGCACAGCGCGAGCACAACACTGAACTCTGAAACTTTGCTGCTCTGAACTGATTTGGTTCATTGCTATGGTGTAGTATATATACAACTACTAGTACCTCTACCAGGTACACTAAGGTGTGGTGAGTACACTAACTACCTACTCTAAGGTATACTAGTACTACATGGCTGATGTAAGCCCACCTCTAAGTCATGGCTGAAGTAAGCCACTACAAGGTTGGCCTATTGCCATACCTCTACATGTACTAGAGAAGGACAGCAAGAGTTGACCAAAATTGCCAACACCTGCTGCGCAGGAACAGAGAGGGAGAGCAGTAGATTACAATTCACACCCTTTTTAATGATGATTTTCTCCATCTTCATATTGTCTGTTCTATCACAAGAGAATGTACAATGAGCGTATCATGTTTCAAGCAGTATCCTTATCAGCCTCAGCATCTTGTTGCTGCTACCTTGCTAACCCTCTTTGTGTTACGGAGTCCCTAGCAGCTTTGCTGAGTCAGCTCTAGACCCAGATGAGCAATCTTTAGACTTATTTGAGTCAGCTGTAGGCATTTTATGTTGGGTGTACTGATTTTGATGCTACACTGAGCCAGTTGTTGTCCTTCTTGGGCCCTTGACTGTAGGGCCTCTTTTCGCATGATGCGTTTCAGCTCGCATTGCTGATGATGCTTTTGTTCATAAGATTATGGATTAAGCTACATGGTTTGCTCATTATGCGACTCCTTCCGCTCCATAGTTTACTGTTGTGGACGTATCTATGTTTCCATGGATCGTTGATATGAATTTATTTTCCTACTTGATGATTGTGTAAGATCGTCAGCCCAGATCTCTCTTTTGTCCTGGTAGAGTTCCTAGTACTCCAATTGTTTGAAATTCCTCCTTCCATTCTATACTACTATATTCTTTCACCTCCCTAGGGTCCTATGCCACCTTCGCACAATACCACCTGGCACCACCATTTCGAGTTAGACCTAGTTAGCAGCCAGAATAGACATGGATTCATGGCTTAAGGTGTGAGCTTCTGTGTTGTATGTGTATTTGCTTTGCGGATAATTCTTTGCTGGACTATGAATGCTCTTCCTAGTTTCTTAAAGCAGAAGCTGAGAGAAAAACTTAAGTAGGCAAAAGAGGAAAACAAACCACATATGAGCAGGTTGAATGGTTGCTCAGTCCCATGTCACGACACTAGAGGTGGCTTGTTTAGTTTTTTCCCATTGGTGTCCGCAGTTCTGGATGACTTCCCGATTAGGATAGGACTACATCAAGGGTCAGCTTTGAGCCCTTATTTGTTTGCTTTAGTGATGGATGAGGTCACAAGGGACATATAAGGGGACATCCCTTGGTGTATGCTTTTCGCGGACGATGTAGTGCTAGTTGATGAAAGCCGGACAGGAGTGAACCAGAAACTGGAGTTATGGTGGGAGACTTTGGAGTCCAAAGGTTTTAGACTCAGTAGAACTAAAACTGAGTATATGAGATGTGACTTCGGCACTACTACTCGGGAGGAGGAAGATGTTAGTTTGGAAGGTCAAGTAGTGCTTAGGAAGGATACCTTTCGATATTTAGGATCAATGCTACAGAGGGACGGGGATATTGATGAAGATGTTAGCCATAGAATCAAAGCAGGGTGGATGAAGTGGCGGCAAGCGTCTGGTGTCCTATGTGACAAAAGGGTACCACAGAAGCTAAAAGGCAAGTTTTATAGGACGGCGATTAGACCTGCTATGTTGTATGATGCAGAATGTTGGCCTACGAAAAGACGACATGTTCAACAGCTAAGTGTCGCGGAAATGCGTATGTTGCGTTGGATTTGCGATCATACAAGAAGGGATCGAGTTCGGAACGATGATATACGTGAGAGATTAGGGGTAGCGCCAATTGAAGAAAAGCTTGTCCAACACCGGTTGAGATGGTTTGGACATGTGCAATGGAGACCTCCAGATGCACTGGTGCGTAGCGGAATCCTAAGTCAGAATAGTAACGTGAAGAGAGGCAGAGGAAGACCGAAGTTGACTTGGGTAGAGGCAATAAAAGGAGATTTGAAAGGATGGAATATACCCAAAGACTTAGCCTTAGATAGGAGTGCTTGGAAGACAGCTATTCACGTGCCTGAACCTTGATTGCTCTGATGGGTTTCAACTCTAGCCTACCCCAACTTGTTTGGGACTTAAAGGCTTTGTTGTTGTTGTTGTTGTTGTTGTTGTGTCCGCAGTTCTGGCAGGTCACCGTCAGTTCCCACCCTCCCCCCAACCGCGGGACAAGCCGTGGCTCTCCATCATCAGGTGGTCACCAAGCTGATCGCCTCCCCCTCCACTGCTGTTGGGAAATGAAGGTGTGCTGGGTCATCCCCGCTAGTGGATGACTCCAAGATGCTGGTCACCACCCTCTACCCCACTTGGTTGTCGGCTCGCTGGTTGCCTCCAACTCTGCCACCGCGGGAACTAGTAATAACCCTCCCCCATCGGTTGTTGCCCTCAACACCTTTGCAAGTAAGACTGTGCAGGGAGGTGAGGTGGTCTCCTTGATCTATGCAGCATGGATACGGATACACATAAGTCTTATCAGATCGTATATTCGAGGCTAGTAGTAAAACCACCTATTAGACGACTAATTGCGATTAGTCGTTGATCAGGGTCGATTAGTCGGTCCTAGTCGGCACGGGAGAGGTCGGTGCAGGTAGAGCTGCCGAGGCCCCAACAGGGGAGAGGCGGGCAGAGGTGGAGGCGCAGGTGGAGCTGTGGACGCTGGTGAGGGAGAGATAGGCAGAACTGCATGCAGCCGGGCATGGGTGGAGGTGGTGCCTGGGTGAAGGCAGGACCACATGAGCTGCAGGTGTCGGTGAGGGAGAGACGGGTGGGCCAGACAGGTGTGGGCGGAGGCGAAGGTGCGTCCGCACGGGCGGAGGTTGAGGCGGTTGAAGCGGGAGACTGAAAAAAAGTAGCACGCTGCGACTGCTGCTCCTCCACTCCTCTTCACTACATGCATATATAATATAAACCAAATGGGCTAGCTAAGGGTCGGGCAAATGCTTCCCACCATACAAATTTGTTGGGCTGGCTCAACTAGTCGTCCAGATGTCCTTATCGGACAACTAATCATGATTACTCATCCATTAGTTGGATGACTAGGTTTCTTGTCGAGGTAATCGTATCGTGGACCCTTATCGAGTCCTGTTGCGATAATGACGACTATTCACGACTAATTGCGATTAATCGTCGGATCTTTAAACACCAACGCGAATATGACAATTCTCCAAAAAAACCTAATATGCAGTCACACGGATACATTTTACTATTTTTTAAAAAAATAAATAGATAACAATATACATATTGAAATTGTGAAAGTAGTTTGTAATAGCAATTGCTGGCCAAAGCAGGACCGGAAGCAACTCCAATTTGTCCGTTATCTAAGTCCACAAGACCAGGAACCAAATATGAATGAATGTATTAGTAAGGCTTGAGTAATCATTAATTGGTAGTTCAGTACATACATAATACTATGATGATAGTATGATTATACATTACCTTCTAGTTTTCAGGAGTAAAGGACAACTTAGGTTCTATTACAACACAGCAGGTCTCAAATTTTCAAATACAGCAGTCTCAGATTTAGGAAATTAACAGAAGGCATTAAGGCTTGGATCAAGTTTCTTCTTCCTCATTTATTTCATTCTCATCCACAACATCAAGGCACAGATCATCCAAACCAAACGATGGCTTGCAATTCAGGCTCATCAAGAGAGAGGTCAACCACATATTTGGAGATGCCATCTATTGTGTACAGGCAAGGCATGGACAGGCACTAATCAGGAAGGGGAAGTGGGGAACAGGGAAAATCAAGCAACAAGAACTGCAGAAATAGAGTAGATCGAGAATGGGAAAGTCCGGAAGGGGATGAACTCACGTGAGGTCGATGGGTTCACGATGAATCACCAACAACATTGTTGCTGGGGGCTTGTGGGGGGTGTTGGGAGAAGGATAAGGGGCGCACTCACTTGTTGCTGGGCTAGGCCGTATCCAATAGGCGCGATATGTATCGGCCCACATACTGAATGTTGAAACTGAGCACAAATTGGATACTCGAAGGATACGTATCGGTGGCTAGGTGGCTAGTTGGACCATGTTTTGGAGTACATTAGGTTGGGAGATGGCTTTTCAATTATAGTTGCATGTCTGGTATTACATACCTATGGGTTTATGGGTTCGCTAGAGCATAACCATACCCGTACCCACGAACCCAATGGGTATGGATTTTTGCCCATTAACACACGCATGGGTAAGTAAATTAGCCCTAACGGGGTAGAAACCCATTGGGTATGGATTTTTGCCCATTAACACTCCCATGGGTAAGGAAATTAGCCCTAACGGGGTAGAAACCCATTGGGTTTCGGGTCGCTGTTACCCATTGCCATCCGAGATAATTGGACTTCTGCCATCCCGCAAAAGGGATTCGCCAGATTGCCATTATCAAACTAGGTACCTTTGCTGAAATGCCATTCTTCTCATTTCTTCCAAAATTATGTCATTTTTTATTTCCATCAACTTTTTCATTACCGTTTTGCCCCTGCCTCCAAAAACCTTATCCTTTGATCCCTTAGACGGCCAAGTCGTCGCTTGCGCATAGCAAATCCACACGTTTGCTTGCTTTCTCGAGCTGGCGATGTCATGGTGGATTTGTTGCACGAAATGGCGTCCAGACTTGAGAGCGGCAGCGACTGCAGCCCTGTAGGTCTAGTCTGTGGTCCGACTGTGATGCCGTCAGACTTGCTGCGCCCTGCAGACAGAACTCTGAACGGCAATTCAGCACTTAACTCGCTCAGCGCTGTCATCTAGTTGGGACGTTTCGGTGGATAAATCACAAACACGAATTTCAAAATGCAGAAGACGATTGAGTACACAAGAAAACTCGTACCTTTCAAGAATAATTTCTCAATTCTCTCAGCAACAGCATCACAAAGCATTTTGCATAATGTGACCGATGAAACTAAGGGTGTTACAGATAAAGATCAGGCTCTTCTTTCCTCAAGTGGCTGGAAATTCCTCAGTTCTCACACCACATATTGCTGCAAGGCAGGCACATTGAGAGGTAAATTCACAAGAAAAGATGCACCCTGCCGGAACAAAAAAAAAATTGCGATAACACCATTTCACTTTGCCGGCGGCCCCGGCTACGTGCTGATCCGCTCCTTCTTGTACTTGACGAACAGCGCGGCGGCTGCGGCGATGTTGTTCGCCTTCAGGAACAGGCATGGCCGGTTGCCCCCAATGCCAGCCCGCCGCGCCGCCGTCCCAACGCCAGCCCACCACGCCGCTGTCCCAACGCTCGCCTGCCGCGCCGCCGCCGCTCACGCCAGCTCGCTGCGCCGCACGCGCACGACAGCCCACCGTCCCAACGGCCGCCCGCCACGCCGCACCCACACGCCAGGCCGCGCCACCGCCAACGCCAGACCGCAGCCACTGCTCCTGCACAGGCGGCCGCATGCCGGCGCCCTACCATCCTGCGCCTGCTGGTGTGCGTGCAGCGTGCGCGTGTGAGTGAGCAGGAAGAGAAGGAAGGGATAAGATTTTGAGTTTGGAGGCAGGGGCAAAACGGGAATGAAAAAGTTGATCGAATAAAACATGATATAATTTTGGAAGAAATGAGAAGAATGGCATTTCAGCAAGGGTACCTAGTTTGATAATGGCAATCTGGCGAATCCCTTTTGCGGGATGGCAAATGAGCGAAGCCCAAGTTTGATGATGGCAGTATCTCTTGCCATCCCTACTCGCGTGCCTGGCAATGCTAGCGAGCATGGTGAAGGAGGCAAGGAGCATGGGCCGGCGTGGTCTGGGCTTGGACAAGATTCACTTGTTGTGTTGCGCTTTTGACTCTGATTCAAAGCTCCATTTTTCTTTAAATGTTCACCAGCTCTGGATTCTGATTATCCAAGGCCATATATGTTCATGGAGGCCACTAAATCATAGAGCTAGGGCACCCAAATTCATTTTATTCGGTGCTAGATTAAGTTCCTCCTGAATGGGATTGCTGAGCTAGTCTAAAATCGAGCCATGGAGAGATCAAATCTCACTAGAATCATAGCCTAAAATTGCATCAGTTGTTGAAAAATGTCACATGTATAAACGGATTGCTAACAAGAACACAGAAAAGGGGATCAATTATTTTTCTCAGATTCTTCATTAATCTCATCTGGGCTCCCTCAACTGGTGAATCCCCAGCTCCTCCATGTCAAACACTCAAACTTCCTATCGGCGACCTTCTGCGAGATGCCATGAAACCTCGCGCACCTTATTCTCCACTCTCTTGTGGCCTTTAGCACTATCATCGCCACACTTAAATCGTCTCCTGCCGCTGCTTTTCTCACCTGGCACAGCTCCAGTCGCTACTAGCCACCGCTAGCCCTGCAAAACGAATCTACGCCACTGCCTTAGCTGTGTTTGCGCCCAGCGATCGAGTAGTTGCAGCCATGGCCCGTCTCCTCTGCTATGTGTGGCTGACTCAGAATGGGTTACCCAATTACCCACAAGTAGAACCCAAACTGACCCAAAAAATTAATGGGTCGGCTCTAAATGGTACATACACTATTTTCTATTTTTGGGTATTGGGTAGTTGGGTCAAACCAACAAAAACTGCATCTCTAATCTTAATCCTTATTCTGCATGATTTGATCGATATATATGTTGAATATTGCGCAACTACTTAGTCAAACTATGCTTATCATTTCAAATGCTTGTTAGTGATGTTTATTTACCATTTTCTTTTCAGCTATTGGTTCTCATGGGAGAGAACTAGGCGCCTCTGCCAGCTTCGACGCCGTTATGTTCAATTGTATGCCACCCTTTTGCAACAAGCACCAAAAGTTGATATTTCTGAAATTCGAGAGATAGAGAAAATTCTAGACATGAAGGTCATAATACTTTGGAGGTGCGTTACTGCAATATGTCCTAGGGTTGCATTGTTTTCTTTTGTCTTTATTTGGGTGCTCTTCATCTTTTATTGTATTTTTCCATACTTCCAGGTTGCTGGCTCATGCTAAGGTTGAAACAGTGAAATCAAAGGAGACGCTACATAGAAAAGGGGCCCCAAAGAAAAGATGGTGGCCTTTTGGATGGTTCGTAAACTTATTGATCACAATCACAAACGATGCTAATTTTTTTATGAAGTCCTAATTTCTAGGTACTGGATATTATTAAAAACTAGAATCAATATTGCATTTGTTAATTGGTTGGATGATAATTTCACAAGCCAAAAGTTTGTTGATTGGAGGATACTGATATGCTTTAAATTGAATTTACTTTATCAAATGAATGAACTTTTCAGAGTTCCATTTATGCTTCTTTCTATCCTACCTAAGTCCCTTTCTTTTCTTTGGTTGAAGGAACACGACTGGTTTACCTTCTGAAGAAGCTACACACCCAGAACCACAGTTAGATGAAGAGGAGCAACTGACTAAAGAAGAGTGGCAGGCTATTAATAAGCTGTTGAGTTACCAACCAGATGAAGATCTGTCTTTCCCCCTCGAGAAGGTTTCCCCAAATGCGATTCGATTTATGATGGATGTATCCATTGGCCAGGCTGGTGCAAGGATCATCAATATTGATGGAACTGAGGTTTTATGTGGTAGATTTGAGCAGCTTCAGGTTGCCACTAAGTTGTATCCCAAGAGCACAAGCTGTGATGTAACTTTGAAATATTGTGGTCTATCTTCTCCAGAAGGTTCTCTTGCTCAGGTAAGTGAATATGATGGATTTATTAATTTATGGATTTGAAGTTGTATGCCACTCTGTTTTGATCTGAAATATGCTGGTCCATATGAGCCATCTTTTTCTGTACTACAATATGAAAACCACAAGTTAGTATGCTCAGGCTAACCTTATCCATGTGATAAGCTGCATTTAACAGACCATGTTGGTCTTGTTTCCTGCCTTCCTCATCCCTCAAACAATTAATAACACTAATACCACCAATGTTTCCCTAATTGCAATCATGTCACCTAATGAAAAATCTTCATTGCTTGTTCATGGATGTAATTTTAAAACATGACTATCAGTTTGTTTGATGGGAAAACCAGAGCTGGTAATACTGTTTCACAATTGGAGCATTGAGTAACTAGACCATTCTAATATGGGAAATTGTAGTTGAACCAGTTAGTTTCTAATAAAGGGCGTACCCAGTGCAGAGAGCTCCCGCTCTGTGCGGGGTCTGGGGAAGGGTGTCAGTGGCAAGCCTTACCCTCGCTTGTGCAATGCGAGGAGACCGCGACTCGAA
Organism: Miscanthus floridulus; assembly: GCF_019320115.1. Lineage (NCBI taxonomy): Eukaryota > Viridiplantae > Streptophyta > Magnoliopsida > Poales > Poaceae > Miscanthus > Miscanthus floridulus. The sequence goes on along the minus strand of NC_089586.1, from coordinate 64,950,391 downwards.
CCCTGAACCTTCCGGTCACAGGTGGTAAGACTCTACCGCTTGCACCAGGCCCGCCCTTCAGTTAGTTTCTAATAAACCATTTAAAAAGAGCCAGGGCCTGAAACCATCGAAACCAAAATTATTTATATTTTTTATGAAAATGAGTTACTATGCCCCCATATTGAGGTTCCAGGGTCCAAACCAATCCATGTTACCATTCTACTGGTGGTGGTTGTGTTAGATGCAAGGGATCGTTTGATTCATGGCCACCTTTACCACGATTAACCTTAAGCACATGCAGCTTACTAGATCATTTGTGGCAGCCAAAATGGTTGCCATGACTGTATGTCATTTATATGGTGCATGGAAAATGTTAGTTTGCATGCCATTCTATATTTTTCTTGTGGCTTTCATTTTTTTATCAGTAACTCCTTTTGGTCCTTATTTGCAGAGTGTCGTCAGTGAGGGGAAGAGTAATGCTCTTGATATTAGTTTTGTGCGAGCACCAATTGGTATGGACCTTGATTGGCAGCTCATGGCAAAGATATCACCATGCCATGTTACGGTACTTATCTAAGCTTGCGTGTTTCTAGTACTTTATTATGTGGAGGCAATTGCATGTTTCTTATTTTTCATTCTTTGAGTTGGTTTATTCTTGAAGGTTATTGTTTTAATCTCCCCACCAACGTTTTCTGTTGACAATATCAATTATTTTGTATTCTTTAATCTTTATTCTAGTTTAGTGCCAGTAGTTGCCCCAGAAAATATCTATTGAGAAAAAAATCAAGCATTTTTTATTTAAGTTTTATGGATGCGAGAACACAGAGGTATCTCCAAAAGCATTAGTTAATGGCCCTGCACTACTCCCTCCAGTCACATATAAGTATCATTTTGGACAGCAATGCAGACACCATGACACTGTTTTGTCAGTTAATTAATAGTATAACACATATGCAAAATATAGCAAAGCTATAATATTTTGAAACTGTTTTTGAAGATGATGAATCTAGCCAAGCTATTTTCATTTCTTTTGGAGTATTCAAACTTTCAAAGAGATAAGAATTATCAAAGTTTAAACTTGTTAACTGAATACATCCTGTAACAACACTTATTTGTGACTGGAGATCACTTTGCAAACGAATTAAAGTTTGGTGAATTTATGCCCTAAACTGGGAACACAACTCAAAATTCTCAATTCTAATGTTTACTGGGTTCGAGTCACGGTCTCCCCACATTGCACAGGCGAGGGTAAGGCTTGCCACTAACACCCTTCCCCAGACCCCGCACAGAGCGGGAGCTCTCTGTACTGGGTACACACTAATGTTTACTGGGTTGGATTGCAAGTAGAGGAAGAGATAGGAGCTGGAGAGGGAATTCTGAAACCTGGTCCAGTTCTTAAGCAACTATCTCAGCTTTCACTGCATATAGTCATACATATTTATTGTTGGTTTTTAGAACCGACCTTAGTAGTGGTGTTACTAGCAAAATTCAACTTGACTACTTCCTGTCAGGCTCAGACAGCAAGGAAATAAGACAGCCGACATTGCCTACTTACTGACAAGAAAGGGAAACTGACCTATATGTCGCCTATTAGAGCATCTCCAAGAGTTCCTAATATTTTCTTCCCAAAACCATAGAGTTTTCTAACTCGCCAAAAAGTATTGGGAGGAATACATAAGATTATCTCCAACAGTTTCCAATAATTCACTCTTAAAATATAGAAGACAATTTTACATCAGGAATCCTATACTATTTCTAAATTATCCTAACCATTTTTATACATTGTTTCTCTCTTGTACATTTTCATCAGGAACCCTTTCCTACTCTTTATTCTTTTCCCCGCCCTTCCACCTTTAGATTGGCCGAAGGATACGCACGTTTACGCGTGACCTGGAGTCCGCACATCTTTACGCGCAAAGGGTGATTTTTTCCCAAGCGCCAAAAGATTGGGAGGTGGGATTGGGAGTTGTTGGAGATGATTTTTTTCCTATCCTCCTAAAAATCCTGGATTGGGAGAGTGTTTTGGATACTCTTGGAGATGCTCTTAGTTTAATTACTACTGAGGGCCTGTATGGAATAGATTCTTGGCCGATTCTGGTAAACAAAAGCGGACTGAGGCCTCGAAACGGCCCCTCGTACCCGTTTCCTTCCCCCGCTGATTCTCTTCACAACCCATTTACACATGTAAGGAGATTCTCTTCACAGCCCCCCTGTCCGCAGCTTTTGCTCGTTGCTAGTCTGCTTTTTCTCCGGCTCCGCTACCTGACTGCTCCTTCCTCCTCGTCCTTCGACTGATGCTGCTATACCTTCTTCGCCCTGCCGCTCCTCTTCCTCTCAGCGCTCCTCTATCCCACCGTGCCTCCATGCGCCACCGTCGTCTCGTCCTCCTTCGCTGCCGAGGTCCTCCCCACGGTCCTTCGTTGGCCCCGCCGCCTCCTCGCTCTGGCCCCTCGTCGCCTAAGCAAGGAGGCTGCAATGACCGAGATTTGGCAAGTGCAACTGAGGATCGGGCGAGGGGACACCAGCGGTGGCGGCGGCACTGGGAGGCGTGGCTGCTTCGCCGTGCCTGAGCAAGAAGGCAGCAGCGCCTGCTACCGGTGAGGGGACGCCGCGCCTCCACGGTTTTTCTCCCCTAGAATCGGCATAATAGACAGTAAGCTTTTCATTCCCATGATTCTTATGAAACCTAGCTGTGGTAGAAAGCCAGCTTTGATTCGAAGCGAGGTTGAGAGAAGTTGGTCCAAACAGGGCCTAATACCAAATAGCTAAGCACAATACACAACTATTATACTAACGTTGTCCCACTAGTCCTTGTTTTTGAGGCTGATCTTGACCATTCCAATCCTTGCACTAAGCCCATGGAAACAAACTCACCCTAATGCCTTCGTTAGAATGTCTGTGATTGATGCTGACGGAATCAGCAAAGATGCTACCATTCTCTGAGTACTCACGGATGAATTGATACCAAATGTCGATATGCTTGCTTCATTCATGGAAGACCGATTCTTGCTTCATTCATGTATTATAACGAACGTGCGATAGCATCTCAAGATTTCTCATTTTTTTGTGCGCCTAGCAACAATAATGAAGTCTAGAAACAAGAAATCAAGAAAGTATCCAAACAATCCATGTACCTATTTATGTGTAGCTTATTATAACTTAGCCAATATGGAAACTTTCTTTGTTGTCATTTTTGTAAAGCTCACTTATTGGTCTTGTACTCATCATTAGGTTCTGAAGGAGAGTTATGAACGATTTATGGAGTTCATTAAGCGAAGCAACGCCGTTAGTCCGACAGTAACTATGGAAACAGCAACTGCTCTACAGGTACATTTATCTTTTTTTTTGGGGTCATATAACCCAAATATTTGGTATCTAGTTGAATTTATTCACATTCTATTTGTTGTCCATACTGAGCTGGAGCTTTAATAATTTATCTAATCTTCTGAACTGCAGTTGAAGTTGGAGCAGGTCACACGCAGGGCTCAGGAGCAGCTTCAGCTGGTGTTAGAGGAACAAAGCAGGTATATGTGCTTCTGGGTTCGAGTACTTTTACTCTAATCCATGACCTTTTGTTAAAGCAGGAAGTATGCTGAATAACATTTGCATTTCATTCTTATCATAAGTGTCAATGTTTCATAGATGAATCTGTGATAAGTGTGGTTTTTGTCCTCCGATGCCTGAATTTTTATTTTTTTTTAAATTTTTTTTTGACTAGGTTCCTCATATTATTCAAGACTATTTTTCTTGCATCTGATATGTTTTCATGTCAACATTTCCTATTGTATGCTTCAATCCGTTGCCATTATGTGTTTGTTTTGGCTGTCACAGTTTGATGTTCTTTTTCTAGATTTGGACTTGATATTGATCTGGATGCACCAAAAGTTAGGATTCCCTTGACTGCTAATCAACCTTCGCTGGTCAATGAGTACTTTGTTCTTGATTTTGGCCATTTTACATTGCATACAAGAGTAAGTTCTTGGCCCTCGAGTATGTCATACTGTTGAGCTAGTTGTTACTAACTGTTTTTTCAACTACAGGATGGTAGGCATGATGAAGAAAGACAGAGTCTGTATTCAGGCTTTTATATTACTGGGAGGGATATGGCTGCTTTCCTTATTTGTGATTTAGCTCAGGACATATACTCAATACCTGAAAGTTTAGATCAAGATACCCTCCTTGGTCATACCTCTGATGATAATCAGTTCAGTTCTCTTCTTGATCGCTGTGGAATGTCAGTGATAATTGAGCAGGTAATTAAGGCGACCCTTTTGCATTACATATTTTAACTGTTGAAATATATAAATCTATGAAGTTAGTTTTCTTACCAAATTACCTTTTTGGCTTAATGAAATATGGCAGCTATTATTGACTGATATTTATGAGCTCAACTTGTTAAACAGACTGGGTATTGTATTATTCAGCAATGCTGAACTGTTGTTTAGAACTGCTTGCTGCCTGATTCAACTGTTTTACTGGAATTTGTCAGCCTCTTATATTGTTTAGATGAGCCCCATCCAACAAATGAAGATTTACAGTAGTGGTAATTTGTCTCAGATAACTGAAACTGAGATGCTCATGCCATTGCTACCTAATATTGCGCATATTATATTGCTTATTATGCATCAACACTCTCCTTTAATTGTCTGAAAATATCTTGACAAAATACATCTTCATAAGTGCCCTATTTACTTTTGATTTGCATGTATGAGTTAGCTGACATAGTTGGCCTTATAGGAGATACATAGGGAATTTGCCATTTTTGCATTTGGTGCAAAATTTGCATGTACAAAGGACCACTACTGTTGGGCTTATATGATATAAGTATGAACAATTTTTGCATTGTTATCTTGAAGTGCTCTTTTATTTTTACATGCCCTATCTTCTTTTTGTTTGTTCTTATTTACGAATGTTAAACATCTTTGGTTGTTCATACTTTTTTTGAAGGGTTTTGGTTGTTCATACTGATTGGGTACATAGGGGAGAAAATCTGTCTAATATAACGAATAGAATTTACTCTACACTATTTTTTTTCCATTGAAATGCATGAAAAATATTGACTTTTTTTTGTGTGATGACATGAAGATCAAAGTTCCACATCCGAATTATCCATCAACTCGTGTTTCTTTTCAAGTACCCAATCTGGACATTCACTTCTCACCAAAAAGGTACTGCAAGGTAGTTGAACTGCTTGGTGTGCTTTCCCACATGACGGGAAGCAATAATGAACATTCAAATAACCACGAAAGTGGTAGCTTGGCACCTTGGTATCCTGCTGATCTAGCTGGTGAGGCTAGAACTTTGGTTTGGAGGGTATGAAGTTACACTTTCGTTCTGATTGAATTTTCTATTCAACCATATTGTATCATGCCATGCATCTGTTCAATTTGCTAATACAATATTTATATGTTTTATTTTCGGTTCAAGGGCATTGGCTATTCGCAAGCTAAATGGCATACTTGCTATGTTGTATTATCTGGGATGTATCTATATATTTTGGAGTCAGAGTTCTCCCCAAATTACCAAAGGTGTTGTAGGTATGCACTATAGTTTCCTAATTCTCCTCAGAATAAAGAAAATATATTTAATCTTGTCAAAGTGAGATGAGCATTACAATGGCCAAAAAACTCAATTTTCCTTCTTTAGTTTAACATCTCTGAATTTACTAAAACAACTCAATTTTCATGAAGAGTGTAGCAGTCCGTATGTGAGTTTCATTAGCTTTAAATAAACTTTGTATTCTCCAATAACACTTATGTATTAGACTATTAGTGTTAGTTTACTAGTTGAGTAGAGATTTTAAAGAAATTGTTCTGTTATAGAAATAGATGGAAATTAGGATTATCTATAGGTTTGTTAAGTTTTTTTTATGTCATTTATGCTTTTGATATTTGGTTTTGCAGCATGGCTAGTCGCCAAGTATTTGAGGTGCCACCAACTAGTGTTGGCGGATCTCTTTACAGTATTGGTGTGTGTTCTAGAGGTGGAGACACACATAAGGTAAGTGATTGGGTCCTATTTGGACTTTATGGTGATATTTAAGGTCTCTGCTGGAAATTCTGAAATTGAAAGTTCGTAAGCTGATTCGCTAATTGTTTGTGGAGCAATGTTTCCAATCTAGAGCCCACTTGGAGAGCCGATTAGGCATGGAAATTAGATGTGTTTATAATTTACCTAAATAAGCAGGGGACCAAATGTTCATAGATTCTTGACATAATGTTGTAGTCCCTCTGATTCCAAATGCAATGATTGTGTCTTCAACACTGCTGCCCTGACTGTTTCCTTGGTGGTGAGGACAGTAAAAGAGGAGGGAGCCCTATGGTGTTCGGCTGGGGCTCAGGGCCTCTGGGATGTTTTATTGGTTATTTTTCTTTTCTTGCTGGTCGTTTTCTTTGTTTGAAAGTGGCAGGCTTGCTCATTGTGATCAGTGCAAGGTTGGGTTTGGTATGTGTTGTGTGTGGTGTCTTGGTTTTGTACATTTTTACTCTTCTTCTTTATGATGAAATGACACTCGGTTTTCATGCGTAGTTTGAGAAAAAAACTGTAAGTTGTGTAGGATATTGATACAGTCTACAATGCCAATGCGTCAAGACACTTTGACATGTAATTTTTGTAATGTATTACTATTATAAATAGATAAAATTGATATTATGAAATTATTTTTCTGTGATGGATCTAGTAACATCAACCATATATGCCTGACACTTTGACACAGTCGACCTATGTAGCTTTCCGCCACCGTTTCAATCAAATCACATCTTTCATGTTAATCTTAGAACCTGATATTTGTTTGCAGGCAGATTAATGCCTTTGGCATGGTCTAATGTTATATATAGTTCATTCATGACCACATCAGCCCTATAAATATTGGAAGTGATTAGAAAAAAAATAAACATTTTCTTAAATAGAATGGAATCAGGAAGGTCATGCTAACTAAAGTCTTTGCTATGTATCATGTAACATCATAAAAAACAAACGGCTTCGTCAGTTTGTTTTTTGCTAGCATGCACTATTAAGCGTCTTAAACATGTGTGAAATATTAAGGCATCTTCTCATACTCCTCACTTTTATTACTTCTGCTCAACACTTCGTTTCCCCCTTTTAACCTCTATTTACTATTAATGTATTATACAATATTTATACATAGTATGTTAAATATGAGTCTGTTTTGGAACGCCATTCTTTATTAGAGATTAACAACAGGATTTTGCCCCCATTCAGTTATCGTTTTCTCTAAGCATTATTCCATATGCAGGCACTAGAACTGACCAGCACACTGGTAATTGAATTTCGTAATGAAATCGAGAAGGCTATGTGGATGAAAGCACTTGTCCAGGCGACATATCAAGCTTCTGTATGCCTTTCTTTACATACAAATACTTAACATATGACCATAGCTTGTAATGGTTTGTCTTATGTCTCGTGCCTTCCTTGCTTTTTGTAGGCCCCTCCTGATGTGAACATATTAGGAGACCCTGTCAGCCATCCCCCAGAATCAAGTACACCACGACTTAATAGCTTGGGATCAGTGGATCTTGTTGTGAATGGCTCTGTTATTGAAACTAAACTTTCACTGTATGGAAAGGTAAAGTATTACGTGAAATTTTGGTAATTTTTCTCAAATGAGACCTGGATGCATTATGCACCGGGTTTGTGTATATTCAAGAAGCAACTGACTGCCATATTGATTACTTTGTTTCCCCCTTTATCTCACTATTATAGCTGGACAGAAAGAACAATGATCCACAAGAGATTCTAATGCTAGAGCTCCTTGGGAATGGAGGCAAGGTAATTGTTCCAATCTTACTTGAAGTAACATGAATAATAAAGAGTATTTCACTGTGGATGCTTAAACTTTTCATGGATTCTCGTCCAGTGTTATCAGATTGTATATTCGAGGCTAGTCATAAAACCATCGATCAGACACCTAATTGCGATTAATCGTCAATTGGGGTCGATTAGCCTATAACCTTTTAATGCCTTAAGGGAGAGGCCGGTGCAGGACTGCAGGCAGAGCCACAGAGGCCCACGGCAGGGGAGAGGCGGGTGGAGCTGCAGGGGTCCAGGAGGAGGGGAGCTGCGGGCAGATCAGAGGCAGGAGTCATGGATGCTGGTGAGGGAGAGGTAGCTGGCCAGGCACGGGCTTAGGTGGTGCCGCGGACAGAGGCAGCACAATCAGAGTTGCAGGTGCTGGTGAGGAAGAGGCAGGAGCGGAGGTGGAGGTGCAGGCGGAGGAGATGCGTGCTGAGGCAAGAGCTGCGCCAGCGAGGGAGAGCGTAGAGGCAGCTGAAGCGGGAGAACGGAAAAAAGACGTGTGCTCGATGAAAATGGCCATGGCTGCTCATCCACTCCTCTTCACTGCTTACATAACTGTTAAAAACCTAATGGGCCATCTAAGGGTGGGCCAAATTCTTCCTAATCCCACCATACAAATTTTTGAGCTGGCCCAACTAGTTATCCAGATGCTCTTATCAGACGACTTATCATGATTAGTCGTCCGAGGACCCTTATTGAGTCCCATGTTATGATAAGGACTAATCACGATTAGTAGTCCGATCTGATAACACTCTTCTTGTCTAGGACCTCCAACTAAAAAAGTGACGAGTTGGGTCCTGGATCATATGGCGTTCTTTAGTAGAGGTCCAAAGCCGGCCATGTCACCTCTAGATGCCTACATGGCCATGCTGGCGCTGATAAAAAATGCAAAAGGCCCCTCCCTCCCCTCTTTCCCCCTCTCTCCCTTTCTACTCCCTCTTCCTCCGCTGCGCCTCCTGCTGGCTCCATGCGTGTTTGGCCGCTTTGCACGCCGGCCGTGAGCACTCGTGATGAGATCCCGCTAGGGTTTGTTCCCGATCTTTCGATGAGAGGTGTGGGATAACTCGATTGATGGATGGAGACGATGTTCACAGCCCGACTACAACCTTCCAAGCTGCGCCTTAGCAACCGATACACCACCTCCAATGGCTGCCGCGATCTTGTGGAGCGTGTCACCCGACCACTAGGGCACTTGTCCTGCAAGCAATCGAAGAACTAGCAAGAACAAGTATAGCAAGTACTGAATTACTAGATGTAGATGAAAGTTTCAAACTCAATCTCAATTAAGGTGGGGTTCCGAAGACAAGAAGACGGACGGCTGATTCAGCACGCGCGCTTACAAGCAAGTAGCGAGAGCTAAACTTGATCTAAACAAAACCCCCACTATTCTTGATGGCGGCTAAGGAGTATATGAAGGTGGAAGGACGACCAGGGAGGTGTTGGGGTCGTTCTCCAACCCTAGGACGCGTCCCTAATGGACCCAACTTGATACATGGCCCATTGGACCAAACTAAGGTGACGCAGCACCTTTGGACAGACAAGCTCTCAGTCGTAATTCAGTCATTGCGGCCGCCTCAAAACAGATATGGACTTGATTCCAGATCCATATGAAAATAGACTTCATAAGGATTCCATGAAGTACTTGAACGCCCCAATCCGAGTCCGTATGCGACCGTGGTGACCATCACAAGTTGGAGCTGTCCTGGAGTCCGAATTCAGCCTCCGCGAATCCTTGTCCCTTTCGGTCCTCTCCCTGGTTCCGAACCAAAACAAGAGTGCACGCGTCTCCATGGTCTAAATATGATGGACAGGAACTCAAGAGTGAACTTACTTGATGATTAATGTGACGAGTACGGGCGTGAGTAATAGGACCAGAAACTGGTACTCGTGTCGGCGTGGATTTATCGTTGGTGTTGATGTCCTCATCAACTCGCGTGCACCGCTTGCTGTGCCTTGGCCCTTAATCTTCTTTAGTTGAGGTGGTAAGAGCTGATATCTGCAAAATCGAGGTTGATTGTTGAAATCACGTAAAGAAGTTTGGGCACGTCCGACTCACATTGTCCGAGAAAAGTTCCCACTTTCTCCCCCATAATAATCTTTGCCAATTACCATCTTCCAAAAGAGTACATAAAAGATACAGTGTGTTTCCAGTTATTATTTTTCGCATAATAGAAGAGCCTGAGTACATCATCTGTTTCTGAAAATTCACAGATGTAAACAGAAATATAATAATTTAGGATCCTTGCATCTTTTACTTACTAAATTCCTCTCCAAATTAATTGTTATGCGTATTCAAATTTGAATCGTTGCATGAGTGATTTTATACTCGTCGTTTCCCCTGCTGTTCTTTCAGCTTCTCAACTGGTTTGTGTTGTGAGATAGAGGCCCTTGCAGTGATTACCTAGTTGTCTTGCTTATACTTGTATCCATTGTTCTCCCCTTCGTCCATCAATCGATTTTCTGATCAGTTTTGTAATTCATGTTATTAAGTTCAGCAATTGTAGATTATGGTTTATTATATTCCGTTTCATTTTCTGCTGACTCCATTGTTTATTGGTATGTATAATGTAGGTTAATGTTGTTCAATCTTCTCGTGGTCTTAGTGTGAAAACGAAATTGCATTCATTGAAAATAATGGATGAGCTACAAGGTCGTCTTTCAATGTCTTCAAAGTATTTAGCATGCTCTGTCATCAATGAAAGTGTGGAAGCTACCTGTTCTGATACTCTTGATAAGGGGGGTGACCTAAGCACCTTTCCTGTGGATGAGGATTCTTTCATGGATGCATTAACAGATTTTACTCCGGACCAAAATTTTAATCTGCATGACAGTCAAATTCCCAACTTCATTTCTGATGCAAATGAGTACAGTGAAACAGTTTCAAAAGATGGTTCATGGTTTGATGGGGACGAACAGAGCGTGAAACCTACTGAAATATTTTACGAGGCACAAGATAATAATGTGACAGATTTTGTTGTTCTTGCATTCTTGAGCAGGAGTCCTGATTCTTGTCTTTATGATGGTATAGATTCACAGGTAATTCACATTGAAAATTAGTCACCTTCTAGTTTTGTTCATATTGATAGGATAAGTCTCTCTTGGCAGTCTTTGTGGGGCTGGCTACAGCAGCATCTTGACTGAGAGGACAACATCCTTGCAGCTGGTCTTTAGCTAGGACAGCATCTTAGAGGCAGCATCTTAGAGGACAGCATATTAGGACAGCATATTAGCATCTTAGATTAGCATCTTGGCATATGCTTAGCTGGTTAGCAGCCTATAAATATGTATCCCCAACTCCTCAGGTGGGTATGGCATTTGTGTCAGAAACAAAGAAAATTGCCCCAACTCCTAGTGTCATCCTCTCTCGATGAGACTTAGAATTCTACTACTACCAAGAGTAAGAATTCAGCGACTAACAACAGGTATCAGAGCCGTACTATCCTGTAGCCTGAGCATCTCCTGCTCATCTCCTTTCCCAGCCACACAACAGCCCCAGCTAGGAGCAGCAGCAGCTTCGGCCGCTCCTGCTCACTCCTCTCCCTCTGCACAGACGAGCAGCAGCTCATCTGAAAGCAGCCCTCTCCCCACGCAGCAGCCCCCCCGGTAGCGCGTCATGTCCGCAGGGCAGTCTCAGCGCTCGGTCGCCTCGAGCACGCGGCGTCGGCAGGAGGCCGAACTTGCCGCGGCAGAGGAACGCGAGCGAGCGGCGGCAGAGACCGCTGCGGCGGCGGCAAGGGCGTCGAGGCTGGCAGCGGCGGAGCTGGCAGTAGCCAGAGCGGAGGCGGAAGCAGCGGCGGCGACGGATGTAGCGCGTGCGGCGGCAGCAGAGGTCGAGGCCCTGCGTGGCAGCATCAGCAGCTCCGTTTCTGCTGACGACAGCGCCGACGCGGACCTCGAATTGCTAGGGAGGGAGACAGGACGAGCGCGGGTGGTGCAGTGGGCAGCCGCGCACGCCCACGAGTGCGGCGGTAGCCCCGACAGGCGCGGACGCGCCGGTGGCGCTCCTGGAGGAGGCGCGCACGGCGGCGGCGCTCCTAGAGGAGGCGCGCACGGCGGCGGCGCTCCTGGAGGAGGCGCGCATGGCGGTGGCGCTCCTGGAGGAGGCGTGCACGGCGGCGGCGCTCCTGGAGGAGGCGCGCATGGCGGTGGCGCTCCTGGAGGAGGCGCGCACGGCGACGGTGTTGGACGGGTCGATAGAGAGCGCGGCCTTCACAGGCAGCGTGGCTCTCTCTCCCTGGATCGGTACCGTGGTTACCACGGGCTCCAGGCTGTCGTCAGGGACGTCGGCCCCGGCGGTGGGTGGCCTACCCTCATCAAGACCAACTATGTCGAGTGGGCTGCGGTGATGAGGGTAAAGCTCCAGGTGCGGCACATGTGGGAGGCAGTTCGGTACGGCGACATCGACTACGACCTAGATCGACGGGCGCTGGATGCCCTCATCGCTGCAGTCCCGCCCGAGATGCAGTTCTTGCTTACCAACAAGCGGACTGCCAAGGAGGCATGGGACGCCATCGCTGCGGCATGCATCGGCAGCGACCGCGCCCACAAGTCCACACTGCAGGCACTTCGCAAGGAGTGGGAGAACCTTGGCCTTCAAGCCCGGTGAGGACGTTGATGACTTCGCTCTCCGTCTCAACACTCTGTTGCAGAAGATGGTGCAGTTCGGCGATGACACCTACGGCGAGGAGAGAGCTGTCGAAAAGCTCTTCCGCTGCGTCCCCGAGAAGTATAAGCAGATGGCTCGCTCGATCGAGTCTCTGCTGGATCTCTCCACGATGTCGATCGAGGAGGCGATAGGTCGCCTCAAGGTCGTCGACAGCGATGAGCCACAGTCCCTCTCGGGGCCCATCATCACTAGCGGGAAGCTCCTTCTCACTCGGGAGCAGTGGTTTGCCAGCCAAGGTGACCGGAAGAAGGGGGAGCCTTCTTCCGCGACAGGCGGCCGCAAGCGTGGCAAGGCGCGCAAGGCGCGCAGAGACGCCCAGGCCGGGGCGCGAGGACGTGCTGAGGGTGATACCCGTGGAGGCGCCCAGGGCGGCGCCGCCGGCAGGCACAAGCCGGCACGGGACGACGCCTGCCGCAACTGCGGCCAGCTTGGCCATTGGGCCAAGGACTATCGACAGCCACGGCGTGGCCAGGCCCACGTCGCACAGGCGGAGGAGCCGGCTCTGTTCATGGCACATGCAAGCATCGAGCTACCTCCAGCGGCACCGGCCGCAGCGGCTCTCCTCCACCTTGACGAGCCAAAAGCACACGCCCTCCTCGGCGACGGCTCCGGCAATGACAAGACTGACGGGTGGTGCCTCGACACCGGCGCCACCCATCACATGACCGGTCGACGGGAGTTCTTCACCGAGCTTGACTCTAGCGTCCGAGGCTCCGTCAAGTTTGGGGATGCCTCCGGCATGGAGATCAAGGGCGTCGGCTCCGTCATCTTCACCGCCGTGTCTGGTGAGCATAGGCTGCTCACCGGAGTCTACTACATCCCCGCGTTGAGGAACTCCATCATCAGCTTGGGACAGCAGGATGAGAACGGTTCGTGTGTGGTGGTTGAGGATGGAGTAATGAGGATTTGGGATCGCCGTCGCCGCCTTCTCGCCAAGGTATCCAGAAGCGCAAATCGACTCTACGTCCTTAACGTGCAGGTGGCACAACCCCTCTGTCTCGCTGCTTGTCGGGACGACGAGGCGTGGCAGTGGCACGAGCGTTTCGGGCATCTTCACTTCGAGGCCCTGAAGCGGCTCAGTGCCACGGAGATGGTGCGAGGCCTGCCGTGCCTCGACCATGTGGAGCAGCTCTGCGACGTCTGCGTGTTGACGAAGCAGAGGCGACTCCCCTTTCCCCAACGGGCGAGCTTTCGAGCCAAGGAGAGGTTGGAGCTTGTGCACGGGGACTTGTGTGGCCCGGTGACACCGGCCACACCGGGAGGACGACGCTACTTCCTACTGCTCGTTGACGACCTCTCCCGCTACATGTGGGTGATCGTCCTCAGCAGCAAGGGAGAGGCTGCGGACGCCATCAGGCGCTCGCAGGCTGCTGCGGAGTGCGGCCGCAAGCTGCGCATGCTGCGCACCGACAACGGCGGCGAATTCACGGTTGCTGAATTCGCTTCGTACTGCGCTGATGAGGGCATTCAGCGCCACTACTCCGCGCCGTACAGCCCACAGCAGAACGGCGTCGTCGAGCGGCGCAACCAGATGGTTGTGGGGATGGCTCGGGCCCTTCTCAAGCAGAGGGGGATGCCGGCTGTCTTCTGATAGAGGCGGTGGTGTCGGCCGTCTACATCCTCAACCGCTCGCCTACCAAGGCGCTCGACGGCAGGACGCCGTACGAGGCTTGGCATGGGCGCAAGCCGGCGGTCTTCCACTTGCGGGTCTTCGACTGCCTTGCGTTCGCCAAGGAGCTTGGCCTCATCAGCAAGCTCGACGACAGGAGCACTCTGGGAGTGTTCATCGGCTACGCGGAGGGCTCGAAGGACTACCGCATCCTCGACCCGAAGACATAGCGTGTGCGCACGGCGCGCGACGTTGTGTTCGACGAAGGGCGAGGATGGGCGTGGGACAAGGCGGTGGACGACGGCTCGGCTCCGACGTACGACGACTTCACTGTCGAGTACGTCCACTTCGAGGGAGCTGGGGGAGTAGGCAGCTCTTCTTCGGCGAGCGCGTCTACCCTAGTCCCCGAGCCTCCACCGACCCCGGCGCCTGTTACTCCGACAGCACCACGCTCTCCAGCAAGGACCTCGGCTGCGATGAGTCCATCGCCGGCTCCACCACAGCCGGTATCGCCACGCACTCCAGCACCGACAGGCACCTCTCCGGGCACGTCTACTCCAACACCAGCTCGTGTCGAGCACAACCCGGTTGAGCTCGCTACTCCGCTCTTTCATGACGAGGAGCGCATTGACGCGTACCACGACGGCGAGCCGTTGCGGTACCGTACGATGGAGAAGTTTCTCGGCGACCAGCCGGTGCCGGGACCGGTGCCTCACGACCTGGAGGCGCAGTTGCACCTTGCGTGTGACGACGGCGAGCCTCGGTCGTTTGCAGAGGCCGAGAGACACGCGGCATGGCGCGCCGCGATGCAGTTGGAGATGGATGCGGTCGAGAAGAACCGCACCTGGGAGCTTGCTGACCTTCCTCGTGGTCACCGCGCAATCACCCTTAAGTGGGTGTACAAGCTGAAGAGGGATGAAGCCGGCGCCATCGTCAAGCACAAGGCTCGCTTGGTGGCACGAGGTTTCGTGCAGCAGGAGGGGGTCGACTTCGACGACGCCTTTGTTCCTGTGGCACGGATGGAGTCCGTGCGACTCCTTGCGCTAGCTGCCCAGGAGGGCTGGCGTGTTCATCACATGGACGTCAAGTCGGCGTTCCTTAACGACGACTTGGAGGAGGTCTACGTGCACCAGCCGCCGGGATTTGCGATCCCCGGCAAGGAGGGCAAGGTGCTTCGCCTGCGCAAGGCCCTCTATGGCTTGCGGCAGGCACCGAGGGCGTGGAACGCCAAGTTGGATTCCACGCTAAAGGGGAATGGGTTTCGAGCAAAAGCCCACACGAGGCGGCCATCTACCGACGGGGCAGTGGAGGAAATGCTCTGCTGGTGGGTGTCTACGTCGACGACTTGGTGATCACCGGCACCAAGGATGCGGAGGTGGCGGCATTCAAGGAAGAGATGAAGGCCACCTTCCAAATGAGTGACCTGGGGCCTCTCTCTTTCTACCTGGGAGTCGAGGTGCACCAGGATGACTCCGGTATCACGCTTCGACAGACCGCCTACGCCAAGCGCGTCGTTGAGCTAGCTGGGCTCACCGACTGCAACCCAGCTCTCACTCCGATGGAGGAGAGGCTGAAGCTGAGCCACGATAGCACGACGGAGGAGGTGGACGCTACGCAGTGCCGACGTCTTGTGGGGAGCCTTCGCTACCTCGCCCACACACGGCCGGACTTGGCATTCTCCGTCAGCTACGTTAGTCGGTTCATGCAGCGATCGACGATGGAGCACCAGCAGGCTGTGAAGAGGATAATCCGCTACGTTGCGGGGACTCTCGATCACGGCCTCTACTACCCTAGGTGCCCTGGGGCGGCACACTTCGTCGGGTACAACGACAGCGACCACGCCGGCGACGTCGACACCAGCAAGAGCACGAGCGGGATCCTCTTCTTCCTCGGCAAGTGCCTCGTTAGTTGGCAGTCGGTCAAGCAGCAGGTGGTGGCCCTGTCCAGCTGCGAGGCCGAGTACATAGCGGCCTCCACCGCTTCTACTCAGGCGCTCTGGCTCGCTCGACTGCTCGGTGATCTCCTCGGCAGAGACACTAGAGCGGTGGAGCTCAGGGTGGACAGCAAGTCCGCTCTGGCCCTGGCAAAGAACCCCGTGTTCCATGAACGCAGCAAGCACATCCGGGTGAGGTACCACTTCATCCGAGGCTGTTTGAAGGAAGGGAGCATCAAGGCGAGCTACATCAACACCAAGGACCAGCTTGTGGACCTGCTCAAGCCCCTTGGGAGGATCAAGTTCCTTGAGCTCTGCTCCAGGACCGGGATGGTTCAACTTTCCTACAAGACGACGCACAAGACTTAGGGGGAGAATGATAGGATAAGTCTCTGTTGGCAATCTTTGTGGGGCTGGCTGCAGCAGCATCTTGACTGAGAGAACAACATCCTTGCAACTGGTCTTTAGCTAGGACAGCATCTTAGAGGACAGCATCTTAGGACAGCATATTAGCACAGCATATTAGCATCTTAGACTAGCATCTTGGCATATGCTTGGCTGGCTAGCAGCCTATAAATATGTATCCCCAACCCCTTAGGTGGGTATGGCATTTGTGTGAGAAACAAAGAAAATTGCCCCAACTCCTAGTGTCATCTTCTCTCGATGAGAGTAACAATTCTACTGCTACCAAGAGTAAGAATTCAGCGACTAACACATATTAATGATACATTTGAACAAAGCATCAGAAATTTGTTTATCTTGATTTAATCTCGTGCGCTGTATACCTCTCCCTGTAATTTCATTGTTTATCTGCTTGTTTCAGATGAGTATTCGTATGTCCGCACTGGAATTCTACTGTAACAGACCCACACTTGTTGCTCTCATCGAGTTTGGACTTGATCTTAGCATGGTTAATTCTGTGCCGAAAAGTAGTGCTGATGTGGCACCTGCAATTCAAACTGTGAAACCCACAGGGAAGGAAGAAGCTGCTCCTACAATTGTAAAAGGATTGTTAGGTCATGGGAAACGTCGAACCATTTTCAACATGAAAATGGATGTGGACCGGGTATCAATGTTTCTTAATAAGGAAGATGGCTCTCAGCTTGCAATGTTTGTCCAAGAGAAATTTCTGTTTGATTTGAAGGTGAGATATTTGCAATGAATAAAGAAATTATGTTATATAATATACAAAACATACTTATAATTATAATTTGACCCAATGTTGGTTAAGTATACGACTTTGGCTCTTTCTAATTAAAACTTGCCTTGTATTTTTTAATGAAGGGATTAAAGAATTAAAGTATCCACTATGAAATGGCATTTTTGAAGCTCCAAAAGTACTAGTGGATACTAACTCTGTTTATTACATTAGAGTTCCCACTTATTGTAATACTGAAAAATGTATTGTATTAATTCTAAATTTCAACATTTATGCCACCTATGAAACAGTACTGCTCTAGCTTTTCATGGTTCCCTAGCTTTTTTGTATGAGGATACTGTGTTCCAGGGTCATTTAAAAGGATGTAAGATAGTGCCATTTACATTTCCTGAGCACTTTTGGTGGTGCATGCATCATTGCATGTGATTTATGGATGATTTGAGTGGTAATGTGCTGTAGTCAATTGCTTGCATTTAGATTAGCTGTCTTGAGAGTGTTGTCCATTGGTTTAAAATTCTTTTGTTTAAACTTTATGGTCTATTGCTGAACACTGTACATGTTTTTTTCCCCCTAATATCATATTTGCAAGGGTATGCTTAGATTGTTACTACATGCATTTCGAATGCCACTAGCATTATGCCAGGGAGTTGTCTAATGATTTTTACAGAACTTATTAAATTTCCTTGATAGAATCATGCATTAATACAGGATAAGGAATGTGCTCGATACCATTTTTATTTGCAAAATATTTTTTCTAATAATACCTCTTGTGTGTTTGTGCATCTTCATCAATTATACCTTAAACTTTTCCGTTTCTCTTAACTCTCTTAATATTTATCAGGTTCATCCAAGTTCTTTTTCAATTGATGGTATGCTGGGGAATATGAGATTTTGCGACATGTCCCTTGGTCCAGATCATCGTTGGGGTTGGCTTTGCGATATACGGAAGCCTGGTGTTGAGTCACTTATAAAGGTATTCTCAGACTGTTTGCTGTCACTTATATGCTAATGGTATATATTTGTTCTTACCGTGTCTATAATCTTAGGTATTGTATGTTCATTTACATGCAAGTATATTTGCTGTGCTAGCTGTGGATTATTGGCATTGTTGTAGAAGACCAAGGTTCTTTTTTTTGTTTAACAAAAAGATATATGGATTTGAACTAGCTAGCTGTAGTAGATTGCATCATATTATCAAAGCAACTAAAGGCCTATTTGGGCAGTCCTCTGGAAATCGAAATCTTGTTTCGACTTTTGTTGCAGCCATTATGTTATCAATGAAAACCTGATCTGTGTTACTAATAAGCGAGACTGAATTGGATAATAGTATTGAGGCCCAAAGGGACTATATATAGAGTACATGTGTTATGGTCGGTAGGACCTATGAGAGGAGGAGTCGTAATACTGGCTAAGTCCAGGGAGTCTGTTAGATATTTGCAGTAGTTTAAGGAGGAGAATTAGGAGAGATTGGTTATGGATTGTAATCTGGCCTATAAGGCCCTAAACGGTTAGATGAAAGGGGGTTAGCCTGGGATTGAGATTCATTCTCCCCTGGGCCCTTAGGTGTTACTGTTCATCGTCATCTCTGTGTCAACCTCGCCTCCAAATCCTCGGCTGCAGCACGGCGCCGTCCCGCCGCCGTCCTGCCAAGCCACGGCTCGCCTTCTCCCCTCCATACTTCCTCCGCAGCAAGGCGCGCCGTAACAACCTGGTATCAGAGACCATGTCTTTCTCCTCACAGCCACCCTCTCTGCCCACCACCACTGCAGCCGCCGCCATCGCATCTACTACAGCACCACCGCCCACCACCACCGCCGACATAGCCAACACCACACAGCCGCTCGCCGCCACCACCACATCACAGCCGATCATCCCCACCCTCCCGCTGGCTTACTCCCAGCCGCCGCCACCGCAAACGCCGCAGGAGGCCTTCAATCAACTTACGGCCGCCATCTATGGGATGCAGCATCAACTAGGGGCCCTGGCACTGCGCGTGACTGCGCTGGAGGATCGCAGTCCCGTCCCCTCGCTGCCCTTGCCTCTGTACGGCATGCCTGGATACGGTGGCCTCCCGGCTCCGCCGGCAACAGCGCCGATCATCTCCGAGCTCGGCACCACTTCGCCATATCACATCCCGTTCCAGCCGCAGCGCTCGCAACCACAATTGCCGCCACCGTGCCCACCCCCATCCACAGGCGTGCCCATCACCCAGATCAGCTTCCCGCCCTCCCCATCACCTGTTCCATCCCTCTCGTCCATCATCAATGGATCCAGGGCTTCCCCGTCCACCACCGTCCCCATCCAATCAGCCCCGTACCTTTTCCACACGAGACACAGGAGGGAAATCCTAGACTAGGAGATTACACTAATACTCCTGACTATTCTGCATCATTATACAAAATTTCCATAGTCTATCTCACCACCACCTGGTTAACATTGCTCATGGTTTTTGTTCTCATCCAGTTTTTAAGGATATGCACTTCAATTGGTTGGTAACTTGCTTTAGACACTAGAATGTCTGGGAGGAAGTGCATCTCATTGCTTGTTAGTATTTGAAGCTTTGGGTACTGGAATATCTGGGATTAAGTGTGCATCTCAATGCTTGGCCAATGCTTATTCGAGTTCTAAGTTTACTTGGGCTACTTATGTTTAACAACAACAACGACAACAACAACAAAGCCTTTTGGGCTACTTATGTTTAACTTCTTTGAATATTGGAGAAGCAAAATTATCTCAAATATGCAATCGTGCAAGACAATTTTTATTTTTCCATTTCCTAATTGCTCGGTTGAAGCACTACAATGATGATGGTTTCCTTCACTCCTGCAGTTCTCATTCCAGTCGTACAGTATCGATGATGAAGACTTCGAAGGTCACAATTACAGCTTGACTGGTCAGCTTTCTGCTGTCCGTATTGTCTTTCTCTACCGTTTTGTTCAAGAGGTGTGTATTGACATTGCAACTTGTTCTATCAGATTTCCAATGGTATATTTTTTTATGTGCCTTCTGTTCTGCAGTTCACTTCTTACTTTATGGAGCTTGCCACCCCTCATACTGAAGAGGCAATTAAGTTTATTGATAAAGTTGGAGGGTTTGAGTGGTTAATTCAGAAATATGAAATGGATGGTGCTTCTGCTATAAAGCTTGATCTTTCACTGGAGACACCCATAATCATTGTTCCTAAGAATTCTCAGAGCGAAGAGTATGTCTACATTTCCAGTTATTAGCTAACTCAATTGCTTGTCAAAGAACCTGTTGATTAATTTAATTTAGTTCCTAAGGATCTTGTTATGAATATACTTCTTTATATTGTATAACTACAGCATGCATTACCAGTGACCAGTTCCAAATCATGAAGTTCAGATAGGGTATGTCAAATATCTTGGTTGTCAGATAGACTGATGTGTTTGTACTGAGTTTGAATTTTCTAGTTTTGCTGTTGTCAATAGTTTGAAATGAAGTGGCACAGAATGATGTCATGGTAAAAAATGACATTGACGCTCATACCTTCCTGCAGTTATATACAATTTGATCTTGGCCAGTTGAAAGTAAGGAATGAGTTTAGTTGGCATGGAGGTGAAGAGACTGACCCTTCTGCTGTAAGGCTTGATGTTCTCCATGCAGAGGTAAGCAATGGGATGTAAAATTAATCTTCTGATTATATCCAGTGTATCTCTTACATAATATTTTTGATTCACGCAAATAGATTAATGGAATCAACATGGCGGTTGGCGTAAATGGAACCCTAGGAAAGTGTATGATTCGTGATGGTCGTGGCATCAATGTAGAGGTGCGACGTAGCCTGCGGGATGTCTTCAAAAAGGTCCCGATACTGTCTATGAAAGTTCAGGTGATTAATTTTGTTTTCCTTAGCCTCTGTCTAACAATTTAATATGGTCTCACTTGTATGTGTTGTCTGATTGACACTTTCACTATCACTTCAATTTTAAGGCCAACATCTCTTTGTTTTGTGTAGTTTTAGTTTGATCTGCAGCATTTGGTACTTGTCAACTTGTTTCTACTGTCCTTAAAAGTTGTACATTAAAATCTGTTACTGCAACTCAAGAATAATTTTCACTAGTTCTTTAAAAAAGTGGGTTAATGGTGATGGTGGTGGTTGTGCCTGGTTCTAGTCCTTTAAATTATCTTTGCGCTGATTTGTGTATGCATGTATGATGGATGTGCATACTCTCAGCAGACTAGCAGTTTGAAAATAATGTTAGTAGTGCAGCAGCTATAGAATGAGCAGAGGTGAGTAGAGTAGCTGGAGTTTGACACAGGTTCCGTTTCATTGCATGTAGTCATACATTTTTATAGACATATGAGGTCGGCTTGTAGAACCGACCTTACTACTGTTATTGCTGCAGTGCTGCTGCCCCAGCTACTAATAAAATCAGATTGGAATACTACTAGACAGCTGCTAGTTTTACCAACCTACCCCCTTACTGTTGGTTTAAGCAAAGTCTAAATTGACTTCTACTGCAGACTGTCAGAGACAGCTGCCTTTTCTTACTGCCTAAGGACAAAGAACCGACTTAAACATATGTTGGCTAAGTTGCACGGATACGGATACACGTATCGGTATCGGAAGGATACGGATACGCGGATACGGCAATTTCCTAAGAAACCCGATACGCGGATACGTTTTACTGTTTTTTTAATAAATATAGATAATAGCGCATATTAAAATTGTGAAAGAGTGAAAGCAGTAAATTACCTTGCAATACTAGCCAAAGCAAAGACCGGAACTCCGAAAGCATCTCCATTCTTCAATTGTCCATTCTCGAGTTCTCCAAGACTCCAAGTCCAGAATTTGCACAGAAAAACCAAGTAACCAACTATCAATCAATTTATTACTAAAACTTGACTACTTGAGTATTCAGTAATCAGTAGTAGTTCAGTACATCACCTTGTACTGCTCTTGGGCACTGACAGTAAATGGGGATTAGTACCCCTGGCTCAGTTTCAACTCTTGGGCTCTTGGTGAAGCTCAATGACAGCCATATCTCATCAGCCCGTTCGTTTGGCTATGGCTTGTCGTAAACGATCGTAAATTTCCAGTCGGAACAGTATTTTTCTCTCACACAAACCAGCCAGCAGTACTTCTTTACGAACCAGCAACGATACGAACCAGCCAACCGAACAGGCTAGACTAGCAAATTCAAGTACACTGACAGTAGTGCTGCCGCCTAGATATGGAAGAGTTAACAAAGCCACACAATTCGGCATCTCATTCACAGCATAACCCAATGCCACTATTTTTGTACAGCCACTTCAGGCAAAGGCTTTCTCAAAGCGTCCGTAAATGTTACTGAAAAAGGAGCAAGGAATCTGGCGAGCGGGGTTGCGGCGCGACGCGCGGGCGCAGCCGTGAGGTTGTCTCCGTGCGGGACTGCGGGAATGCAACTGCGGGCGTCGGGGCAGAGGATAAGAATGTCTTCTGGGCTTCGGCTGGGCCGTATCAGGACGAAGGATACGTGTCCAGTGACGTATCCGATTATCACGAAAATAATACAAAATCGGATACTTGAAGGATACGTATCCTAGGCGTATCGGACACGTATCTGTATCCGATACGTATCGGATACGCGATACGCGGCTCTAGGGAAGTATCCGTGTAACATAGTATGTTGGCAGCTAGCAAAAGACAATATGGCCTCGTTTGGGAGAACTCCGCTCTCTGATTCTTCAGCTCTACTCCTTGATTCTCCAATGGAGTGATTCTATTGGATTCCTAGGAGGGAGCAGGGTGGGGAGTTGATGAGAATTGATTCTCTGCTGATCCCCACCAGAATATATCAGGGAGCAGGGTGAAGCAGGTATTTTTAGCTCCCAGCTCGTAGTGTAAATGGAGAAGTGATTCTCTACTGATGCCCACCTGAATCAGTTGGCATTTTGAGCGTTTGGCTGGTTGGGAGTGATTCTCTTCGGAGAAGCTGAAACTGGAGCTCTCCCAAACGGCCCCTATATCTAGTACTAGCTAGATAGGCAGTAAACACAAGGATTACTTTAACAAATAATAATACTCTCTATTAGAGCATAAACCTGCTCAATGTATTTTATCGATCAATGGAGCAACAGAGTTTACAGATATTTATAGGAGCTAGTCTAGTAAATAAGAGAGTGTGAAGAACCTAGGCGACAGCTATGGGAGAGTCCCAGGCATCAGCCGGCAAACAATAAACAGAAAATAAATATGGTAACACTCTCAGAAGACTAGTGCTGATTTGTGTATGCATGGCTATATATTGGGTTTGGATTTATAAATTTTCTTTCATTGAAGTTCTGTTGTCATGTTTGGGCATATGGCTAGTAGATCTAGATTTTCCATTTCTGGAATAATTTATGCTTCTACTTTAATTGATTATACTGTAATTTGCATGTCAAGCGCTGACCATCAATTAATTGCAATCGACTTAGAGCAGCAAACCATTACATACCTTTTTTTTTTAAAAAAAAGAATGAAAGAGAGAACATGTCTAGTTTTAAGAAAAAAATGCAAATGCTCCCAAGGATTGAAGAAAATGAACATATGGTATTATGAATTTATAGGTAAGAAGTGGCTATTGAAGTATTTGATTTACTGATAGTTCCTTTTTTGGTATCTGAGCTATTGGAAAACAATGGCTGAATACATCATCCTGTCTGAACTTCAGAAAATTGCTGTTTGATTAAAACTTTACTAATGTGTATTTACTGAACTTGATGCTTTAGTGTAGGATGAGTTGTGGATTATATGGCTAACTGATAGATGAAGATTCCTTTTGCCCTGTTTTAGTTACTATGTTTGTTTCCTTCTGCAGATAGGATTGCTTCATGCTGTCATGTCAGATAAGGAATACAATGTCACTACAAACTGCATTTCGACAAATCTGTCCGAGACACCTAACCTTCCCCCAAGTTTTCGTGAAAACGTGAACCGGACAAAGGAGTCAATTCGTCTACTTGCAGATAAAGTCAACCTTAGTAACCATTCGTTGCTGT
Organism: Miscanthus floridulus; assembly: GCF_019320115.1. NCBI lineage: Eukaryota > Viridiplantae > Streptophyta > Magnoliopsida > Poales > Poaceae > Miscanthus > Miscanthus floridulus. The sequence goes on along the minus strand of NC_089586.1, from coordinate 64,926,246 downwards.
CACGTACCGTTGTTGTCATGACTGTGGATGTTCAGTATGCGTTGCTTGAACTTTGCAATGGCCCAGATGCAGAGTCACCTCTGGCAGAGCTTGCTGTGAGTATTCCTAAAAATTATTGTTGTTATGGAAAATATGTACCAAAGTATACCATCTCACATCATGTCATCATCAATATATATTACTGCTTGTTTTTATTGGCTATCCAGCTTTTTTTATACTTTGTTCTTCTCTTTATTACAATGAGGGGCAGCTCTCCTGCCGGTTTGAGGAAAAAAAACTGTACTGCTTCACGGTAGAATGTATTGCATTTTACATTTTTTAGTACTTTGGTATGTGATGGTATGCAATATGTATTGTATTATTCCTGGAGCATATTTACATTTTGAATTAATTTCTTCTGTAGGTGGAAGGTCTATGGGTGTCCTATAGAACAACATCAATGCTTGAAATGGATCTATATTTGTCGATATTGAAATTTTCAATACATGATATCCGTCCAGATACGAAGTCTGAGATGCGTCGGATGCTTGGATCTTATTCAGAGACTGCTAACCTGTGCGCTGAAGATTCTTCAACTGATGCGGGGGTTTCGAATCTCACAATGCTGATACTGGATTATCGTTGGCGTTCTTCTTTTCAATCATTTGTTATAAGAATACAGCAGCCTCGTATACTTGTTGTCTTGGATTTTCTGCTTCCTGTTGTTGAGTATTTTGTGCCTTCTTTAGGCACGATAACTGGCAGAGAGGAAAGTCTAGACCCAAAGAATGATCCTCTTATGAGGGCTGATGATATTATACTTTCTGATCATGTTTTCTTGCAAAGAGAGAATTTTATTCAACTCTCTCCTGTAAGGCAGCTAATAGTTGATGGTTGTGGTATTGACGAGTTCATTTATGATGGCTGTGGGGGCACTATATCCTTATGCGAGGAATTTGATAAGAAAGGACAGGTATACTCTGGGATTATAATCATAATTGGTCGTGGCAAAAGACTTCGATTCAAAAATGTGAAAATTGAGGTATTAAACATGTAATTTACTTTTATGCTTTCTATGAACTACTATTATAAAGTTGGTGATGTTTTCTTCTATAGTGCACCGTTATATTGATGCCAGACTTACACCTTTATTGTTGTTTGTATTGTGCATACAAGAACGGTGCACTGCTTAGAAGATGTGTATACTTGAACATGGGAAGCAGCTACTCGATCGCTTCTGAAGATGGTGTAGAGGTTTCAGTGTTAGAAAGTTGTTTCAGTAATGATGATGAAGATTGTTTAAACCTTGAAGAACATAAAAAGAGAAATCTGCAGAATGCCATTGATGGTCCCACAAACCAAATGCTGAACTTTACTTTTGAAGCTCAGGTACAAGTACAACTAGATCTCAATTGTGTAATTCCTGTAGATGATTTTCTTTTCAAATTTATGTGAGGAGCCTTTATGTGATGGAAACAATTGAACCGGTACAGGGGAGGGGTAGGGTGTGTAACCAGTTGCATGGTGTGTATTAACCCCAATTCCAGGGGAATTTCTGAAACCTTGTTCTTTGGAGCAACCCTTGAGGAGTGCCATGAAAACCATGGGGTTGGAACCTAGGTCCACATTTTTCATGGAGGTGGAGTTCGTGGAGCTGAGGTATTTGGCTAGGTTTGAGAGTGGAGTGGAGCTCTCCAAATAACACCCCCCCCCCCCCCCCCCCCCCCCCCCCCCCACACACACACACACACACACACACACATAGTACATAGATGAGTCGGTTTGTGAACCAACCATACTACTGCTTGCTTATAGCTAGATGAGTCTGTTTGTGTACTATTTTCCAGGCACAAGCAAAAACAGAATTGAATACTCTTGAGCAACTGCTATCCTTACTGCTTAAGAAAGCAAACGGACATACCCTACTAATGCAGCTGTTCTACTCTAGCAAAGTAAAAATTGACTGCTACTTACAAGTTCTCAGACAGCAGAGCAGTAGCTATACTTTTTGTCCAAGCAATTTAACCGATTGCCTTTGGAACCAACATATTCTAATGGTGTAAGCGAAAGCACAAGAATTACATGAATAATGTGCTCATGAGCGAAACATGGAAATAAGAATCGACAAGGGACACGTCTTAGTCATCGTAGTCTGTCTGAAATCTTCTAGTAAAAATGTGGGGATGCAAGCTGGTGTTTTAAGCTACAATGGTCCAACTTAACATATTTTTTTAACACTGCAAATATAACATGCCAACATAAGAGTACAGAATTTTCCAAAACATATTATGAACAAATTTTGATGACACAACCTTTCAGTTGGATGACTCTTTTGATGACACCAATAGGCGCTTTGTGCGGAGAATCCAAGAATCTGAGGTCAGAGAGGCGTTGAAAAGGATGAAAGGAGGTAAGGCGATGTGATCAGATGGTATCCCAATCGAGGTGTGGAGATGCCTCGGAGACATAGCTATAGTATGGCTAACCAAGCTGTTCAACCATATTTTTCGATCGAACAAGATGCCTGATGAGTGGAGAAGTATATTGGTACCGATCTACAAGAATAAAGGGGATATTCAAAGTTGTACTAATTACCGGGGAATTAAGTTGATGAGTCATACTATGAAGCTATGGGAGAGAGTTATCGAACATCGCTTGAGAGCAATAACGCGGGTCTCTATGAATCAATTTGGTTTCATGCCCGGAAGGTCAACCATGGAAGCCATTTTCTTAATAAGACAAGTTATGGAGCGGTATAGGGAGAAGAAGAAGGACCTATACATGGTTTTTATTGACTTGGAGAAGGCTTATGATAAAATACCAAGGAATGTTATGTGGTGGGCTTTGGACAAACATAAAGTCCCAACGAAGTACGCCGGGCTCATTAAGGACATGTACAACAATGTTGTGACTAGAGTTCGAACAAGTGATGGAGACACAGATGACTTCCCGATTAGGATAGGACTACATCAAGGGTCAGCTTTGAGCCCTTATTTGTTTGCCTTAGTGATGGATGAGGTCACAAGGGACATATAAGGGGACATCCCTTGGTGTATGCTTTTCGCGGACGATGTAGTGCTAGTTGATGAAAGCCGAACAGGAGTGAATCAGAAACTGGAGTTATGGCGGGAGACCTTGGAGTCCAAAGGTTTTAGACTCAGTAGAACTAAAACTGAGTATATGAGATGTGACTTCGGCACTACTATTCGGGAGGAGGAAGATATTAGTTTGGAAGGTCAAGTAGTGCCTAGGAAGGATGCCTTTCGATATTTAGGATCAATGCTACATAGAGACGGGGATATTGATGAAGATGTTAGCCATAGAATCAAAGCAGGATGGATGAAATGGTGGCAAGCATCTGGTGTCCTATGTGACAAAAGTGTACCACAGAAGCTAAAAGGCAAATTTTATAGGACGGCGATTAGACCTGCTATGTTGTATGGTGCAGAATGTTGGCATACGAAAAGACGACATGTTCAACAGATAAGTGTCGTGGAAATGCGTATGTTCCGTTGGATTTGCGGTCATACAAGAAGGGATCGAGTTCGGAACGATGACATACGTGATAGATTAGGGGTAGCACCAATTGAAGAAAAGCTTGTCCAACACCGGTTGAGATGGTTTGGACATGTACAACGTAGACCTCCAGAGGCACCGGTGCGTAGTGGAATCCTAAGCCAGGATAGTAACGTGAAGAGAGGCAGAGGAAGACTGAAGTTGACTTGGGTAGAGGCAATAAAAGGAGACTTGAAAGGATGGAATATACCCAAAGACTTAGCCTTAGATAGGAGTGCTTGGAAGACAGCTATCCACGTGCCTGAGCCTGGATTGCTTCTGCTGGGTTTCAACTCTAGCCTACCCCAACTTGTTTGGGACTTAAAGGCTTTGTTGTTGTTGTATATTATGAACAAATTTTAAAGGTCCTTTGAGCATCTTAAAATGAACCATAAAGTCTAGAATTTGCTTAAAGTAGCTTACATGGGCCAAAATTCTAGGGTTTCAACTCATAGGTCGTGTTGGTAGCATGGTGGATTTGGAAGTGGTTGCGTCTTCGAGGGATCTCAGCCCAATTTTAATTCTATCATGCAGGATATTAGAGATGAGGCCAAGTTGTGGTGTATGGCGGGAGCCAAAGGGCTTTGTTGTGCTCTTGCTCGTATCACTACCCATTGTTTGCTAGGGGCTCGAGGCTCGAGGTGGCGTGCTCGTGGTACATGCCCTGCGGGCCTGCGTCAGGATGGGAATGGACCGGCCCGGACCTGGACCTAGACCTAGCCTCATGGCCCTAGAGCCAATTTGCAAGGCCATGAGCCGACCCAATTCGTCTAGAGGCTTTGGCCTTGGCGTCCCAATGGGTATTACGGGTCGGCTCTACTTGGATGCTATCTGTTTTCGATGCATGCAGCATAGGAATTCACAGCATATGTTGTGTGCAATGCAAGCAACAGAAATAAATCGTTTTCGCTATTATTGAAACACTCAGGTGGCCAAACTCCAAATGATTGCGAGACATGACAACAACAGACATACTGAAAATCCCTGAATCGTGTTCGCTATCATTGAAACACTCAGGTGGCCAAACTACAGAGTACAATCAGCTTGGACAAACACTGAATTCTCATACAATGTCATGACAGCAGACATACTGAAAATTCCTTCAGATTGAACTATTGAATATACTGAACATATGAGCGCCTTGAAAACTAAACCGCAGCCAAGAATCTGTTGAGACAGATCCAGGAATGGTTGCAATCAACGAGCAAGAATCTGGCAAGAGAGATCCAAGGACACGGATGGTCAGAGCGTTGAATCAGGAACTAACAGCCCCAAACAACACGACACAAGCAAAATCTTAGCTTTGGAGAAGAACCAAGATGATAGCCAAGAAGACAGAGTAGTTACTCACATTCAGGATGCACAGCTACACAAGCAAAATCTTAGCTTTGGAGCTTGGGCGTAGTACGAAAGACAACATTTTGAGTGGAATACACACATTGGTAAGAAAGAACAGAGAACACAGAGAAGGGGAGAGAGATTTTTTCAAAAAGAAGAAAAAAAAAACAGAAGCAAACTGATAGGGTAGCAAGAAGAACCCTTTTGTCCGTAGACTACTTCTTAGGTTCTCCTTGCTTGATTACAATCAATACCGGGTTCTCTCTTTTATAGAGACAACTTACTTGACCCCTAAGTAATACCCTAACCGAATCAATCTATCTTATTCCTTTCCTAACAAAACAAACCAGTCTAATCTAATCTAATCAGATCTGGTACTGTTCACGCAGACCGCGTGGGCCCCTGGTCTGGCTCCACTTGCCATAACACTGCTCCACCCCTCCAAGACAGCTCGTCCTCGAGCTGAGACCATTGCGGGGTTTCTGCATGATGAGGTTGTAGGGCACGGCGATGCACTTGGCATACGTGAAGACCTTGTCGTTGTCCATGTCGCGTAGCGCGCGGATGTTGCCCTTGACGGAGCGGACGTGGCGCACCGCCTCGACGACGTTTCTGTGTTCTATTGTGAGTGATCGGGACACCGTATTCACCAGCAATTTTTGGGAGGAGCTCTTCAAGCTAGCTGGAGTGACCTTGCTGCGTAGTTCCGCTTTTCACCCCCAGACAGGTGGGTAGTCTGAGGTCACTAACCGCATCATCGTCATGTACTTGTGCTGCTTAGCGGGGGATCGACCTCGTTCTTGGTTGCAGTGGCTTCCTTGGGCTGAATTCTGCTATAATACTTCCTACCAGTCGGCCCTGCGAGCTACGCCATTTGAGGTGGTGTATGGCCGGTCTCCACCATCACTGGCCTCCTATCTTCCTGGGACGGCTCCCGTCGCTGCTGTTGATCGCCAGCTTCGTGACCGTGACAAGTTCCTGCTGGACATCCGTGATCGTTTGGTGTTGGCTCAGGACACTATGCGGGAGATTCATGACAAGAAGCGCCGATTTGTGGAATTTGCTGTGGGCACTGTTCGCCTAAACAGTCGTTTAGCCCGTTTAAACATCGTGTAAACGCTACACGGTGGTGCGCCGTTTCCGTTTAATCACCCGTTTACCCTGTTTAATTGGCCGTTTAGCCCGTTTAATGGAACGTTTTGCCCGAATAATGGCTAAATGGTAGGTGACCGACTGTTTACCGTTTAGCGTTTAGGAAAACACTGGCTGTGGGTGACTGGGTTCTGCTCCGCCTCCGTCACCGCACGGCTGCTGGTATTACTCCAGTTGCTTCCTCCAAGCTGGGGCCGCGATTTTTTGGGCCCTATCAGATTGTGGAGCGTTTGGGCGCTGTGGCTCAGGACACTATGCGGGAGATTCATGATGTCTTTCATGTGGCACTGCTGAAGAAGTATGAAGGAGACCCTCCAGGCGCCATTGTTCCTCTTCCATCCACACTTCATGGGTGTGTCATTCCTACTCCGGCTGCAGTGGTGCGTGCTCGCTTGAACCGTGGTCGCTGGCAACTTCTTGTTCATTGGGAAGGGCGCACAGCAGCTGATGCTACTTGGGAAGACGTTGATGACTTCAAGGGGCGCTATCCAGCATTCCAGCTCGCGGACGAGCTGTTTATTGGGGAGGAGGGAAGTGTTATAGATGCCTTTGTTGGGCGTCAGTATAGGTGCCGGCCCAGGCCGAGCCTTGGCTAAAGGGGGGCTCGGCTGGTTGAGGTTAGGAGAGGAAAGGGAGGAAATTTTGGAGATCTATTTTGGTTTATTAGTTGTGCACCTATTATATATAGGGCACTTAGAGATTGTAATGGACTTATCGAAAAAGGAATAAACCTCCCAAGGTGGGCGGGTTTCCCTTCGACGGTGGCTGCGCGCGATTCTGCCGTTGCCACCGGCGAACCTTCTGCTGCACCACTTCCTCGCTATCCCCTGCATTCCCATTCTCAATCTAGCCTACTGCTCCACTCTCCCCTGCGATCTCCCCACCGACGCCGTAACAAGAACTTACAAGTAGTCTCAGCCTCTCACTCCCAGTTGGATCAGATCAGGATTCAGGAAAGCAGCAATGGCACCATGCCCTCTGATGGATAAGTCATGTGTGGCTGGTCTTTGTGGGGCTGTTGTTGCTCACATGGTCCTTGTGGCTGTTTTTCTATTTTTAGGACAGCATCTTAGACTAGAGGACAGCATCTTAGAGGACAGCATCTTAGACTAGAGGACAACATCTTAGCTAGGACAACATATTAGCATCTTCGACTAGCATCTTAGACTAGCATCTTGGCATATGCTTGGCTGGCTAGCAGCCTATAAATATGTAACCCTAACCCCTCAGGTTGGCATGTCATTTGTGTGAGCTTGTGTGAGAAATAGACAAGAAAATTGCCCCAACTTCTAGTGTCATCATCTCTCGATGAGAGTAAGAATTCTCCTACTACCAAGAGTGAGAATTCAGCGACTAACAAGTGGTATCAGAGCCGTATTATCCTGTAGCCTGAGCATCTCTTGCTCATCTTCTCTCCTAGCCCCACAACAGCCCCAGCTGTTGGCAGCAGCAGCTCCTCTGGCCGCTCCTGTTCACTCCTCTCCCAGCTCGTCTGAAGCAGCCCTCTCCCCACGCAGCAGCCCCCCGGTAGCGCATCATGTCCGCAGGGCAGTCTCAGCGCTCGGTCGCCTCGAGCACGCGGCGTCGGCAGGAGGCCGAACTTGCCGCGGCAGAGGAACGCGAGCGAGCGGCGGCAGAGACCGCTGCGGCGGCAGCAAGGGCGTCGAGGCTGGCAGCGGCGGAGCTGGCAGCAACCAGAGCGGAGGCGGAAGCAGCGGCGGCGGCGAATGCAGCGCGTGCGGCGGCGGCGGAGGTCGAGGCTTTGCGCGGCAGCATCGGCAGCTCCATTTCCGCTGACGACACCGCCGACGCAGACCTCGAGCTGCTAGAGAGGGAGGCAGCGCGAGCGCGGGCGGCGCAGTGGGCAGCCGCGCACGTCCATGAGCGTGGCGGCAGTCCAGACAGGCGCGGACGCGCTGGCGGCGCTCCTGGAGGAGGCGCGCACGGCGGTGGCGCTCCTAGGGCAGCCGCGCACGCCCACGAGCGCGGCGGCAGCCCAGACAGGCGCGGACACGCCGGTGGCGCTCTTGGAGGAGGCGCGCATGGCGGCGGCGCTCCTGGAGGAGGCGCGCACGGCGGCGGCGCTCCTAGAGGAGGCGCGCACGGCAACAGTGGCGGACGGGTCGATGGAGAGCGCGGCCTTCACAGGCAGCGTGGCTCTCTCTCCCCGGATCGGTACCGACGGGTCGATGGAGAGCGCGACCTTCACAGGCAGCGTGTCTCTCTCTCCCCGGATCGGTACCGTGGTTACCACGGGCTCCAGGCTGTTGTCAGGGACGTCGGTCCCGGCGGTGGGTGGCCTACCCTCACCAAGACCAACTACGTCGAGTGGGCTGCGGTGATGAGGGTAAAGCTCCAGGTGCGGCACATGTGGGAGGCAGTCCGGTATCGCGACGTCGACTACGACCTAGATCGACGGGCGCTGGATGCTCTCATCGCTGCAGTCCCGCCCGAGATGCAGTTCTCGCTTACCAGCAAGCGGACTGCCAAGGAGGCTTGGGACGCCATCGCTGCGGCACGCATCGGCAGCGACCGCGCCCGCAAGTCCACACTGCAGGCACTTCGCAAGGAGTGTGAGAACCTGGCCTTCAAGCCAGGTGAGGACGTTGATGACTTTGCTCTCCGTCTCAACACTCTGTTGCAGAAGATGGTGCAGTTCGGCGACGACACTTACGGCGAGGAGAGAGCTGTCGAAAAGCTCTTCCGCTGCGTCCCCGAGAAGTACAAGCAGATGGCTCGCTCGATCGAGTCTCTGCTGGATCTCTCCACGATGTCGATCGAGGAGGCGATAGGTCGCCTCAAGGTCGTCGACAGCGATGAGCCACAGTCCCTCTCGGGGCCCATCACCACTGGCGGGAAGCTCCTCCTCACTCGGGAGCAGTGGCTTGCCAGCCAAGGTGACCGGAGGAAGGGGGAGCCTTCTTCCGCGACAGGCGGCCGCAAGCGTGGCAAGCCACGCAAGGCGCGCAGAGACGCCCAGGCCGGGGCGCGAGGACGTGCCGAGGGTGATGCCCGCGGAGGCGCCCAGGGCGGCGCCGCCGGCAGGCACAAGCCGGCACGAGACGACGCCTGCCGCAACTGCGGCCAGCTTGGCCATTGGGCCAAGGACTGTCGACAGCCACGACGCGGCCAGGCCCACGTCGCACAGGTGGAGGAGGAGGAGCCGGCTCTGTTCATGGCACATGCCAGCATCGAGCTACCTCCAGCGGCACCGGCTGCAGCGGCTCTCCTCCACCTTGACGAGCCAAAAGCACACGCCCTCCTCGGCGACGGCTCCGGCAATGACAAGACTGACGGGTGGTGCCTCGACACCGGCGCCACCCATCACATGACCGGTCAACGGGAGTTCTTCACCGAGCTTGACTCTAGCGTCCGAGGCTCCGTCAAGTTTGGGGATGCCTCCGGCGTGGAGATCAAGGGCGTCGGCTCCGTCATCTTCACCGCCGTGTCTGGTGAGCACAGGCTGCTCACCGGAGTCTACTACATCCCCGCGTTGAGGAACTACATCATCAGCTTGGGATAGCAGGATGAGAACGGTTCGTGTGTGGTGGTTGAGGATGGAGTAATGAGGATTTGGGATCGCCGTCGCCGCCTTCTCGCCAAGGTATCCAGAAGCGCAAATCGACTCTACGTCCTTAACGTGCAGGTGGCACAACCCCTCTGTCTCGCTGCTCGTCGGGACGACGAGGCGTGGCAGTGGCACGAGCGTTTCGGGCACCTTCACTTTGAGGCCCTGAAGCGGCTCAGTGCCACGGAGATGGTGCGAGGCCTGCCGTGCCTCGACCATGTGGAGCAGCTCTGCGACGTCTGCGTGTTGACGAAGCAGAGGCGACTCCCCTTTCCCCAGCGGGCGAGCTTTCGAGCCAAGGAGAGGCTCGAGCTTGTGCACGGGGACTTGTGTGGCCCGGTGACACTGGCCACACCGGGAGGACGACGCTACTTCCTGCTGCTCGTCGACGACCTCTCCCACTACATGTGGGTGATGGTCCTCGGCAGCAAGAGAGAGGCTACGGACGCCATCAGGCGCGCGCAGGCTGCTGCGGAGGCGGAGTGCGGCCGCAAGCTGCGCGTGCTGCGCACCGACAACGGCGGCGAATTCACGGCGGCTGAATTTGCGTCGTATTGCGCTGACGAGGGCATTTAGCGCCACTACTCCGCGCCGTACAACCCGTAGCAGAACGGCGTCGTCGAGCGGCGCAACCAGACGGTTGTGGGGATGGCTCGGGCCCTCCTCAAGCAGAGGGGGATGTCGGCTATCTTCTGGGGAGAGGCGGTGGTGACGGCCGTCTACATCCTCAACCGCTCGCCTACCAAGGCGCTCGACGGCAGGACGCCGTACGAGGCTTGTCATGGGCGCAAGCTGGCAGTCTCCCACTTGCGGGTCTTCGGCTGCCTCGCATTCGCCAAGGAGCTTGGCCACATCAGCAAGCTCGACGACAGGAGCACTCCGGGAGTGTTCATCGGCTACGCGGAGGGCTCGAAGGCCTACCGCATCCTCGACCCGAAGACACAGCGTGTGCGCACGGCGCGCGACGTTGTGTTCGACGAAGGGCGAGGATGGGCGTGGGACAAGGCAGTGGACGACGGCTCGGCTCCGACGTACGACGACTTCACTGTCGAGTACGTCTACTTCGAGGGAGCTGGGGGAGTAGGCAGTTCTTCGGCGAGCGCGTCTACCCCAGTCTCCGAGCCTCCACCGACCCCGGCACCTGCTACTCCGACAGCACCACGCTCTCCAGCCAGGACCTCGGCTGCGATGAGCTCTTCGCCGGCTCCACCACAGCCGGCAACGCCACGCACTCCAGCACCGACAGGCACCACTCCGGGCACGTCTACTCCACCACCAGCTCGTGTCGAGCACGGCCTGGTTGAGCTCGCTACTCCACTCTCTCACGACGAGGAGCGCGTCGACGCGTACCACGACGGCGAGCCGTTGCGGTACCGTACGGTGGAGAACCTTCTCGGCGACCAGCCGGTGCCGGGACCGGTGCCTCACGACCTGGAGGCGCAGTTGCACCTTGCGTGTGACGACGGCGAGCCTCGGTCGTTTGCAGAGGCCGAGAGCCACGCGGCATGGCGCGCCGCGATGCAGTTGGAGATGGATGCGGTTGAGAAGAACCGCACCTGGGAGCTTGCTGAGCTTCCTCGTGGTCACCGCGCGATCACCCTTAAGTGGGTGTACAAGTTGAAGAGGGATGAAGCCGGCGCCATCGTCAAGCACAAGGCTCGCTTGGTGGCACGAGGTTTCGTGCAGCAGGAGGGGGTCGACTTCGACGACGCTTTTGCTCCCGTGGCACGGATGGAGTCTGTGCGACTCCTTGCGCTAGCTGCCCAGGAGGGCTGGCGTGTTCACCACATGGACGTCAAGTCGGCGTTCCTTAACGACGACTTGAAGGAGGAGGTCTACGTGCACCAGCCGCCGGGATTTGCGATCCCCGGCAAGGAGGGCAAGGTGCTTCGCCTGCGCAAGGCCCTCTATGGCTTGCGGCAGGCACCGAGGGCGTGGAATGCCAAGTTGGATTCCACGCTAAAATGGAAGGGCTTCGAGCAAAGCCCGCACGAGGCGGCCATCTACCGACGGGGCAATGGAGGAAATGCCCTGCTGGTGGGTGTCTACGTCGACGACTTGGTGATCATCGGCACCAAGGATGCGGAGGTGGCGGCATTTAAGGAAGAGATGAAGGCCACCTTCCAGATGAGTGACCTGGGGCCTCTCTCCTTCTACCTGGGAATCGAGGTGCACCAGGATGACTCCGGGATCACGCTTCGACAGACCGCCTACGCCAAGCGCGTCGTTGAGCTAGCTGGGCTCACCGACTGCAACCCAGCTCTCACTCCTATGGAGGAGAGGCTGAAGCTGAGCCGCGACAGCACGACGAAGGAGGTGGACGCTACACAGTATCGGCGCCTTGTGGGGAGCCTTCGCTACCTCGCCCACACACGGCCGGACTTGGCATTCTCCGTCGGCTACGTTAGTCGGTTCATGCAGCGACCGACGACGGAGCACCAGCAGGCTGTGAAGAGGATCATCCGCTACGTTGCGGGGACTCTCGACCACGGCCTCTACTACCCGAGGTGTCCTGGGGTGGCACACTTCGTCGGGTACAGCGACAGCGACCACGCCGGCGACATCGACACCAGCAAGAGCACGAGCGGGATCCTCTTCTTCCTCGGCAAGTGCCTCGTTTGCTGGCAGTCGGTCAAGCAGCAGGTGGTGGCCCTGTCCAGCTGCGAGGCCGAGTACATAGCGGCCTCCACCACTTCGACTCAGGCGCTCTGGCTCGCTCGACTGCTTGGTGATCTCCTCGGCAGAGACACTAGAGCGGTGGAGCTCAGGGTGGATAGCAAGTCCGCTCTGGCCCTGGCAAAGAACCCCGTGTTCCACGAACGCAGCAAGCACATTCGGGTGAGGTACCACTTCATCCGAGGCTGTTTGGAGGAAGGGAGCATCAAGGCGAACTACATCAACACCAAGGACCAGCTTGCGGACCTGCTCACCAAGCCCCTTGGGAGGATCAAGTTCCTTGAGCTCTGCTCCAGGACCGGGATGGTTCAACTCTCCCACAAGACGACGCACAAGACTTAGGGGGAGAATGATGGATAAGTCATGTGTGGCTGGTCTTTGTGGGGTTGTTGTTGCTCACATGGTCCTTGTGGCTGTTTTTCTGTTTTTAGGACAGCATCTTAGACTAGAGGACAGCATCTTAGAGGACAGCATCTTAGACTAGAGGACAACATCTTAGCTAGGACATCATATTAGCATCTTAGACTAGCATCTTAGACTAGCATCTTGGCATATGCTTGGCTGGCTAGCAGCCTATAAATATGTAACCCCAACCCCTCAGGTTGGCATGACATTTGTGTGAGCTTGTGTGAGAAATAGACAAGAAAATTGCCCCAACTCCTAGTGTCATCCTCTCTCGATGAGAGTAAGAATTCTCCTACTACCAAGAGTGAGAATTCAACGACTAACACCCTCAGAGTCACAACCTCGCTCTCTCCTCCGTTGGCGCTGCAAAAGATCTCTGGAAACGAATGTTGGGCAAGTAAGAGAGGTGGTGGTTGGACTTGGAAGACACCCTGCCTTGTCATAAACAAACTGAAGGTGCCCGCCGGTGTCTTCCCATCCGGCCGCACGGTCTCGTCTCCTCTCCTGTTCGGTAGCGGGAGGGGTCTTCTATGGGAGAGACGCAGATTTGCGGCGGTGGTGTCTACAGGTCGCAGTCGTGGAGCTGCGCCAGGGTCGACCCACCTTACTCGATGGGTCAACAGTGCTCGGCTCCACTGGCCCATTTTGGAGTTAAGGCTGACCCGTATGGCCCATTGGCCGTGATCTAGTGGGTCGGGCCAACGACCCGATGGGTCGACCCTCCCCGTTCTCATCCTGAGGCCTGCACCATGGCAGTGTGATGGCTCGATACAGCACAACGGTGGCACAATACATAGTGGTGGTTTTCTTGCGCCCTATCCATGCTCTAGATGACGAGTTGCGCAGGGAAGACAGCCACCACCTAAATGCTCTGGACAAATCGGCCGTTGACGTCACTCAGACGGCAAATTTGAACATGACACAAACTATGATGGCACACGCACTTCAAACACCACCAGGTACCAACCATACACCGAGCTTGCCCTGTGGTGGCTGTGATGTGGATTTGGAGGTATGCTGCAGGCACTGTACCCCACCGGCGCCGGTCGCTGTTTTGTAGCACTTGTGACCAGCAACGGAGGTTGCACTATTTGCCGGCATGACCTCAGCCTCACTACTCAGGCGCTAGAGAGCTCAAATTTGGCTGTTGGAACTTTACATACAGGTCATAATTAGGGTCTCTGTGATGCGGTGAAGGGGAATGGGAGGACTGTGGGGGAGGAATCGAGCAATCCCTGACCAGAGGCACTACCGTCACTATTCATATCGCGCTTAGCCACCAATTCATGCCATTCGAGATAGGGGTGAGAATGGAGGGAGGTGAGGAGAACCATCAACAATGGGCGTGTTTGGGACCGTGGCGTGGCCATCGCGCGGTGCGGTATCTGTATCGGTACAGCGGCCTCCACCCCGCGGTACAGAAAACGCGAGTGCTAGTTCAATCTCGCGGTGGTTGTGTCTCCGGGTTGGAAAGATTCATCGATTCTGGTGGGGTGTTTGATGGAATTTTCTCGATTCTTGTGGTGGGGTGACCGCAGATCTGATTTTAAGCGGTCCCAAACACACCCAATGTGTGGACTAGGCTAGCTATGGCATGGCTTTGGTTGGACACCGAATTGGTGAGCCGGATTTGGCTTGGGTAGGTGGGTATGGTAAGCAACCAAACGGTTGCAGGGTGGTGTTGGCAATCCTGGCTTGGGTTAGCCAAGCAACCAAGCGCCCCCTTAATAAATGACATGTAATGCTCTTTTGCATTTGAAGAAAAAAGGTCATCATCAAGGCAGATTTTGGTTCCCTTTTATTTATTTTTACCAAACATGTAGGAGGGCTGTGTATCTTATTTTTTTTATAGGATGCTATTTTTTATAGACATGGAATATTGTATAGAATACTAATGTATTTCAAAGGGAACTAATTAAAAAAGTATTTTATTTTCTTTTCCTATTCTCATTGTCTTTCTATCCTTCCAATCGAACTTGAAATTGGACTGAAAAGAAAGCTGTTGTCAAAGTAAAAGAAATAACTCTTTTTTTTTTCTCGAACTACGTAGGAGAGCTGCGCGTCATTTCATTAAGAAAGAAGTGAACAAATACAAAAGATTAGGGGAGACCCCCCAATCCTTGCACACCAACACACCCACCAAAGCAGAAAACAAAAATTGCCAACAAAAAATCGCAGACTTGACCGGTAGCCATGGCGCCTAAGTGCCCAGCACCAGCGACCTAGTGAGGAGCTCCTGGAGCTTTGAGGCCCCAGCCATACACCACAAGGAGCTCTCATTTGCCACTGTTTGGAGTAGTATCTGGATGCTTGGACATGCTCCTTCAAACACGCAGGAGTTGCGGTGCTTCCAAACCTCCCAGGCCACAAGTATGATGAGAGAGTTCAAACCTTTCCGCATATCTTTTGGCACTGCCCGGATGGTGTTTGAAGTGATGAACTAATGTAAAAAGGATTCGTCTAATGATTTAAGTAACAATAGGATAGTTATCAGTTACAAGCATACATTTTCAGTGTCGCGGCGTTGATAGTAGTTGTATACATTTTAAGTTCCGTTGCCGTTTTCGTCTGGTTAAACTGTATGGATGTTTCGGTGAGATTTTGGTGCCAGTTGGCTGAACCCCCTTTGTGTTCATTCCATCTGGACAGTATCTTAGGTTGGAGAAGTTTTGTTTTGGTTTTACAAACTATTGTAATTTCATTGCTCTCGAGTATGTAACTTCCCTGTTACGTTGCCATGGAGACCCTTTTCTAGGTAATGAAGTTCAGTGACATGCAATGCAACCATACATTTTCTGCACTTTGTTTATTTAAGCATGTAACTTCCCTGTTACATTCTTTTGAATATATATGTTCCTGTCCTATTTTGCTGTTGAGTTTTTCACATTCTCTTTTGAAAATGTTCAGGTTGTATCTCCAGAATTTACCTTCTATGACAGTTCAAAGTTATCAATGGATGATTCCTTGCACATTGAGAAGCTTCTTCGGGCCAAGATGGATTTCAGTTTCATGTTCGTCTTCCTCACTTTGTTTACCCATTGAATTTCTCTTTGGATTTCCTTTGTTTAATGAGATGCCTTTTTATATTAAAACAGGTATGCTTCAAAAGAAAAAGATATATGGGCTCGATCTGTCATTAAAGACCTTACAATTGAAGCTGGTTCTGGTCTTCTTGTTCTTGAGCCTGTAGATGTTTCATGGAAATATACTTCAGTCAATGAAAAGACAAACATAGTATTGGCGTCGACAGATGTTTGCATCCATCTTTTTCTTAGTGTTGCTTCTCTTATGCTTAAACTGCAAAACCAAACTCTTGCAGCATTGCAGTTTGGTAATATTAGCCCACTTGATTTCTTGCACAAACTTTAAGCGAATTTGGAGCTCACCAAAAGGTGTGTCTGGCCTACTACACTTTTTTTTTCCGCTTATTCTAGTTCTTGTAGTGGGCCATTGCATGCTAGTTTATTTTACTGATTCAATACTGCAGGTGACCTACCTGACTACAACCTAACGTTCTGGAGGCCACAAGCTCCCTCAAATTATGTCATCTTGGGGGATTGTGTGTCCTCGAGGTGATTTTTCCCCTTCATATCTATCACTTTGGTGAAGTTATTACTTTAGCCAAGTGTTTGTTGAGTTTTGTTTTGGTATAGTAATTGTTCTGTCTAATCCATCGTCGTCTGTTGAAGATGCATGATAAATACTATAGCTGGCATATGACTGAAAACATGAAACTTTTCACTGGTATAAATAACATGAGGATTAAGCAAAAAGTTTGTAACAATGTCCTGCTGATGGCATCACTTTTTCCTTTTTGTCTGCATTGGTCACTATGGATGCACTTTGAAATTAACTGATCAGCACAATTTATTCTAAGGGGGCTCTAATTGTGATATCACCTTTTATTATATTATAAGCAATTTATTCTAAATAACATGTTATTTGTTTGCCTTAGTGATGGATGAGGTCACAAGGGACATACAAGGGGACATTCCTTGGTGTATGCTTTTCGCGGACGATGTAGTGCTAGTTGATGAAAGCCAGACAGGAGTGAATCAGAAACTGAAGTTATGGTGGGAGACTTTGGAGTCCAAAGGTTTTAGACTCAGTAGAACTAAAACTGAGTATATGAGATGTGACTTCGGCACTGCTACTCGGGAGGAGGAAGATATTAGTTTGGAAGGTCAAGTAGTGCCTAGGAAGGATACCTTTCGATATTTATGATCAATGCTATAGAGAGACGAATATATTGATGAAGATGTTAGCCTAAAGTTCAGCTAGGCGCTAGGCAGAATCTAGGCGCTGACCCATTGCCTAGCGCCTAGTCGGGAGTATTCAGTCCTAGGTGCTCCTAGGCGTTTTTCCTAGGCGTTTTGGCAATATAGCCATAAATTATATATATATATTATGTATATAACTATATATATGTATATAAGTATATAACTACTATATATGAGTCACAGTAAGTATAAAAAGAGGGCCAGTAGACATCTGATTCCTAGCTGGCTTACTCTTGCATGTTTCTAGCTCCTGCAACACATTTTGACAGCTAGTAGTTAGTAAATTAGTCAATAGACAGCTAGCTGTTCATAAAAAAAAATAGAAAACACTAAGTTGTGACTTATCTGGATGATTTCAGCAGCCTCCCATCCATGAGCACACCATATCAGTAGCTGGTAATTACAATACAAGTGGATAGGACAGTAATACAAGTGCACTAACACAATTTATAAATAAAGGACAGCACAAGCACATAGTTCTTAGTTCAGGTCTCATAAATCACAAAAGAAGACACATAGACACAAAGTGACACGGCTGCAGTTCATAAGACCAGGGCATCACAAAAGGCTTCACTACTAGATGGAGATGGTCCAGATCATATTTCTTCTTCACTGTAGTACACATCCTCATCGTCATACTTTTTTTCTTCAGACTCAAATTCTTCTCCTTCATAGAGCTCCCTCACTCTTGCACTTCTGCGCAGCTGAAGCTGTTCATCTGCTCCCACTGCCTCTCCAATGACAGACCAAGGTATCCCTGTACCTTCCATCTCATCTTCCTCCCCATCTCTAAAGTCAACTAATGCACAATCATTCCCCACCCTCTTGGAGAAAACCTTGAGCTTTAGTTGTATCACTAGACAAGAGAACATCAGTTATTTTGTTTGACTTGATCTTTTCTCTCTTATGTTTGACTTGATCTTTTTCTCTCTTACTAAACAGCTTGGAGTTGAATTGGATATACACCAGCTTGTTGAGGCGGGTTGTAGTAAGCCTATTCCTCTTCTTAGTGTGTATCTACAATTTAAAAAGAGCATTCTCAGTTCTACAATTTAATTGTAATGCTGCTGAAACTGAAATGTTCATAATAGATAGGTACTAACCCCTTCAAACCCACTCCAATTTCTTTCACAACCAGAAGAGCTTGACGTCAAAGATAGGATCCTTGTAGTCCTCATCATGATAATAAAATTTCTCAACACAAGCTATAAACCCTTCTGATATTTTGGGCTGATAAAAGATTGATGGGTCACTATAGCTATAGTGAGGATTTAGCAAATAGGCTGTCAAATGCAATGGAGAATCAAGTCTTCCATTCATCTTCTTGTCAATAACAGCTATTACATCCTTGAACCGAGCCTCAACATTTCCAAAGGCCTCTTTGATCTGTCTCTTTGCCTTTAGTAGTTCTCCATAAAGGAAACCCATTGATGGCCTCACATCCCCGTCAACCAAACGGAGGACTTTGACCAATGGCTCAAAAACAGTCAATGTTAGCTTCACATCCTTCCAAAAGCTTGGACTCAATATAGTTGCTGTTGCCTCTTTTCCTTTCTTTGATTTCACATCCTTCAATGAGTCCCATCTACTATGAACCACCATCTTCCTTAACTGGTCCTTCTTCTCTTGCATGCTACTCAAAGTGAGAAAGTTTGAAGCAAACCTAGTCACTCTTGGCCTCACTACCTCTTTCCCCTCTGTGAAGTATCTCAAGCACTCCAATGTCCTTGTGTGGCCATAGACGACGACGACGACAACAACAACAACAAAGCCTTTAAGTCCCAAACAAGTTGGGGTAGGCTAGAGTTGAAACCCAGCAGAAGCGATCAAGGTTCAGACACGTGAATAGCTGTTTTCCAAACACTTCTATCTAAGGCTAAGTCTTTGGGTATATTCTATCCTTTCAAGTCTCCTTTTATTGCCTCTACCCAAGTCAACTTCGGTCTTCCTCTGCCCCAATTCATGTTACTATCCTGGCCTAGGATTCCACTACGCACCGGTGCCTCTGGAGGTCTCCGTTGGACATGTCCAAACCATCTCAACCGGTATTGGACAAACTTCTCTTCAATTGGTGCTATCCCTAATCTATCATGTATATCATCGTTCCGAACTCGATCCCTTCTTGTATGACCACAAAATCCAACGCAACATACGCATTTCCGCGACACTTATCTGTTGAACATGTCGTCTTTTGGTAGGCCAATATTTTGCATCATACAACATAGCTGGTCTAATCGCCGTCCTATAAAACTTGCCTTTTAGCTTCCGTGGTACCCTTTTGTCACATAGGACACCAGATGCTTACCGCCACTTCATCCATTCTGCTTTGATTCTATGGCTAACATCTTCATCAATATCCCCGTCTCTCTGTAGCATTGATCCTAAATATCGAAAGGTATCCTTCCTAGGCACTACTTGACCTTCCAAACTAATATCTTCCTCCTCCCGAACAGTAGTGCCGAAGTCACATCTCATATACTCAGTTTTAGTTCTACTGAGTCTAAAACCTTTGGACTCCGAAGTCTCCCGCCATAACTCTAGTTTTTGATTCACTCCTGTTCGGCTTTCATCAACTAGCACTACATCGTCCGCGAAAAGCATACACCAAGGGATGTCCCCTTGTATGTCCCTTGTGACCTCATCCATTACTAAGGCAAACAAATAAGGGCTCAAAGCTGACCCTTGATGTAGTCCTATCCTAATCGGGAAGTCATCCGTGTTTCCATCACTTGTTCGAACTCTAGTCACAACATTGTTGTACATGTCCTTAATGTGGCCATAGACAAATATGGTAAATGCCTTTGCTTGGTCAACCACTTTCTTGAACCGAGTCATGTTGCCAATTCCTTGGAGCATAAGGTTGATTGTGTGAGCTGCACAAGAGGTCCAAAATATGTGTGGTCTCTTCTCTTCCAATAGCCTCTTTGCTCCCATGTTGTTAGAGGCATTGTCAGTCACTAGTTGCACCACATTGTCTAGACCAATCTCTTCAATTGCTTTGTCCACAAGATCAAAGATGACCTCACTGGTATGTGAGATATGTGACATCTCCTTAGAGCTGATGAAGGAGGTTCCATCAGCACAATTGGTGCATAAATTCATTATGCTTCTCCTCTTCCTATCTGACCAAGCATCAGTCATAATAGAACACCTATTTTTCATCTTCTTGGCTTCACGCTCCTACAGCAAACTCTT
Organism: Miscanthus floridulus; assembly: GCF_019320115.1. Classification (NCBI taxonomy): domain Eukaryota; kingdom Viridiplantae; phylum Streptophyta; class Magnoliopsida; order Poales; family Poaceae; genus Miscanthus; species Miscanthus floridulus. The sequence continues at coordinate 64,906,098 of NC_089586.1, read as the reverse complement.
GGTTCTTTCATATTCTTCTTCCAGCAACTTCCCTCGCAGTGCATCCTGAGTTGGAGGTACAAGTCCTGGACCAAACTGTCCAATTGCTTCGCACATTTGCTTGAACTCATCATTATCACATGCATTGAAAGCAATTCCTCCAACACAACATTGAAAGAAGCATAATTAGTGTTCAGTACAGGAAAACAACATATAATGAACTTTGAAACGTAAAAACAGCATAGTATACTAGCAATTTACCATGTGTATAGGCCCATCTTGCAATGTACTTATGCACCTCATTGGTTCTTTCTTTCCAAAGTTCCTTGTTCAGCTGCTGTTGCTTCAAAGAATCAGACTTGGTAGCTTTAGGATCAATAGCACGTGTCCATTTGTCAATGGGTCCTAATTTGTGGGGCTCTAAACTTCCAACACATGTGACTTCATCTGAATCTGTTCCAACCCTAGATATATGAACTTCCTTTCTAATTTCTAGCTCACGAACAGTCTTCTCCTCCCTCTTCCTTTTTGCATCAGCTAGTGCCTTCTTGCACTTCTCTTTAGCCTCCATAGCATGTGGTGTTCTTGCTGTGCATTTCTTCACATTCTTTCCTTCATGAGCCAAATGCTCCTTCAACCTATGAATCCCTCCTCTCATCTCCTTGTCACAGAGCTTGCAGTTCACCTTGTCCTTGTTGCTAGCATCAACAAGAACACCATATTCCCATCCAACATCATCTGAGTTCCTTTTCAGGAGATTAGTTGCCTCAGTTCCTGTTGCATCTGGTGCAGAAACACCTTGTTCTGTCGACATCCTACATTCAAATTCAAGAGTTCACCAATGAATTCAAATACAGGGGAGATGAGCTTGGGAGGAGCTGCCGGCATGGGAGGGGAGAGGAGCATGGGAGGGAAGGGAGCTCACCGTGGGGACTTCGGGTGGCCGGCGGGGAGGGGTTCCAGTCGAGGACGAGCAGGACGGCGACGGCGAGTCGACGACGAGCAGGACGGCGACGGCGAGTCGACGACGAGCAGGACCAGCAGCGCGCGAGTCGGGGACGAGCAGGGGACGAGCTTGGACGAGCAGGGGGGGGGAGCAGTGGAGGAGCAGGACCGGCGGGGAGGAGGTCGTGCTGCGGCTGGGTCTCGTGGCTGGGTCTCCCTTCTAATCCTCCTGCGGCTGGGTCTGGTGGCCGCGCGGGAATTCCTCCCGCGCTCCGATTTGGCGCGAAAAAATTGGCCGCCCTCGAGCTCGCGCTCATCTCGCGCGCCTACAGCGCCACGTCCGCGCCTACGCCTAGCATGCCTACGCGCCGCCTCCGCGCCGCCTAGCGCCGTGATGCGCGACTATGCCCCTAGTCGCGGCGACGGGCTTCGCCCAGCGACTAGGCGCGCGTAGTCGCCGCCTAGCCGAACTTTGATGTTAGCTATAGAATCAAAGCAGGGTGGATGAAGTGGCGGCAAGCATTTGATGTCCTATGTGACAAAAGGGTACCACATAAGCTAAAGGGCAAGTTTTATAGGACGGCGATTAGACCTGCTATGTTGTATGGTGCAGAATGTTGGCCTACGAAAAGACGACATGTTCAACAGATAAGTGTCGCGGAAATGCGTATGTTCCGTTGGATTTGCGGTCATACAAGAAGGGATCGAGTTCGGAACGATGATATACGTGATAGATTAGGGGTAGCACCAATTGAAGAAAAGCTTGTCCAACACCGGTTGAGATGGTTTGGACATGTCCAACGGAGACCTCCAGAGGCACCGGTGCGTAGTGGAATCCTAAGCCAGGATAGTAACGTGAAGAGGGGCAGAGGAAGACCGAAGTTGACTTGGGTAGAGGCAATAAAAGGAGACTTGAAAGGATGGAATATACCCAAAGACTTAGCCTTAGATAGGAGTGCTTGGAAGACAGCTATCCACGTGCCTGAACCTTGATTGCTTCTGCTGGGTTTCAACTCTAGCCTACCCCAACTTGTTTGGGACTTGCTTTGTTGTTGTTGTTGTAAACAAGTTATGAGTAAAGTTCATAAGAAGTCTTGCATTGTTTTGTTAACTATCTCAAAACTACAGTATTAATGTGTCATTATATCACAAAACTACATATTTAGGAAACTGTGAGTCTGTGACAATGTATCAGAAATGTACACATTTGATGTGTCTATGGCAAAAATACAGATTTTGTCTGGTGAACCATTTGTGGTTGTAGTTTCAAAGTTTCTGCAGCTCTGTGTTGAAACATATTTAATATGTATTTTACTATAGAAATTCTTTTAAAAAAAAAACAATACTATAGAAGTTCTTATATCTGTTATTCTGTGATCAATCTATATGTAGTATTGCGAAACCTACTCCTAAGTTATGCATGAAAAAATGCAAACTTCAATGGACTTTTTCACGAAAGAAGTGACATAAAATTTTATTCATCTTACTTTATTTCCACCAGATAGTTTGAATATTTGGACCTTTATATATTGCTTCTGCTGGAGCTGATGTCTTCCACCTTCTCAGGTCTGTTCCACCTTCTCAGGTTGTGGTTGCCATAAGTAATACTTATGGTCGTGTACGAAAACCTCTTGGATTTAGGCTTATTCATGTATTACCTGGTTCTCTGGATCTCATTGGTTCCTGTCAATCAACTGAAGAAAACGAATGTTCTATCTGGATTCCTGTGCCACCACCTGGATATTTAGCTCTCGGATGTGTGGTAAATATTGGAAGATTACCTCCTTCAAACCATGTAGTGTACTGCCTTCGTTCTGATCTTGCGACTTCTGCAACATTTTCAGATTGTATACACACACTCTCTCCTGCTGCTGGGTATGATATCATTTACTTTTTTTTTGTCTGACCTACCATTTTGTGCAGTGGTTCTTTTTTTATGCATAGGGTTTATAATGAAGTACCAACACCATGTGAACGGTTTTCTTGTTTTAATTTTGTTCGCAGAATAATGTCTGAATTTAGCATCTGGCGTGTGGACAATGTGATTGCTTCATTCTGTGCGCATAATTCTGTAGAGCAACCCACTAGAACAGAAGCTTTTGATTTGCACCATGTTCTTCTCCGGAATCCAAATTGCTATATCGTTAAAGGTCTAAATGCAGATTCATCTATTCAGAATGACCAATCTTCTGATCAATTAACTCACCACAAGAGTATGTCTGGATGGGATGTACTTCGGCACTGTGTCAAGACCAAGTAACTATTGTATGTCTACTCCACATTTTGAAAGGATATGGTGGGATAAAGGCAACGATACAAAGAAGCCATTTTCTATATGGAGACCATTACCTCTTTTTGGTTTTGCTTCGGTTGGTGACTGTATATCAGAAGGGTAATGATTTCATTATGTACACATACAAATGCTAAATACTGTTCTTTGTGATACGTTGTTGACTTGGTCCTTTGCATATTTCAGGTTTGAACCGCCCACTCTTGGCATTCTTTTCAAGTGTGACACGGTTGTTTCTGAGAAGCCTGTACAGTTTACTAAAGTGACACAAATTGACAGAAAAGGCCTTGAGGAAATATTCTTCTGGTATCCAGTGCCACCTCCTGGTTATGCTTCCCTTGGATGTATTGTAACAAAAACAGATGAAATGCCAAGCAAGGATTCCATTTGCTGCCCTAAACTGAGTCTGGTTAGCCAAGCGAATATCTCAGAGGATCCTATCTCCAAGTCTTCTAGTGCAAAAGGTCCTTACTGCTGGAGCATTTGGAAAGTTGAAAATCAGGTAATCCATCATGCTTAGCTTGACCATTTATAGTAAATATTATTTCACCTCATGGCATTGACTGAATATAGGAATCAAAATATTCTGTGTTATAGGGATGTACTTTCCTGGCCAGACCTGATGTCAAGAAGCCATCAGCCCGACTGGCATACCGTATTGCTGATCATGCGAAGCCCAAGACACGTGAAAACATTACTGCTGAGCTGAAGCTGGGTTGTTTGTCAGTCGGCATTCTTGACAGCTCTTGTGGAATGGTGTGTACGCCTGCATGTACCTCCTTTTAATTGAAAGTTTAACATTGTTTTTTTTTTCTCGAATACGCAGCATTTATAGAATTACAAATCAACCAATATTACCTTTTTTCAGGTCACACCACTTTTTGACACTACAATTGCTAATATAAATCTTGCAACACATGGAAGATTTGAGACAATGAATGCTGTATTGATCTGTTCAATTGCTGCATCCACATTCAATAGACACTTGGAGGCATGGGAACCCTTTGTTGAGCCATTTGATGGGATATTCAAGTGAGCAATGTTTAGTCATTTGTATCTATTTGGCAACATCTACTGTTCCCTTCTAGAATTTTTGTTCTGCAACCTTATAATTATTCTGCCATCATTGAAGGTTTGAAACATATGATACCAGTGAGCACCCTCCTTCCATAGTTGGTAAGAGGATTCGTGTTGCTGCAACAAGTCCTCTAAATGCTAACCTGAGCTCTGCAAATCTTGAGCTTCTTATAGAAACATTAGCTTCATGGAGAAGACAGATTGATCTGGAAAACAAATCGTCAACAAAAAACAAGGTATAACCTTATCCTTTCTCGTCCTTGATGTTTCATGATTTTGCATATGTTTTTATATTGATTGGTTATGTGCATATCCATGTTACAGGACACTGTTGAAAACATGAAAAAAGCTAATGATTCTTCATACTCTGCATTGAATGAAGATGATTTCCAGAGAGTGGTTTTTGAGAACAAATTAGGATGTGATGTTTATCTTAAGAAAAAATTGGAAGACAGTGAAAACATTATTGAGCTTTTGCAGCATGAGAGCAAAGTTTCGTTGTTGCTGCCGCCTCCCAGATTTTCAGATAAACTAAATGTGTTATCCAATTCAACAGAATCAAGATATTATGTTGTTGTACAGATATTTGAGTCTAAGGTTGTACTAGAACTTGTCTCATTCTGCAAATGCATATTTTTTTTTTTTCTGTATGAATATTACAGCTTTTCTTTTTCTCCATGTCAGGGCTTGCCTATCATAGATGACGGCAATGGTCACAGCTATTTCTGTGCTTTACGTTTACTTATTGGAAGCCATGCTTCTGACCAGCACAAAGTGTTCCCACAGAGTGCCAGGACAAGATGTGTAAAACCTGTGGAAACTACTGGGTTACTGACCCACTGTGCTAAGTGGAATGAACATTTTATATTTGAAGTTCCAGAACAGGTACCGATCCATCTATGTCCTTTCCATTTGTTTCTTTTCTCTCCCTACATATGTTCAATGTTCTAGTGCATCATTTCATTCATAAAAAATCTATTCCTAGCATGTGGGCAAGTGCTGTATGATTTAACCTTTCTTCTTCTCTAGTGAAATAACATGCAGCTCTCATACGTATTCGATAAAAAAATATGCAATTTGCCTTTCTGTTTCTTTTGGATCGTATTTTGTAATATCATGATAAGTCTTATAGACTCTACCGCTTGCACCTAGGCCCGCCCTTCAAGTCTTATAATAAATAAATTACTGAATACTGATACTGTTTTTATTTTTCTTCAACTGGTTCTTATTAGTACAGCTGAGGTTTAGTGTGACTAATTTCTTTCACTTTCCTTTTTGCAACCACAGTGTACCCTGATTTCTGATATATTCCCCTACATATATTGTCACCTTGAATGTTAATAAGATTGTACTAATCCTAATGAGATACTTTGCAGGCATCAGCTAATTTAGAGATTGAAGTAACAAATCTTGCATCAAAAGCTGGGAAAGGTAACTTCTGGAACCATAATTAAAATTAGTATTTCACAGTTATCTTGAGTTTGTTCTTTAGGGCAATTCCTTACATGCCAGTGTATGTTGGCTCCCATTTTCTCACTGACATGTGGATAATACCCACCTTCTCCGTACTGTAAGGATTGTCTTAAATGTCTTTGATGGGATGGGGTCTCCCCAAATTTTCAGTGGAATTTATCCTCCTTTACATGTCCTGTCAAATCCTGATGCAATTTGAACTGGAACATATTTTTTTTCCTGTTTGTTACTATATGAAATGAAATGCTTATTCCACTTTACTGTTCTTATCCTAGTTATTATAAGATATTGAATGCGTCTTGTTGCCATTTCTTTTTAACTAACCATTCTAGGCCAAGCCTTATTAAGGGACCCTATACCTTATCTTTATTTCTGTATTTTTTTTCTCGAACTACACTGGAGACACACGTGTCATTTCGTTAAGAAGAATAATAAAAAGATGCAAAAGGGAGGGAGGTAAGAATCCCCCTCTTAGGCACCCCCATGGGGTAGTCAAAACAACACTCTAGAAAATAAACTAGGGAAACATGACCAGCAGCCTCAAACAACCAAGGACCTAGGGATCCAGGACCAGCGGCCTAGCAAGGAACTCATGTAAAGCCAAGTCTCCCGCTATACACCATAGATTACTCTCATTGGCCACAGACTGAAGCAGCACCTCTATGCTAGGCCTAGCAGTCTAGCACCTTAAAAAACGCAAGCATTTTGTGCTTCCATAATCCCCAAGTAACTAGGATGCTTAGACTATTGAGGCCTTTGCATGAACTCCTTGGAATGCATTTGATGATGCCGGCGTGCCGCACCACCAACCAGCGATTGTTAGATCCTTGAGGAGCAAAAGTCAGCAGGTCCAGCTTTTGTAAAATCAGGGTCCAAATCTCCCAGCCGAACACACATGAGATGAGGATGTGTTGAAATATTTTCCTCAGCCTAGTCACAAAGCGGGTTGTAGGTGTGCTGTAAGGATTCTTGCCGCTTTTTTCTTCTTAATACAAAGATGCACAGCTCTCCTCGTGTTAGAATCCAGGCCGTTGCCTCAATGTTACAGGGGTCTGGCACCCTCGACATCCAGCCTGTTGCCTGCAATCTCTATGATTCGTTTTTGTGGAAGTTGTCTTCGCGCTGATATGGTGAAAATTCTCTATTGCGCAGTGGTTAAAATTTCCTACCACGCATTGGAGTGCTTTTCATGATGGGTTCAGAAGCTCTCCAAAATTTCTGTGATAGCTGATTTTATTGAAATGCTACCTCACATGGGTTCTAGAGCTTTGCTAAGGTTCAGGGATAACTGATTTTATTGAAATGCTATTTCCGATGAGCTCCAGAACTTTCCTAATGTTCAGGGATAACTGATTTTATTGCAATGCTATTCCTGATGGTTTTGAAAACTCTCTGTTGTGAGAACTTTAGCAACCTAGCCAACTCAATGAATTTTTTGAAGACCAACTTAGCTACGTTGTTAGTTATCTGATATAACCTTCGACAATTATGATTGGGTATGATTTTAGGGGGAAAAACTTAAACTGTCAGGCATGAGCCAGGTACACTAAAAACATTGTCAGAACATCTATGAGCCACGTAGCAAACTCTCTGTTTTTTGTGTGTTCGAGAAAAACACTTAGTTTTTTGTAGTAGTTTTTTGTGTTTGTTTTTCTATTGTACTGGTCATGTCCTTCTAAGGGGTTGTTTGAGTCGCCTAGACTCCTCTTCTTCTTAATATAATGATACACAACTCTCCTGTCTGTTTGAGAAAAATATGTTTGCCGTCTATAGAAGATGGAACATTGACCAGGAAAAAATGGAATCCATGATGTATTTGAAAGTGAAAAATTATGCTGCAATACTGTAGATACTTGTGAAATTGTATTGTGGATTGAAGGTGTTGGAAGGGAAGTTAGGACCTGGGTTCATATGATTGAATATTAGTAAAAGGTTGCACTTATTCTTCTTTTCTTGATTAATAATGAATTTGGGGCTGTCGCTTTTATACAGAATACTTGACCTGTCCTTAGTTCCAATGTTTGGCTACAACCCAACCTGCATGAAGCAGACTTAGTTACAACATTTGGCTGCAATTCATCCTGTTTGGAGCAGGAATAACTATTAACAGATGGACAGCCTTGCCATAGGCTCTTGGAAACAATAGCTGGGGAATGTTTTTATTAGGAAACCAACCCAATGAACAACGATACTAATCGTTGTATGTTTATACTCTCTGCGATTCTGGATCCTGCATGGATGGTTACTATGCCACACAATCTATATCTATACCTTAATATTAAAGGGTTGCCATAGGCTCTTGGAAACAATAGCTGGGGAATGTTTTTATTAGGAAACCAACCCAATGAACAACGATACTAATCGTTGTATGTTTATACTCTGTGCGATTCTGGATCCTGCATGGATGGTTACTATGCCACACAATCTATATCTATACCTTAATATTAAAGGGGCAAAATTTCTCTCCAATTTTTCATCCCACCTCTCTCTAACTACCTGGGCAGTGGAGAGTTTCTTCCGCTCTGCTTTTTTACTTCCCAAACTGTACTCACGCCCTCTGTCTCGTATTGACCCGGACTTATGACCCATGCCATACTCATACGAGTTAGAACAACTCGCGTCTAGCGATGGTGGATACGGATCCGATTCCAATACGTATTGAGTCACGCCCTATGTATCTCGTATGTGACCCGTGCTGAGTTAGAACAACTCTCATCTAGCGATGATACAGAGTTTGATTTTTATACGTATTGGGTTCCGTTGCAAGCATGGGCACATTTGCTAGTAATACTTTATATCTGATTATTTCTACCACTTAGGGCCGAAATGTATAGGCTACTTTATTAGATAGTTATACTAGGTGTCACTGACCACACAAGGTCCCCATCTTTTACTGGGAAGCACAAGATCTCATACATAGAACATTTCATGATTTTAAGTCTGCTTGTGTAGGTGAGTTGGGTGTGTTGGGAAGGTTTTTTTTAGCCATCCTGTTTTTTGTATAGTATTTTAACTTTTTTTCTCTCTTAATGAAATTACACGCAGCTCTCCGCTCTCCTGCGTTGTTCGAGAAAAACAATTATAGTTCACTTTGGCTTTGTCCTAACTCAAACTTCTCTAACTTTGACAAAGTTTCTAGAAAAAAAATATATTAACATCTACAAGCTCAATGCACTACCAAAACATATTTTACAAAGAATTCAGTGAAACTAATTTGATGTTGTAGATGTAGGTGCTCTTTTCTATAAGATTAGTCAAAGTAAATAAGTTTGACTCAAGACAAAGCCACAGTGAACTATAATTTTGAATGGAGTAATGTATAATGGTGGAACTCTTAATACAATGATACACAACTTTTCTGTGTGTTCAAGAGAAAAAGAATGGTGGCAACTGTTTTGTAAACATTTTCTCTTTTTGTTTTGGAAGGTGAAGTACTTGGTTCTCTGTCTATTCCTATTGGACGAGGAGCAACAATGTTGAAACGAGCTCCTTCTATGAGGATGATTCAGCAAGTTTCTGATGTCAAACGAGTACTAACATGTCCTCTTACAAAGAAGGTAACAAGTTCTTGCTCGTCTGTTTGGAAGATATATGGAATTCATGTTGCATTCTTTATTGACTCTGCTGTTCAGGCCATACTCATCAAAAAGCACATTTTCATCTTGTAGGGTCAGGTACCCAATTTCGAAGACGGGAAAAAATGTGGTGTTTTAGTACTCTCAAGCTGTTATGTGGAACGTTCTACTCATTCATATTTCCAGAGCTTGAAAGACAGTATAAACAATGTGGAGAGTGACTTCTGGATAGGACTTAGCCCAGATGGTCCATGGGAAAGTTTTACTGCAGCTTTGCCAGTGACAGTCCTTCCAAAATCGCTTAATAATAACCATTTTGCATTTGAGGTCACTATGAGGAATGGAAAGAAACTTGCAACCTTGAGAGGTCTTGCAGTTATTGCCAATGATGCTGACATAAAACTTGAAGTGTCAGTATGTCCTGTAAACATGCTTAATAACTCTATGTTAAATACTAGATCGGCAAGCTCCACCAATGCTATTGATGAAGTATTTGAAAATCAGTGGTACCGACCAATTACAGGGTGGGGACATAACCCTTCAATTGATCATGGAAATGACTTAAAGCAGTGGAGCACAAGGGACTGCTCATACTCATCTAAGGTATTTTTTAGATATGTTACTAATGCAAGCTGTTTTTCGCTATAACTAAGAAAATCAGTACCTTATATCATGCAAACAAGTTTTTAATAAATCATAATCTGTTAGATCCTAACAGAATTTATGCATCCTTTTGTGAAGGCATTTTTTGAGCCTGGCCTTCCATCTGGTTGGAGGTGGACCTCACCATGGAAAATCGAAAGGTCGAATTTTGTAGATAATGATGGATGGGCATATGCTGTGGATTTTCAAAACTTGAATTGGCCATCATCTTCCTGGAGATCTTCCAAATCACCACATGACTTTGTGAGAAGAAGGCGTTGGGTACGTTCGAGACAACAGTTGCAAGAACAAAGTTCAGAAATTCCTAGAAAAGTACTTGCTACTGTCAGTCCTCATTCATCTACTGCGTTGCCTTGGACATCGATGATTAAGGATATGGATTTATGCTTGCAAGTTCGCCCGTATTCTGAAAAATCAGAGGAATCATACAGCTGGAGCCAGATTTGTTCACTAGGTTCTGAGAGCATACCTAAGCAGCAGCAGTCTTCACTTTCTAGGCAAAGCACCGTAAAACAGTCAGTGGTACCATCAGGGAATTCCATTCTTAAGCTTGCTGAACTCGAGAAAAAAGATGTGCTCTCATATTGCCATCCTCCTGTTGGCACTGAAAGATATTTCTGGCTTAGTGTTGGAATTGATGCTTCTGTTGTTCATACAGATTTGAATGTACCTGTCTATGACTGGAGAATTTCTTTCAATTCAATTCTTATACTTGAAAATAAACTTCCCTATGAAGCTGAGTATGCTATTTGGGAGATTTCCACTAAAAGTAATATGGTTGAAAATCAGCATGGTATTGTCCCTTCGGGTGGAAGTGTATTTATCTATTCAGCAGATATACGGAAACCAATTTACCTTACATTGTTTCTCCAAAATGGTTGGATTCAAGAAAAGGTATTGTGTTTATCCTTTTATGGAGCAGATGTTAAACTCATGGACCATGGATTATAGTTTATTTAGACTGCTGTCCTGCATGAATCTGAGGAATCTGCAGAACAATTGATTCCACAAGCATACATATGGGACCAAAGGGATTACTTACATATTGGCTTGTCTTGTCATGCTTACTAAGTACTCTAATCTTTTGTTTCTTGTTTTCTTTCAGGATGCTGTATTGATAATGGATTTGTTGTCCTTGGAACATGTTTCTTCTTTCTGGATGGTTCAGAAACAAAGCCAGAGGTTTGGAAGCTTTTGCAATGATCCCGTGTTTTGCATGAATAGTAGTATTAGTTTTAAGTTACATGGACCCTGATGTTATTATGTTTCATTATTTTACTATTTTTACAGCAATAACGCAAGTAATAATACCGTATGTAACGTGAATCAATGTTTTGAGCTAGGCTGCATCAAAACTTCAGAAAAGTTTCATATCAATCATCTAGGTGTTTGCCTTGTTAACTATGGATTTGCATTTTGAGAGCATCAAAAGTTCAGTACTTTCACATCAATCATCTGGGTGTTTCCCTTTTTAAACTGTTGATTCTCATTTTGAGCTGTGTGGTCATGGCCTAGCATTTCCCCTGTTCTGCCCAAACTCCTCTCTTCAACCTAATGTAGCAGCCTCACTTGAGCTTGTATTTAATATTTTTTTGGTGCATTAGCTTTTCTGCTTTTGTTATTTCTGATAGTTTCACTTTTTTCGGTTAATATTAGGAGAGTACGAGTTAGTGTTGAGCATGACCTAGGTGCTAGTGATGCTGCACCAAAGACGCTGAGATTATTTGTCCCTTACTGGATAAAAAACCACTCGTCAATTCCACTATCTTATCGCATTCTAGAAGGGGAACCCACAGAAAGCTCAGAAGCAGACTCACTTAGCAGACCAGACTCGCTAAGTAGAGTGGCTAAGTCTTCAAAATTTTCACTTAAATATTCTTCAAAGTCTCTTGTCAGAAGAGGAACAATGTCACAGAGAAATATGCAAGTACTGGAAGATATTGAAGATTGTAGCACAAACTATGTGATGCTATCACCACAAGATTACTTGAACCGATCTGCAGGTGTGCGCTCTGAGTCTAGGGATAACAATAATTTCAGTCCAGCTCGAGTTGCAATATCTGTGGCTGTTGGTGGTTGCACACAGTACAGTATAGGAGTGTCTCTTTTTGAGCTTGAGAACAAGGTATGCACTGTGTTATGTATGCATTTGATCTATTGCTTATCTTCTTGAGCAATGTAAAATATATACGATGCCATTCATCTTCAGGAGCATGTTGATATCAAAGCATTTTCTTCTGATGGTTCATATTACTGGTTCTCAGTTCAATTGAAGATGGCTTCAGACAGGACAAAGGTTTGAGTCTTCATGTTACAAGATTCCGAGTGTTTGTAGTTTATTACAAGTACATGTTAACTAGATATAAAATTATTATAGTCACAACTCACAACTGGACAAAGGCATTGATAGTGATATGGCTTTGCATTAGCTTATCTACCCTTTCTGAAAGTTCACAGCCCAGGTTCTCTCAGTAGGTTCCAACTTCTGAGAGGTTTAATCATCTTTGAGCTCGGACACTTCCTGATCGATCCAGTGCTTAAGCACGCCTGTTGTTTTTAGTAAAACTAACGCAAACAGTTTTGACTGATCATTCTGGTCCTTCTGTTCACATAATCCACTTAACATCATAACACGAACCTCAGTTTTAATACTCTTATTTGCAAATCATAGGTTTGGTTTTTGGTAATTTGAACCTTGATCGATATGTTTTGTTAATTCTGTTTCTGCATAAGATTTATGATGAAGTGTTGTTATATTCAACTATATGCTTGAACGTTTCTGAAATTGTTGACAATGCAGGTGGTAAATTTACTGCCAAGAGCACTTCTTATCAATAGAATTGGAAGAAGTATTTTTCTATCTGAATATCATGATGAGACTGAGGAGCCCTTACAACCATATGAACCTCCAAAAGTATTTGAATGGCGATCAGAATTTAGAAGTGAACTTTTAAAGGTTATTAGTTTGAACTGGCTGTTCTTTGCTTACCTGTTAATGTTATTGCGCCATATTTTTCTTAAACTTTTTTGTGATTGCAGTTGAGGCTGGAGGGATACCAATGGAGTACACCTTTTAGCATCAATGCTAATGGAGTTATGTGTGTGCTCATGAACAGTACAACAGGACATGATCAAGCTTTCGTCAGGGTAAATGTGAGAAGCGGAACAAAAAGTTCGCGTTATGAAGTCGTATTTCAGCTTGATTGCTGGTCCAGCCCATACAGGTACTGTTCACTTATTCACATCTGTACAGTCTACTTAAAAACTGAACATTTAATTATAAGGAAAATCAAAACTATGCAAGCAGGGTGGAGAATCGCTCCATGTTCTTGCCTATACGGTTTCGGCAGGTCGGTGGTGATGATCATTCATGGCGTAATCTGCTTCCGAATTCATCAGCTTCCTTCTTTTGGGAGGACCTCAGCAGAAGGCATCTATTGGAAGTTTTGGTTGATGGGACTGATCCTATGAACTCCATGACATGTGACATCGATGTTGTAATGGATCATCAGCCCCTGACTAATTCAGGTGCCCTTAAGAAGGCCTTACGTGTTCACTGTCTTGAAGGAGGGGAAATTGCATGTTGTTCAAGTTAGTGATTGGCTGCCAGATAATAGAAATCGAGGACAGATAATTGAAAGGATGTTATCACCAATCTTTAAGCCATCAGAGGTCGACTATGGGCAGTCATCTCCTGATCTGGATAGTGAATTTCATATTACCTTGGAACTAACGGAGCTTGGTATTTCTGTAATCGACCATATGCCTGAGGAAGTTCTTTACCTCTCAGTGCAGCAACTCTTACTTGCATACTCATCTGGAATGGGCTCTGGAGTAAATCGGTAACAATAATACTCTTGGTTCTTTACTAGGCTACTTTTTTCTCACTGCTTGTATTCTGAAATATCCTCTTTTCATGCAGGCTCAAAATGTGGATGCATTGGATTCAAGTTGATAATCAATTACCATTTGTTCCTATGCCTGTCCTTTTCTGTCCTCAAAAGATTGAAAATCAGTCAGACTACATTGTCAAGTTCTCTATGACAGTTCAGACCAATAATTCTCTTGATTTTTGTGTCTATCCGTACGTTGGTGTCCAGGTGAGATAATTAGTCAATGTTGATTATATATAGACCGTACTCATTTTCTCTAGAACAGGAGGGGAAGCAGCTACTGGATATAGATATTAAATATAGTAAATATAACTGTACATGGAGAACACAAAAAATCTGTACAAATGGTCCTTGATCATGTGAATGAACCTGTATTTCAGTTTTGTGGCATCATTCACCTGGCTGTTTTATTTTATCTGCTTTCTTTTGTCTTTTGTAGGTTCCTGAGAATTGTGTGTTCTTTGTTAACATCCATGAACCAATCATTTGGCGCCTCCATGAGATGATTCAACACCTAAAATTCGATAGGATATATAGCAATCAACCTTCAGCTGTTTCAGTGGACCCTATACTGAAAATTGGGTAGGTACCTGACCATAAGGTGTTGCTTGTTCTTTTTTTATTACCCTATTGATTTTACTGAACCTTTTTACAGGCTTCTGAACATCTCCGAGATCCGATTTAGAGTGTCAATGGCAATGTCCCCAAGCCAAAGGCCAAGGGGAGTACTTGGGTTCTGGTCATCCTTGATGACTGCATTGGGAAACATGGAGCATATGCCGGTAGGGCTGCTATGAAATTTCATGTATCTGCTTCATCCATACAGGTATATAGTTTCCATCTGTAGACTGATGTGTATTTATTTTCGCATCAAGGTCCGTATAGCTCAAAGATACCGGGAGGAATTGTGCATGCGGCAAAGTGCACTTATGAACGCTGCTATATCTAACATTCAAAAAGATCTTCTTAGCCAACCTCTTCAGCTACTTTCCGGTGTTGACATTCTTGGTAATGCGAGTAGCGCTCTGAGTAACATGAGCAAGGGGATAGCTGCACTGTCTATGGACAAGAAATTCATTCAGGACCGGATGAGACAGGTTCAATCCTGTTTTTTGTTTTCTTTCTTTTACTATGCATATGTATTTGGCATACCAAATGCTGGATACATAAATAAGAGTCACCATGCTTTTGATTTGTTCTCTTTTTAAAAACTTTTGATTTGTTTTCTCCAGGATAGCAAAGGTGTGGAAGACTTTGGAGATGTCATAAGAGATGGAGGTGGTGCTCTTGCAAAAGGCATCTTCAGAGGTGTCACAGGCATATTGACAAAGCCCATCGAGGGTGCAAAATCTTCTGGTGTTGAAGGTTTTGTGCAAGGAGTTGGAAAGGGTATAATTGGTGCAGCTGCACAACCAGTTAGCGGAGTTCTTGATCTTTTGTCAAAAACTACTGAAGGTGCCAATGCGGTAAAAATGAAAATATCATCAGCGATAATGGCTGAGGAGCAGTTGCTGCGTAGGCGTCTCCCTCGAGCTATTGGTGGGGATAGTTTGCTCTATCCTTATGACGAGCACAAAGCTACTGGCCAGGTAATTAGTGATCTATCTAGGCCAGAGTTTTAATTTACTATGAAAACCTCTCTGATTTGGTGTCCTTTTGCAACTTTTGATGTGAAGGCTATCTTGCATCTAGCTGAGTGTGCTACATTCCTTGGTCAAATTGATATTTTTAAAATCCGAGGAAAGTTTGCTTCTACCGATGCTTATGAGGATCATTTTTTACTTCCTAAGGGGAAAATTCTTTTAATCACTCACAGAAGAGTACTATTGCTTCAGGTAAGGCACTTGTTTCTCTTTTTATGCCATTCTTTTCACTTGTCACTTTGTCAGTCCAATTTTAATCACATGCTTGCATGCTTTTCAGTTACCAATGATGACCCAGCGTAAGTTCAATCCTACAAAGGATCCTTGCTCAGTAATATGGGATGTATTATGGGATGATCTGGTAACAGTGGAGATGACCCATGGGAAAAAAGATCCTCCAGGCTCCTTGCCTTCTAAGCTTATTTTGTACTTGAAAGCTAAACCTTCAAATTCGAAGGAAGTTGTTCGTTTGGTCAAGTGTAATCGAGGTTCGGATCAAGCAACTATCATTTACTCTGCAATTAACAAAGCTTATAAAGCTTATGGTCCAAACTGTTTGAAGGTATGTGAAGAACCTTGTGCACAGTAAGGGCACACGTATCCATATTATAATGAAATAGCATGAATGGCTGAACTTTTGTGTGTGAGGTAAAACATATAATACAGGATGCAAATTTCTTCTGCAGTTTGCCAGTTACCTAATTTAAAGTATATTTTCCCTTGTTCATCTCAGTTTAAGTAAATTGATCTTTAAGTGTCCGTTGTCACAAACTTAGTAAATTTATTTATAATTTAAACCATCCTGGATATTGCTATGTACTGAATGTGTACTGTAACACTCCTTGATTAATCTGACACATGATCTCAAAATTTCAGGAATTATTGAGATGGAAGGTACCAAGGCCATATGCCCCTCGCAATAATAGTGGCCGAAGTTTCCAAGACCTATCATTTGGTTAAAAAATCAAAGCAAATTTGCACTTCTATGTTGTGCTAAAAACAGTAGAAAATTTTGTGTTATTGATATGTGTTAGTAGTATGATACAAGCAACACCATAGGATGAAGGTAAGCGCACTTAAGTACAGTGTGTAATTTTGTTTCACAAAAGAGAAAAAAACAACAAATTATTTTCTCCAATGTCGTCAGTTCACGATTGTGGGCAACAGTATATAGCTGTACTGAATTGCAGTTTATATTTATTTTGCAGGTATTTTAGGTTCACACCTTGAGTGGTTGCCAGGCAAATGATATATTCAACATATACACTATATAGGTATCAGTGGATAGGTTCTTTGCCTTCTTGTAAATAATAGATTTTAGGAGGCGCCGGTAGGTCATGTAATTGTGAGCATGTCTGAGATCCACAAAAAAAAAAAAAAAAAAAAAAAAAAAATAGTGCAAATTATGCAACATTCCTTGCTACTGTTCTTGTTGCAATGTGGTGTTCTCTTGTTTCAGTCAGTAGGAGAACTCCATGATCGTGAAATGCTCATTACAAGCTTTTAATACCCTTCTTTTCACGGGGAGATCCATGCCCTATTTGTGCTTCCAATTGATCAACTTCATTGGCACAATGTCGGGCTTGTCCCGCACAAACAGCAGACTGGTAGAAAAAGTGAAACAAGATCCAAGACCTGTAATCAGCCACAGATAGGGATTAGTGGATATAGCCTTCTTCACTTGAAACAACTGCCATAGACAGGGATTAGTTGCGTTTTGCCACACAGAGGGATTATGATAGGGTGATTGTAGAAATGACAATTTCTAGTCTTCCTGAATAGGATAGCCACGTAGAACGAGCTGATAGTCTTCTTTCTACTCTGTCCATCATGGGGGGTAAGGTCCTCCATGCGAGGATTGGTTGTGCCCATTGGCAAGACCAGATATGTGAAAAGGCAAGGTTCCAATCTGGCACCCAAAAGTATTAGCTAGGTGAAACATCTTGTCATTGGGCACATTGATAGCGAAGCTGTGGAGCATAGCTTTAAGAAAGACTAATTATCTTGCGTCTGCCTGGAGAATAAGCAATGTGTCATCGGCATCTCTATATATTAAGCCAGTTTGGCTCGGCTGCTCCTCAGGGTGGCCATGTTAGCGGAATTAATAATTGCCGTCTGATTTGCATCTAGTGGTTCTGGTTTACCCCACCTTTTCTCTACTGTACAGTCCCATGCGTCAGAAGGTGAATGATCATACAAAATCTATATATTAAGCCAGTTTGGCTTGGCCGCTCCTCAGGGTGACCACATTAGCGGAATTAATGACTGCCATCTGATTTGCATCTAGTGGTTCTGGTTTACCCCACCTTTTCTCTACTGTACAGTCCCACGCGTCAGAAGGTGAATGGTCATACAAAAAAAATCCTCTCCATCCCATACAATCTCTCTCCAGGCCACGGCATCGCTCGTCTCCTCCATTCCTCCGTTGCTCTCTTGTCTCTGTCGCTCCACCCTCTTCCTCCGCCTCGCCTCTCCCAGCGCCAGCGTCGCCCCCCTCCACCTGCGTTCGCGCTGCGCCCTCTCCAGCGCTATGGCTCCGCCGCTCCTGTGCCTTCGGACAGCCCCCGGTGTGCCGCAAACCCTAGGGAGCCCCCCGCACACAAAAATTGGCACGACCGGACCTGCTGATGGGACGGCCGCCGGCTCAGTGCAGCCGGCTTCCGCCGCGGCACCATCGCCACGAGCCACCCCCGGTACAGGTGGCCTCCGTCGTCGTTGCAGTTGACGCTAGTGAACCCCGCCGCCGTCATCACGCCAGATCCATGTTTTCGTCGAGGTTTGCCGTTTCCGCCTGATTCACAATGTACGGTTCCTTGTTTTGTTCGATTCAAAAACTTTCATGTACAAGATGCAGGCCGAGTTTCCTTATATATAGAGTGTCGATGGTGACGGCCTACATTAGGGTTGCATCTCCCAGGTTTGTTTGCAAGATTAGCTTTGTTTTCTGTTAATAGGATTGGTTTACAACGTTTTGCTTACAGAGGGCACGCAAAAGAAAAGGAAGAAGGCGAATGTTTCAAGTTTATTGCTATTCCCATGCTTAGTATTTTATTTCAGTGTCTGCAAAATTGGCTTCTGTTCTTTGTTAACTGACTTTGGTTTACTACGTGCTAATTAGTTGGTTTCCAGGGTTCAGTTTGTGATTTATAGCGCGTTCGTCCGCTGCCGTACTGTTGCCTGTGCTCTTTGCTAATTACACTTTGTTTGGTACGTACTGCTTGGTTACCTTCCATATTTTGGTTTTTCGTTTACAATATATTTGTGTGGTTGTCTTCTTAGGTTTCCTGTTTCCAGTGTTAGGTGCTAATTAATTTGTTTTCAGATTTTTCGGTTTGTGATTTATAGCGCATTTGTCCGCTGGCGTATGCCTCTGCTCTATGCTAATTAGATCGGGTTTAGTAGGTGCTGCTTAATTAGCTTAATTTCATATTTTTTGTTTTTCCATTTACAGTGTATTTGTATGCTTCTCTTCTTAGATTTCCTGTTTGTGGCATTTGAGGGTGCTACTAGGTGCTGATTAGTTTGTTTCCATATTTTAATTTGTCATTTGTAGCTCATTTCTCCGCTGGCATGTGCTCTTTTGCTAATTAGATTGGGTTTGGTAGCACTGTGGCATTAGCTTTCAGTTTTTTGTGTTACATCTACAGTATATTTCTATTCTTGTCTTCTTAGGTTTCCTCTGTCGTTCAACGGTGCCGCTCGCTACGTGTATATGTTTACATCCATAATTTTCCGTTGTGCCAGCTCTGTGACTGCCCGACGCTTATGCTTCAGTAGAAAACAAAATTAAGCATCTATGCCTTCCTACGTCCAGGTTGAAGACAAGCACAACCATAATTTCTCTGTCTCTTCGTCATTCTGCTGATTGTGCGGAGCCTGTCTTGACAATCTTGCACATATGCTGTTGCTATGGACAGTCAATTTTCTTTTAAAACAACATCTATCATAGTTTGTTATAGATATATCTTTTCTCGGGTTCATGTCTTTCGCAGATGTGTAACTGTTGGTTGCTTCCGAGGGACTAATCAGTGTGTTGGGTTTTTTTTTATAATAGTTCTGCTAATACACATGATTTCTTCCTTCTGCTTTCTTAATGTAAGTAGATTGTGCTCCTGCTCTTATCTGTATTCTTTTTGCTCTATACTGCAACATTGATTGTGCTTCTACTTTTCTCAGTTTTCTGTTCTCTAGTGTTACAACCTCTTCTACTTTTCTCAGTTTTCTGTTCTCTGTGTTACAACCTCAATCTATAGCTGTAAAATTATTCCCTGGATTCACATTTTTACGGTTATTCACATAAACATCGCGCCTTGATTGTGCTTCTACCTTTCATCATTGATTAGTTTTTTTTTTCTTTACATCTTTCCTTTGTTGATTAGTTCTAATCTAGCTATTAACCTACGCTCTGGTCACGGCTTCTCGTCCTCCATATGGCCCTTCAATTTCCTATTTTTCCCCTGTCCGCATAGGAGCAACGATAAGAGTTCCTGTGATTAGATTTGGCTATGATGCTTCAATTCCATGTGAGGATGTTTTTCGTGATTCATCGTATGCAGGTATGTTTCCCATTTACCAATTGTTGTTACTTTCTCTGGTACACGCAGGTTCTTTTCAGATCTAACTATGCTATTTGTACAGTTTCTATCAGCCTTCAATATGTTAGAACGCCCCTTCCTAATTACTATGGCTGAACATGTTTATTTGGGACATGTGAGATGTCCTTGTCGTTCATTCTTAGTCAACCTCCAGTCTGATATGTACCTTTTTTACACTACTAGGCATATCACTATCACATTACTACAATCATATCTGTGAGGTAACCGTTGTTACATGACCTGGTCGTTATCTTGTGCTTGTATATTCAGGTCAAAATTGTCAGTTTGAAGCATATTTTAGCCACACCAGAAGTTAAATTGATGAATTGACGGAACAAAAGGTATGGGCCTTAAGGTGCACATATATATTTGATTTGCCAACCTTTTCCAGCAGCTTGGCTTTTTGGTTTTGGGGATCAACTAATTGGTACAAGCAACCACCAGATAAAGCTTTTAGGTTGATGTATATACCATTAGATAGAGGTCAGCTAATCGACACATCTATCGTTTTAGTTTTTTTAACAAATTTGGATATCTAAGATGTCGTGTACACCACACCTAATGAAGTACATCTTTCGTGGTTTTATTGATTCTCAATCTTGCCTTTCTTTATCGGCTTCACATTCACGCTTGCTTTTTTTTAAACTAACGCAAACTTGATGGGGTTTATTCTAGCTATTGCTTAGTATGTCATTCCTTTGCTATACTCTGTAATTTCCATGCCTTTTTGCCTAGCTTCATATGTTTCTTCCAAGAATCTGCTACTACAGGTTCCATATATAATAATCTAAGACAGTCTAAATTAGTATATTTTCTCCTCTAATACTTATGTTGGTTGGTGGTTTACATAGTCCAAATTGAAAGCACAGGAACGGCCTCCTGCTAATTTTCAGTGTTTGTACTTGCAGCGCTAGAGCAGAAATCGTCCATCATGGTATGTTCATCAGCCCAACCTGTCACTTTGGACCAACAGTCCTCTACATTAAACTCCTAAGATTGTTTCCATGCAAAGATTAAAAATATTTTTTCCCTAAGCCTTAACTAGGTGATTTGCCGACGCGCGCGAGGACACATACTATATGATGGGAAAGTCTTCCGCGAGCTGGGGGGATAGGTGCTGCAATCAAGTGCAGTGTTGCTGCTTTGTTGATGATGATAGTGGGTCACCTAGGTGGACTCCTCTTTTACATTTGAAGTATTTCCCTAGAACACCATTCAAGAACACCATCTCTCTGGGAATCCCATGTGTTGCGTAACCTAGATGATAGTAGAGTGTTCCACAGTGTCAAAAGCCTTAGTCTAGCTTTAGGATGTCCCTTCTTGACTGATGACATTGATGGACGACTCAAAGCACCAGGCAAGACAGCTTTGTATAGTGTGTGAACGAATGTAGTCATACTAGTTCCGGTGGATCAGTCGGAGAATCACTGACTGGAGTTTGTCTGATAGGATCTTAGTTATCACTTTGAGACTGATGTATAGTAGCGAGATCGGTCTAAAGTCACTTATAGTTTCTGGGTTACTTCCCTTAGCTTCTAGAGTAACAAACGAATTGTTGATGCATTTCTAAGTTAGCTGCACTCAGAAAGAACTCATTATAGAGACCGTAGTAGTCGTCTTTGATGATGTGCCAACATTTGTTCAAGAAAAGGAAGTGTTGAGAAATTTTTTGCCTAAACTTGTTTCCAATCCCCAAAGTCGTAAGTCTCTGATATGAAATCCTTTCTTTTGAGCAAAACATGGAGAATCTCTAGGAGTTTCTTGGGCTCGTTTCACCAAACTATTGGCTTCCAGTCTGGATCTTGGGATCTCAAAACTTGTTCTTTTGCAACACATCATTCTGGGTTTCAATACTGAATCTGCCAAATTCCTAGATTCTCCATTAGAGGCTCTTTTCCCATCGAACCTCGAGCGAAGGGAGGACAATTCTTAACAAAATACTTGAAAACACTCCTGACGTTGGGAATTATGATGAGTTTCTCGATGAAGTATCCAATGAGCCCATGGGATTTTTTACAAGCAAAATCTATCGATTCTTCCAATGCCCACCATCAGCATGTTCTCTGAACCTACCTTCCAACCCAACCTAGATCCTTATGATCCTTCATGTGCTTTTCCCTATGATTTTCACAACAAAAAATTTTAGGATTTTTGGAATGTTCATAAACAACCAAGAGAGGAAAAACAACTACAACAAATGGAGTTTAAATAGTTGGAGGAGGTGGAGGCCGCTATAGAAGTTGTCGGTGCAGAAAGTGACCAACTAGTGAATATTTGTAGTTTTGCTGTACATTGTGATCGGAGGTGGCCTAGCACTCAATGACACAGGATTTATACTGGTTCAGGCAACGTGCCCTACGTCCAGTCGGGCTCGGTCGGTGACTTTATTCCTGAGCCCAAGTGCTTGAAGTTTGCAGTGGGGTTACAAATGAGAAGGATAAAGATGGGGTGTACAAGAGGTCCGGTTGGCTCCGGTCGGAAGGGCCAAGAGTGACAGGAACTTCGCTATGAGCTAAGTGTTCAAGTGGGTGCTTGATGTCCGAACCTGGCGGTTCTATGGTTGTGAGCTATCGATCTAAGGAACTCTGATCAACTGGAATTTGTCTCTTTTGTTGGAGGAAGCGCACCCCCTTTTATAGATGAAGGGGACGGCTTTACAAGTGAGAGGGAAAGGGTGCGTATGTTACCGAGCCTTGTTGCCCATGCCTACCGAGCCTTGTTGCCTACACCGGCGGGTACAAGATAATGGTAGGCGCCTACAACACTATTGATGTTACTGTAGAATGTCAGATGCATGTGGGAGGTCGTGCTGCCTTCTTTAGGGACGGTAGACATCGATACCTGCAAATATTGTTTGATGCCTAGAGGCATGTGAGGAGTCTCACCACGTTCACCCGGTACGATAAATCCCGACGCCCATAACACTATCGATGCTTAGAGGCACGTGGGGGGGGGGTCTTACCGTATGGGAGTTTTTAGTGGAGCCTACAATACTGTAGAGAGAGATGTCGGCGCCTACAATACTATTTGTATCACGATGGCTGTAGAGTACTGTTTCATGTAGGGTATGGTCCCTGGTACAGTGGTTTTAACTTGTGAACCTTTCCTTGCTTTTCTCCGCACGTCTCCTGGTTCCTACCAAGTGGGCATCCTCGGTCGGATGGCTCCAGTCGGCTTTGAGTGCGCCGGTCGGAGAAGAGCGGTGAGCAGGGTTCCCACGAGCCCCAATCGGAGGGATGCGGGGTCAGAGTTGAAAGTATCGCTTTGGGCCAGGCCTTCCGATCGAAGAGGGCGTCCAGAGGCGTCTAGAGGCTGAAGCGAGTGCTCTGATCGAAGTGGTGGGCCGAAGGGGTCGACGAACGAGCATCGGTCCTTTTGGTCCAGACCTTCTGGTCGGCGACTAGGACGTCCTTCCGGCCTGTTGTATTTAGACTCTTGGGCCAAGCCTTGGTGCGGAAGCCGGTCCTCGAGGGACCCCGGGTTTATGAACCCGACAGGAGCCCTCGAGCCCCCGAGCGATTCGGGTCAAATCGTTCGGGGGATTTTTGTCTTGTCGATGGGTGCGCGCGAGCGCACCCGCGGGTGTAGCCCCCGAGCCCCCGGGCGGTTCGGGTGGAACCATCTGGGGGGTTTTCTGTGTGGAGGTTTTCTGTTTTGTTGGTGGAATTTTGTCGCCTGAGGCGTCGTTGTGCAGCCGAGGTGGTTTTTAGTTTGTTTTGAGAGATTGGGTGAGGGAGCTTGTGGATCCAGGCATCGGTGCGTGTCGTGGGATCGAGCGAGGGAGTCAGTCTTGGATGAGACAGAGCTCACTGATGCTGGCATCGATGTGCACCGTGGGATCGAGCGAGGGAGTTAGTCTTGGACAAGAGAGCTCACTGATGCTGGCATCGATGCGCGCCGTGGGGTCGAGCGAGTCGGAGTCGTGTTTTGGATGAGACAGAGCTCACTGATCCTGGCGTCGATGCACGCTGTGGGATCGAGCGAGGGAGTCAGTCTTGGACGAGACAGAGTTCACTGATGCTAGCGTCGATGCGTGTCGTGGGGTCGAGCGAGTCATAGTCATGTTTTGGATGAGATAGAGCTCACTGATCCTATCGTCGATGTGCGCCATGGGATCGAGCGAGGGAGTCAGTCTTGGACGAGACAGAGGTCACTGATGAGCGCTGTGGGATCGAGCGTGTCGGAGTCGTGTTTTTGGATGAGACAGAGCTCACTGATCCTGGCGTCGATGCGCACCGTGGGATCGGGTGAGGGAGTTAGTTTGGGCGTGAGAGAGCTCACTGATCCTGGCGTCGGTGCGCGCCGTGGGACCGAGCGGGTCAGAGTCATGGATCCTAGCTCGGCGCAGCCCGGGTGGCTAAGGTAGTTAGTTTTTGGGATCAGACGAGGCGACTAGGCGGCGCTAGTGGATCCTGATCATGCGAGTTCGGAGTCGTGGTCCCTAGTTTTCGACGTGAGTTCAGAGTCGCGGTCCCTGGTTTTTTGGAGCGTAGTCGGAAGTGTAGCTGGATGACGTGAGTTCGGAGTCGACGCGAGTTTGGAGTCGCGGTCCCTGGTTTTTTGGAGCGCAACCGGAAGCGTAGTTAGTTGGTTAGTTTATAGATCAGAGGAGGCGGTGCTCACGGATCCTGGCGTCGGTGTGCGCCATGGGACCGGGCGAGTCAGAGTTGTGGATCCTAGCGAGTTCGAGGTCGTAGTCCCCGATGTTTGTCTTGAGCCCCCAAGCCCTATTGGGCCTTCGTAGGGGTCGATGTGAGTTGTGTGCGTTACCCCATCCTTGGTTCCTCACAACCGGAGGGGCTGAGTCTTGTCGCCTGTCCCGATCGCTCAGGCTCGAACGACGTCGCTCGGTGAGTTCGCTAACGGGTATGATTGAGTGGAATCCGGGTCCATCGTTCGTGATGGGGTCGGCATAGCCCTCTTGTGACATTCCACTACTCCTTTTACCTACAACCCGATAGATGTCTAGGTCGTTCTGGAGACCGACCCGGGTGGCCTAACGGCCTCCCCTCGATGGAGATTTTATGGGCTTGGCGAGAGGTTCAGGATCGAATGAGAAGGTTGAGATGACCTGGTCTGCTAGACCGGGCGAGGGCCGCACGGGGCTCATCTATGGTTTTCTCCCCTAGCTCTGTTGGCTGCTCATGTCGAATGAGGCAACCGCCGCTTTGTGACGCAACATGGAGCGTTGTGATGCATTTCGCTGCACGTGCGATGCTTAGTTCCTGAGCCCCCGAGCGGTTCAGGGCCCGAATCGTTCGGGAGGCGCGGGTGTATGGAATGAATACATGTATGGATGTATGAAATGATTGTAAGAAAATAGAGGGGGTTGGTAGTGCTCACCTTGATGGCTTAAGTGACGGGGTTCGGAGAGCTTTAGTCGAAAAGACTAGGACCTGCGCTCGTCAATCGTGGGTGAGTCCTTATGTGAATAGTTTTTGTATTAATGAACATATGCTCACCTTGATGACCTGAGTGATGGAGTCAACATGGCCCGCATGGGGCGTTCCTTTGCTTCCAACCTTGGTGGCTGCGCCCCTCCCAGGAGCTGCCTTGACTGTATGAGAAGGTTAGGAGCTCCATGTTCTTCTACTGAGCATCTATGGGTGCGACGCCCTTGAGGTACCCGTTGCACTTGCCGAAGCCGAGGGAGCAGATCCCTTGCGGTCGCAGTAGTATTTACAGTAGTAGAAAATGTAAAAGTTAAGTTTGTGGGTGAGTCCCCATGTGAACAATTTTTTGTATCAATGAATACATTAGCACTGCCCTTGTGATAGAACCACGATATCCGTTCTCTATTTATATCCTAGTATAATCTTCATTTTTATCCCCTCTCTCTCATACCTACCCATTTGTCCCATAGGGTGCGACCTTGGGAGTCCGGGGCATGGCCCGTGGGGCTCGACTATTCGTATCCATAGGGAAAGGCGGGGTGCGTTCGGTTGGGAGTAAGAACAGAGTTACGTAGGGTAATCAAAGACATAAAATGTGTTTCCGTTCGGGGACAAAGTTGTTTATTATGCGATAGTAAAAAGAAAAGGTGGTTAGACCCAATTTAGGGGAAAAAATGACATAGTTGTTCAATGTTCCAAGTGTTGGTGAGAGCATTGCCGTTGTTGTCCTCTAGTCGATAGGTGCCCGGTCGGATTACTTCGATCACCGTATAGGGCCCTTCCAATGGTGGAGAGAGCTTGTGTTTTTCCTTCATTGATTGAGTCCTCTGGAGTACGAGATCACCGACTTCGAGTATCCTTCCTCTGATCTTCCTTTCGTGGTACCTGCGGAGAGTTTGTTGGTAGCGAGCGAAGCGAATGACGGTCGTTTCGTGGGCCTCTTCGAGTAGGTCGATCGCGTCTTGTTGAGCCTCTGTGGCTCGGTTGCGGTCAAAAGCCTTCACCCTTGGTGCGCCGTGGTCGATGTCGGAGGGCAACACTACCTCAGCTCCGTAGGCCAGGAAGAAGGGTGTGAATCCCATGGATCGGTTTGGGGTCATTCTTAGGCTCCAGAGGATCACTGGGACCTCTGCAACCCATTGCCCAGCATACTTGTTGAGTCGGTTGAAGATGCGTGACTTAAGTCCCTGGAGGACCATGCCATTGGCACGTTCAACCTGACCGTTAGTTCGTGGATGTCTGACCAAAGCCCAGTCAATCCTGATACCGTATCCATCGCTGAAGTCTAGGAACTTTCTTTCGGTGAAGTTAGTCCCGTGGTCAGTGATGATACAGTTAGGAACACCGAACCGGTAGATGATGTCGAGGAAGAATTTGACTGCCTCCTCCGATCGAATGTTGGTGATGGGTTTGACCTCTATCCACTTGGTGAATTTGTCGACCACTACGAGTAGGTGAGTGAAACCGCCTGGGGCCTTTTTGAGGGGTCCTATCATGTCGAGGCCCCAGATCATGAACGACCAGGTGATGGGGATGGTTTGGAGCTCTTGTGCCGGCAAATGGGTTTGCCGAGCGTAGAACTGGCATCCCTCACACCTGTAGATGACCTTCGCATGTTGTAGCGCGGTGGGCCAGTAAAAACCTTGGCTGGCTTTTCTGACCAGCGACCTTGGGGCCGCGTGATGCCCACAAACGCCAACATCGACCTCGAGGAGGAGCTGCCTCCCTTGGTTGGCAGGGATTGATGGGCTCCATTTGTAGAGCTCGTCACCGAGCATGACGAAGGTCTTGGCGTGTCGAGCGATCTATCGTGCTTCAGTCCTTTTGGGTGGGAGAACCTCCTCGAGGAGGTAGGCGAGTAACGGTACTCTCCAGTTGTTTTAATCGAGTGCCAGCATGGTGATGTTCGTGGGTGATGTCATCATGGAG
Source organism: Miscanthus floridulus (assembly GCF_019320115.1). NCBI lineage: Eukaryota > Viridiplantae > Streptophyta > Magnoliopsida > Poales > Poaceae > Miscanthus > Miscanthus floridulus. The sequence goes on along the minus strand of NC_089586.1, from coordinate 64,878,643 downwards.
GTGCTAGGATCAAAGCCCCCGAGAGCTGGCTTGACGCTGGGGTCGGAGCCCCCGAGCGCTGACCGGGCGTCGGAGGCCCCGGGCACCGGCTGGGCGTCAGGGTGGGCCTAGATCGGACTTTCTAGGATGCGGGCGGATGGCTCATGGACGTCGTTGATGAAGACCCCGCTCGGGGATGGATCCCGCCTGACGGCCAGTTTTGTAAGGAAATCAGCGACATCGTTGTCCCTTCGAGGGATGTGATGCAGCTCGATCCCCTAGAATTTGTCCTTGAGTTTGCACACCTCCTGGCAGTATGCTGTCGTGAGGGGGCTTTTGTAGGAGGACTCCTTCATGACCTGATCAACAACTAGTTCTGAGTCATCGCGAACGTAGAGTCGCGTAGCTCCGAGCTCAATGGCGATGCATAGTCCGTTTGATAAGGGCCTCATATTCCGTGGCATTGTTTGAAGCCGAAAAGTGGAGGCGGATGGCATAGCGGAGCCTACTCCCATCCAGGGAGATCAGAACCACTCCAGCTCCTGAGTCGGGCGCCATTATTGACCCATCGAAGTACATTGTCTAGTACTCGTGGGTGACGTCCGGGGTTGGTAGCTGGACCTCCATCCATTCAACGACAAAGTCCACAAGAGCTTGAGACATAATAGCGGTGCAGGGGGTATACCTAATGTCATGGCCCATGAGTTCAAGTGCCCACTTGGAGATTCGTCCCGCTGCGTTGTGGTTGCGGACGATGTCTCCGAGCGGGTACGAAGTTACGACCGTAACTTTGTGGTCGGCGAAGTAGTGTAGGAGTTTCCTGGTTGCCATTAGCATGGCGTATAGGAGTTTCTACACCTGGGGGTACTAGACCTTGGGATCGGTAAGTACTTCTCCAATGAAGTATATGGGTCGCTGTATCCTAAGCTGGTGTCCCGGCTCCTCCCTTTCGACAACTAGGGCAGCACTCACCACATGGTTACTTACCATGACGTAAAGGAGGAGGGGTTCTCCCTGTTTGGGAGCGACGAGGATTGGGGCTGACGTTAGGGACGTTTTGAGGCTTTCGAGTGCCTGCTGGGCTTCCTCAGTCCAGACAAAGGCATCCGTCCTTTTGAGGAGCTTGTAGAGTGGCATCCCCCGTTCTCCAAGCTAGGAGATGAAGTGGCTTAGGGTAGCTAGACAGCCGGTGAGCCTTTGTACGCCCTTAACATTGCATATGGGGCCCATGTTGGAGATGGCCATGATCTTTTCAGGGTTGGCCTCGATGCCATGTTCGGACATGATGTATCTGAGCAGCTTCCCCTTCGGAACCCCCAAAACACATTTCTCGGGGTTCAGCTTGATGTTGAACCTTCGGAGGTTCGCGAATGTCGTGGCTAGGTCTGCGATCAGGTCACAAGCTTTGGCTGTTTTGACCACTATGTCATCAACATAGACGGCAATTGTTGGTTTTGGCCGCTTGACTTGATTAGGCTGATCGAGCGGGTCGATTTGGTCGGCGAAGCATTGCTACATGCACCTTTGGTAGGTGGCGCCAGCGTTCTTCAGGCCGAAGGTTATGGTCATGTAGCAGTACAAACCATATGGGGTGAGGAATGAGGTTGCAAGCTGATCTGATTCTTTCATCACGATCTGGTGGTAGCCTAAGTAGGCATCCAGAAAGGAGAGGATCTTGCAACCCAAGGTGGAGTCGATTATCTGGTCTATGCGCAGCAAAGGAAAGTGATCCTTCGGACATGATTTGTTGAGTCTAGTATAATCAACGCACATTCTCCCCTTTCCTATCTTTTTCTTGACAAGGACAGGATTGGTGAGCCAGTCGGAGTGGAAGACCTCTCGGATGAATCCTGCTACCGGGAGCTTGACACTTTCTTCACCTATGGCCCAGCGCCTCTCGTCGTCGAAGCGACGCAGACTCTACATGGTGGGCTTTGAGCCTAGGATTAGGCGCAACGCGTGCTTAGTGACCTCCCGTGGTATCCTTAGCATGTCAGATGGCTACCATGTGAGGACATCACGATTGTCGCGTAGGAAGTCGATGAGCTCGCATTCCTATTTGGTCGGGAGCTGGGTCCCGATCCGAACTGTCTTGGTTGGGTTGGTGGGGTCAATCCCCACCGCCTTGGTTTCTTCGAGCGGGTAGAAGGCTGTCAATGAAGTTGGTTTCTTGTAGTCTGGGACCACAAGGGCCAATGATTCCTCAAGCCACGGGAGCTCAGACGAGTTGACGACCATCGTGATGAGCTCGTAGTGCTCGTGGTCGCACGCGAAGGCGTGTGAAAAGGCACTACTCACGGTGATGACGCCATTTGGTCCTGGCATCTTTAACTTGAGGTAAGTGTAGTTGGGGATTGCCATGAATTTTGCATAGCTTGGCCGCCCTAAGATGGCATGGTAGGACCTCGGAAAGTCCACCACCTCGAAGGTGAGGACCTCTGAGCGGAAGTTGGCTCGGCTATCGAACATGATGGGCAGATTGATCTGTTCGAGTGGGTATGCCTGCGCTCCTAGGATCACCCTATGGAAGGGGGAGCCTGCCAGGCAGAGCTCTGACCGGGGGACGCGCATGGCATCAAGGGTGTCGATGTATAGGATGTTGAGGCCACTGCCCCCATCCATCAGCACCTTGGTGAGGTGCTTCTTGTGGACGATGGGGTCGACGATGAGAGGGTAGCGTACTGGTCTCATGACGTGGGAGGGATGGTCCCTCTGATCGAAGGTGATCGGTGATTCCAACCAGCTGAGGAAGGAGGGGATGGTTGTCTCGGCGATGCATGCCTCTCGATAGCGGATCTTGTGCTGGCGCTTGGACCAGACGGTGTCGAATCCGCCAAAGATCATGATGCACTCCTTAGGCTCAGGGAAGCCATCTCTATCCTTGCCTACCGCGCCCCCCTTCTTGGCTACCGCCTCTTTGTCGTCTCCTTCCTTTGGCCCACCGGCCTGTCGGAGGAAGCGTTTGAGGAGCTCGCATTCCTTGTAGAGGTGCTTGACGGGGTAGGCATGGTTGGTGCATGGACTGTCCATGAGTTTGTTGAAGTGGTCAGGTAGTCCCTATTGGGGCTGTTTGGCCGTGCCATCGACCGTGGTGACCAACACAGAGCTGTCCAACCGGCATTGATCTTTTTTGTTTTTCTTGCCCCTCTGTGTGGAGGGGCCTTCGTCCGGGTCCGTGCGCTTGGCTTTGACCTTGTCCCAGCCTTTGCTAAAGACCGGTTCGACCACCTCCTCACCAGAGGCGTGGTTGGTGGCGACGTAGCAGGTCACGGGTGGTATGGGGTTTCAAGCAGCCAAGCTTGTGGATCACGGACTCACAATTTGTCCTGGTGAGGAACGCGCTGATGATGTCTGTGTTGATGACATCAGGGAGGGAGTTGCATCATTGGGAGAACCTACGGATGTAATCCCGTAGGGACTCGTTGGGCTCCTGTTGACAGCTCTTGAGGTCCCAAGAGTTTCCCGAGCGGACATACATCCCCTAGAAATTCCTAATGAAGACCCTCTTGAGGTCCGTCTAGTCGTGGATGCTGTCATGTGGAAGGAATTCAAGCCATGCCTAAACATGTCCGCCACGCAAATGGGAAGGTATTGAATGATGAAATAGTCATCATCCACTCCTTTGGCCCGACAGGCAAGTCGGAAGTCTTCGAGCCAAATGCCTGGGTTTGTCTCCTCGGTGTATTTGGTGATGTTGGCGAGCGGGCGGAAACACTACGGGAATGGTGCTCTCCGGATGCGTCGGCTGAAGGCCCATGGCCCCGAGCCCTTAGGGCTGGGGCTTTAGTCGTTAAGTTAGCGACCGCACCTAGGTCACGTTTCACCGCTCCCCTCGACGGTTCGTCTGAGATCCGTGTCGGCTGCCGCCGTTCGATGGAGATCACTGTTGTGTCGGGCCCGATGCCGGTTGCTGACGATGCTACGAGCATCCTGGTGCGGATCGGGTCGCTCGTGTACCGACGGTTGGTGTGGAGCAGGCGACGGGTTGGATCATGGTGCGACTACCGCTTCCCGAGCCGCGCCTAGCGGTTGTAGCGGCGAGTGGATGGAGTGACCCATGTGGCGCGTCCCCACTCCCCCGGTGGGGAGAGAGGGCATGGGTCGGAGTTGCGACGCGGAGCTTTCTACCTATTGGATAGCAGCGGCTTCTACCAGAACCCTACATGCTCCTAGGGGTCGATGGGCTCGGGAACGCCACGCAGAAGCATTGCCGCAGTAGCGATGTTCTAGTCGGCCTGGGTGAATTGTGGGAGATTGCTCCCCTCGTTCATGATGTCGTGTTGGACCTAACGGGCGCAACCCCGGGTGCCACCCGTCGGGCTAGGCGCATGGGGTGTAACATGTCGCACCAACTACACCGGTGTAGGCAGCGGCTGGTTCTGCTGTCGTTGTCGTAATTCCTCGGTGTGTGCTTGCGCAGACACGAGGGCCCCCGCACGTGGGTCCGGAGGGGTCTGAGTTTGCGCAGACTCCACAACCACTAGTGGCTGTCCCGCAGCGTCCGCCATAGCGCACTCCTAGGATGGACGGTGGTGGGGCGCCACATCACCGATGCTAGAACCGTCGCTCTCGCCCTCACCATTCGGGAGTTCATGCGAAACGGCAGGAACGTAGCCTACCATTCCCACAAATTTAGACATGAGGGGGGATGGTGCCAACATCTTTTGGAGCCCCCGAGCGTATGCATCCGTGGAGGACGCGAGGTCGTAGGGGAACCGATCGTACGGTGTTTGTGGCGTGGGCAGTACATTCCCTCTAGGTGATCGGTGGGAGATAGTAAATAAAGAGCGAATAACAATACGCATATTACTTATAGTGGGGTTTGAGCAGAGAGTTTGCTCAGAATGAAGCGCAGATGCCACGTCATCGAAGTCGCGCATCCTGGAGTCAATGGAGGACGTCCCTCCGATAGGTGTCGGGTCGCGAGCCTCCTCGTGGAGGTGTAGTATGCCGAGTCGGTCGACGATGAAGGCTAGGCTTCCGAAGAGGAAGGCCTAGGATAGCTCAAAAATTGGTGGAACCTGCATCTCGGCGGGCGAGAGTGCGGGAAATTCCAATGAGCCGAAGCAAATCGTATCGCCCGAGCCCGCCACGGCGGGAGTGGCAGAAAAATGGGCCATCCGATGACCAAAAAGTGTTGAACATACAGTGTCTTCTCCATGGACGGCGCCAACTGTCGGTGCAGTAAGTGACCAACTAGTGAATATGTGTAGTTTTGCTATACATTATGATCGAAGGTGGCCTAGCACTCAATGACACAGGATTTATACTGGTTCAGGCAACATGCCCTATGTCCAGTTGGGGTCGGTCGGTGACTTTATTCCTGAGCCCAGGTGCTCAAAGTTTGCAGTGGGGTTACAAACGAGAAGGAGAAAGATGGGGTGTTCAAGAGGTCTGGTCGGCTCCAATCAGAAGGGCCAAGAGTGACAGGAACTTCGCTATGAGCTAAGTGTTCAAGCGGGTGCTTGAGGTCCGAACCTGGCGGTTCTGTGGTTGTGAGCTATCGATCTAAGGAACTCTGATCAACTGGAATTGGTCTCTTTTGTTGGAGGAAGCACACCCCTTTTATAGATGAAGCGGACGGCTTTACAAGTGAGAGGGAAAGTGTGTGTATGTTACCGAGCCTTGTTGCCCACGCCTACCGAGCCTTGTTGCCCACACCGGCGGGTACAAGATAATGGTAGGCGTCTACAACACTATTGATGTTACTATAGAATGTCAGATGCATGTGGGAGGTCGTGCTGCCTTCTTCAGGGACGGTAGACATCGGTACCTACAAATACTGTTTGATGCCTAGAGGCATATGAGGAGTCTCACCACATTTACCCGGTACGGTAAATCTCGGTGCCCATAACGCTATCGATGCTCAGAGGCACATGGGGGGTCTTACCGTATGGGAGTTTTTAGCGGAGCCTACAATACTATAGAGGGAGATGTCGGTGCCTACAATATTGTTTGTGTCAGGATGGCTGTAGAGTACTATTCCATGTAGGGTATGGTCCCTGGTACAATGGTTTTGACTTGTGAGCCTTGCCTTGCTTTTCTCCGCATGTCTCCTAGTTCCTACCGAGCGAGCGTCCCTGGTCGGATGGCTCTAGTCGGCTCTGAGTGCGCCGGTTGGAGAAGAGCGGCGAGTAGGGTTCCCACGAGCCCCGGTCTTAGGGACGCAGGGTTGGAGTCAGAAGTATCGCTTTGGGCCAGGCCTTCCGATCAGAGATGGCGTCCAGAGGCATCTGGAGGCCAAAGCGAGTGCTCTGATCAGAGTGGTGGGCCAAAGGGGTCGACAAGTGGGTGCTGCTCCTTTTGGTCTAGACCTTATGGTCGGCAACTGGGCCATCCTTCTGGCCTAATGTATTTAGACTCTTGGGCCGAGCCTTGGCACGGAAGCCGGTCCCCGAGGGACCCCGGGTTTGTGAACCCGATAGAAGTCATTAAAAAACCCACTCAAATAAGGAAGATGCATTGTCAAGTTATGGGCATAAAATGTTGAAATCTTCTATGATCCTAGCCTTGAGATCAACATTATTTCTCACTTTCTAGTCGAAGATCTATTTGATGAAAACTCTATCATGATCCTATTTGTATACAAACACGTCACCGTGTGCTCCTGGCAATGAGCGCGATATACAGGACAAGTCACCTGAGGAGAGCGCGATATGCAAGACACACCGGTGAGGTTCCTTGAGACCCAAAACCCCACAAGCCTGGGAGGGGCCCCATCAGGACATGTGGTAGCTATGGGCTACACTAGCCAGCCGAATCGCTCTAGGGCTTCACCATTGTTGAAGCAATAATCATTGCCAACTATGAAGAACGAGAAGCAATAATAAATTAGAATACATGATGAAAGATGATAGTAGATGTGTTTGATAGATTCAATCGTGAGATGTCAATTAGTCATCACCCTTTATATTTATATAGTGGCTAGTCTTTCCTATTAGAATAAGTCAAAACCTATACCAACAGGGTTATGTAAACGGGATACCCCAAAGTCCAATCTTTAGAATCGCTTAGAATGGCCTAGTTGGTCATGGCCCAGCTAAACATAGCTCGCCTTGACCTCTCGACCTCTCCCACCTCTCGACAACACACAACGCAATGCCCTTGGCCACCTCTAGCCTAAGCCACAAAGGAAAGGACAAGAGGTGGCAAGATATGTACAATACGCTGCTCGGATGAGACACACACGCGTATACTCCACCGAGTACAAGAGGACAACAGCCCCTCTGACTATCCGGCCTAGGGGCAGAGTGTCACCGTGCCCCACTGACAGACAAGACAACACCTGGACCCGACAATGTCACCCCGCATGGCTCACCACTGCCCAAATTTAGTCTAGCCTGATGGACGGGCGTATGATCCCAACCACTATGGCATGGGAATCACGACCGGGAGCCGGCTCTCCCATTCTAACCAAATCCAATGCCCTCGACCCCAGCTACGAGAGGCTAGGGCAGAGGGGCCGCTACCGCATGAGCAGGTAGCCCATGATGGGACAGCCAGTCTCCTCATACAGTGACATCATGACTTCTCCCTGAAGAAGCAGAACGCTAGGACAGAGGCCACAATGCCAGCAAGCAAGGCCATGCCAAGCGGTGGAGTTGGTAAACAACCACCGCTCCCATTGCACTGTTGTAAGGTCGAGATGGCGACTAGAGGGGGGTGAATAGTTGTTTCTAAATTTAATCGCGTTGGCTAACCGAAATAAAAACAAAAGTGGAATTATAACAATTTGGTCTAGCTAAGACTACACCCCTCTATCAAAGTTCACAAGCACCTTATAAAGATCCTAGTTAGGCAACAAAGGTGCCAGGCTAGCTAGAGCTCACCTATCCAATTCTAGGAGCAAGGTCACACAAACCTATGCCACTAGTATTTCAAGCAACGAGGGAGCTCCTACATATGCTAGTAAGCAAAAGCACAAAGCCAACTAAGCTCACTAGCAATGCTTAATAACAAGGCAACCAATGCCAAATTAGAGAGCGCAAATACATAGCTTCACAAACTAAGCAATGTGACTAACAATGTTGTACAAACCAAATTAGCCATGCAAGGGAGCTACTTCTATGCTACACAAGCAAGAAGGTAACTAGTGAGCTACACAATCTAACTAATTACAAGAGTAACTACACAAGCACAATGTATATGAAAATAATTACAAGCTTGTGCAAGAGGATTGTAAACCAACGGAAAGAACAATGTTGACACAGTGATTTTCTCCCAAGGTTCATGTGCTTGCCAACACGCTATATCCCTGTTGTATCGACCACTCACTTGGTGGTTCGGCGGTAAATTGACATCACCTACCAAGCTCGCACATTGGGCACCACAAGAACCTACCCTAAAAGTGAGGGTAGCTCAATGACACGCTCAACTAGAGTTGCTCTTCATGGCTCCCGTGGGGCTAGCACAATGCCCCTCACAAAGCTCTTCTCCGGAGCACCGCACAAGCTTCTTGCGGGCTTCGATGAAGACCACCATCAAGCCATCAAGGAGGTGGCAACCTCCAAGAGTAACAAGCACCACCAGCTTGCAACTCGATCACCTAGTGCCACTCGATGCAATCTCATGATGCAATTGCACTAGAATCGCTCACTCACTTGATCAGATGAACACTATCAAGCTCAAGTGAGTTAGAGGGCTCCCAAGCATTACCACATAAGCCATCAAGGCTCTAGTGTGCTCAGCAATAGGCCCAAGGCCGAGACCCCCTTCTATTTATAGCCCCCATGAAAATAGAGCCATTGTACCCCTTCACTGGGCACAACTCAAGGTGACCGAACGCTCTGGTTAGATCGACCAGACGCACCTGGCTAGTGTCTGGTCAACGGATGCACACCATGCGTCATCTCCATTCAACCTCAGTCGCTTGATCTCAACGGTCAGCAGCCGCGCACCAACTATCAAGTTATGACTAGACGTAGCATAGTGAAATGACCGGATGCTGCTACGCCTAAGTCACTCCTGTTCCTCATGCCACCATGTCAGCGTACATCAGCACTGGCTGGACGTAGGCCTTGAGTGTCCGGTCACTCTTCGCGCCAGTGTCTAGTCTCAAGACCAAGACCGCATGCTTACTGCTGCCACTAACCGGACATGATAGTCCTGCCGAGGCCAGCGTCCGGCCACTCACAGTGACCACTTCTCACCTCCGTTTCATCGCCGAGTTGATCCACATCAACTCTAATTTCATCTCCTTTGTAAATGTGCCAACACCACCAAGTGTACACCACCATGTGTATGTGTGTTAGCATTTTTATAATTATTTTTCAAAGGATTAGCCACTCAACTTGCCATGCCACTCGATCCTAGCGATGATGCAGATCACTCGAGTGGCACTAGATGACTGATATGCAAACAAGTTTGCCCCTCTTGATAGTACGACCATCTATCATAAACTCGATCATCAACTTCTCTACACACCTATGACCGATGAAATGAAATGCCCTAGGTTATACCTTTTGCCTTGTGCATTCCATTCCATTTCCTCCAATGTCGATGCAACTCATGCACCAATACGATCAACAATGATATGATCCACTTCATACCATCACGTGATCATATTGGTTCATCGATCTTGACTTCACTTTCTTTTCACTGTTGCTATCATCCATCAGTGCCAAGTCTTGCTCAAGCTTCACTGCCACGCGGTCCATCGCTCCAAAGCCTCCGACTTGCCCTTCACGCTTGCAATGGGTCCATCAAGCCAAGTCATGCCTTGATCTTCTCCTACCCTGATCACATGACTCAACGTCATGTCTCATGTGCAATGAGCTCCTTCATCATCACTATGTGTGAGCTATGCAACATCTCTGAGCCATTTTCACCTTCATGGTATATGTTACTCACACACATGTACCTATGGACTAATCACCTGTGTATCTCACATAAACACAATTAGTTCACCTAGGTTGTCACTCAATTACCAAAACCACACAAGAACCTTTCAATCTTCCCTTTTTTGGTAATTGTTGACAACTCTACAAAGATATGGAAATTAAGCTCTTTTGGATTCATGTTGCTTGCCCAAGCAATTTTACTATGTGTAAATGATTTTGGACAAGTACCACAAACCTAAAATGGTAGTATTAGTTCTCCCTACATATGTGCTAGAGTGTTTGGTCTGAAGCTCGCACATATGCATAGATTGAATTGTGGGAGAGTAATTACTACCAAATGATGCTAAGGTGTATAGAGTAAACCTTTGAAGTGTGATAACAATCGGAGTTACACCTTTGAGTTCATCCTTAGCACCATGGTTAGCTAGATATCACTTGGAAATAAACTCACTAGATACCTCATGAGATCAACATTAAAAGCAAGGTACTAGCATTACTTGAATGATGCTAAGGTGTATAGAGTAAACCTTTGAAGTGTGATAACAATCGGAGTTACACCTTTGAGTTCATCCTTAGCACCATGGTTAGCTAGATATCACTTGGAAATAAACTCACTAGATACCTCATGAGATCAACATTAAAAGCAAGGTACTAGCATTACTTGAATGATGCTAAGGTGTATAGAGTAAACCTTTGAAGCGTGATAACAATCGGAGTTACACCTTTGAGTTCATCCTTAGCACCATGGTTAGCTAGATATCACTTGGAAATAAACTCACTAGATACCTCATGAGAACAACATTAAAAGCAAGGTACTAGCATTACTTAAAAAACATACCAAGTGTCTAGCTATCATCCTATGCATGCTAATTTTTATTTCATCAATCAAATTCCTCAACTAGCATATAACACACAAGCATGCATATTGAATTTAAAAGCTTATGCAATGCAAGCAAGCACATGACTATGCACATAACAAATGCAACCAATCAAAGTTAATGAGCTTGCTCCCTCTACTTATGTGCTTCTATTGTCCAAGAATTTTGATCCCCATCGCTTTTCTTCAATGTTGCTCCCTCTTTGTTTATGTACATGTTCCAACCTCTACTTCTTTGTTTCAATCAATCTCTCCCAAAGCTTTCATATCTTTGTACAATCTCTCCCCCTTTGTCATCAATTTCCATAAAAGGTGTGCTTCTCATTGATGCAAAGGTTTGCATTTGAGGGTAGATGGTTGAGGCTTGAATCTTGCATTTTTTATGGACATCACTTGATTGTTGGAATAACACCACTTGTAGATACCACTTATAGGACTTCTTGAGATACCACTACATAGGATCTTTGATTGATACCAATTTGTGGGACATCTCCCCCTATGTCATATCATGGGTCATCCATTTGCTAAACTTGAACTCTTGGAAGTGAGGGATTCATTCTTCATTTTGATGATCACTTAAAGTTGAGGATCACTTGTGGAATCGTCGTCTTACATGATTGATACCACATGTAGATGTGATACCACTTGAAAGAATTTTCTAGTATGGAACCACTTGTTGGATTTATCAATAAAAATCATTTCTTGAACCTTTGTTATCTTCATGAGTATCATTTATAGGATATCACTTGTGAGTTGATCTAGACATCACTTGTGAATTCTTGATGAAATACTTGAGTCTAGATACCACTTCAAACAAACAAACTAGATATCCATTTGCATTGTTACCTTGTGCTTGTACTCTTAATATTTATCATGAGCTTCTAAGTTGACTTGTAAATTGATTTGCCTAAGCTACCAAGTCTGGTTTGTACCAATGGTAAGCTTCTTCACACCTCTTACAAGGGTTATCTTGTCAATGTTGTACTTGTTACTTGTTAGCAATCCAAATTAAATCAAATACTTGGGTTCACTAACTCATGAACAAATTCATATACTAACCACTAGATCAACTAATCATTCAAGCAATAGTGGTTGGTTATGAATTTAAACATTTCATTTGTTATACATGATCCTATGAAGCATGTACTATATGCACTAATCACATACTAGTAAGGGATGAGATGATCATGCACATTACAATGATACCTTTGCTATGTTGGAGTAGAGGATAGTCACATAGATTCCAATTCATTACTCCAATAGCAATGTAAAGTCCAATTATAAGCTTGGTGAAGATCAATAGATACCATTTTGAATTCCATTGTTCACCCATATGAAATGAATACCACTCATGATCAAGTGCACTTTCTTGTTGTGGTTGGCTTGCTTCATCTTTTGATCAATGCTTGCATGAGAGCATCAATGTGAGAGTATTACTTGAAATATCATGACTAGCTCTCTTTTGGGTGTTGCTTACTTTTCTTGATCAATCCTTTTGATTGCATCAACTAAGCATCTCAAATGTCCCTTGGATCACCACTTCTATATTAGCCTTCCAAGTATCCATACTTGGTTTACCTACACATAGGTGGCAAGCCCCTATACTAGGGAGAAGTGACCTCTCTCCAAAGAACCATTCTTGATACTCACTTGAAATAGCTTGATTGATTGATCAAGTGATGGACTTAACTTGATGAGTAATCTTGATTCCTTCTTTAAGTCCTTTTCTTTCTATTTGTTTAAGTCATTTTCATTCTACCAAATGATCTCTTAATAATATCTAGAACGTAAACTTCATCTTCATCTTAAGTTTGATCTAGATCTTCATCTTGAGTACCAAATGTGTGTAAAATACACTCCACAATCAAATGGCCTTATACTCTTTGCTTGTTATGCTTTTAGATCATCTCAAAACCAAAATTAGGTGCCTCAATAACTTATAAACATGATTCCAACTTGAGGACCTTTCAATCAAAGTGACTCCAAATAAATCCAATAATTGTCACTTTTCTGGCAGATTCTATACTCTTCAAAGAAAAATGCATATCTCCTCAAAGTACAAATCCAAATACCACGAAATTTGGTGGAGATGTGCTTCACTAAGTTATCTAGCATCTGTAAAAATTTAAGCTTCATTTGACTTTTAGATTTCTACCAGATTTCAATTCTTCCACTACTACTACATGCTTAAAAACTGCTGCACTATAGCTGACAAGATCTACTCTAAAACTGAAGCATCTCTTATCCAACTTTTATGAAATTTTACAGCATCTTATACCATAAGTCTAGAGAATGTACACTAATTTTTATGCCAATCTAATAAGTTTTGATCACTCAAACATGGCTAAGATCACAGCTAGCTTAGATTTTCAATAAAGGACATATTTCAATCACTTAAGCTATACTTCATCAAAAGTGAATCAAACTTGAAACTAACTTATTTAAATACTTTCACAAGACATAAATATATTTAATCCACTCACTAAATGTCATCTTATGAAATTATCGAACACAAATCAATCCAAACTTGACTACTAATCAATTTATCCATTCAAACATCTTATAGTAAGCAACATATGCATATATTTCTAATTCAATCAACTCATATGCACTCAATTGAAATAATCAACAAGAGATATACCTTAGTTAGCTCATGATCAATCAATTTACAAGCTTCAACTCAAATAATTTTGCAAGCCATAAAATAATCCAATAAATCACCATAACTTAAATATGATACTTGTATATTGATAGCACTTGGACTTCACTCAATTTTCACTTGGCATTGGGTTTGAATGTGCACTAGGCTTCATATCTTGACTCAATATATGATGATCAATATGAAATCAATTGAATCAAGTCTCCAATGCCATGGTACCTACAATCATTTATTCCACTCTTTGATGGTACCCAAACAAGTTTGGGTCATCTCAAGTTAGGAGCAACATACTTAGGCAAAGCCTTAGTATGAGTAGCGGGATGTTTTGCAATAGCAACCATAGAGGTACCATTATCATTCTTCCTAAGCATAGAATCATCATCAATTGAAATAGGCTTAGGAGTTTTACCTAGGGGACATGAATGTGCCATGTGTCCTATTTCCCGGCATGAGTAGCACTTTCTCTTTGATTGAGCCTTCTCTTCCTTGCTCATGTGGTGCTTCCCATTGCCTTGCCTCTCATGGATTGCTTGAGCCTTCTTCTCAAGCTTGGTAGGACACTTAGAGGCAAAGTATCTCGTATTTTCACACTTGAAGCACTTGATGTGAGCATAATCTTTCTTGGCATCTTGAGTTTGCATTGGATGCCTAGCCTTTCCACCCCTTCTTGTTTTCTTCTTTGTCATCAAGTCACCACCATATTCATGATAGATCTTGACTTGCTCTTAGGGTGTCTTCTCTTGCTCAACTTGTGGCTTTGATTGAGGCTCTTCTAGTTGCTCCACCAATTGTTTGGTTGGGCACATTGAGGTAAGATGACCCCAAGTGCGGCACTTGAAGCACTTCACATGCTTGAGCCTCTCTTCTTCCTTTATCTTCTTGAGCTTCTCAATGTTAGGGCAACCATTTGCAAGGTGTCCCGCTTCATGACACTAGTAGCACATGATATGAGAGAGCTTTCTTTGTTATAGCTTCTTCAACTTTCTTTCTCTCTTTCCTTCGCCCTTTGTCATCTTCTTCTTAAAGCCAAGGCCACACTTATCACCATAGTTTCTTTGAGTCTTCAACATGTGCTCAAAGGTGACTTTTGAGTTGTAGCACCTCTCTAACTTGTTGCTCAAATTCTTCATTTTATTTTTGAGCTCATTATTCTCCTTCAAAAGGTTAGTCTCACAAGACATAGAAGTAGAACAAGCATCTATATGCGAAGAACATGGTATTTCTAATAAATCATCACAAGAGGTGGATATATGCTTCTTGCCTACATCACAAGGGTTAGCAATATTTTGCAATTTATCATTTGATCCATGTGATGATCTCCCATTATTTTAAAGTTTCTTTGTAAACACTTTAATGAGAGAAGCATGTTGTTCTAATAATTCTTCATGAGATGCAAGTAGTGTCTCATGATTCAATTTTAGCACATCAAGTAATTTCTTATGTTCTTCACAAGAGTTCATTAGAAATCAATTTTCATTTTCCAATTTCAATGTTTTAGCTTGCTCATTTTCGAAAGACATGGTTATGCTAGCAAGTCTACTAACAAGCTCATCATATGAATCAACATGATCAACCACATTATCATTTGATACCTTGGTGTCACCTTGTGACATGAAACAATATGGTGTAGTGGATGGGCTTGTAGTAGCATCACAATCATGGCTCGAGCATGAACTATCATCACCATCAAGTGTGCATGGGGTAGGATCATCATGTGCATCACTTGAGGCATCATCAATCTTGTCAAGTGAACTTGTAGTAGATCGATCATCATCATCACTTTACCATAAGGTGGAGCAATCTTCCACAATCACCAAGTTGTGGTCATGCTCAACATCCTCATGCGCCTACTTTCTTGGGCTCATCCTCCTTGAACTTGCCATCATCCCATGTGGAGGAATCACTGAAGGTGCGCTTGATCGACTCCCATATCTCACGAGCGGTTCCCGTGATGTTTACTTGTTTCATCAAATCAAAACTCAAAGCATCCATTAGAAAACAACAAGCATGTACATCAAGTTCATAGAGAACTCTTTGAGCTTTGGTGAGATTTCTATGGTCCAAGACATGGGTGAGACCACTAGTGACAATCCGCCAAAACTTAGGTCCCTTTGCATGAAAATGATCAAGCATGTGATTTTCCCAAAGTGTAAAGTTTGTGCCATAAAAAATATGTGTCTCACAAACATCTAGCCCACTAGACGCCATCCTCTCGGGTTAGGTGAAGACCACAAATGAGAGACCTATATCTGATACCACTTGTAAGGTCAAGATGGTAACTAGAGGGGGTGAATAGCCATTTCTAAATTTAATCCCGTCAGTTAACTAAAACAAATGTGGAATTATAACAATTTCGGTCTAGCCAAGACTACACCCCTCTATCAAAGTTCACAAGCACCTTATAAAGATCCTAGTTAGGCAACAAAGGTGCTGGGCTAGCTAGAGCTCACCTATCCAATTCGAGGAGCAAGGTCACACAAACCTATGCCACTAGTATTTTAAGCAGCGAGGGAGCTCCTACACATGCTAGTAAGCAAAAGCACAAAGCTAACTAAGCTCACTAGCAATGCTCAATAACAAGGCAACCAATGCCAAATTAGAGAGCGCAAATACTTAGCTTCACAAACTAAGCAATGTGACTAACAAGGTTATACAAACCAAATTAGCCACACAAGGGAGCTACTTCTATGCTACACAAGCAAGAAGGTAACTAGTGAGCTACACAATCTAACTAATTACAAGAGTAACTACACAAGCACAATGTATATTAAAATAATTACAAGCTTGTCTAAGAGGATTGCAAACATACTCTGCCTGTGTTTTCTTTAGTAATATCCCTAGAATTGAACAATAGAAGACAAAGCTTACTGAAGTTGAACTAGAAGACCTTTGCGATCTCCTCTATGCTCCTATTATCTAGACTTGATTGTGAAGTTTGTCTAAGTTAGATTAAGTTATTCTCACACACATTTTCTCAAGATCGATATAAAACTTGGTACTCCTAGTGAAGTGCTACATCGGTATAATATCCATGTGTTTGCGGATTATTCTGTATGCGTTAATGCATACCAACAAACATTTCTAGCGATGTTGCCGGGGAAACGGTTGCTGAGTTAACTTCAAACCTAGCTTATCCTTGTATCATTATCTTTTGTATTTTCTTTTCTTTTTACCATGGATCTAGCATCCACCCCTATCTACCAATACGCTGCACCCACGAGCGCACACCTAGAGCCACCAGAATCTTCAAAGCCTATCTTAACTCCTGGCTATGAGCTACGCCCAGTGTTTAATCAACATGGTCCGGGATCAATCTTTTTCGAGCGAAGATGATGAAAACCCTATTCCCACCTAAATGAGTTTGAATAGACCTATGCATGCCTACGCATAGTGGGCATGTCAGATGAAACCTTATGATGGAAGCTTTTTCCTTTCTCTTTGATGGGAAAAGCTAAATGTTGGTATAAGCTCACCATAGGGAGTAGACAAGGAGATTGGGAAGCCTTGTGTTCTAGCTTTTGCTTGTAATTCTTTCCCATCTCTAGAGTAGTCAGCCTTCATTCATAGGTTCTATCTTTTAAACAAGAAGAAAAAGAATCTCTAGGCACGCCATGGGAACATTTTAATGCTCTCATTAATACTGGCCCTGACCTTGCCATTCAAGACTCCATTCTTCTTCAACACTTTTATATGGGTCTTGATAGGAAAACCTCGAAGCGTCTTGATGCGGCCTCAGGAGGATCGTTCTTGCATGTCTCTGCTGATTTGGGGAGAAGCATTCTTACTAAAATTCTAGAGAATAGCCCTAAGGAAGTAGAAAAGAAGCCGCTAGAGGAGGAATCCTAGATAGCTGAACCAGAATCTTTGCCTAACCCATCACCAACTTTAGCTATCCCAAATCCTGAACCACCAGAAAAGGAGGAAACTCCAATTTCGGACTTCATGCTTGAATTCGAGGATGAACTTTTTGATGAATACGAAGATACCTTGAATTATCATACCATAAGAAGACCCCACAAGCCTTGGAAATCATCATCTCATGAAGAAATCATAGACCCTTCTGAGGAAGCTTTCTTAAAAAGACTATGAAAGAGCTAGTGTCTATTATAAGCAATGAATGGTTAGAAGAATAAAAGCTTTTCTCTGATGTGCTTCGTTTAGATTCATCTTCTATATCTATTCGTTGCCAAATTAACAAAGCTCCTTTTGATGCTCTTTATAATCTTGTTGTGGGTGTTAATATCATGTTTGCGTCTTTTGCTCATGATTTATTGAAAGACATGCTATTAACCCCAATAAAAAGTTGTTGAAAAGTCTTTCAGGACACATTCTCCCAAGTTTGGGAATTCTGTATGTCCTTCCTATCTAGGTAAAAGGAACTATGGTTCATTTGAGGTTCTATATCTTTGATATTATGGAGTTCAACCTGTTGATAGGGCAACCAATTGAAAGACTTGTCTATGAAGGACAAACAGGGAAGTTGAAGATAAGTCTCGAAGAAAAAATTTAAACTTTCTATACCCATCACTCATTCTCTAAATGATAAGACTAAGCCAATTCCTGAGAAAGACCCAATGGAAGAGGTTAAGGTTGCATCTCTTGATGACTTGATCGAACCCAACCTTGAAGATGATGCCCAGTTCTTTAGTGAAGAAGAAGAAGAAAATCCTACAGCTTCTAAACCTCTAGATGAATTGCTAGAACCACCCAAGCCCACCATTGACCTTCAACCCCTACCTTCTGGTCTTAGATATGCTTTTCTCAATAATGATTAGGATTCTCCTATGATCATAAGTGATAAACTCTCCCAGGAAGAATCCCTACGCTTGATAACTATCTTAGAAAAGCATCGCTCTGCTTTTGGCTACTTGCTCCAAGACCTTAAGGGAATCAGCCCTACTCTTTGCACCCATCGCATCCCTATGGATCCTGATTCTACACCTTCTAGGGAGCCACAGTGTAGGCTTAATAATGCGATGAGAGAGGTTATTAAGAAAGAGGTTTTAAAACCCCTACATGCCTGGATCATCTATTCCATTCTATATAGTGAGTGGGTTAGCCCTGTTCAAGTTGTACCTAAAAAGGGAGGCATGACTGTTGTTAAAAAAGAATGAATTAATCCCCCAAAGAACCGTCACTGGATGGTGGATGTGTAGTGACTACTAAAAATCACTCTTTCTTCTATTTCCATGATCGGTATTCAGGTTATCACCAAATACCGATCCATCCAAATGACCAAATCGTACCTTTTGAAATCATGTGTGATGCTAGTGATTATGTTGTGGGGCAGTTTTGGGACAAACAAAAGATAAAAAGAATCATGCAATTGCTTATGCTAGTAAAACTCTGACAGGACCTCAACTTAATTATACAACAATTGAAAAAGAACTCATGGCTATTGTTTTTGCTATTGATAAGTTTAGATGTTACTTAGTAGGAGCTAAGGTGATTGTTTACACTGATCATGCTACTTTAAAATACTTGCTCACTAAGAAAGTTGCTAAACCTAGACTTATAAGATGGATTTTGTTACTCCAAGAATTTGATTTAGAAATAAAAGATAAAAAGGGAGTAGAAAATTCTATTGCCGATCATTTGTCTAGAATGCAGTTTGAGAATCCACAGGAACTACCCATCAATGATTCGCTGCGGGACAACATGCTCTTCAAAGTCACAAAATCTGACCCCTAGTATGCAAATATTGTTAATTTTATGGTTATAGGTTATGTACCACTAGGGGAAAACAAAAGGAAGCTCATCTATGAAAGTTGTCTCCACACATGGGATGTACCGTATCTCTTCAGAGTTTGCTCTGATGGCCTACTCAGGAGATGTGTACCGGTGGAAGAAGGCATCAAGATTATAGAACGATGCCACTCATCACCATATAGAGGACATTATGGTGCATTCCACACTCATTCAAAGATCTAACAAAGTGGATTCTTTTGACCAACCATGTATGAAGATACGTAGGATTTCATCTAGAGATGTGGAGCATGTTAGAGGCACGATACTATCAATTCAAGAGATGCCATGCCACTCATCAACACCCTCCAAATTGAGTTCTTCGATGTCTAGGGAATTGACTACATGGGACCTTTCTAAAGTCAAGGAACTATGTATACATGTTGGTGGCAGTTGACTATGTCTCCAAGTGGTTGAAGCCATGCCATGTAGAGCTACTGATGCAAAGAACTCCAAGAAGATATTTGAAGAGACAATATTTCCAAGATTTGGAGTTCCGAGAATGGTGATTAGTAATGGAGGCAATCACTTTACTGACAAGAATTTTCATAACTACTTGTCAAACACATGGGATCCATCACAACATCGCTACTCCATATCACCCTTAGATAAGTGGCCAAGCAGAAATAACAATAAACAAATCAAGAACATTATGCAAAAGACGGTCAATGAGATGGGGACTGCATGGAAGGATAGACTACCTGATTCACTATGGGCTTATAGAACGGCCTATAAAACACCACTTGGGATGTCACCATACCAACTTGTCTATAGGAAGACCTGTCATCTGCCCGTTGAGCTAGAATTCAAGGCTTACTAAGCCATAAAGCGATGGAACATGGACTTTGAAGCCGCTGGAACCAAGAGGAAGATGCAACTCTCTGAGCTTGATGAATGGTGTTAAAAAGCATATCATAACGCTAAGATATACAAGGAGAGAATGAAGAGATGGCATGACAAGAGGATCAAGAAGGAGTTTGTCCCTGGAGATAAGGTATTACTTTTTAATTCTAGGGTTAAATTATTCAAGCACGAAAAACTTCGGAGCAAATGGGAAGGACCATTCAAAGTGATAAGCATTTTGTCGTATGGAGCAGAAACACTTCAAAACAATGAAGGTACATTATTCAAGGTAAATGGTCACCGTCTCAAGATCTTTCTAGAACTTGAAAAACCACCTGAGGATTTAGATGAGGTAGATTTTCTGATTTTACCATAGATTTACACCTCTGCCATCCTCTTTACGTTTCGTAATGTGAAAATATACTTTTTAGGATTAGATAGGGATTAGGAACCACCGTGAGAAAAACCCGTGCATGAAGATGACATGTGGGGCCAGCTGGCCCCACCTATAGGCCGACCAACCCACTTGTCATCTGCCTCGCGCCCGGTTGATTCTCTCGAGTCTTCTAGATCCTTCCTCTCTGCAATCCCACAATTTTTTGACGCATTTGGTTTTCCTCATTATGAGACCTCTAATGGATAGATCTTGACCCCTGCTGCAAGTTGTTCCCCCCATATAAGCGAGCTCCATAGCCATCCCATCAAAGCCTCCTCTTTCCAATAGTAGCAAAGCTCTCCTCCTCTCTAGTTCCCATGGCCAATAAAGAGATCGTCCCCTATGGTTTTGATCTAAACAAGAAGCCCGATGCGCTTGTGCTGAGTGTTGTTCCTCTAGAGATTACCCCTATTTGCTTGAGTCAATCTTACTTCACCCAAGCTATCCATCGTACGACGATCGCTCCATTGCCGCCATGCCCACTTCTTGAAGGCAAGCCATGCCAACAAGAGCCTCGTCTAGATGTCCAAAAGCTGATTAAGGTGATGAAGGAGATCAACCTCCTTCCTCCAAAGGGTCATGAGGTGCTGACTAGGGTCAAGACCAACAAGTTTGGAGACATCACATGTGCAAAATACAAGTTGGTCATACCTTGCTTAAGCATAGATGGAGTTTGCGCTATGCCGGATCAGATCAAGGTTGTTTCGTTGAAGGAGAAGAAGAGGAAGGTGCCATCAACTCTCCCAAAAAATGATGAGAAGCATCCATGGATGATTATTTCCCTTTTAGAGAAGAAGATTGAAGATCTAAGTGATGTTATCTATACCTTAGAGCAGAGGATTGACAAAGAACACGTTTATCGCAAGAGCTTGCAACATGATTTAAATGCTTTGAATCATTTTGTTGCTAAGATGAGGAAGTGAGAATTAGGTAGTTGATAATAAGGCATGAGTGGTTAGATCAAGTATTTAAAAATAGTATGCTTAGGTTACTCGCTTAGCTCAGATTGTTAGAGTGATTGAAGTTTGCGTTTAGCTTGGTTTGTGTAATAAAGAACCTTATGATATTAATGGAGTCTTATTATTATTATCTGGTCTCTATTTCTGTCAGATATGTGTTTTGTGTCCACATGTTGTGCATAAAGGTATAAAGGAAAACAAGTGTGGGGGAGACACACCACAACAATAAGATGGAATTCAATCGTGAAAATCATGAAATTCTGAAAGCAATAAACCAAAAACCATGCTTGCTAAAGTTGGATCGAAACAGGCCCAAGATTGGGCCACCCGGCCTCCTACATGGGCTAGCCGGCCCACCATAGCACTGCATCGCCTCAGCGCTTCGTCCATGATCAGGTTTGAGCCCAATACATTCTATTTTCATATGTTATGCTTTCTGTTTCGAACAAAATTGAAAATCCTTTAATAAACAATTTTAAAACATGAGGAAAGATTATTTCAGTCATAACTAAGGGATAGACTCACATAATACTTTTCCTGGAAGTCTTTGCTACTATTGGGAACTTGTTTTTAAGGGACCCCATGTTACTTAAGTTGTTGTGGAATGAGATATAGTAGAATAATTATAACTTGATTCTTGATGTCTCGTTATTGGAGAACTTTATTTCAAAAAATGTAAAAAGAATAGCTACACCTCTCTTTTGTGGTAAGCAATGTCCCACTAGAGCCAAACATGATACGATAGACTACTTGTCATTGTGTTGAGTTTGGTCAAACCTTGTGACCCTTGTTGAGAAATTTATCATGCTCTCAAGATCAAGATCACGCACACTGCACATATATGTGCTGCTCCTACACTGGGAGTATGCAAAAACATGTTTTCCATCCACCCAAAAATGTTCTACTCATATATTGGGAATATACACAAAAATATGATTGTTAGGATAAATGCTCCAAGTTCTTGTAAATGTCTCTCTTGAAAAGTTTCAATTGCAGTAAAAGAGGCATGGGCTATGCAATAGTTATTCTAAAAAAAGTATTGAAAAAATGGACAAGTGTCCGAGATATCTAAAACAATAGGTACTCAGATGCCTGCCTAAAAAGAGAAAGAAAGAAAAATGAATAAGATAACCCATGTTTTCTTGCAAAGTATTTTCAAGTTTCAATCAAGAGAGAGATGTTTCAAGGAGCATAGTAGAATTGGGTTAGCCACCACATAGATATCCACACACATGCACATCTTGATCTAAGAGTATGACATTTTTCTCCTTAGATCCTTGTTTTGACTTTATAATATATGTAATGCAAGTGTGTTTTCATATTCATCCCTACTTGAGCTCCACATAAGCTTTTAGAGGTAGGCAAAAACAAGGCAAAGTCATCAATGCCTTGGTGAGGATCCAAAAATACCATATATATAGAGTGATTTGAGAGAACCACAAAAGGAGAAGGTAAGCTATGTTTTGTTTCAAAAAATCTTAAATGTTTCTCCAATTGACATGACTGAAGGAAGATGGTGATCTGTTTCAAGCTGTTCCATTTTTCAACCGCCAAGGTTTCATGGCAGACACTTTAAATCTTGTAGTGCATGCATGACTAGGAATAGTTTTATGTTGATGTCTTGTCCTAAGGTTATGTTTTGAGTAATCCATCCTTTTAACGAGGACGAGTAAAAGCCTAAGTGTGGGGGAGTTTGTTGACGGTGGTTAACATTCATTATAAACCATCAATACAACTTGTATAAATAGCTAAAATGGATCACTAACCTCGACTTAGGGGTTTAAACTAACAAATTCCACAAGTTTTGGTGAATCTGTGTTTCCAGCAGGATTTAATCAGAAAACCGCCAAGGAGGACATATTCATCAAAGGAAATTATGGAAGTCCACCGCATAAATAGCGTGGGAAAACTCTAGAAGACTCTCCACCAAAGTGGATCCCATGCCCCTAACATGTAGGGCTAGCCGGTCCCCACCTGTAGGTCGGCTGGCCTATGGTCCCCACATGTCAGCCCCCTCGTCGCAATGTTGGTTCTCCACCGCCTTAAGGATTGCATCTCCGTTGTTTATCCAAGTCAGTTTGATCCGAGGGCTCAGGATTGATGCTCCAACCTATATATACCTACCTACACCCCCCATCTGGAGCATTGGCATTTGATCCTAAGAGCCTAAGGGCCAGAAACCCTAATCCATATTTCCACTAGGATCAGAGCTATCAATTAAGAAAAGATTAGTCCTCCATAGGATCTAGTCTTGTATTAGAGATAGAGAGATAGAGTGAGAGGGAAGAGTTTGGAGGAGTCCTAGCCTATTTTTGCTCTCTCTACGGCTTGTTCCCTGGTGGAATCAAGATCTTCTTGAGCTTGCTTCTGAGATTTCTCTAGTAATTGACTTTTAATTCAAGTAAGCATCTTGTTCATATTGTTCTTCAGATTTGCGACTCTCTTTTGAGTACTTTAATCCTTGTAGCTCCTGGGTTAAAGTAGTATTGATAGTGTAAGTGTGGTGCTTAGACTTGGTTACTCATGGATGTACCCTATTTTTGGATCGGTGGTATCTCCCGAGGGTGACTCTTATAGCCTCATTGAATCTGTTGTAGTCCACCTCCCTGTTAGTAGGCCTAGCAAGACCTTGTTGCTATAGGAAACATACTCTACCTATGTTTTCTCTAGTAATATCCCCAGAATTAAATAATAGAAGCCAAAGCTTACCGAAGTTAGAACTAAAGACCTTAGCAATCTCCTCTACACTCCTATTATCTAGCCTTGATTGTGAAGTTGGGTTAAGTTAGATTTGATTATTCTCACACATGTTTTCCTCAAGTTCGATATAAAACTAGGTACTCCCGGTGAAGTGCTACATTGGTATAATATCCATGCACTTACGGATTATTCTATGTGCATTAATTTATACCAACAAAGGTGATTAACCAGGTGTTTCCATTTATTGAACTATAAATGATAGTAGATCCAAGTATTAATTGAAGTATTGGAGGCATCCTACTTCCCTAGACACTGGGCCCTGGTACAGGGGCATCCAATTTATTGAACTACATATACACTCCAACGGTCCTACCACACCTTCCTCCCATCCATTCCGTACTCTACTCCCTTGCTCTGCTTCACCCTACTAGCGTCGGATCAAAGGCAGCCTCTCACGTGCTCACTACTCCTTCACCTCCAACCTCGCCGGTGCACAAATCTTCATCACACTGTCCCTGCTTCTCTACTCCATCCTAGATCTAAGGTAACTGCACTAGATCTGCTCCTTCACCTGGATTCTATATTCCTTTGTATTGCTCTCTCATGCTCTCTGCTCCTTCACCTCCAACCTAGCTACAGTAACTTTATTGGATCTATAGATAAAAATACCTCTTCTCGTTCTAGGAGTTTGTGGCCTGTATATCCATGGAGTGCAGCTTGTGAGCCTTATTATCCTCAGTATTGGTTCACCGAATTAGTGCTTTGTGAACAAAGTAGATGAGCTAAATGAAGGTGTACCAATGGATGTGGACATGGTTGTACTAGTCAAGGCTTGGGATGACATGGAGATGACAACGATCCCGTGGAGGTCGACAATGATCTGTAGGATATTATGGGGATTCACAATGATCCCATGGAGGTCGACTAGGATCTGCATAGAGAATGATTAATTATGCAACCAATGATGTACATATGAATGCCTTTTAACTTTTGCATATTGTCGGCCTATTTAGTATTTGCATTTTAGCTTTCAGCATGATTGTTAGCTTGGTAGTGTCCACCTACTTATTTGGTATGAATGTATGGAATTCAAGTTGGATTCCTTTAAATCTGTGAGTACTGCCATTGTGCTTTCCTTATGTTTTCTAAGTGCATGTTTTGTCGTTCGCCTCAATATAAATCTGTATGCCTTATTATTCACCATCGAACTCAAGTTGGCTTCCTTTCAATCTGAGTACTGGAATTATGCTTTTCTTAGTTTTCTAAATGTGGGATTGTGTGCCTTAGTGTTCATCACCGTATCATAAGGATGTCTTTGGGTGGTAATAGGACCTATTCACTGGTGATGGTAATGTGCATCACTGCCGCTTAGTTACAAAATTTCCAATCCCATGTTTGAACCCCCTCTCATGGAACTAAAGAAAGTTTTATTCCTGCGTGCTGTAAAAGTTACGCATACAGCAAGTAACCTATTCCAACATCCCCCTAACCCCTCACACCCCCATCATACCACTACCCTTCCTCCCCCCCACACACATAGCTTTTCTTTTCCTCATTGCTGTTGTTTGTCATCACCGCTCCTGCTTATTTGCACTGCTCAACCCTTGCTCCATGCTGGTGCACATCACCGGATTGCCCACATAGTTCCACCGGTGAACGAGCTACTATTATCATTGGTGTTGCCACTCGTGCTCACCGCCGCTAGATCCAAAGGCAAGTGTAATAAGGCCTTAATTGCATCGCCGTCCCTTCTCCTCAAAACTCATCTCCTTACTAATGTTTATTGATGCAATTCCACATCAGGACGGCCTTATCTCTTTAGCTAGTGGTGTCCTTCTAGATGGAGGCCCCCAACAAGAGAAACACAGTGGACAGCCTCTCATATGATGTGTTTACCGACATTTTCCACTACCTCCCTGCCTTGTCCTTGTGCTGCTTGCAAGTGTGTCTGTTGCTCCTAGAGGCATGTCATCTCTGACTCCTATCAACGTAAAAAGCTTTCATAGATTATCGTCGGCTTCTTCTATAGTAGCTGGTGGAAGGGCAATCACCACTTCACCAGCATCACTGGTGAACGGCCCTCCTTGTCCTTCTTGTCCTTTCCCCTTAAAAAAGTCCTAGTCTTAGATTGTTGTAGTGGCCTTGTCCTTTGCTAGTGTGCTTGGCCTAATGGATTACATTGCTATGTTGTCTGCAATCTGGCGACCCACAAATGGCATATAGTACCGCATTGCATCCATTCTATTGGTTAGGCTCACTTAGGTTTTGACCCAATGTACTCACACTTCCACGTGATTGAATTTGTTGAGGTAGAGGGTGCGTGCGTAGGTGAGGAGATCTACTCATCTAAAACTACAGCATAGATCTTTAAGGAATTTGAATAGGGCGAAGGTAGTATTGTTGTATGTTCAAAATCGAGAAGTGTTTTTCTTAATGGTTTTATGCACATGCTTGAGTACTCTACGATAGTTGTTGTGGATATGGAGGACAATTCGTAAACCAGGTGGTGGTAAAATGTCCATCCATCAAGCTCAAGGTTCACATGTGTGTGTGTTGCTGATTTTTGCAATAGGTCTTGGCTTTTACTATGGATACTTTGAAGACTATGATACTGATAACTGGAGTTTGAAGCATGTTGTGGACACGAAGGAACTATTTGGATGCACTATACCACAACCAATCTGTAGCGTCAGACAACGGTAGCTAAAACATAATATTAACATCCAACCATCGGTCGCTATAAATTTGTAACAAATCATCGGTCGCTATTTTTACATGTATCGATGGAACATCGGTCGCTACATATATTTAGCCTATTATGTCAAACAATCAGTCGCTAAAAACAAATGCTAGAGTCAAACGATTGGTGGCTATAGCCCATTTTCATTTTTTGGCACACTCAGCCTAGCCCACTCGCGCGCACTAAAATTTGCGTGGCCCACCAGTCAATGCCACCCAAAACCCTATCTCCAACACTATTACCCACCCAATAGCTGCCAGCCGCACACATCGTCTCGCACAGCAGCGTGCATCTTGTCTGGGCTGCCGCCGCCGCTACCATCCCCGCTGGCGCCAGCGAGCTCCGTCCGTGTCGCCTGCATCTCACCTCTTCATCAGCGCTGCCTGCAAGCTCGCCATCCCCGCTGTTGTAGCTATCGTCCCCTGTCATTGTGGCTGCCGTCAAGCCATCATGACCGTCGTCCAGGCCGCTGTCCCTGCTACTGCGCTCATCGGTATCGTCTGTACTCACCTAAGCCACTATAGCCGTCGTCCCCACCCATCCCGTCATTGTAGCCACCGTCCCCTCTGAGCATCCTCGAGTAGGTACTGGTTCCCTTCCATCCCGTCTACTGATCCCTTCCCCTCCTATCCCCTCTCGGCATTGGTCCCTTTCCCAGGCTTCCTTGGATGCATGCACAGCAGGTTAGCATGGAGGCATTACTTGTTTTTTAGACTAGATGGAACCCTGTGTGAACAATGTCGCCTGCATTTTATTGCACATATATACTATGTAAAAAATAGCATGGTCAATGATTTTTGTGTGGCTTGAATGGAAGTATGCAATTTATCCCCATGCATGGTCGAATTATTATTTCGAATGCATCAAGGCTAGTATCTTGCTAATTAGAATGTGTTTAGTTTTCACCTATTTGCTTGATGAAGAAAGCATGATGCTTGTCCTTACAGAAATAAACAATTTTGGATTTTGTTTCTTATCA
The DNA here is from genome assembly GCF_019320115.1 of Miscanthus floridulus. Lineage (NCBI taxonomy): Eukaryota > Viridiplantae > Streptophyta > Magnoliopsida > Poales > Poaceae > Miscanthus > Miscanthus floridulus. The sequence goes on along the minus strand of NC_089586.1, from coordinate 64,850,887 downwards.
ATTAATCATACCAGCTAAACCAAAAAGAATAAAAATTGTAATACTGTTATACACAAGCTTGTTTAAAGGAAACTAAGCCCAAGCATCCAAACATTAATATGTTCCTCTCACCCACACATCAATATGAGCTACCATTCCAAGAGATGATGACTAGTGCACCCGGAAACAATAAGTATTAGCGAAGAATGATTCTACCTACTCAAATTCAGACTTGGGTCCCATGTTTTATGCAGATGAAAGCTTCTAGTTGCAAATGCTTATAGGTGTGTGGATAGAACTGTTAGCATAAACCCATTCACTGTAGCGTAGCCACCAGCCATTTATGCAATTCTTAGTTGGAAGATATACACACTTGTTTGAAGTAATAAACTGAGCTCAGGCAAGCAGGAACTAAATGATTCATCTAGCCTCTAATTGATAAAGAGTGACTTATAAATTGAAGTTGGGAGACTCAGAGAGACTGCAGTCTAGAGACTTATATACTATGTCGTGTACCAATTTTCTCTGAACTTGTTGGTATATACCAGCCAAGTTTGACCTCACCATATTGCAATTACAGCTGCTCCACGTGTAGTTGGACACCTTGGGAAGGCATTTGAACGTGCTCTTGGCAGTAGCTCTACTTGTTTGTATCGGTAGGTTTTTGTTTCCCTAGCTGTTGATCTCTTTTTTTCATGTTGTGGAAGTATGTGACTATTTCAGTGCTTATGATATGTGATATTATATGAAGTGGTGAGATCCGATGCACGTGTGGCCTCTAGGAACAATTATTTCAAAAAATCCTAAACCATTATTGGAGGTGTAGCTCTTGGAAAGCAATATTGTGAAGTTGTTGTGAATCATGTGCTAAAAAGGGATGCAACTCTACCTCGCAGTTATCCTAGTGTGGAAAAGATGGCTGATGCTCATAGGTTGTCGATTGCATGGCCATACAATAGAGTAATAAACTATCCTTGTCATCGTTTCTTGTTTTCTCATATATGACAAATGGTCAAACTTATAATTTCTGATATTTGTGACAATTGAAGGTTAAGCAGCAGGCATCAAAATCGGTTAGGAAGGCATCAAAATCGCCTCAAGGTGTTTCAGGTATGTTATTCTTAGGTCACTTATCTTCTCTTGTGATAGTTGAAAGGTTAGCAAATTTCATGATGCTGATTAGAGCCTATACTCTGTTGTTTTTACACTGACTTGCAGCAGGGGGAGAGCGGAGCTAGAACTCAGGTGGGCAGTCGATATGTGATTTCTACCTTTTTCTATTGAGGTTGATCAGTGTTATATTTTTATCTTTTTCAAGCTTCCATGCAAACTATTGATTGGTGACTAGTAGGGAAATTGCATGAAACTGACCACCTGTGTATACCTCAAACACTTGAATCACTAGCACTGAAGGAGTACGACTGTCACAAGATATATATATATATATATAAGTTGAATACACTGTCTTAAGTGCATATACTGCCTTAGTACAACCCATAACTCTTAAACAAGCAACACAATCACATGCCAGATTCAGAATAAAGTTGGGCATAACTCCAAGAAATTGTGTGATGAGTGATTACTCAACTTTCTCTAGTGGATATTAGCAAAATTCAGAAGCAATGGTCAAACCCAATTCAGAGATTCTTTGATGCTTGCAACCAAAATTAACTCCACATTTTCCTTATAAGAAGACAACAGCCACTCAAGCATAAACAACTGATATGCACTCATATTAGTCCAGAGTGGCCATAGATTAAGTTGTGCTATTAACCATCCACTTTGAATGATTTTAGAGAGCATCTGACTTGCAAGTACCATAAAGCCAATAGCATATTTCAGCAACTAGCAATGCCCATGAGTTAAGTTGCCCGCCTTCAAATCAATCTGTGCATAGGTCCCTTCTAGCTGAAAAGTGTAACCGCTAACCAAGTGCTTGCATAATCTGAGAGCAGTAAGAGCATTAGGCATGTACATTCTAGAAATAACTCTATAATTTTCTACAGCTAGTATCTCAGTGAAAAGCCAAATCTGAGAAAAAATTGATAGAAATAGATCAACAGCTTCTTTTATGTTGCCCTCGTCAGTATGTGCAGCACTTTGAAGAAACTAAAACCACTGCAGCTTGTGAGGTGAATGAGATGGATTAAAACCCAGATTGAGATTGTGCTAGGGTGAGGACTCAAGCAGAAATCCATCAGTCAAAAGTGTCTTCTCAGACCATGATCTAGCCAAATCAATAAACTAAAACCATGGAGGATTTGACATCTTACTACCTTGCTAAGGCCTAACATTGCTAGTACTGGCTGGATTGCTAGAGGCCATGAACATATCTAGCAGGTGACTATGCAACACGTCTGTAGCTTTGACATCTTTGTTTGGTTGGCTAGGGTATTGTTTTCCATTCCCTTCAGTGTTCAGTTAGGGACAAAGTGCTTAGTTTTTCTGATCTGTGCATGCAAGCTAGTCATCTTTGAATATGAATATAAACTGTGAGGTCATCTTTATTTGTATTTTTTTACCTATGTAGGTCTCATCATTAACTTCATGTGTGTACTGTGTTGTTGTGTTCAGGTGGAGGGAAGCCTTGGAGGTGTACATGATGCTGGATAATGTCACCAGGAAGCCAACATATGACATTTTGCTTTTGATAAGATGGAGATGAGGCATTTTGTAGTGAATCTAGTTAGATTGTGCAAGCAAACATATGACTTGTGCCTGCCATTTGACCTAGCTAGGTTGTATGTGTGCTTTTCCTTTTGTAATGATGACCTGTCATGGATCAAGATGATAGAACTTGATGTATTGCTAAATGGCTTCAATGAAGACTTGAGAGATACCTTTATCTAATATAATGTGGTTAGTGTTGTGGGCAGCTATGGATTACATATGTATGTGGTTGATGAATAATGTGATATGTTATGGATGTTTATTAGGTTTGAAATCTAGATAATATGAAATTAATATTATATATAATTGTGCTAGTTCATAGCTACTGATTATTGGTTGTTAAAAAGTTTGATATCCTCGAACCATTGGTCGCTAAAACTTGTGACAGATCATCGGTCGGTATAAATATTTACGTCAAACTATCGGTGGCTATAAATCCTATCGATCGCTATAGACTTATAGCGACGCCACTTACAGCGACTTATACATCGGTCGCTATAACGACTTATAGCGACTGATTTAGAGTTGCTACAGATTGGCTGTGGTATAGTGACATATAAATATTAAAGTTGGTTTTGAGCTTTGTGATGAGGAGTATAAAGTGATTACAGTTCATCCAGAATAGAATTTTATTTTCCTTGTTGGGAAGGATAGAACATTGACTACATATGACATGGACAGTAGAAAGGTTCATGTCATCCATGCCCATGTCATCTGCTTTTGTAGATCAAGAGGGCGTTTCCATATGAACATGCCTTACAATCTTCCTTATGTTACCTTGTTCATGGAGTCCTTAGCAGAGCAGTAAAGGTGCATTTCCTGCATTTCGTCATCACAACAGTCTTTGTTCAGGTAGGCAGTTGTTTTCATTCTATGTATGTATTGGCAAATTTTGGCTTGTTAACTAAAGGAATGGTATGTTCAATATTAAATTTGCTGCTTTGTTCAAGTTGTGGATCAGAGATAAAGAAGAGCGGTTCCATGGTGCATTAGCTACCAATCCGAAGGATGCACTAATTATATTTATTTTGGCTTGCAAGCAGGAGTGCCACATAGAAGGAGCATAGCTACGTCATTTTGTTATGTTATGTAAGTCTATATACATCAGTACCTTTAGTATGCTCTATGTATAGCTTATGTTAGGACATCAATTGAGAAAGTTGTTATGGTAGCGTCCATTGTTATTGTAAAAAGTACTCTTGTTTGTGAACATGATTTATATGATTTATGGATGTAATGATTATATATATGTATGCTTTGTGTTCATGAAGCTATTAAGGGCCCAACTAAATTAGTAACTGTTATGAAACCGGATGAAATTATGTCACCAGTCGCTATACGTATGATGTGGTAGGGATCAAAAGTATATCATAGCCGAATCCTTTAGTAACCCAACACCTGACTAAACGATCATCAAAGATGGATCATGGTGCAAGGCGATGGTAACCATGACCATTGTAATGGCGGATCATACGCTGAAGCGATGGTGGTGTTAACCTCTACATAGGCTTCTCCGTTGTTGAACCGATAGTGAACACGCACTGCTAGCAGTCAGGTCGAAGTACAAGGCGATAGTGCTGGTGATCACTACACAAGCGGTTGATGTGCCCACACGATGGTTTTGATAGCCTTGACATAGTTGAATCATTTGCCAATACGGCGGCATTAGTGTACATCCACAGCCAGGGTCGTGCTCAAATGCGACTAAAGTAAGGACCTAATCATGGATGGATCATAAGCTAATCGATGGTGTTAGTGTACACTGCAGTCGATCCCAGATGCCGACGGTGAAGGCTATGACCATCACTATCGACACTTAGTGCCGAGGCCAAAATTGGACTGCGATGTGGGTTACGATGCGGCTGTAAAAGGTGCAAGTGTAGTAGTGGTCTCATCGGCGTATGTTGATGGTAGTTATGATCCATCATAAACCATTAATAAAACCTATAGAAATGCATGAAAATGATCACCAATATAGGTTTAGGGGTTTAAACTGACAAATTCCATGAGTTTTAGTGAAACTGTGTTTTTAGCAGGGTTTATCCAGAAAACCCTCAAGGTGGACCCAATTGGCAGAATTAATCATAATTATCCACGACGAAAACAACTCTAGAAGGTTCCAGAGGACACTAGAAGGCACCCCAATGAAGCAGAGAGCAGGTGGCCATCAAGTAGGGCTGGCTAGCCCCACCTGCAGGACGGCTGGCCCCCTAGGCCCACATGTCAGCCTTGTATTCTAACATCGGTTCTCCACTGCCTTAAGGATTGCATCTACGCCATTTTCTTTCAAGTCGGTTTGATCCGAGGTTCCAGAATTGGTGCTACCCGCTATATATATCAGCCCTACCCCCCTGGGGGGATCTGCATTTTGGAGAAGTCAAGGAAGATCATAAATTAGGGTTTCCAAAGAGAATAGAATAGATATCCAATTCTTCAAGTTTTAGTATAGGCAAGCTAGCAAGATTCAAGATGAGTTGGGCTATAGCTCAGGATTCTAGATTCATCATCTGGAGGCTGGTATAGCCATTGTGTCTCTCTATAATTCATGACTTTGTGCTATTTCAATACTATGCTTCGATTTATTATGTTCCTAGTTTGCTCTAGTAGTATGCTTGATATAGTCATATTTGATACTGAATTTATGCATAAGATCACAAAGCGCTTAGCTCAGTACTCGAGTGAGTTAAGTGGTCGACATTATGTAAGCGTGGTGCTTAAATATTGTTTACCTAAGGATGCACCCTACATTCTGGGCCATATGATAGATCGCGAGTGTGACACTCCCGTTGAGTCCTTTGTAGTCTACTACCCATTTATAGGACAAGTAGGACCTAGTTGCGAAAGGAATCAAGCTCTATTCTTGATCTTCCTTAGTAATGTTCCTTATGCTTAGATACAAAATTAATTATGCTATCGATGAAAGTATATATACTAGGGTGTGCAAAAGACTTAGTAAATAAGAAGTGATTTAAGAATCTTTTCTCTTAACTAATCTCCTACCTAGCCATACTACATTTATGAGTATCTATTTCTATCTCTGGATTACTATCAAAACCTTACACTTATTATTCATTTATCATTTGGCTTGCCCCTAGTTAAAGTATATGTGTAGTTAATGATCTTATCATAAGTATACATATTTGTCAATATCTCTAGCCACCGCTCCTCTCTATGGAAAAATATAAATAACCATACCTGGTATGCTCTCGGGTTAAATGTTATAATGGTATATTATCTGTGTGCTTGCAGATTACCTCAACATATAACTTTTCCTAAATATACAAGTGTCATTAATAATTACCAACAAACATTTCTGGCATCATTGCTAGGGATGACAACCTAGTAAGAGTGATGTTACGAAATGTCAACAAGCATTTCTAGCGTCATTGCCGAGGAGGGCACAAGGCTAAAAGAGAATAGATCAAATAAATACTAATTGATGAAATCATAACTATGCACCTCTGCTTTAGCAGGCTTACCCTTGTTTGTCTTTGTTCATATCTTATATAGGGTATTGCAGGATTGGTTCTGATTCATCAACACAATCACAATCAAACCAATCAAGAAGCAGCTCAACACCAGTTTCTAAAGCTATGGCTGAAAAGACTGTGCGAATTCTCTACTCCAAGCACCGAGAACATTCGCACTGGACTAACACTCAAAACCAACAACCTTGAGTTTGAACTCAAGACAAGCCTCATCAACATGGTGCAAGCTACTCCATTCAGCGGAAAGGCACATGAAGAAGCTAGCGCTCATCTCTAGAATTTCCTAGAGATTAGCAGCACAGTCGTCATCAAGGACATTGGTCAAAACAACATACTACTCTGCCTATTTCCATTCTCACTTCTAGGAAAGGTGAGGCAGTGGTTCTACACCAACAAAGATGATATCAATACATGGGAAAAATGTTTGAAGGCCTTTCTAGCAAAGTTTTTTCATATAGGCAAAACCAATGTCTTAAGATGAAAAATTTCCAACTTTCAACAGTAGAAAGGAGAAACCATTCTAGAAGCATAGGAACATTTTCAAGAATACATTTCAGATTGTCCTCATCATGGGATGGAAGATTGGTTGCTCATGCAAGGTTTCTATAATGGATTAACCCAAAAAGCTCATGAACAACTCGACACAACTGCTGGAGGAGCATTCATGTCACTCACCCTAGGAAAAGCTAAACTCTTATGGAAAAGATAGCCTCTACTCAAGGCTGGTCTCAAGGAAGTATTCAAACATGCAACAAAAGCGAAGAAGCACAGGAAGAGGTGTGTGCACTGTCAACCAAAATGGACGCACTGTTGAATTGGCTCGAACAGCGAGCCAGTTGCAAGAAAGATCGTCAAGCTATTCAAGATGCTTATAATACCCAAAATATATGTGAATATTTGGGGATTGATTTCTCCGAATATCAAGAGGATGCAAACATTGTCATGAACAATTCTAGTCCATAATAACAAAGGCAAGGATGGCAACAACAACAATGGTCAAATTACCAAGGTAAGTCTCCAGGTAACTACTATAATTCTTTCAATTCTAAACAACCATCCTTGAGAGATTTGATCTTAGAATAGGTTAGGATTAATGAGAATATTTCCAAAAAGCTTGCTTCTAATGATAAAATTTTAGAAAACATAAATAATAAAATGGAGAGTTTTTCATTGGAGCCTATCAAGTAAATTTGTAACTCAAACATGTTTGTTTCTTATTTATGTGCCTATCAGAATCAAGGAAAAACTCTAATAATGACCATTTACCTTAGGATGTTACCTTTATCATTGGAGCATGATGACACCATGTGACGAAGGGTAGATGACTCATGATGGTCCTCCTTTTGCTTGAAATTTTTCTTGTTCGGCTAGCCTCGTAGTTATGAGCTTCTTGTTGTTAAAATTGCACCCTTTCTTTCTCATCCTTTTGTCATACCATTTTTCTACTCTTTGATCTTTTGACACCTTGGTAGACCTTCCACCTCACTCATTGTTTTATGTCTACAAAGAATTAGTGGACAACACATACCTGAAGGAAAATACAATTTTGAAACACGGGTTGTTTGTTCAGAATTTTGTAATTTCCCTCCATGCTAATGAAAAGATAGTGTTAGAATTATTTTAGCATAGTTTTTGTTTATCTTCTATACAGGGATGGCTGAAGGCAAAGGTAACTTGCAGCTAAAGACAAAGCAAATGATCTTTGATACTTACAGTTTTTTCATCCATGTTGAATGAGGTGTGTAGTTCTTACATCTATAATGAATGAGTTGTGTCTTGCTTCATCTTCGATTTGAATTCATCTCATGACTTACCAATATTGAATTAAAAGTTTCCTACATAGGGTTACTCCAACAAAATATATTGTACCTACTAAGGCATACTATCGGCTCAAAAATCAACCTAGACACCATGTCTAATTTGATTTAGGAAGGTATTTTAACCTAAGCACCATGCTCAATTTAAAAAGCCTTTGGAAGTAAGATCAACACACCTCTTGGTTCAAGAATCAAACTAAACATCGTGTCTAATTTAATTTAGGAAAATAGTTTAAACTAAGCACCATGCCTAATTTAAAAGGGTGTATGCAAATACTTCAAAACCTATGCATGCTATTGTAAATAAAGGTAGCATGAAAGTATTGTAGAGATTTATTCAAATAGAGATGAATGAACATGATTGTTGTTTAACAAGTTGAACATGATTTAAAGGTAGAGACAACCAAGATGAATTAGCATCATGGCATAAAAATTTTCAAAGGAGCCCATCCCACAGGCTTGAATTTTGTAACAAAATCAAGTTGGGATGATAGAACTCTCATGTGTGAATGTGATTCAATGTTGCATAATGATTGGTTGGACATACCTTGCGTCATCATCCTTCATTCTTTTTGCTTCAAACCTGGAATGGTTAGTGACAAAAATATCCAAAGGAATATTTTCACAATTATGTTTCTATGCTCACTTCACAAGGGCATTACAACAAAAAGTGAAAGCTCATATTATCTCCCGAAAGTGCTTGCTTTAGGACAAAAGCTCGTCCTTGGGAAACCTTCTAATTGCACTCAAGTTGGTGAAGTGGTTTCCCCTCCAACATCAACCTTTGTGTACCTATCTCAAGATTCACACAACAAGATCTGCAATATTTATGATAAACATATGCATCTGCAACCACCCTTTCAAAGTCTTTATGAAAAGAAAGTATGAAGGGGTTGAAGATCTCATGTGAGACAATGTTGGAGAGACCAATTGATTCAAGAGATTTCTCATGTGAGCATGGATTTGATGAGGTGTTCATGAAATAACTTCCATGCTCATTGATGTCATCTTTCTTTTCAAGCTCCAAGGGTGTTTCTTCATGAATGTCTATAGGCGAAAACATTATTTCCATCATTCCATGCCTATGATATTCATTGGACATTTTATTGTCCAAGATTTCCCATAGATTGGTGGTTCTCGAGTTGATCTCGTCTAAGGCCTCCTCCAAACTTGGATGAGTCATGTTTATTAAAGAGATTGATTTAAGCTCACCGTTTGAATCTAAGCCAAGTTTGGATTATATCCATAAGGCTTCGTCCTTGTCCATCCATTCTTTAGCAACGGCATATAAGTTCTTAATACATTCCAGCCATTGTCGTTGCTCTTGTTGGTCATCCTTGTCGCCTTCATAATTCCTATGCTTTGGTTGTCTTAGTGGATTTCTAGGGTCATCATGACACTTAGGAGAGAGAGCATAAGAGGGATCATCAGGGGTCAAGGATGGGTTGAAAGATGGGTTTAGATGAGACATCTAATGTGGACATAGAAGGGGAGAGGATAGGAATGGCTTCTAGATGGCTCATCTCTCCTTCTATGGCATTACTTAAAATGCCATCCTTGAATTCTTCTCAATGTTCTATATGGGAATAAGTACGCTTCCTAAGAGATCCTTTCTTGAGAGGATTTGAATTATATTCGCTCGAAGGTCTCTTATGAAGATGAGAATTTAATGTTCTCCCAAACTCAGCACCAAAGAGGTCATCCTTCATTTCAATAGGGATTTCCAAAGGTAGAATTCCTTCTTCTCTTGGGGGATTTTGGGGTATTGGTGGTTCAAGATTGATAGCTAAATCTTGGGATTGAAGTGGTTGTGATTTTGTTATCAGAACTTCCTCTTCTTGATCGGGAGATGATTTCTTCTCTTTCTCGAGGAATTCATTATGAATGCTAGTGCAGGGAGTCTTTCCACTAATTCTATCAAGCATAGCCCTTGCTTCACTAGTAGACAAATGAAGGAAGGCTCCTCTAAAGGCTACATCAAGGGATTCCATGGAATCCTTGCTAAGACCCATATAAAAATGTTGAAGAAGTATAGGGTCTTGAATGGCAAGGTCTGGGCCAGTGATGATGAGTTCATTAAAATGATCCCACAATTTACCAAGAGATTCTTCTTCTAGTTGTCTAAAATTTAGAACCTCTTTCCAAAGGCTAACCACTTTAGCGATGGGAAAGAAATGTAAACAAAATTTAGAACATAGCATTTCCCAATCTCCTTGCATACTTCCTACGGTTTAACTGTACCAATGTTTAGCTCTTCCCATCAAAGAGAATGGAAACAACTTCCATCTTACGGTTTTATCAGACATGCCATTGATACATAAGCATGCACAAGTGTGTTCAAACTCTTATAGGTGTGAGTATGGGTTTTGATCGTCTTCTCTCGAGAAGGATTTATCCTAAATCAATTTTATAAAACATGAGCGCAGCTCATAGCCAGGTGTTAGGATGGGCTCTGAAGATTTTGGTGGCTCTAGGCTTGCACTCAGTGGGTTTAGCATATTGATAGATAGGAGTGGAATCCATGCTAAACAAAAAAGTAAAAGAAAGAGTAAAAGATAAAAGGTTAAGCTAGCCTTGTAGTTAATTTAGCAACCATTTCCCCGACAACGGCGCTAGAAAGTTTGTTGGTATATTTAATGCACACAGATAAATCCATAAGCGCATGGATACTGCTATAGCTTTCACCCGGAGGTATTCCAAGTATCGTATCTATAGGGAAACGTGTGAGACTAACTACGGTCTAACTTAACTAAGAGTAGCAACAAGGTTAGGATAAATAGAAGCATAGAGAGGATAACTAAAGTTCTCTAGTTCTAACTTGGGTAAGCTTATGTCTTCTACTATTCAACTAGGGACCTTACTAGGGAAAGACACTAGCAGAGGATGCTTTCCTTTGCATCCACGTCATACGTGCGCCTATAGATGGGAGGTGGACTACAAAGGATCAACGAAGCTATATAGTACAAGCTATATAGAACTTCTATCACTCACGCGATCTACCACCTTCTGGAATGCAGGGTGCATCCACGATTAACCTAAGTCTAAGGACCACGCTTACACTTACGATTAATACTCTACTCCCCTAGGAAGAGAATAAAGCACTCAAAAGAAAGTCATGAACCTGAAGAACAATATAAACAAGATGCTTACTTGAATCAGAAGTTGATTACCAGAAAAATCTTAGACACAAGCTCAGATAGAACTTGAATCTGCCAAGGTACAAGCCATAGAGAGAGCACCGACAGGCTGGCATCTCCTCCAGACTTAGTCTCTCACTCTCTATCTAACTATTATTTATAAGACTAGATCCTATGGAGGACTAATTTTCTCTTGATAGCTGGCTCTAATCCTCATGAAATGAATTTGGATTTCAAGATAGCTCTAGGGAGGGTGGCAGGGGATGGTATATATAGGTCGAAGCGTCCAACGAGAGCTCTTTGATCAAACCGACTTAAAGGATGGCGTAGATGCAACCTAGAAGGTAGTGGAGAACCGATATAGCAACGGAAGGTTGACATGGGGGCCCATAGGTCGACCAGCCTCTAGGTGGGGCTAGCTAGCCCCACATGTCTAAGACATGGGGCCCGCTTTGGTGATTCGCCTTCTGGAGTGTTCTAGAGTCTTCCCACATCGATTACATGGCAGAATTCTGTATTTTTCATTGACGAATAGGCCCCCCTTGACGTTTTTCTGGATAAACCATGCGGAAAACACAGTTTCACCAAAACACATGGAATTTTATTAGTTTAAACCCCTATACCTATGTTTGGTAATGTAATTAAGAGTAAATATAGGTTATGTTGATGGTTTATAATTGATGTTAGTGACTGTCAACATTTAGCCCTTCCCATCAAAGAGAACGAAAGCAACTTCTATCTTAAGGTCCTGTCAGACAAGCCAGCGATATGCAAACATGCACAAGTCTGCTCAAACTCTTGCAGGTGTGAGTATGGGTTTTCATTGCCTTCTCCCAAGAAGTATTGATCCCAAATCAGTTTTATTAAACATGGGCTGTAGCTCATAGCCAGATGCTAGGTGAGGCTCTGAAGATTCAAGTGGCTCTAGGCAAGCACTCGTAGGTGCAGCAGTATTGATAGATAGGAGTGGAATCCATAGTGAAAGAAAAAGAATAAAATAAAAAAGAATAAAAGATAAAAGGTTAAGCTAGGCTCGTAGTTAATTCAGCAATCGTTTCCTCGACAACAGCGCTAGAAAGCTTGCTGGTATATTTAACGTACATAGATAAGTCCGCAAGTGCACGAATACCATTGTAGCTTTCACCCAAAAGTACTTCAAGTATCATATCCATAAGAAAATATGTGAGACTAACTACGGTCTAACTCAACTATGGATAGCAACAAGGTTGAGATAAATAGGAGCATAGAGAGGAAAACTAAGGTTCTCTAGTTCTAACTTGGGTAAGCTATGTCTTTCTACTATTCAATTAGGGGACGTTACTTAAGGAAAAACACTAGCAGAACATGCTTTCCATAGTAAACTCATCCTATTTGCCCTACAAACTAGAGGTGGACTACAGAGGATTCAATGAGGCTATAAGAGTTACCCTCGTGAGATACCACCGATCCAGGAAAGCCTGAGTGCATCCATAAGTAACCAGAGTCTAAGCACCACACTTACACTACAATTACTACTTTACTCTTCCTGGATAAAGAATAAAGCACTCAAACGAATTGTGTACCTGATGAATAATATAAAGAAGAAGCTTACTTAAATTAGAAGTTGATTACCAGAGAAATCTCAGAGACAAGCTCGTATAGAACTTGGATTCATCAAGGTATAGGCTGGTATCTCCTCCAAACTCTTCCCCCACTCTCCATCTTACTATTATTTACAAGACTAGATTCTATGGAGGACTAATCTTCTCTTGATAGCTAGCTCTGATCCTAATGAGTAGAATATGAATTAGGGTTTTAGGATGGCTCACCAGGAGGGGGTAGAGGGCGCCTAATATAGGGGAGATGGAGTAGGGGGTAAGGAATGCCATGTCATCAATCTACGTCAACTCCCTCGACAACCGTTGGATAAACCGACTGAAAACTAGCTTAAAATCAACGGTGTAGATCGTAGTAATGCATATGAGGTGGCGGAGGGCGAGTGGGCTCTATGGTAGGTCAGGCAGCCTCCGTAGTGGGCTGGCCGACCCACTATTGTAGCCATTTGGTCCAAGTGTCGGTGTGGTGTCTTCTGGATCCTTTTAGAGTTGTCTTTAACAGTTTTCATGGGTTGAATCACTTGTTGTCGTTGTTTGCTTGTTTGGAGTGTATGATAGTGGGCATAGGATTTTTTCTAGATAAATCCACATGCAGTCATGAAATCACCATAGATCGTGGAATTTGTTACTTTAACCCCCTATACCTATGTTTGGTGATGGAATTAAGTGTAAATACAGGTTATGTTGATGGTTTACAATTGAAGTTAGTGACCGTCAACATTTAGCCCTTCCTATCAAAGAGAACGGAAACAACTTCTATCTTAAAGGTCCTATCAACATGCCAGCGATATGCAAGCATGCACAGGTCTGCTCAAACTCTTATAGGTGTGAGTATGGGTTTTCATTGCCTTCTCCCAAGAAGTATTGATCCCGAATCAGTTTTATTAAACATGGGCGCAGCTCATAGCCAGATGCTAGGAGAGGCTCTGAAGATTCTAGTAGCTCTAGGCACGCACTCGTAGGTGCAGCATATTGATAGATAGGAGTGGAATCCATAGTGAAAGAAAATGAATAAAATAATAAAAAAGAATAAAAGATAAAAGGTTAAGCTAGGCTTATAGTTAATTTGCAACAGTTTCCTCAGCAACGGCGTTAGAAAGCTTGCTAGTATATTTAACGCACACAGATAAATGCGCAAGTGCATGAATACCGCTGTAGCTTTCACCCAGAAGTAGTTCAAGTATCGTATCCATAAGAAAACGTGTGAGACTAACTAAAGTCTAACTCAACTAGGGGTAGCAACAAGGTTGAGATAAATAGGAGCGCAGAGAGGAAAACTAAGGTTCTCTAGTTCTGACTTGGGTAAACTATATCTTTCTACTATTCAATTGGGGACGTTACTTAAGGAAAGACACCATAAGAGCATGCTTTCCAGTAGTAAACTCATCCTACTTGCCCTACCAACAGGAGGTGGACTACAGAGGATTCAATGAGGCTATAAGGGTCACCCTCGCGAGCTACCACCGATCTGGAATGCAGGATGCATCCACAAGCAACCAGTGTCTAAGCACCACGCTTACACTACAATTACTACTTTACTCTTCCCAGATAAAGAATAAAGCACTCAAACGAGTTGTGTACTAGATGAATAATATAAACAAGAAGCTTACTTGAATCAGAAGTTGATTACTAGAGAAATCTCAGAGACAAGCTCATATAGAACTTGGACTTGTCAAGGTATAGGCTAGTATCTCCTCCAAACTCTTCCCCCACTCTCCACCTTACTATTATTTAGAAGACTAGATTCTATGGAGGACTAATCTTCTCTTGATAGCTAACTCTAATCCTAACAAGTAGAATATGAATTAGGGTTTTAGGATGGCTCACCAGGATGTGGTAGAGGCACCTTATATAGGGGAGATGGAGTAGGGGTAAGGAACTGCCTTGTCATCAATCTGCATCAACTCCCTCGACCACCGTTGGATAAACCGACTTAAAACCACCTTAAAGTCAACGGTGTAGATCGTAGGAATGCATATGAGGTGGTGGACGGTGTGTTGACTCTGTTGTAGGCCGGGCAGCCTCCCTAGTGGGCTGGCCAGCCCACTATTGTAGCCATTTGGTCCAAGCTTTGGTGTGGTGTCTTCTAGATCCTTTTAGAGTTGTCTTTCGTAGTTTTCGTGGGTTGAATCACTTGTTGTCGTTGTTTGCTTGTTTGGAGTGTATGACAGTGGTCACAGGAGTTGTTTTCTAGATAAATCCTCTTGTAGTCATGAAATCACCATAGCTCATGAGATTCATTACTTTAAACCCCTATACCTATGTTTGGTGATAGAATTAAGTGTAAATACAGGTTATGTTGATGATTTATAATTGATGTTAGTGACCGTCAACATTTAGCCCTTCCTATCAAAGAGAACGGAAACAACTTCTGTCTTAAAGGTCCTATCAGACATGCCAGCGATATGCAAGCATGCATAGGTCTGCTCAAACTCTCGTAGGTGTGAGTATGGGTTTTCATTGCCTTCTCCCGAGAAGTATTGATCTTGAATCAGTTTTATTAAACACTGGCGCATCTCATAGCCAGATGCTAGGAGAGGCTTCGAAGATTCTAGTGGCTCTAGGCATGCACTCGTAGGTGCATCATATTGATAGATTGGAGTGGAATCCATAGTGAAAGAAAAAGAATAAAATAATGAAAAAGAAAAAAGATAAAAGGTTAAGCTAGGCTCATAATTAATTCAGCAACCGTTTCCTCGGCAACAACGCTAGAAAGCTTGCTGGTATATTTAACGCACATAGATAAATCCGCAAGTGCATGAATACCGCTATAGCTTTCACCTGGAAGTACTTCAAGTATCGTATCCATAAAAAAATGTGAGACTAACCACGGTATAACTCAACTAGGGGTAGCAACAAGGTTGAGATAAGTAGGAGCGTAGAGAGGCAAACTAAGGTTCTCTAGTTCTGACTTGGGTAAGCTATGTCTTTCTACTATTCAACTAATGACATTACTAGGAAAGACACCAGCAGAGCATGCTTTCCGTAGTAAACGCGTCCTACTTGCCCAATAAACAGGAGGTGGACTACAGAGGATTCAATGAGGCTATAAGAGTCACCCTCGCGAGCTACCACTGATCTAGAATGCAGGATGCATCCACAAGTAACCAATGTCTAAGCACCACACTTACACTACAATTACTACTTTACTCTCCCGAATAAAGAATAAAGCACTCAAACGAGTTGTGTACCTGATAAATAATATAAACAAGAAGCTTACTTGAATCAAAAGTTGATTACTAGAGAAATCTCACAGACAAGCTCATATAGAACTTGGATTCATCAAGGTACAGGCTAGTATCTCCTCCAAACTCTTCCCCCACTCTCCATCTTACTATTATTTAGAAGACTAGATTCTATGGAGGACTAATCTTCTCTTGATAGCTAGCTCTGATCCTAACGAGTAGAATATTATTTAGGGTTTTAGGATGGCTCACCAGGATGTGGTAGAGGCACCTTATATAGGGGAGATGGAGTAGGGGTAAGGAACTGCCTTGCCATCAATCTGCATCAACTCCCTCGACCACCGTTGGATAAACCGACTTAAAACCACCTTAAAGTCAACGGCTGTAGCTTTCACCTAGAAGTACTTCAAGTATCATATCCATAAGAAAACGTGTGAGACGAACTACGGACTAACTCAACTAGGGGTAGCAACAAGGTTGAGATAACTAGGAGCGTAGAGAGGAAAACTAAGGTTCTCTAGTTCTGACTTGGGTAAGCTATGTCTTTCTACTATTCAACTAGGGACATTACTTAAGGGAAGACACCAACAGAGCATGCTTTCCATAGTAAACGTGTCCTACTTGCCCTACAAATAGGAGGTGGACTATAGAGGATTCAATGAGGCTATAAGAGTCGCCCTCGCGAGCTACCACCGATCCAGAATGCAGGATGCATCCACAAGTTACCAGTGTCTAAGCACCATGCTTACACTACAATTATTACTTTACTCTTACTGGATAAAGAATAAAGCACTCAAACGAGTTATGTACCTGATGAATAATATAAACAAGAAGCTTACTTGAATCAGAAGTTGATTACTAGAGAAATCTCAAAGACAAGCTCATATAGAACTTGGATTCATCAAGGTATAGGCTGGTATCTCCTCCAAACTCTTCCCCCACTCTCCATCTTACTATTATTTACAAGACCAGATTCTATAGAGGACTAATCTTCTCTTGATAGTTAGCTCTAATCCTATTGAGTAGAATATGAATTAGGGTATTAGGATGGCTCACCAGGATAGGGTAGAGGGCGCCTTATATAGGGGAGATGGAGTAGGGGGTAAGGAACTACCATGTCATCAATCTGCGTCAACTCCCTCGACCACCATTGGATAAACCAACCTAAAACCACCTTAAAATCAACGGTGTAGCTCGTAGGAATGCATCCGAGGTGGTGGAGGGTGAGTGGGCTCTATGGTAGGCCGGGCAGCCTCCCTAGTGGGCTGGCTAACCCACTATTGCAGCCATTTGGTCCAAGCTTCGATGTGGTGTCTTCTGGATCCTTTTAGAGTTGTCTTTCGTAGTTTTCATGGGTAGAATCACTTGTTGTCGTTGTTCGCTTGTTTGGAATGTATGACAGTGGTCATGGGAGTTGTTTTCTAGATAAATCCTCATACAGTCATGAAATCACCATAGCTTGTGGAATTCGTTGATTTAAACCCATATACCTATGTTTGGTGATGGAATTAAGTGTAAATACAGGTTATGTTGATGGTTTATAATTGATGTTAGTGACCGTCAACATTGAGCCCTTCCTATCAAAGAGAACGGAAACATCTTCCATCTTAAAGGTCCTGTCAGACATGCCAGCGATATGCAAGCATGCATAGGTCTGCTCAAGTTTTGTAGGTGTGAGTATGGGTTTTCATTGCCTTCTCCCAAGAAGTATTGATCCTGAATCAGTTTTATTCAACACGGGCGCTGCTCATAGCTAGATGCTAGGAGAGGCTCTGAAGATTCTTGTGGATCTAGGCATACACTCATAGGTGCAACATATTGATAGATAGGAGTGGAATCCATAATGAAAGAAAAAGAATAAAATAATAAAAAAGAATAAAAGATAAAAGGTTAAGCTAGGCACGTAGTTAATTCAGCAACCATTTTATCAGGAACGATGCTATAAAGCTTGCTGGTATGTTTAACGCACATAGATAAATGCGCAAGTGCACGAATACCACTGTAGCTTTCACCTAGAAGTACTTCAAGTATCGTATCCATAAGAAAATGTGTGAGACTATCTACGGACTAACTCAACTAGGGGTAGCAACAAGGTTGAGATAAATAGGAGCGTAGAGAGGAAAACTAAGGTTCTCTAGTTATGACTTGGGTAACCTATGTCTTTCTACTATTCAACTAGGGACATTACTTAAGGGAAGACACCAGTAGAGCATGCTTTCCATAGTAAACGCGTCCTACTTGCCCTATAAACAGGAGGTGGACTATAGAGGATTCAGTGAGGCTATAAGAGTCGCCCTCATGAGCTACCACCGATCCAGAATGCAGGATGCATCCACAAGTTACCAGTGTCTAAGCACCACGCTTACACTACAATTATTACTTTACTCTTCCCAGATAAAGAATAAAGCACTCAAACGAGTTGTGTACCTAATGAATAATATAAACAAGAAGCTTACTTGAATCAGATGTTGATTACTAGAGATATATCAGAGATAAGCTCATATAAAAATTGGATTCATCAAGGTACAGGCTGGTATCTCCTCCAAACTCTTCCCCCACTCTCCATCTTACTGTTATTTACAAGACTAGATTCTATGGAGGACTAATCTTCCCTTGATAGCTAGCTCTTATCCTAACGAGTTAAATATGAATTAGGTTTTCAGGATGGCTCACCAGGAGGGGGTAGAGGGCACCTTATATAGGGGAGATGGAGTAGGGGCTAAGGAACTACCATGTCATTAATCTGCGTCAACTCCCTTGACCACCATTGGATAAGCCGACCTAAAACCACCTTAAAATCAACAGTGTAGATCATAGGAATGCATACGTGGTGGTGGAGGGCGAGTGGGCTCTGCGGTAGGCCAGGCGGCTTCCCTAGTGGGCTGGCCAACCCACTATTGTAGCCATTTGGTCCAAGCTTTGGTGCTGTATCTTCTGGATCCTTTTAGAGTTGTCCTTCGTAGTTTTCGTGGGTTGAATCACTTGTTGTCGTTGTTTGCTTGTTTGGAGTGTATGACAGTGGTCACGGGAGTTGTTTTCTAGATAAATCCTCCTATAGTCATGAAATCACCATAGCTCGTGGAATTCATTACTTTAAACCCCTATACCTATGTTTGGTGATGGAATTAAGTGTAAATATAGGTTATGTTGATGGTTTATAATTGATGTTAGTGACCGTCAACATTGAGCCCTTCCCATCAAAGAGAACGGAAACATCTCCTATCTTAAAGGTCCTGTCAGACATGCTAGCCATATGCAAGCATGCACAGGTCTGCTCAAATTCTTGTAGGTGTGAGTATGGGTTTTCATTGCCTTCTCCTGAGAAGTATTGATCCCAAATCAGTTTTATTAAACACAGGCGCAGCTCATAGCCAGATGCTAGGAGAGGCTCTGAAGATTCTAGTGGCTCTAGGCATGCACTTGTAGGTGCAACATATTGATAGATCGGAGTGGAATCCATAGTGAAAGAAAAAGAATAAAATAATAAAAAAGAATAAAAGATAAAAGGTTAAGCTAGGCTCATAGTTAATTCAGCAACCGTTTTAACGACAATGGCGCTATAAAGTTTGCAGGTATATTTAACGCACATAGATAAATCCGCAAGTGCACGAATACCACTGTAGCTTTCACCTAGAAGTACTTCAAGTATTGTATCTATAAGAAAACGTGTGAGACTAACTACGGACTAACTCAACTAGGGGTAGCAACAAGGTTGAGATAAATAGGAGCGTAGAGAGGAAAACTAAGGTTCTCTAGTTCTGACTTGGGTAAGCTATGTCTTTCTACTATTCAACTGGGGACATTACTTAAGGGAAGACACCAGCAGAGCATGCTTTCTGTAGTAAACGCGTCCTACTTGCCCTACAAATAGGAGGTGGACTATAGAGGATTCAATGAGGCTATAAGAGTCACCCTCGCGAGCTACCACCGATCCAAAATGCAGGATGCATCCACTAGTTACCAGTGTCTAAGCACCACGCTTACCCTACAATTATTACTTTACTCTTCCCAGATAAAGAATAAAGCACTCAAATGAGTTGTGTACCTGATGAATAATATAGACAAGAAGCTTACTTGAATCAGAAGTTAATTACTAGAGAAATCTCAGAGACAAACTCATATAGAACTTGGATTCATCAAGGTACAGGCTAGTATCTCCTCCAAACTCTTCCCCCACTCTCCATCTTACTATTATTTACAAGACCAGATTCTATGGAGGACTAATATTCTCTTGATAGTTAGCTCTAATCCTATTGAGTAGAATATGAATTAGGGTTTTAGGATGGCTCACCAGGATGGGGTAGAGGGCGCCTTATATAGGGGAGATGGAGTTGGGGGTAAGGAACTACCATGTCATCAATCTACGTCAACTCCCTCGACCACCGTTGGATAAACCAACCTAAAACCACATTAAAATCAACAGTGTAGATCGTAGGAACGCATCCGAGGTGGCGGAGGGCAAGTGGGCTCTGTGGTAGGCCAGGCAGCCTCCCTAGTGGGCTGGCTGACCCACTATTGTAGCCATTTGGTCCAAGCTTCGGTGTGGTGTCTTCTGGATCCTTTTAGAGTTGTCTTTCATAGTTTTCGTGGGTAGAATCACTTGTTGTCGTTGTTCGCTTGTTTGGAATGTATGACAGTGGTCACGGGAGTTGTTTTCTAGATAAATCCTCCTACATTCATGAAATCACCATAGCTTGTGGAATTCGTTACTTTAAACCCCTATACCTATGTTTGGTGATGGAATTAAGTGTAAATATAGGTTATGTTGATGGTTTATAATTCATGTTAGTGACCGTCAACATTGAGCCCTTCCTATCAAAGAGAACGAAAACATCTTCTATCTTAAAGGTCCTGTCAGACATGCCAGCAATATGCAAGCATGCACAGGTGTGCTCAAATTTTGTAGGTGTGAGTATGGGTTTTCATTGCCTTCTCCCGAGAAGTATTGATCCCGAATCAGTTTTATTAAACACGGGCGCAGCTCATAGCCAGATGCTAGGAGAGGCTATGAAGATTCTAGTGGCTCTAGGCATGCACTCGTAGGTGCAACATATTGATAGATAGGAGTATAATCCATAGTGAAAGAAAAAGAATAATATAATAAAAAAGAATAAAAGATAAAAGGTTAAGCTAGGCTCGTAGTTAATTCAGCAACCATTTTATCGGCAACGGCGCTATAAAAGCTTGTAGGTATATTTATCGCACACAGATAAATCCGCAAGTGCACGAATACCGCTGTAGCTTTCACCTAGAAGTACTTCAAGTATCGTATCCATAAGAAAACATGTGAGACTAACTACGGACTAACTCAACTAGGGGTAGCAACAAGGTTGAGATAAATAGGAGCGTAGAGAGGAAAACTAAGGTTCTCTAGTTCTGACTTGGGTAAGCTATGTTTTTCTACTATTCAACTAGGGACATTACTGAAGGGAAGACACTAGCAGAGCATGCTTTTCATAGTAAATGCGTCCAACTTGCCCTACAAACAGGAGGTGGACTACAGAGGATTCAATGAGGCTATAGGAGTCACCCCGTGAGCTACCACCGATCCAGAATGCAGGATGCATCCACAAGTTACCAGTGTCTAAGCACCACGCTTACACTACAATTATTACTTTACTCTTCCTGGATAAAGAATAAAGCACTCAAACAAGTTGTGTACCTGATGAATAATATAAACAAGAAGCTTACTTGAATCAGAAGTTGATTACCAGAGAAATCTCAGAGACAAGCTCATATAGAACTTGGATTCATCAAGGTACAGGCTGGTATCTCCTCCAAACTCTTCCCCCACTCTCCATCTTACTATTATTTACAAGACCAGATTCTATGGAGGACTAATCTTCTCTTGATAGTTAGCTCTAATCCTATTGAGTAGAATATGAATTAGGGTTTTAGGATGGCTCACCAGGATAGGGTAGAGGGCGCCTTATATAGGGGAGATGGAGTAGGGGGTAAGGAACTACCATGTCATCAATCTGCGTCAACTCCCTCGAACCACCATTGGATAAACCAACCTAAAACCACCTTAAAATCAACGGTGTAGATCGTAGGAATGCATCCGAGGTGGCGGAGGGTGAGTGGGCTCTATGGTAGGCCGGGCGGCCTCCCTAATGGGCTGGCTGACCCACTATTGCAGCCATTTGGTCCAAGCTTCGGTGTGGTGTCTTCTAGATCCTTTTAGAGTTGTCTTTCATAGTTTTCATGGGTAGAATCAATTGTTGTCGTTGTTCGCTTGTTTGGAATGTATGATAGTGGTCACGGGAGTTGTTTTCTAGATAAATCCTGCTATAGTCATGAAATCA
The DNA here is from genome assembly GCF_019320115.1 of Miscanthus floridulus. Classification (NCBI taxonomy): domain Eukaryota; kingdom Viridiplantae; phylum Streptophyta; class Magnoliopsida; order Poales; family Poaceae; genus Miscanthus; species Miscanthus floridulus. The sequence continues at coordinate 64,828,711 of NC_089586.1, read as the reverse complement.
CCATAGCTTGTGGAATTCGTTACTTTAAACCCATATACCTATGTTTGGTGATGGAATTAAGTATAAATACAGGTTATATTGGTGGTTTATAATTGATGTTAGTGACCGTCAACATTTAGCCCTTCCTATCAAAGAGAACGGAAATAACTTTTATCTTAAAGGTCCTGTTAGACATGCCAGTGATATGCAAGCATGCACAGGTCTGCTCAAATTCTTGTAGGTATGGGTGTGGGTTTTCATTGACTTCTCCCGAGAAGTATTGATCCCGATTTAGTTTTATTAAACACAGGCGCAGCTCATAGCCAGATGCTAGGAGAGGCTCTAAAGATTCTAGTGGCTCGAGGCATGCACTCGTAGATGCAACATATTGATAGATAGGAGTGGAATCCATAGTGAAAGAAAAAGAATAAAATAATAAAAAAGAACAAAAGATAAAAGGTTAAGCTAGGCCCATAGTTAATTCACCAACCGTTTTATCGACAACAACTCTATAAAGCTTGCTGGTATATTTAACGCACACAGATAAATCCGCAAGTGCACGAATACCACTGTAGCTTTCACCTAGATGTACTTCAAGTATCGTATCCATAAGAAAACATGCGAGACTAACTATGGACTAACTCAACTAGGGGTAGCAACAAGGTTGAGATAAATAGGAGCGTAGAGAGGAAAACTAAGGTTCTCTAGTTCTAACGTGGGTAAGCTTTGTCTTTCTACTATTCAACTGGGTACATTACTTAAGGGAAGACACCAACAGAGCATGCTTTCTATAGTAAACGCGTCCTACTTGCCGTACAAACAGGAGGTGGACTATAGAGGATTCAATATGGCTATAAGAGTCACCCTCATGAGCTACCACCAATCCACAATGCAGGATGCATCCACAAGTAACCAGTGTCTAAGTACCATGCTTACACTACAATTACTACTTTACTCTTCCCGGATAAAGAATAAAGCACTCAAACGAGTTGTGTACTAGATGAATAATGTAAACAAGAAGCTTACTTGAATCAGATGTTGATTACCAGAGAAATCTTGGAGACAAGCTCATATAGAAATTGGATTCATCAAGGTATAGGCTGGTATCTCCTCCAAATTCTTCCCCCACTCTCCATCTTACTATTATTTACAAGACTAGATTCTATGGAGGACTAATCTTCTCTTGATAGCTAGCTCTGATCCTAATGAGTAGAATATGTATTAGGGTTTTAGGATGGCTCACTAGGAGGTGGTAGAGGGTGCATTATATAGGGGAGATGGAGTAGGTGTAAGGAACTGCCATGTCATCAATCTGTGTCAACTCCCTCGACCACTGTTGGATAAACCGACCTGAAACCACCTTAAAATCAATGGTGTAGATCGTAGGAATGCATACGAGGTGGCAGAGGGTGAGTGGGCTCTGTGGTAGGCTGGGCGGCCTCCCTAGTGGCCTGGCCGACCCACTATTGTAGCCATTTGGTCCAAGCTTCGGTGTGGTGTCTTCAGGATCCTTTTAGAGTTGTCTTTCACAGTTTTCGTGGGTTGAATCACTTGCTGTCGTTGTTTGCTTGTTTGGAGTGTATGACAGTGGTCACGGGAGTTGTTTTCTAGATAAATCCTCCTACAGTCATGAAATCACCATAGCTCATGGAATTCATTACTTTAAACGCCTATACCTATGTTTGGTGATGGAATTAAGTGTAAATATAGGTTATGTTGATGGTTTATAATTGATGTTAGTGACCGTCAACATTTAGCCCTTCCTATCAAAGAGAATGGAAATAACTTCTATCTTAATGGTCCTATCAGACATGCCAGCAATATGCAAGCATGCACAAGTCTGCTCATACTCTTGTAGGTGTGAGTATGGGTTTTCATTGCCTTCTCCCGAGAAGTATTGATCCCAAATCAATTTTATTAAACACGGGTGCCATTCATAGCCAGATGCTAGGAGAGGCTCTAAAGAATCTAGTGGCTCTAGGCATGCACTCATAGCTGCAACATATTGATAGATGGGAGTGGAATCCATAGTGAAAGAAAAAGAATAAAATAAAGAAAGAATAAAAGATAAAAGGTTAAGCTAGGCTCATAGTTAATTCTACAACTGTTTCCTCGGCAACGGCGCTATAAAGCTTTCTGGTATATTTAACACACATAGATAAATCCGCAAGTGCATGAATACCGTTGTAGCTTTCACCCGGAAGTACTTCAAGTATCGTATCCATAAGAAAACGGGTGAGACTAACTACAGACTAACTCAACTAGGGGTAGCAACAAGGTTGAGATAAATAGGAGCATAGAGAGGAAAACTAAGGTTCTCTAGTTCTGACTTGGGTAAGCTATGTCTTTCTACTATTCAACTAGGACATTACTTAAGGAAAGACACCAGCAGAGCATGCTTTCCGTAGTAAACGCGTCCTACTTGCCCTACAAATAGGAGGTGGACTACAGAGGATTCAATGAGGCTATAAGAGCCACCCTCATGAGCTACCACCAATCTGGAATGCAGGATGCATCCACAAGTAACCAGTGTCTAAGCACCACGCTTACACTACAATTACTACTTTACTCTTCCCGGATAAAGAATAAAGCACTCAAACGAGTTGTGTACCTGATGAATAATATAAACAAGAAGCTTACTTGAATTAGAAGTTGATTACTAGAGAAATCTCAGAGACAAGCTCATATAGAACTTGGATTAATCAAGGTATAGGTTGGTTTCTCCTCCAAACTCTTCCCCCACTCTCCATCTTACTATTATTTATAAGACTAGATTCTATGGAGGACTAATCTTCTCTTGAGAGCTAGCTCTAATCCTAATGAGTACAATATGAATTAGGGTTTTAGGATGGCTCATCAGGAGGGGGTAGAGGGCACCCTATATATGGGAGATGGAGTAGGGGTAAGGAACTACCATGTCATCAATTTGCGTCAACTTCCTCGACCACCATTGGATAAACCGACCAAAAACCACCTTAAAATCAACAGTGTAGATCGTAGGATTGCATATGAGGTGGTGGAGGGCGAGTGGGCTCTGTGGTAGGCCGGGCGGCCTCTCTAGTGGGCTGGCCGACCCACTATTGCAGCCATTTGGTCCAAGCTTCGATGTGGTGTCTTCTGGATCCTTCTAGAGTTGTCTTTCGTAGTTTTTGCAGGTTGAATCACTTGTTGTCGTTGTTTGCTTGTTTGGAGTGTATGACAGTGGTCACGGGAGTTGTTTTCCAATAAATCCTCCTACAATCATGAAATCACCACAGCTCAGTGGAATTCATTACTTTAAACCCCTATACCTATATTTGGTGATGGAATTAAATATAAATACAGATTATGTTGACGGTTTATAATTAATGTTAGTGACGGTCAACATTTAGCCCTTCCTATCAAAGAGAACAGAAACAACTTCTATCTTAAAGGTCCTAGTCAGACATGCCAGCGATATGCAAGCATGCACAGGTCTGCTCAAATTCTTGTAGGTGTGAGTATGGGTTTTCATTGCCGTCTCCTGAGAAGTATTGATCCTGAATCAGTTTTATTAAACACGGGCGCAGCTCATAGCCAGTTGCTAGGAGATGCTCTAAGGATTCTAGTGGCTCTAGGCATGCATTCATAG